>NC_080694.1:42084482-42709482 GCF_030445035.2 Dasypus novemcinctus | reverse complement strand
TTCCTAGAAACACACAAACAACCTACACTAACCCTAGAAGAAACTGAAGACCTCAACAGACCAATTACAAGTAAAAAGACTGAATCAGTCATCAAAACCTCCCCAAAAAGTAAAGCCCAGGACCAGATGTCTTCACAGGTGAATACTGCCAATCATTCCAAGAAGAATTAATGCCAACCCTGCTCAAACTCTCCCAAAAATATTGGCAAGGAGGGAAACTCCCTAATTCATTCTCCTAGGCCAACATTACCCTAATACCAAAGCCAGATAAAGATGCTTTGAGAAAAGAAAACTACAGGCCAATTTCTCCTGTAATATAGATTCAAAAGTCCTCAACAAAATACTTGCAAATCGAATCCAACAGCACATCAAAAGGAATTTATATACCATGATCAAGTGGATTTTATTCCAGGTAAGCAAGGGTGGTTCAACATAAGAAAATCAATATGTAATATACCACATTAACAAAACAAAGGGAAAAACACATGATCACATCAATTGGTGCAGAAAAGGCATTTGACAAAATCCTAAAAACACTTAGAAGAATGAGAATAGAAAGAAACTTCCTCAGCATGATAAAGGGCATGCATGAAAAACCCACAGCTTACATGCTCAATGATGAAAGACTGAACGTTTTCCCCCTAAGACCAGGAACAAGGCAAGGATGCCCAGTATCACTGCTGTTATTCAGCATTGTCCTAGAAGTTCTAGCCAGAGCAGTTAGGCAAGAAAAAGAAATAAAAGGCATCCAAATTGGAACAGAAGAAGTAAAACGTTCACTATTTGCAGATGACATGATCCTGTATAGAGAATGTCCTGAAAAATCAACAAGAAAGCTACTAGAGCTAATAAATGAATTCAGCAGTGGCAGGGTATAGGAGCAACACACAAAAATCAGTGCTGTTTCTATACACTAGATAATGAGCAATCTGAGGAGGAAATCAAGGAAAATATCCCATTTATAACAGCAACGAAAAGAGTCAAGTATCTCGGTATCAATCTAAGAAAGGATATAATGGACTTGTATACAGAAAACTACAGCACAGTGCCAAAAGAAATAAAGAAGACCTAAATTGGGAAACGGACTTTGGCCCAGTGGTTAGGGCGTCCGTCTACCATATGGGAGGTCCGCGGTTCAAACCCCGGGCCTCCTTGACCCGTGTGGAGCTGGCCATGCACAGTGCTGATGCGCGCAAGGAGTGCCGTGCCACGCAGGGGTGTCCCCCGCGTGGGGGAGCCCCCACGCGCAAGGAGTGCGCCCGTGAGGAAAGCCGCCCAGCGTGAAAAGAAAGAGCAGCCTGCCCAGGAATGGTGCCGCCCACACTTCCTGTGCCGCTGACGACAGCAGAAGCGGACAAAGAAACAAAAAGCAGACAAAGAAACAAGATGCAGCAAATAGACACCAAGAACAGACAACCATGGGAGGGGGGGAAACTAAATAAATAAATAAATCTTTAAAAAAAAAAAAAAAAAAGAAGAAGACCTAAATAAATGGAGGGACTTTCTGTGTTTATGGGTTGGAAGACTCAGTATCATTACGATTTCAATTCTACAAAGGATTTACAGGTTCAATGCAATCCCAATCAAAAGTCCAAAAGCCTTCTTTGCAGAAATGGAAAAGCCAATTATCAAATTTATTTGGAGCCCCGGATAGCCAAAAACATCTTGAAAAAGGAGAACAAGGGTAGAGACTCATACTTCCTGACTTTAAAGTATATTACAAAGCTACAGTGGTCAAAACAGCATGGTTCTGGCACAGATATAGACGTATCACCAAGGGAGTTGAATTCAGAGTGCAGAAATAGACTTCCAATCAATGGCCAATTGATTTTTGAAAATCAATTGCCAAGTCCACTCCATTGAGACTTCAACAAATGGTGTTGGGAGAACTGGAACTCCATCTGCAAAAGGACGAAGGGGATCCCCAGCTCACCCTGATCATTTCTTGGGAAACTTCAGCAAATACAAAGGGAACAGCCAGAGAAATGAATCCTCATGCTAGCCAGGCAAATAAAGGTCACTGTGCCGTTCCACACCCAGAGGAGCCTGCTTTCAAGCCAGACACGTGCAATTCCAAAGTCTTCCCCTATACATGCTCCCCTGCACGGACACAGCACTTGAAGTTGTGTCAAGGCTCTCTCCTGGTCGGGAAGAAGGGCACAGGAATGTCAACCACTTAGCCAACATCCCAACTGTGCTGGGAAAGAATTGTGATAACGATCGTTAGAAAAATAGACCCAACCAAGAAAAAGGTCAACCAAAGCGGGAAGTGAGGAGCAGGTCGTTGCTGCCCTACCCTGTGAGATCAGGTGTCACTGATCCACTCAGACATTCCAGAGGGAATGGCCAACCTTCTGGCCCAAATCCCCAACCCATTTGTGGCTTGGTGGCTGCCTTACCTTTAGGGCCATTGATGTACTTTATCCCTGCTAACACTGCCTGTGTCATTTAGGTGGAGGACACAGGTCCAGATTCTCCCTCGAGGCATTTAGGAAATGACTACTACACATGGGATTTTTCTGAGTCTTTTGGGTGAGAACTAGGCAGCAGTTCCTGCCTTTTTTTCTTTTTAGGAGGTATCAGGGATTGGACCCAGGACCTCATACAGGCTCTCAGCCACTGAGCTACACCTGCTCCCCTGTTGCGCTGCCTTTTTGTGACCAGATTCAACACTCTGAGGCCCTCTTCAGCCAGAGGCAATTTCTGAAGCACTTCAGCTCTGCCTTGCCCCTCCCAAAAAAAGAGAAGTACTTACCACAAATACACGATGTCATTCAGGATAGGTTAAATTATACCCAGCCCACTCTGATTTAATTTAAAGGAGGCAAAAAAGGGGAAAGGAAAAGAGAAATGGCCTTTATTGAGTTCTGTCTAATTGCATAGTGAATCACCTATATCTGTTCATTTATTTCTCTTCACAATGAGATAGACCTATTGTTCCAATTTCACAGAGAAGAAATCAAGGCTTCTAGCACAGGATTCCCAACTAGTAAGAAGTGAAACCTCGATTCAAACTCATTATCTCCAGAGCTGTTCCCACTGTCCAAAGCTAGGGATGGAGATGGGGGAATTCAGAAAAATTCCATCAAGAAACTAAAATATAAAAGTTTGAGGTTTCAAGAGGCTTCAATATGCTATAAAGTGCATTTTTGCACTGTTGATAAAGGAAACAAAGTACTGTGCCCTGGTCATGGAAATTAAAATTTACCATATTTATGAATCAAGACCCTGATTCAATATATCACCTTAATATAAAGACATTCCTAATAAGCCAATTGGTCCTAAAGCACCTAAGTTATTCCAATAATTCTTCTTGTAGCATAATTCTCCATTTCTTTCTGCCTTCTCTCCTTCCCCTCTGCCAAAACTGGCCACACAGTCCGACTATCTCCCCACCCTGATATTCCCTCGGTTCCAAGCCATATACTCACATCTAACTTCAGCGGCTGGAAGCAAAAGCAACAGTCTCAGCAAATAAAATGAAACAACTTCCTGATTCAGGGCTTCATGACACAATATTGCCAGCCACACTCAGGATTCTTTCTTTTTTTTTTTTTTCTGGGACTTTTGTTCACATGATACCAGCAGTTTCAAATAGAAGTTAAACCAGTTAAGGCTCTTGCCTGGTATTATTTTATATGGCTGTCTCTCTGTGAGAGAAGTGGAGAAATGGAGCTGGGCCTAGAGCAAGCCATGCCTGGAACACTCTAACATCTTTGAAAAAAAATGATCTTAGGCTGTTTTATCTTAAATTTTATTTTTTCAGTGTAATGTGTGCACATAATTTTAACCATAGAAAGTTCTTCAGGGCATATAATGAAATCAACAGTGTTTTTTCCTCCTGCTCCCCAGAGGCAATTCCTTTAGCTAATTCTTATATTTATTCCCATGTGTCCATGAAATATTCTTATACAATTCCTGGATTTTTCAATTATGGATATTAACTATTAGCTTGCTGCTATGGGAGTTAGTCATTTAGCTTTCTTCTACCCCTCCACTCCAAACACATAGACATACGTAAAAATAAACACGTACTCTCACACGCAACACACACCTCCTCTCCCCCTTTCTTCCCAAAATGATTATATTACAATTTTTCGTAAACCTGATATTCAGTATTGATATGATAATTGTCAGATAAATATAATTTACAGCTGAGCCATTTCGTGTATACTGTGATTACGTTGGTGCAATTTTTTATTTTCCCATGAGTAATAACTGCTTCATTTTTTTTTTTTTCATTTTTCTATGTACCTATCGCCACATCCTTCTCAAAATCTATGACAGGTGCATAATGCTCTGACGGAATTATCTCTCAAGGTATTCATCTGGTTATTTCTGGGTAATCTCCCTCCCTTTTCTCCCACTGGTACTGGGAGGGCAGGCCCTTCTTTCCCATCTGTCCCCAAATCAGAAACCAAGATTCCCAGAAACCACAGTCCTCAGGATCAGGCACATATTTTCATGGGTACATTTGTGAAAACCAGTTTTTCCTTTCACAATAACTAAATGAGCTGAGAGGAGAGGGGGATGGTAGTAAGCCTTAGAGTGACTTAGCCTGGGGGAGAAAAAGGAACAGGAAAAACCAGAAGTTCTTGAAATATAGGGCAGGATGGTGGGGGACTTTCTGTGTTAGAAACAGTCGGAAGAGTTGAGTGGCTCAAAGGACAAGCTAAGTCCTCTGCCTCATCACTGGTAGACAAGCCACCATTCGACCTTCCCGGCCACATGAGCCCCCTGGACAGAGGGTGAGAGACCCGGACACTCCGTGTGGGAAACATTTTGTGTGGGAGTGACTAGATGAAGGGTAGGAATCATTTGGCAATGCCACCATATGCATATGGCATTTAATTTAAAAACTATGTGATTCAAGGATTTTAATTTGTTCTTGAGCCTTTCTGCCCCTGGGAGAGCTTGCTGTGGTAGAGCGCTGGAAGGCTGCCATTGCCACTGACTCTTCGGTTCTCTCTCCCCTTTGACAAGTAATTTCCCACATAACAGAATTGGAAGGAGAGGATGTGTCTTGGAAAGGGGTCTCCAAATTCTTTCTCTGTGATGAAGCCATTTTTAAAAGTGATGATTGGGAAGCAGATCTGACTCAACTGATAGAGGTGATAGACCTACCACATGGGAGGTCCAGGGTTCAAACCCAGGGCCCCCTGACTCATGTGATGAGCTGGCCCACGTGCAGCACAGGTGTGCGCAAGGAGTGCCCTGCCACGCCAGGGTGTCCCCCACATAGGGGAGACCCACGCGCAAGGAGTGTGCGCCCAGTAAGGAGAGTCGCCCCATGAGAAAAAAAGTGCAATCTGCCCAGGAGTGGCGCCGCACACACATGGAGAACTGACATAGCAAGATGACGCAGCAAAAAGAGACACAGATTCCTGGTGTTGCTGACGAGAATAGACGTGGACACATAAGAACACACAGCAAATGGACACACGGAGCAGACAACTGGGGGGGGGATAAATAAAAATAAATCTTAAAAAAAAACAAAAGATGGCTATGTTTCTTCTTGAAAAAGACCTGGTTGGTGTCTTTTATTAAATAAAAAAGACACATTTTATTAAAGAAAAAAGGCTGATTAATGCAATTTCGTTAGAAGCCCTGCTCTGTTTCAGAAATCTTTCCCAGGCAATTTGAATATGTCTTGTCACTAGGATACACACCTTGAGGAAATTCTTATCCCCAGTACTGTGGTCAACATGTCAACAGTTAAGACGATTTTCAAGAAAAGCAATCCCATCACCCAGCGAGACAGCTTCTGACCCCTGGCTGGGGTACCCAACCCCGTCGCTGCTGGCTTGAACAGGTGCAGCATGTTACCCTCAAGGCACCTCTGTGGCTGTGGCGGACCAAGCGACCCTGGGCATACTTTTATTCTGGCTAATAGGGAGCTGAAAGGCTGACAGTGTTGACTCCTTAAACACTTTCCAGAAGGCTGGTCCTGAAAAAGAATGTGCTTCTGTTGCCGAGGTTGGAAACATCAGGCCAGAAAGTCCTGGCAATGGAAAACGGGGTCATGTAATATACACAACTATCCCATGGATCAGATTTAGGCTGGGGCTGCTCTAAGGACGTGCCTCGTACCCAGTTCTGAAGGACCAGTAAGCTCCCCTTCCCAATTTCTGTCAATTATTAAAGATGAGCAACAAAAGGGCAGAAGACAGTGTTGTCAGTGACCTTGGCTTCCTTTTAGCTCAACCAGACTTTAGCCAGGCCTCTCCTGACTCCAGGCTCTTGACCTCCCTCTACCCTGACCCCTACATGATCCAGGCACCAGACGCTTTCTTCTCTCCCAGACTTTGTAGGCTCCAGACTCCAGCTGGCCTCATTACTGCAAAGGAAAACAATCCGAGCCAGTGGTCCTCGTGGCAACCTCAGTACATCAAACCCCTGTCATCCTCCCATGCTTTCTCACTAGCCTACTCCAGCCCACGTAAACATTTGCTGTCCTTTGTTTTCATGGAGTTGTAGTTCAGACTTGATTTTTCTGTTCTCTCTTCCCTTGGGCAGCAGCCCCTGAGTGAAGTCATCCCTGCCTGTTTAACATTGTCTGGTACAGTATTTTTCTTCGACACCAGATTTAGCAAATAAAAATACAGGACATCCAGTTACATTTGAATTTCAGGTAAATAAAGTCTAGCTTTTTCATTTTCATTTTTAAATTTTAAAATCTAGCATAAGCACATGCCATGCAATATTTATTTGGAATATACTTATACTAAATTTACACTAAAAAAAATAATCTATGTTTAGGAGGAGAAAACAAAAGATAGTTCAAATAAGTGGCAAAAGCTCACTCTAGAAGAATGCTCGATGAGAATATTAGCCAAGATTGTGGCAACCAGTGCCGATGAGAATGTGTTAAGCAAATAAAATCATAAATAGCAGCTCTACAAACCTTTGGAAAAAAGAGTGGGGAGAGGGAGTCCGCCAGAGGCTCTTCCAGGGTAAATTGCTCTGGCAAGACGTTCTTGGTACCTGTAGTAGTCAGCCAAAGGGATGCTGATGCAAATACCAGAAATGGGTTGGTTTTTATAAAGGATATTTATTTGGGGTAGAAGCTTACAGTAACCAGGCCATAAAGTGTAAGTTACTTCCCTCACCAAAGTCCGTTGCCACGTGTTGGAGCAAGATGGCGGCCGATGTCTGCCAGGGTTCAGGCTTCCTGGGTTCCCCTCTTCCTGGGACTCATTTCTCTCCAGGCTCAGTTCCTCTGTTTTCTCCACAAGGTCAGCTGTAGACTAGGAGGCTCTCTAGGCTTTGCCTCTTTCCACAAGGCCAGCTGTAGACTGTCAGGCAACTGGCTCTGTCTCTCTCCCCGGGGCTTGATTCTCTCCTGGTTCAGCTGCTCTGCTCCTCTGTGTGTTCACTTCTCAGGATCCAGCTCAAAACTCCAGCACCAAAACTCCAACTAACTCCTCTGCTCTGCCATCTGTGAGGGGACAGGGACTCAATATCTTGCTGACATGGCCCAATCAAAGCCCTAATCATAATTTATTCATGCCCAGGAACAAACCATTTTACAAACTTAATCTATTATCGATTTTTGGAATTTGTGAACCATATCAAACTGCTGCAGTACCCATAATCATTTTGGGAACTGGTTAGGTCATGGGCAGAAGGGACATGAGTGGGGCATTTCAGCTCTACTAGGTCTGTTTCCTAGGTCTGGAAACACTAGATTGAGTTAGGAAACATCTAAAGAACCTGGGACTCAAGAGAGTGGATCCTGTCAGGATCCCTCCAACATCTTTCCCTCAGGGTGACTGTGAAAACAGAAGAGGCTGGCAGCCTTTGTTTTCAAATTGTTCTTTACCTGCATCTGAGCCATATTCCTTAATAGAGGTTGGATGGCTTGGGTGCGTATGCCAAGACCTACATGCATCTGAGTTATTTGATTATTAGACTGAAATTTCCAGAGGGGGAGCAGAGATACATTTATCCATCCCTGAAAGACAAGCAGGGACTGCAGCATTAACAGGAACAAGCTCTTAAGTGCCACTTCCGGGGTGTCAGCAGCAGGCAGGCACCAAATACCTGGACACCCTACCAAATGCCCCCTGGGAAAGCATCTACACAGGACAAAGTCTGCATGTATGTCTGAGCAGGCTACCCCTGGGGACTCTTCAATAACCAGAATAGAAAGAGAAACTAAAAAGGAAAGTCCAAAACAGCAGCCATGCCCCCTTGCTCAGGGAAGCAGCAAAGGATTGACCTCGGGTATGTTCGGCATCTTTAAGAGGGACAAGTGATGAGGATCACGATGGAAATCTCAATGCCCTCTGCTGGAAGCAGAATGGGGACCTTCTCCAAGATGCCTCAGAACAAGTGAGGGGGGTTTCAAAAGAACTACTCGTGGGGAGTAGAGTACTTACCAGGAAGAAAAGTTAGCCTTTCACCCCAGGCTGAATGTTTGTGGAGCTGCTGAGACACCAGGTCCCAGTGCCATCAAGGAATGGAGACCTCCTTTGGTGGGGAGAGAAAGTTCTTGGAAGAAACTAAAATGTGCTCCCTGGGTTCTCTGTTAGGGTGAGGGACTCATGAACGTGGCACAAGGGGGCTACCTGGTGGAATCTGAAGGCAAAAATTTGACCTAAGCTAACAGGTAGCTGGGTAGAGAGAGAGCTGGTAGGGCAAAGGTGGCTGTTTTCAATGGACCAGATCTGGAAGATACCTGGGTTTGCGAAAGCTTGAGTGGACCCCATACAAGATGCATCCTTCAGGGGTTAGATGATGCCCAACACAGAGCCAGGGAAGGCTGAGGGGGAAGTCACAAAAAACCTCAAGAGTGCACATTGCCCATGCCAAGAAATAGAGCAGGAGAACATCCTCCCTGCCTCCACCTGCATGAGCCAGAGGCAGCTTAGAAATTGAAGAAGCAATAGAAGAGTAATTTAAAACCCATCTTCTTCCCTTTGCCCTTCATAGGCTCCAAAGCCTCTGAAAAGTGAGTTGGAGGAGAAGATTTAAAATTGGGTTAGAGATTTTATGCTATGATATATGAATGAAATGGAACTAAATTGAACTTTCCAATGTCTATAAAATGAGACAATATTGAGTACCCAGAAAAGCTGTGGAATTTGCAATTTCATCCAATAGTAGGAGAGAATTAGATAGGACAGATATAAAAAGTGGAAAGAAAGCATAATGTTTCTTTCACTTATATCCTAACAATTCCAATTCATTCAATAAATCAGTTATCTATTCAAATGTATCAGTCAGTCTAACAGCTTCATTTTTCAGAGATATTCTTCCTATTAATTTCAACCCTTTGGTCCAGTATGGATTGGTTATTCTATAATCCTACTGCACAATTGCTATCCTAATGTTTTGCTTCATCAACATTTTGGAATTTCCCTTCACTTCTCACTTGTGTTGGATCCTCTATTTGGTCTGCATTGGTTTAATATTTTATCTTGGTATAGTCTATCCTTCACTAATTCCTGAGAAACATGAATAGAAAGTAATTTTTTTAAAAATCTTGCATACCTAAAAATTTCTTATTCTACTCTAAACCTTGTGGTTTTGGTTTCATGGTAGATGATTTCAGCAATTCCAGGCTTCATGAACTCACTAATCTGAGTGAAGTTAGAGCTTTTCTACCCCCAACCATGTAACAAGTCTTGAGCCTCTCTTTAATTGGATCAACTTGGTACCTTATGCTGACACATGAACCAATCACTGAGCTAGAGGGATGGTATTGTGCCAGTTAGCTCGGGTCACTCAGAGTCTTGCCAATCCTCTACAACAGACCTGATGGTGCAGCCAATCCCACCCAGATCTCATGGCTGCTGTAAAGTGGAATAAAATGTTACAGAGATGGTGTGTAGGGTAGATGGGCAGACGACCACATAATTCTCTACAATCAGAATCTTCATTGTAAAACCCTGAATTCTGCATTTTAACAAGTTCTGCAGGTGATTCTATTGCAGATACAGGTTTGAAAAACCCTGATGTATATAACTGGCAACCACTGAAGGATTTTACACAGGGAAAGACATGATGCTATACGTTAAAGAAAGACTCTCTGGCTACAGTATATAATTTGGATTGAAAGGAAACCACATTGATGTTACGGAGGATAGTTAGAAGGGCCTTAGGTCTATTTGTCTAGTGCTAATTCCTCTAAAAACAATTCACTGAAAAAGCAGTTGGTCTAATAATCCCTTCACCTAATGACCAGTGCAATACTTGTAACAAGGAAAATGTTTACAAAATTATATATGTGCGTTTTTTTGTTTGTTTGTTTTAGTCTTCTAAGTAGATGATTTTCCTCTTGTCAACCAAAGTACCCATTATCCTGGAAGTAGATTAGACTTTGTTCCTGAAGGTCTGGAAATAATGAGGAATTATCCAGCTTCTGACAGGCAAAATGGGATTTTGCAGCAGTAAAATCTTTCAAGAGACTTGAAAGCCAGATTTTATGTTAAAGAGGTTTTTCTAAATTCCTTTAGTTCTCATTTAGTTACTATTAAGAATGGTTGAAATGTAACATTAAAAAAATAAAGACAAAAAAAAAAAAGAAAGGTTGGGAGTTGATGTCGCTCAAGTGGTTGAGTGCCTGCTTCCCATGTAAGAGGCCCCAGGTTCCATCCCTGGTACATAGTGGGGGAAAAAAAGAGCAGCTAAGTCTAGAGAAAAATTTCATACCCAACATTGGAGTCTACAAGGAGAAAAACATGCTGCAGGTGGAAGCAAACCCTTCTGCCGCCAGGATGTTGGGAGGTAGAAAAAAGAGAGAGGGAGAAGAAGGTGAGCAAGTCAGACAGGTGTGCATCTCAGGTTGCTCCTCCCTGGTCTTTGGCATGGTGGGAGAGTGGTACAGTAAATAAGTGAGGATACCACCAAAGGTACTCTTGCCCCTCATCCCATTCAGAATTCTAGGAAGAAATCCAGCAGGCTGCTCCTTACCAATCTCCCTCCCCTGCTGGAAGTCTCCTTAGCCTGTCTATGTCACAAAATACCTGTCCAAACAAGCCCTGTGTCTACTCCTGTAGCTCCATATGCCACCAACTCCCCCTTGAACACACACATTGTGTTCCTGTATCACGAGAAACTCCTGACCACAAAAAAAGGGAAGGAAGCTCCTGAGAAAACAGTTCTAAAACAGTTATCACAAACACCTGCTCAAGATCTTAAGCCAGAACCACATAACTAAGCTAAATAAAGAAATATTTGTAATGTCAAGGTGCTGAGAAGATTGGGGAGTTGAGCCCTGTCATATACGGGCTTCTTCCAATTTTCCTTCTTTTATGTAGACTAGCAATAAATAGCATGGACTTAATTTACAAGTTTGAGTCTGGGGTCTCTGATTTCCACAACAGTGATCAAGTCGTAGCCAGCTCAGCTGTGAAGCAGAGCTAAGTAGAGAGAGGTGTTGAAGCGTGGTCTCCTTGGTCCACTTTGGGTCTCTTGTTGCATGGAGACTGAATGAAGACTTTGCCCAAGTGGTTTGGGTTGAGGTGACTCTACAGCAGTGGTTGGGGGTCGACTAACAGGCCACTGAAATGGATGAAAGATATGGTGGAGACTCAAGAGTCTGCAGCCAGCAAGAGCTGAGGAAAGTTCTGAGACATCCATGGAGGAAGAGGCTGATGGTCCCTAGAAGCATTATTCAAGTCTGAGAAAGGAAAGGGGAATACCAGGAGGATGCTTAGCAGCCAGTGGAAAAGGCTCATCACCCAGGAGATCAGAGGAGCCAGCGATGACTTCACCAAAAATTAGGCAAGTCACCGTCCTCCCCAATACATAGACAACAGCCATCTTGGAGTGAGCTGAGAATGAGGAGCGGGCTGTGGGGAGACCAAGGAATAGTAGAGTATAGTGGGTTGAAAAGTATCTTCCCAACATTTGTGTCCACCCGGAACCTCAGAATGTGACCTGATCAGGAAATAGTCTCTGCACACTGAATTTGTTAAGATGAGGTCATACTGGATTAGGTGTCTTTATGAGAAGAGGCAAGGACACACTGAAGAGGCACAGGGAAGAAAGCCATGTGAAGATGGAGAGAGAGGTTGGAGTGATGCGTCACAAGCCAAGGAGCATCGAGGATTGCTGGAACTGTCAGAAGCTAAAGGAGAGGCATGGGACAGATTCTCACTCAGAGCCTCCAAAGCAGCCAGCCCTGCCGTCACCCTAATTTCAGACTTCTGGCCTCCAAAACTATGAGACAATAACTTTCTGCTGTTTTAGCCACCAAGTTTGTGGCAATTTGTTACAGCAACCCAAGGAAACTAAGAGACTTGTATTACTTCTTCAAACTATGTTTGAAACTGAATAGGTCTAAAAGTTAATATTTCCCCCAATTACCAGGAGGTGGAATTTATTGAGCAAAATCATATATCTTTTAAGATTTATTTAATTTACTTATTATTTCCCGTCCACTCGTCGTTTACACTTGCCCTGCCTGTTCATCTTCCTTGTTTCCTTAGGCAGCACCAGGAACCATACCCAGGACTCCGATGTGGGAGGGAGGCACTTTAATCACTTGAGCCACCTCTGCTTCTTGCCTTGTTGTGTCTTTCATTACGTTTTCCTCGTGTCTCTTGTTGTGTCATCTTGCTTTGTCATCTTGGCACACCTGCCTGTCGTGCCAGCTTGCTGTCTTCTTTAGGAGCCACTGGGAACTGAACCAGGGACCTCGCGTGTGGTAGGCAGAAGCCCAATCGCTTGACCCACATCTGCTTCCAAAATCATATTAATAATGAACAAAAAATGAGAGCATTACATTTCCCCCCCATGTTCAAGTTTGGGAGTTTTTTTATTTTTTACTTTTAGGAGGTACCGGGGATTAAACCCAGGACCCCTTGTTCATGGGAAGCAGGCACAACCACTGAGCTTCATCTGCTCAACAGTTAATGCTGTTTTTTTCACTTATTTGTTTGTTTTGGGAAGGTACCAGGGATCGAACCCGGGACCTCATACATGGGAAGCAGGTGCTCAACCACTCGAGACTACATTTGCTCCCTCAAGTTTTATTAGGAATTAACATTGTTGCTGTCTCCAAAAGAATTAAAAACAGGGACTCAAACAGATATTTGTATCTCAATGTTCATAGCTACATTATTCAAAACAGCCAAAAGATGGGAGCAACATAAGTATCCATCAACCAATGAATGAATAAACAAAATGTGCTGTGTATATGTATAGACTAGAATATTATCCAGCCATAAAAAGGAATGAAGTTCTGATACATGCTTCAACACAGATGAACCTTGATGACAACATGTTGAATCAAAGAAGCCAGACACAAAAGAACAAATATTGTAGGATCTCACAAATATGAAATGCCTAGATTAAACAAATTCATAGAGACAGAAAGGCTATTACAGGTTACCAGGAGTTGAAAGCAAGTAGGCAAGGGGAGTTATTGCTTTATGAGTGTAGAGTTTCTGTTTGGTCTGATGAAAAAGCATTGGTCATAGGTGATGGTAATGGTAGCCCAACATTTTAACATCACCTAATTGTACACATAAATGTGGTTAAAATGGGAAATTGTGTCTTATATATATGTTACCATGAAAATTTTTTTTTAAAAGACTAGAAGAACTAAAATCGGGAATGGCAAAGTCTGCCTCTTCAAAATCTGCATTTATTCAACCAAAAAAAATTCTTGCCTCTTTGAGGACCTAATCCATTGGACACTGGGACCTAGACAAACAGAATATGTTGCAAGGATGGCAAGTGAGCAGGGGCAGACAGGAGAAAAGTGGGTCAGCCATGGAAATACACAGGAAAGAACGTTCCAGGTGGAGGGAGCAGCCAACATAAAGGCTCAGCCTAATGCTTGGCAGCCAGGTTAGTATTTCTAACTGTCATGACCATGCTCAGAAATATTCCATAGCACACCATGGCCTGTGTGATAAAATACCAACACCTTCATTTGATATTGAAGGTCTTCATCGGTCTTGTTTCACTGAAATCTTCTTCTAAAATCTTCAGTGGTATCTCATACCATTGACCCCCACTCACCGTGGCCTCCAAACCAGTGGTTCTTATCATTTGCATGCCACCTGTTATGGGCTGAATTCTATCCCCCCCAAAAAATCTGTTGAGGTCCTAACTGAGTAATTTATTTTATTTGTGATTTTATTTGGAAACAGGGCCGTCACAGGTGTAATTAGTTACAATGAGGTCACACTGAAGTAGGAAAGGCCCTTAATCCAATATGACTCCTTCTAAGAAGGGATGCACAGGGGAGAAGGTCATGAGATGACAGAGGCAGATTCTGAAGTGCTGAACTGCAAGTCAAGAAAACCAAGGATGGCTGGCAAACACCAGAGGCTGGAAGAGGCCAGGAAGGATTCTCTTTACAGGTTTCAGTAGGAGTTTGGCCCTTGACATCTTGATTTCAGACTTCTAGTCTCCAGAGCTGTGGGAGAATAGACATGTTTTAAGCCACCCAGTTTGTGGTACCTTCTTAGAGCAGTCCTAGAAAACTAAGACAACATCTTAATTTATTTTTATTTATTTATTTATTTATTTTACCAAAGCTACATTTATAAGTTATTAGTTACAGAAGCCTAAAACACCTGGTTTACTTCACTGGTAGAATTCCTTTGAATCATGAAATTATTTTGTCCTTGTGGTATTTCAAAGTATTAAAAAAGACCTTCTTTTATGTAGGATACATATATTTTCCAATATTTACCACAAATCGTAAAAAGGAAGCAGTGATTGATTACATTTATTTTCAAGACATGGGGAAATTCAGGTTGAATTCCAAATTTTAAAAATCCTCTCAAGATATTTAAGGAACATGGTAAGTTAATTACAAAGTTTATCTTGATGAGTAAGTAAATGCATCCAAAAGGACAAGAAATATTTGAAAAAGAATAATGAGGAGGATAGGATTGCAGAAGATAGTAAAAAGCTCCAGGAAGCAGTCTTTCCACCAGCGCAACCATTAAACAAGTAGAAATTGCCAGAGTCAACTATTTCAAAATTCTGAGTCCAGTAGAACACTGTACAGCATCCAAAAAAGGACAGGAGGAAAAGGCTAGTAAATTATGGTGAATACCAATAAATTGTTCTCTCTATGTGGCAGTTATCAGTGCCCATTCCCAACTCTTGCAGCAGGTAGCAGTGGGATCCAACCCCTAGAATAGCTTCCTGGGGACAGCAAGGGACTTCCCCAAGACCTGGGGTGAGCATGGGCCAATTGCTGATCATGGCTTTTGATTACCAACTCCAGATCACTGGGAGTGCAACTCTGAAGATGGCCACTGTTACAACCCACCTTGGATGGAAGGCAGAGGACACTTAAGGACAATATGCCTCCTCAGAGCTGTGGAAGACAGCTGAAGGGCTACATTGCTGGGCAGGTCAGGAAAGCACAGCTTTAGGGAGGAGCGGAGCAAGCTTGGAGCTCTTCTTGTCTGCTCCCTCACCTTCTCTCCAGAAGAGTTTAGAGCCATCTTGTGTTCTTTTTATGGGTCCCTGGCCTTGTTCCAGCTAGAAAGACCAACTTGGGAAACTCCTCTCTGGCATGCCCCGCCCCACCCCGAATTTGCCCAGGAAAAAGCAGGTTGGGATAATGAGAAACAATTGAGAGGGATAGCTTTGGGCAAAGGCTTACTTGCTTTAAATCTGGTGGTGGAACACCTTGGAGAAGGAAGAGGAGCCTGTCTCATGGGAATTAGAGGGGACATTCAAAGTCTTGTAAAAATGGGAACTCCTAAGAAACACTTAAGCCCAGGACGAGACAGGCCCAGAAAAAACAGGGAGGCTCTTGCATTTTGCATTTGCCTTTAAAGGCAGACCTTCCTAATAGGAGGGCTGACACTTAAGAAAATCTGTCATGTCACCAGCTGCTTATACACTCAAGAAACAGCCATCTCAGGGAATAAATCTCAGAGATAAAATTTTAAAATATTTAAGTATACAGTTTGCAACAAAAGATTATAGGACAAACAAAGAAACAGGAAATGATGGCCCATGTCAAGGATTAAGATAAAAACCCAGAAAACTCTAATGAAGAAGACCGAACTGTGGACATACAAAACAAAGATGTGAAAAAAAATTGTTTCAATATACTCAAAGAGATGAAGGAAAATACAGAGAAATAAAGAATATCAGGAAAACAATGAATGAGCAATATGAAAACCTTAGTAGAGATAGAAATTTTTAAAAAAAGAAACAAACAGAACTACTGGAGTAGAAGACCACAGTAACTGAAATGAAATATTCCCAGGGGAGCTCAGCAGCAAATTGAAGCTGTCAGAAGAAATAATCAGCAAACTTGAAGACAAGACAATTGAAATGGGTAAGGCTGAGGAGCAGAAAGAAAAAAGAACCATAAAAAAGCAAAAAATAGCACAAGAGACTTCTGGAACACCATCAAAAGTATCAATATAGTCACAATGGGAGTCCCAAAAGGAGAAGAAAGAGAGAGAGAGTAGAAGAAATACTCAAAAAAATAATTAACAAAAAACTCCACAAACTTAGCAAGAGACAAGAGAATGCACATTCTCAGAGAACACCAAACAGGATAAATTTGAAGAAAAATACAGTTCATCACATACTGATCAAGCTCTCAAATGCAAAGGACAAAAGGACAAAGAGAGTTCTGAAAACTGCAAGGAAAGAGCTATGTACATGGGAGTTCCAATTAGATTGAATGCTGATTTCTCATCAAAAAACCATAGAGGCAAGAAGGCAGTGGGTTGAAATACTTAAACTAGTGAGAGAGAAAATAACTGCCGACCAAGAATTCTATATCTGGTGAAACTTTCTTTCTAAAATGAGGGAGAGAGTAAGACAGAGAGAGAGAGAGAGAGAAAGAGAGAGAGAGAGAATGAGAGAGAGAGAGAGAGAGAGACCAGAAAACTACAAATGCTGGAGAAGATGTGGAGATAGAAGAACACTCTTTCACTGTTGGTGGGAATGTAGAAAGTACAGGCTCTGTGTAAGACAGTTTGGCAGTTTCTCAGGAAGCTGAATATAGAACTTCCATATGATCCAGCCATCCCATTACTAGGAATATATCAGCAGAACTGAAAGCAAGGATGCAAACTGATATTTGCACACTGTGAATAGCAGCGTTATTCACAATTGCTGAAATATAGAACCAGCCTAAGTGTCCATCAACTGATGAATGGCTATACAAAATAATAATATCTACATTCAATGGAATACTATTCTGGTGTAAGAAAAAATGAAATCAGAATGCATATGAAAACATGGATGAACCTAGAGGATATTATGTTGTATGAAAAATGCTAGACACATAAGTACAAATATTGTATGGTCTCACTAATATGAACTAAATACAATGAGTAAATTCATGGAGGTAACACTACAGTACAGGTTACTAAAAAAGAGAATGTAAGTTGGAAATGGGGACTGATGCTCAATGTATGTAGAATTTTAATAAGGTTTATTGTAAAAAATGTAGAAATGGATAGAGTTGATAGAAACATTATAGTGAGTATACTGCTGATTTATAAATGTGATTGTGGGGAAGCAGATGTGGCTCAAGTGATTGGGCTCCCGTCTACCATATAGGGGGTCATAGGTTAGGTTCCTGGGACCTCCTGGTGGAGGTGAGCTGGCCCATACCATGGAGAGATGGCTCATGTTGTGAGCTGATGCAACAAGATGATGAAACAAAAAAGAGACAAAGAGGAAAGACAATGAGAGACACAACAAACCACAGGGCTGAGGTGGCTCAAGTGATTGAATGCCTCTCTCCCACGTCAAAGGTCCCAGGATCAATTCCTGGTGCCTCCTAAAGAGAAGACGAGAAGAGAAGACAAGCAGACACAGAAGAACATGCAGCAAATGGACACAGAGAGCAGACAGAGTGCAGGCAGCAAGGCAGGGGGCAATAAATTTAAAAATAAAATAACTCATTTTTTAAAAATGTGATTGTGGAGGCAGGGCAAGATGGTGGCTGAGTGAGTGCACCTTATAGTCTCTCCTGCAAAGAAGTGGCTGGGAAGCGTTAGAAATTCTTTAGGACCAGGCTGTTTCAGGATTTTGCAGGGCAAGAGGTGCCTGGACATTGATTTGTGGGACGGTAACAGAGAAGATTCGTGTAAAAGGTAAAATTGAGGCTCTCTTACATGGAGTTAGGGGCTGCGCACAGAACGCTCCCCCCTGGGGCAGGCGGCACCGCAGCACCAGCACCGCGGCGGCGATTCCTGGAGGCTCTGTGGTGCTGGGGAATTCATAAGCCCCGAGTGGGCTATTCAGGGGCTTGCAGGGCAGGAGGCCTTCGGAAACCTATTTGGCAAAACAGACGGAGTTTTTTGCGAGGTGGGGAATTTTGGATTTCTGACACGAATACTAGTGCTTCTGGCTACAACCCCGCCCCCTAGGCCTGGCTGCCAATCTGCAGCATCCTTAAATTGCTCGCAATAAAGAGGCATCACCAGGAGGCTGTTTCAGGGGTTTGCAGGGTGGGAGGCGTCTGGAAGCTGATTAGGTGAATCTTTTGCAAGGCATGGGATTTTGGGTTTCTGACACTGATATCAGCACTTCTGACTAGAGCCCCGCCTCCTAGGCCTGGCTGCTGATCTGCAGCGTCCTTAAATTGGCTGCAATATAGAGGCACCCCCAACTGGCTGTTTCGGGGGCTTGCAGGGGGGGAGGTGTCCTGAAGTTGAATTGGTGATACAGCGACAGATGAGACCCTAGTGAGAGGGGGAATTGCGGGTTTCTGACACATAGGTCAGAGTTTGCAGATGTGACCCCCCTCCCCCAATAGGGCTGGCACCCAGCTGCGGGGATCCCTGAAGGCTGTGTTGCACTGTGGTGTTCCCAGGCTCCCTCTTAACTGGATTTGAGGTTGCCAGGTCTGTGTCCCCTAAACCCTGGTGGCCCACACCCCAGAAACTCACACCTCTTAAGTCTGCAATATTACAGAGTTCCCATCCCTGAATCCACCACACCCTGAGGTCCATCTGAGGTCCTTGATTGTCTTAGCCCTCAATGTTTGCAGTTTTTTTCCTCTTTCCTTTTTCTCTTTTTTCTTTATTTTATTTATTTTTTATTTTTTATTGTCCTGGTTGCTAATATTGCATTTATCTCCTAGTCTTTTCTCCCAGTGTATCCCCCAAGGTCTTTTTTTTTTTTCATTTATTTAGGGGTTTTTTGTTGTTGCTGTTGTTGTTGTTCTCTATCTTTTCTTTTCCTTACTTGTTCCCCTCCCTTTTCTTTAACCACCCCCCCTTTTTCTTTCTTTCTTTCTTTTTTCTTTTTTTTCTCTTGTCCCTCCTTTTCCTCTTATTTTATTTTATCTTAATTATACAATAGGTGCTGCAGGGAACACCTCACATTTGCTGGGTTTCCTCATCCTCTGTTGCCTCATTTCTGTGTGAATTGATTTTGGCTACCTACACTATCCCCTTTCCCCCACATCTTGATATCCTGCACCATCTACTGTCTCTCCTATATTCCACCTCCCTTTCTTTGATCCCCAAATTGTCTAACTTTTAATTTCTAATACCTTTGTTTTGTTTTCTGTCTTTTATCCACTCTTGAAATATTGTCTTTCTTTTCTCTTTCTCTCTCTCACGAAAACACTAGCTTTTTAATTCATATCATATTCCTCCCATATTCAGTCAACTACCTCATTATAGGTACTCTACTTACTGCTATAACTCTACACAACTTACATGAATCTAATAGCCATCCTCCCAGATCTCATATTGTTGCTCTGTTAACATTTATTACCAATACTACTTTACACATTTTCCTTTCTTACACAATTGCCTTTCCCTGACCCTACTACTTTCCTTCAAAGTGAACTCAGCCAGCAATAAGAAATTAGAATAAGAAGAACAAAGTGACAAAGAGAAGATATAACACTTATGCAAAAACAACAGCTAATTAATCCCCAAGACTAGACAAACAAGCTAAGGAACTGATTAAACCTGTCAAGATAAAATGATGACCAGACAGCAACAAAAACTACAAACCAAACCAGTAATCAGGAAAACATGGCTGAATCCAATGAACAAACTAAAAACCAGGAAGGGGAGCAGAACTTCACACAAGTAATTAAAGATCTCAGAACATATGTCAGAGACAAACTTAATGAAGTAAAGGAAGAGTTTAACAATATGAAAAAAACACTTGGAGAGGAAATTGCAGACTCAAAAAGATACTCAAAAAGATAAGAGATATGATGGGAATGAACACCACAGTTCAAGAAATCAAAAATACACTCACAGCAAATAGCAGTAGATTAGAAGAGGCAGAGCAGAGAATTAGCGATGTGGAAGACAGTACATTGGAAATCAAACAGATAGTAGAATTGATCGATAAAAAGATAGAAAAAATCCAGCTAGGACTTAGGGACCTGAATGACAATGCAAAACGCACAAACATACATATTATAGGCATCCCAGAAGGAGAAGAGAAGGGAAAGGGATCAGAAGGAGTGTTGCAGGAAATAATGCCTGAAAACTTCCCAAACCTACTGAAAGAGACAGATGTACATATCCAAGAACCACAGCGCACCCCAAACATCATAAACCCCAACAGGCCCACCCCAAGACATATACTTGTCAAATTATCCAATGCTCAAGACAAAGAGAAAATTCTAAAAGCAGCAAGAGAAAAGAAAACCATCACATACAAGGGAAGCTCCATAGGATTAAGTGCTGATTTCTCATCTGAAACCATGGAGGCAAGAAGGCAGTGGTATGATATAGTCAAGGTACTAAAAGAAAAAAAATTCCAACCAAGAATACTCTATCCAGCTAAACTAGCATTCAAAAATGATGGAGAGTTCAAAATATTCACAGATAAACAGAAATTGAAAGAGTATGCCATCAAGAAACCTCCCCTTCAAGAAATTCTAAAGGGAGTCCTACAGGAAGAAATGAAAAAACAGGACAGGCAGAGTTGGAGGAGAGTGTAAGAGCAACAAAAAAGACAAAAAGAGAAAAACAAACAAACAAAATATGACAAAGACAAGTCCAATCAAAATATGGCTAACATAAATAATTCCTTGAAAGCAATAACACTGAATGTCAATGGATTAAACTCACCTATCAAAAGATTCAGACTGGGACATTGGATAAGGAAATATGACCCATCTATATGCTGTCTACAAGAGACACATCTTAGACCCAAAGATTCATGGAGGCTGAAAGTGAATGGTTGGAAAACAATCTTACAAGCAAACAATAACCAAAAAAAGGCAGGAGTAGCTGTATTAATATCAGACAAAATAGACTTTAAATGCGAAACAATTGTGAGAGACAAAGAAGAATACTACATATTAGTGAAAGGGACACTCTCTCAGGAAGAACAAACAATCATAAATATTTATGCTCCTAACAAGGGCACCTCTAAATACGTGAGGCAAATGCTGGAAAAACTAAGTGAAAGAATAGGTGCATCTATAATTATAGTGGGAGATTTTAATACACCACTATCAACTCTGGACAGAACATCTCAAAAGAGAATCACTAAAGAAACAAAATATTTGAACAGTATATTAGAGGAGCTGGATCTAATAGACATATACAGATCATTACACCCAAACACAGCAGGATATACATTTTTCTCAAGTGCACATGGATCATTCTCCAAGATAGACCATATGCTAGGCCACAAAGAAAGGCTTAATGAATTCAGAAAGATTGAAATCATACAAAATAATATCTCTGACCACAGTGGAGTGAAACTGGAAATCTGCAAGGGCCAGAGGCCCAGATTTCACAACAAGATATGGAAATTAAACAGCACACTCTTAGAAAAACAGTGGGTCAAAGAGGAAATCTCAAAAGAAATCCAAAACTACCTTGAAACAAATGATAATGATAACACAACATACCAAAATTTATGGGATGCAGCAAAAGCAGTACTGAGAGAGAAATTTATAGCCATAAATTCATACATCAAAAAAGAAGAAAGAGCAAAAATTGAAGAACTAACTGCACATTTGGAGGAATTAGTAAAAAAACAACAAAGTAATCGCACAGGAAGAAGAAAGAAAGAAAGAACAAAGATAAGAGCTGAGCTAAATGAAATAGAAAATAAGAAAGGACTTGAAAAGATAAACAAGACCAAGAGCTGTTTTTTTGAGAAGATCAATAAAGTTGACAAACCTTAAGTGAGACTAACAAAGAAAAAAAGAGAGAAGATGCAAATACACAAAATAAGAAATGAGAAAGGAGATATCACCACAGACCCCACAGAAATAAAAACTATCATAAGAGGATACTTTGAAAAACTATATTCCAACAAAAAATGACAATTCAGAGGAAATGGACAAATTCCTAGAAACACATAAGCAGCCTATATTGACAAAAGAAGAAATTGATGATCTCAACAAACCAATCACAAGTAAAGAGATAGAATCAGTCATTAAAAACCTCCCAACTAAGAAGAGCCCAGGGCCAGACAGCTTCACAGGTGAATTCTACAAAACATTCCGGAAAGAACTAACACCAATCCTGCTGAAACTCTTCCAAAAAATCAAAACAAAAGGAACATTGCCTAACTCATTCTATGATGCCAACATTACCCTAGTACCAAAGCCAAACAAAGACACCACAAGAAAGGAAAATTACAGACCAATTTCTCTAATGAACCTAGACGCAAAAATACTTAACAAAATACTTGCTAATTGTATGCAACAACACATTAAATAAATTATACACCACGACCAAGTGGGATTCATTCCAGATATGCAAGGATGGTTCAACATAAGAAAATCAATCAATGTAATACACCATATAAACAGATTGAAGGAAAAAAATTACATGATTATATCTATAGATGCAGAAAAAGCTTTTGACAAAATACAGCACCCTTTCTTGATAAAAACACTCCAAAAGATCGGAATACAAGGAAATTTTTTGAACTTGATAAAAAGCATATGTGAAAAACCCAGAGCCAACATCGTTTACAATGGAGAAATCCTAAAATCCTTCCCTCTAAAGTCAGGAACAAGACAAGGATGCCCACTCTCTCCCCTTCTACTTAACATTGTCTTAGAAGTACTTGCTCGAGCATTGAGGCAAGAACCAGATATAAAAGGCATTCAAATTGGAAAGGAAGAAGTCAAAATTTCATTATTTGCAGATGACATGATCCTATACATAGAAAACCCTGAGAGGTCTACAACAAAGCTTCTAGAACTCATAAATGAGTTTAGTAAAGTCGCAGGTTATAAGATCAATGCGCAAAAATCAGTAGCATTTCTGTACACCAATAATGAGCAAGATCAGGAGGAAATCAAGAAACAAATACCATTCACAATAGTAAATATAAAAATCAAATATTTAGGAATAAACTTAACTAAAGATGTAAAAAACTTATGCACTAAGCACTATACAAGACAGTTCAAGGAAATCAAAGAAGACCTAAATAAATGGAAGAATATTCCCTGTTCATGGATAGGAGGACTAAATATTACTAAGATGTCTATCCTACCAAAACTGATCTACACATTCAATATAATCCCAATAAAAATCAACACAGCCTTCTTTAAGGAATTAGAAAAACTAACTATGAAATTTATTTGGAAAGGAAAGAGGCCCCAAATAGCCAAAGACATATTGAAAAAGAAAAATGAAGTTGTAGGAATCACACTACCTGACTTCAAAACATACTACAAAGCTACAGTAGTGAAAACAGCATGGTATTGGCATAAGGAGAGACACAAAGACCAATGGAATTGAATTGAAAGTTCTGATATAGAACCTCGTATATATAGCCATATAATATTCGATAAAGCCACCAAACCCTCTCAACTGGGAGAGAATGGCCTATTCAACAAATGGTGCTTGGAGAACTGGATAGCCATATGTAGAAGAATGAAAGAGGATTACCATCTCACACCTTATACAAAGATCAACTCAAGATGGATCAAAGACCTAAATATAAGAACCAAGACCATAAAGACCTTGGAAAGCAGTGTAGGGAAACATCTACAAGACCTTGTAATAGGAAATAGCTTCATGAACATCACACCAAAAGCATGAGCAGCAAAAGAACAAATAGATTAATGGGACTTCCTCAAAATTAAAGCCTTCTGCACCTCAAAGGAGTTCGTCAAGAAACTAAAAAGGGAGCCTACACAATGGGAGAAAATATTTGACAACCATATATCAAATAAGAGACTTATAACTTGCATATATAAAGAACTCCTATATCTTGAAAATAAAAAGATAAACAACCCATTTAAAAAATGGGAAAAAGATTTAAACAGACACTTCTCCAAAGAAGAAATACAAATGGCTAAAAAGCACATGAAAAAATGCTCCAAATCTCTAGCTATCAGGGAAATGCAAATCAAAACTACAATGAGATACCATCTTACTCCCATAAGATTGGAAGCTATGAAAAAAACAGAAGACTACAAGTGCTGGAGAGGATGTGAAGAAATGGGAACACTCATCCACTGCTGGTGGGAATGCAGAAGGATCCAACCATTCTGGAGAACAGTTTGGCGGTTTCTCAAAAAACTAACCATAGATTTGCCATATGACCCAGCAATTCCACTGCTGGATATATACCCAGCAGAAATGAAAATAAGGACACAAACCGATATATGCACACCAATGTTCATAGCAGCATTGTTCACTATCGCCAAAAGTTGGAATCAACCCAAATGCCCATCAACAGATGAGTGGATCAATAAAATGTGGTATATACATACAATGGAATACTACTCGGCTTTAAGAACAAATACACTACAAACACACGTGATAACATGGATGAATCTTGAGAACCTTATGTTGAGTGAAGCAACCCAGGCATTGAAGGACAAATACTACATGACCTCAATGATATGAAATAAGCAAGCTGCCTCAGAGAGCTATAGATTGGAAGATAGGCTTACAGGAAATCAGGGGGTAGAGGAAGGATGTAAGCTGACATCTACATGGGTGAAATCTATAAGCTGGAGGTAAGTATGTGTACAAGGAAGGGATAAAATGGGGGCATAGGGGTTACCTTTGGGTGGGGCTTTGCAGGCTTGAGGAGGGCTAGGGATGGGTGGATGGGTAATATTGCCCAAGAAATTGGGGGGAGGGTGGGGCAACATATGAACATAGGAGATTGTCAGGTATTTGGTTGAGAGTATAATGCTGAGAAAACCTTTTCAAAATATAATTAGGAAAGTTACCTGTTTAAGATACTTAAAGGGGATAATCTGATGTAGGACAGACTCCTCGGGAATATGTGAATGCTCATTTTGCCAGAGTGGGTTATACCATTGGGTAGAGACCCATATAATGAGAGTGAAGGTAGACCCACATCCTAGGGAGGACTAATGCCATCAAATAGAGGGAACTGTATCTCTCAAGAGAAATGGTGGCTCCCAGGGCATTAGGGCAGTTGAGCAAGTCAAACCCTCAACACTGTTGCAAGTATCTCTGAACATGGCTCCTCAAGAAATGAAGATTGACTGTCACTGTGGGCCCCAAGGGGAGGGGGAAATAGATATTGAATAGATGGAACCAACCTAACTGTGAGGGCAATAGAAGTGTTTCACAAGAGTACACAAGGATGGATATAAAACATGTAATATTACACCAAAAACATATAGGGGCTGACAGACTAATAATGAAAACCATAATGTAAAACATAGAATAACTAAAAATTTAGAAAACTTTATAGCCTGAAGTATAAACCACAATGTAAACACAAATGTTACCTTGTTTGAAAGCTATTGTCTCAATATCTTTACATTAGTTTCAGTAAATATGATATGAATAAGTTAAAAGATTATTGCTGTGGAAGGGAAAAGGTTTTATATTGGATATGTGGGAGTACTGTATATTGTATATATGAATTACTGTGATCTAGGGCTCTTGTGAAGAGAAGCTCAATAATTAGGAAAAAAGAAAAGAAAAAGATAGGATGTAGAATTTTTCCAAATCAATATGTATTCTATATCTAACCTTTAAACTCATCGCTATATTCCATTTTACTAGTAAGGGAACCTGACATTATATTGGGCTTCACTTTTCAGGAAGTTTTGGATCACAGAGTGGTTCAACAATGGCAGCGGAGGAATACTGGTAAGGGATGTTATTGACAGCGGACATATGGTTGACAAGGAGTTATACAGGGCATGTGTACAGGGTGCATGGAAATGTTTGGATATACTCATAGTGGAAACAATTATAAACAACAGCTGGGGGGGGTGGTACTGGGTTCCTGGCTTGGGGAGCTCTGTCGTGGTCCCTAGGGGAGCAGCGGCAGTCTTCCAAGTGCAACAGCAAGGACCAGGAAGGAATGAGGGTCCAACAGTGAGCCCCTGATACTAATGACTATGCTTGTGAGCCTGTGCACCTGAAATAAGAACAAGGCCTAGAGCAGCACTGTGCCTAAGAGTTCCCTCCTGACAGCCTCTGTGTTACTCAAATGTGGCCAGTCTCTAAGCCAAACTCAGCATGTAAATGCAATGCCTTCCCCCCAACATGGGACATGACACCCGGGGATGAGCCTCCCTGGCACTGAGGGATCACTACCAAGTACCAGCTGATGACGTAACTAGAAAATGACCTTGAATTAAAAGTTCAACACGGACCAGCAGAATATCCCTGTCTACATATAACAACAGGAGTTAAAAATGCTTTTTGATCTAAATTAAGGGGGAAATGGGGAAACAGACTTTGGCCCAGTGGTTAGGGCATCCGTCTGCCATATGGGAGGTCCGCGGTTCAAACCCCGGGCCTCCTTCACCCGTGTGAAGCTGGCCATGCGCAGCGCTGATGCGCGCAAGGAGTACCGTGCCACGCAAGTGTGTCCCCCGCGTGGGGGAGCCCCACACGCAAGGAGTGCACCCATGAGGAAAGCCGCCCAGCGTGAAAAGAAAGAGCAGCCTGCCCAGGAATGGCGCCACCCACACTTCCCGTGCCGCTGACGACAACAGAAGCGGACAAAGAAACAAGACGCAGCAAATAGACACCAAGAACAGACAACCAGGGGAGGGGGGGGAAATTAAATAAATAAATAAATCTTTAAAAAAAAAAAAAGTGGGAAATGGAAAGGACAAATGAGTTTATATGGCTATGAGTCTCTAAAAAAGAGTCTGGAGGTTGTCAGAAGGATTGCCCTTATGCACACCTGAGCAGAGTCTCAGAGACAGAAAAAGTAGATACAACCCCAGGTATTGGTTCTTTTGAGGGCTAAAGAGACCCACAGGTTTTATGGTCATGGCAGATGGAGTTCACTGCCATGTCAGTTGGCCCTTCCTTGGAATTGGTGTTTCTGCGTGATGGAGCTGGACTCAGATGTGATCTCTTTTCACAAGCCTTTCCTGCTACTTTACTGGAATTGTATTTGGTGCTGCTGTTTAAGATATATCTAGGGGATCTGAATCTCTGGACTGACAATATGATAGCCAGGCCCTGAGCCTCAACAGACTTCAGCTCCTACACTCTGATTTATTGGACTTACCCCACTCGGCTAACATGGAGTTGAAGAATGTCAACCACCACACCATGGAACCTAGAGTGCCTACAACTGAAAGCAGGAGGATTGCATCCAGTATCCATGTGGAATCCTAGCCCCCTCTTGACATAGATGTGGAATGGACACAACCAAGCCAAGGTACACAGGAAGGAGGAATACAGTAAGGATTAGAGTGGACTTAACGATATTCTATTCATGAGCTATTGTGGTTAATAATCGAGAAAATGTGGCATTGGTGCGGAAAAAGTGGCCATGATAGCTGATGGGCACGTGGAATGGGAGGAAGAGATGAGATGTGGAGGCATTTTCGGGACTTGGAGTTGTCCTGGGTGGTGCTGCAGGGACAATTACCAGACATTGTATGTCCTCCCATGGCCCACTGGATGGAACGTGGGAGAGTGTGGGCTATGGTGTGGACCATTGGCCATGGGGTGCAGCGATGCCCAGAGATGTACTCACCAAATGCAATGGATGTGTCATGATGATGGGGGAGAGTGTTGCTGTGGGGGAAGTGGTGGGGTGGGGGCGGTGGGGGTGAATGGGGACCTCATATTTTTTTAATGTAATATTTTTTTAAAAATGAATAAATAAAATAAATAAATAAATAATAAAAAATGTGATTGTGCCTGAAAGGAGTAGCTGTAAATGTCAATTGAAAGGAAGATGATAGATAAAATAGGATATGTATAGCATAGAGTTTTCAGTGGTGGATGAAGATTGTGGTTAGGGCAGCGGACTTGGCCCAGTAGTTAGGGCATCCATCTACCACATGGGAAGTCCGCGGTTCAAACCCCGGGCCTCCTTGACCCATGTGGAGCTGGCCCATGTGCAGTGCTGATGCGCACAAGGAGTGCTGTGCCACACAGGGGTGTCCCCCGCATAGGGAAGTCCCATGCACAAGGAGTGCACCCCGGAAGGAGAGCCGCCCAGTGTGAAAGAAAGTGCAGCCTGCCGAGGAATGGTGCCACACACACGGAGAGCTGACACAACAAGATGATGCAACGAAAAGAAACATAGATCCCTGTGTCACTGACAACAGAAGCAGACAAAGAAGACGCAGCAAATAGACACAGAGAACAGACAACTGGGGTGGGAGGGGAATGGGAGAGAAATAAATAAATCTTTAAAATAAAAAATAAAAAGATTGTGGTTAATAGTTATAAATACAAGGGAGGCAGATTTGGCTCAATGGATAGAGTGTCACCTACAACATGGGAGATCCAGGGTTCAAACCCAGGGTCTCCTGACCCGTGTGGTGAGCTGGCCCACACAGTGCTGATACACGCAAGGAGTGCCATGCCACACAAGGGTCTGTGTACGGAAGCCCCACATGCAAGGAGGTACCTCTGATAAGAATGGAAGAACATACACGAAGAGGTGCTGTTGATAAGAATGGAAGAACACATACAGCAGATGGACACAGAGAACAGATAATTGGAGGGGGGGGGCATTGAAAAAAGAGAAATAAATTTTTAAAAAATAGGGACCACTTATTTTATAAGTAAAAGACAAGTCAACAATGGCCTACAAGTGCTCACCAAAACACCCTACCTAGCAAAAAGCTAACAAGAATAAATTAAGCCATTTAATCTTTCTTTTACCAAAAGAATATCCCAAGAAGGGAAGTGCACCATTCCTGGAAGTACTGCAATACCAGGCTGATGCGTGGAGTGGATAGAGCAAGCTCCTTTTCCACATCCCTGTTCCAAAAATCAATTTAATATGCTGTCCTCAAATGGAGGACATATCAGATATTAAACTGATAAGAACAGATACTACACTTGATCTTAGCCAAAAGGCCGAGAAGCGATGGTCTACAGCTCCCTGTATGGCACAGGCCTCACACACTTTTCCCTATTACAGTCATGGTCACATAAACCACGTTTCCAGCCTATTTCTTGTCACAGGCTGCCAAAACAACTAAACGGTACCAGAATCACATAGTAAGGGCTTTCCAATAAGACAACCCTAAAAGCACGTACTGAGAAGTTGGGATCTTGGATTTCAATACATGGCTTCTTGAACATAGAGTCTCCTCCTACTCCCTGGCTGAAAGGCACTCTATTTGAATAACCCCGCCCACCCCTGGCCCATTCTGCCTTTCAGGGCCTTCCCAGCAAAGTCACCTTAGGGCCTCTAAATAGAAGGGCAGACACTTGATTGCATTCTTTTTTTTCTTCTTTTTTTTTTGTAGTGTTTTTGTTTTTGTTTATCTTTGTCTTTTTTCTTTTCTTTTCTTTTTTTGCTTTCTTAAAGTATTTTTTATATTTATAAAGTGAGAAGGGGTATAAAATCTTGAGAAGCAGACATTTAGGGGCAAGTAGAAATAGTAGAAACCCGAATTTGAAATCTTACTTGTTCTGCAGCTAAAGAAGTGGTTAATCAAAGAAAGAAAGCAGAGTACAGCTTAGCAGGAGCCAAGAAGAGGAGAAATAGGGAGTTAAGGCACAATGGGTGCAGAGTGTCTGTTTGCAGCAATGGAGAGTTTTGGTAATGGACGGTGGGATGGTAGCATAACACTGTGAATGTGATTAATGCCACTGAATCATGTGCTTGGGAGGGATTGAGATGGAAATTTTTATGTTGTATTTATGGTACCACAACTAAAAGGAGAGAGGGGGAGACTAAGGAAATAAAGACAACTAAGTGCAGTACTTGATCCAGACTTGAACTAACACTGGAAAAGAAGATGCTTTAAATGGCATTAATGGTACAAGAGAAAAAACTGGACTATTGACAGTGTGCTTTCTTTTCTTTTTTTCTTCCCTTCTTCCTCCCCCACCCTGCTTCTTTTTCTGTCTGTGTCCATTTGCTGTGTGATCTTCTGTATCTCTTTCTCTTTTTGTCTTGGGCTTTGATCCTGGGTACCTCTGATGTGAAAAGAGGTTCCCTGTCAATTGTTCCACCTCAGTTTCAGGTTTCTGCTGCGCTTCACATTGATTCTCCCCTTTTGCTCTCTTTTGTGGCATCATCATCTTGCTGAGTGACTCACTTGTGTGGGCAGTGGCTTACCGCATGGACACTCGGCTTGCTGCACGGGCACTCAGCTCACAGCGCAGGCACTCAGCTCACAGAGCAGGCACTGGCTTGCCACATGGGCACTCACACAGGCACTCGGCTCACCACGCAGGCACTCAGCTCGCCACGTGGGCACTGGCTCGCCACATGGGCGCTGGTTCACCACACTGGCACTCACATGGGCACTTTGCTTGCCATGCAGGCACTCAGCTCACAGCATGGGCACTCGGCTCACCACGCAGGCACTCAGCTCACAGCGTGGGCACTAGGCTCGCCATGTGGGCACTCGACTTACCACATGGGCACTCACATGGGCACATGGCTCACCATGTGGGCACTCAGCTCACGGCGCAGGCACCTACATGGGCACTTGGCTTGCTGCGCAGGCACACTTTCTCTTCTTCTTTTTCACCAGGAGGCCCCAGGGATTGAACCCAGGTCCCCCCAGGTGGTAGGCAGAGGCCTCATCACTTGAGCCACATCTGCTTCCCTGGAATGAGTGCTTTATATCAATGTTAAGTTTCTTGAACTTGGGGAACTGACATGGCTCAGTGGTTGAGTTGCTTCTTCCCATGTACAAGGTCCTAGGTTCAAGCCCCAGTACCACCTAAAAAAAAACCAGTTTCTTGAACGCGATAGCTGCACTGAAGGTGGTTACATAAGTGAATTCTTAGGCAATGTTAAGTGTTAAAGGAGCATGATATATATGCAAGCCCTCTCAGTTGTTTAGAAGATGATCAATAGATAAAGATATGATAGATGGATGATAGAATGATAGAAGGAAAGTAGCAAAATGCTAAAAGTTGGTTATCCGGGTATCCGGGTGGGATATGTTAAAGTTCTATCGATTTTTGCATTATTTTTGCAACTTTCTTTTTATGTTAAAATAAAAGTTAAACAGAAAAAATAAGTGGTTAATCTCAGAAAGAAAAACAAAAATTTATTACAAAGCTCCAGTAGTCCAAAAAGCATAGTGCTGGCACAAGGATGGATATATTAACCATTGGAGTCAGACTGAGAGTTCAGAAACAGACCCTCACGTGTATGGTCGATTGATTTTTGACAAGGCTGTCAAGTCCACTCAATTGGGAAAGAACAGTCTCTTCAGCAAATGGTGTTGGGAGAACTGGATATCCATAAGCAAAAGAACGAAGGGAGGTTCCTATCTCACACCATATATAAAATTTAACTAAAAATGGATCAAAAACCAAGTATAAGAACCAGGTCTATAAAACTCCTAGAAGAAAATGTAGGAAAGCATCTTCAGGGTCTGTATTTCTTAGACTTTACACCCAAGCACAAGAAACAAAAGGAGAAATAGATAAATGGGATTGTAGTACTAAAAAACCAGTAAAGTTTAAATATTAAGGCATTGTACTGAACCTTATAATGCGAGTAAAATTCAATATAATGCTTGCTCATCTTCTAGGAGGCACACCAAGGTACAGATTTCACGCTAATCAAATTTAGCTCCACCAGAAATACGTTTAACTGTGCGCTTCCTCGCCTTTACTCACTTGGTAGCTATCTGTATCTTCACAGGCGTCTTTATCTGTATGTTCACATCCGTACCACCCCCCATCCTTACCGCCCCAAGATCACCAGACCTCGGGTACTGAGCATATTTTAAGATTAAAGCAAAAACGAATTTTTCCAGACCCCCCTTAAGGAGTCTCATCCTGATAATTAACTTTCTTTGTTTCTAATGGTAGAAAATCCATGAGAAAATCCCATTCTTTTGCTTATGGGGAGGCTGACTTGAGATGGTCCATCTCTGGTCCCCCGCTGGTGTATAAAGCCACTTTCGCTCCCTGGCCTGGTTCGGTGAGCCTGTCTACGCTGCTGCACTGAGGACGCGGCCAGCCGGGGGCCCCGCCGTCCCTCTTCAGTCTGGTGCCCAAGCCGGGGCAGGCGTCCTTGTGAGAAGGACGCTGCTCAGGGGACTCCCCGACCCCCTGTAAGAGCTTCAGGACCCCCGGCTCTGGTGTCCAGGGTCCCTAACAGCGACGGGCTGTGAAAGCAAACAGGGGCCATTCTGCGTGTGTCGTGTGTGTGTGTTATTCTCCATACGCTCAGGGACACATTATTTCCTGCCGAAGCTGTAAGTGGTGACTGCCACGCTGGTTTCGTGCGTGCGTGCGTGTGTGTGTGTGTGTGTGTGTGTGTGTGTGTGTGGTTTGGTTTTGGAATAGGGAAGGGAGCAGCCCCTGGCGGCAGGACGTGCTGCTGAGCTTGGTGGCCTGGGTTTGGTTTCTGTACTTGCTAACTAGAATGGGAAGTAACCAGAGTTCAGAAGTGAAGGGGGAAAGCATCATTAAGCACTGGGAACAATTTGGGTATGGACCTTTGTTAGAGTTTCCCCCTTACAGGTTTGCAATAATGAACAGGTCAGAAGGCTGTGGCTCCATTCCCATCCATTGAGCAAGCTGCCCGTGGGGGGCTACGAGGCAGCCCACCCCTCCCAAGAATAAACGAAGTGGAGCAGATAAGGGCTTTTACCCCAGGCACCACCAACCCCTCCCACATTCCAAGGCCGCCTTGCCCACATCCCCCTGGCCGCTTGACCCCAGGCTGTACTCGGTTTCCCCGCCTATGGATGTACTGTATAAAGACTTATCCACCCCCTCCAAGGGGCCTGAAGTCTCTCTCCAGACCCCACCGGGCCGTGACATCAGCCCCCCTCCATTGGGAGAGCCTCCCAATAAATTTTCTGTCTGCACTCGTGGAGGTCTCCATGTCCCAGGGAGCATCGTTTTTCTCTAACAACCTATGACTAAAAAGAGAACAATCTGCCTTTGTAAGGAAGTCTGGCCTCAACGTGCTTTTTAGCAGGTGAGCAGAAAAGGCCAGCACCAGGCTGTTTAGAGTATAACACTGTTCTACAGTTAGACCGATTCTGTAGAAGTTTAAATGAATGGGATAAATTCCTGACATCTGATGCTTGATGGCATTAGCCCAAATTGAGAAACTTCAGAGAGAATCTTTTGGCTATGTCCTGGGTAACCAGCACACTAAAATTAGAGAAAATGTATGACTTGCCACCCTGGCAGCCCAAGGAATCAGTTAATCAACCTCAGAGTTAAAGAATTGCAGAGACGAGGGAATAGAAAATGATAAAACCAAACCAAACCAAAAACCCTTCCAGACTCATAACCGATGAGCTCTTAGATACTATTGTTGTCTCAAGTAATGCCACTGCTGCTCTAGCACCCCACCCCGTCCACATAAGGGAGGTGAAAGCAGATCTAAATTGCCATTAGATCCCCCAGATATGGCCTCCCCACCCCCCATCCTGAGTGCGGTAGCTTTTAGGCAGGGCGCCTCCGCCTCATGAGGGCAAAGCCGGGCCAATTCCCTCTCCAGCAGGTACCACAGGAACAGATGACCAAGGACAACCTAGGGGTTATTCCCCCCTCCCCAGGATGGCTCCCTGTCTGTCTGCTCATTATCTGCTCATTGTGTCCATTCACTGTGTCTGTTCATTGTGTCCGCTCGTTGTCACTTGTCTTCTTTTAGGAAGCCCCAGGAACCAAACCCATGACCTCCCATGTGAGAAGCAGGTGCCCAACGGCTTGATCCACATCCACTCCCTGCTCATTGTGTCTGCTCATTTTGCCTGCTCGTTGCATTGTTCATTGCATCTGCCTGTTGCATCTGCCCATTGTGTACATGCATCTTCTTCAGGAGGCACCAAGAACGGAACCCAGGACCTCTCATGTGATAGGCAGGCACCCAACTGCTTGAGCCACATCCCCTCCCCTTAGGGGCTGTTTTTTGTTGTTGGTTTTTGTTTTTTTTCTTCCTTTCTTTTTTTTTTTTAATGTACATACTCCATCAGATCTATATAAGTTGGCAAAATTCAGGAAATCATCCAGAACCTGGATGAAAATCCATCTGTATTCCTCGATGGACACCTTGAGGCATCTGGTCAGTTCACTGACTTAGACCCAGAAGATCTTGTTAACAGGCAAAATGTTAATCTTTTATGTGCCAGAGCACTCCTGATATTTGTCGTAATTTACAAAAAAACTCCAGTCCTGGTAGAGCTTATCTTCAAGGTGTTCTATAACCAAGAAGTGGCCCAAGAATGAATGAGACAATTCTACTTGGCAAGTAATAAGCATTTATTTAGGGGGCTTATGTGGGGTCTTCAGTCTTGGTGGCAGGAGGGGAGATGACAATTTCCAAGCTCAATCATCCATGCTTGCTGCAAAACAAGAGGGCTCGTTGATAATGTGTGTACACGTGCAGATGGGGAAAGCTTGTGAGGGTCAGCAGGACTTCTAAGGAATGCAGTATTACAAGATTTACTGATCAGTCATCAGTTCACAATCAGTCCCGAGGCTCACATTTTTTTTTTCTTATCTTTTTTTAGGAAGATACATAGATCACACAAAATGTTACATTAAAAAATGTAAGAGGTTCCCATATACCCCACTCCCCACACCTCCACTCCTCCCACAACAAGGGATGAGGCTAGGTTTGAAGTGACCATAAATGAAGGTAAGTTCAGTTTTAAGGTTTACATTTACAATAGTAGGTTTAGGCTAACAGGAGGGAATGCTACCAGACTCATTCTACGAGGCCAACATCGCCCTAAAACCAAAGCCAGATAATGATACTACAAAAAGAAAATTATAGACCAATTTCTCTAATGAATACAGATGCAAAAATCCTCAACAAAATACTTGCTAAAATAATCCAAAAGCACATTAAAAGAATTTTACATCATGTTCAAGTGAGTTTGAAAGGGTGGTTCAAACGAAGAAAATCAGTGAAATGCACCACATTAGTAAACCAAAGAAGAAAACTCACATGATCATCTTGATTAATACAGAGAAGGCATTTGACAAAATACAGCATCCTTTCTTGATAAAAACACTTCAAAATATAGGAATAGAAGGAAGCTTTCTCAACATGATAAAGTACATATATGAAAAACACATGCCTAATATCACACCCAACGGTGGAGGACTGAGAACTTTCCTGCTGAGATTGGGAGCAAGACAGGGACGCACATCGTCACTACTGCTATTCAATATTGTGCTAGAGGTTCTAGCTAAAGCAATTAAGAAAAAAGAAAAAAGAAATAAAAGGCACCCAAATAGAAAAGGAAGAAGTAAATTTTTGCTATTCACTGATCATATCCAATACTTGGAAAATCCCCAAAATCCGCAACAAAGCCTCTAGAGCTAATAAACACTTTTAGCAAAGTGGCAGGATTCAAGATCACATCCAAAAATGAGTAACATTTTGATACACAATGAACGAGCACTTTGAAGAGGAAGTCAGGGAAAAAATTCCATTTATAATAGTGACTAAAAGAATCAAATATTTAGGAGTAAGCTTAACCAAGGGCAATAAATGACCTGTATTCAGAAAACTACAAAGTTTTGCTAAAAGAAATCAAAGACGAACTAAATAAATGGAGGGATGCTCAGAGTTCATGAATTGAAAGACTAAATATTGTAAGATATCAATTCTACCCAAATTAATTTACAGATTCAAAGCAAACCCAATAAAATTTCCAACATCCTTCTTTGCAGAAATGGAAAAGCCAACTATCAGATTTATTTGGAAGGGTAAGAAATCCCAAATTGCCAAAAATATCTTCTAAAAAAGAACGAGTTGGAGGACTCTCACTCCCTGACTTTAAAGCATATTACTTAGCTACAGTGGTAAACAACAACAACAACAACAAAAAAAAAAAAACCCAGCATGTTACTGACATAAAGATAGACATATTGACCAATTGAATTGAATTCAGAGTTCAGTAATAGAACCTCACATCTATGGTCAAGTGATTCTTGACCCACTTGTCAAACCCACCCAGCTAGGTCAGAACATTCTATTCAACAAACGGTGCTGGGAGAACTGGATAAGGATAGTCGAAAGAAAGAGGATCTCTATCTTATGGCTTAAACAAAAATTAATTCAAAATAGATCAAAGATCTAAAAATAAATACTGGAACCATAAAACTCTAAGAAGAAAATGTAGGGAAACCTCTTCAAAATCTTGGGGTAGGTGATGGTTTCTTAAACCTTGCACCCAAAGCAGAAGCACTAAAAGAAAAAAATAGATAAATGGGACCTCCTCAAAAGTGAACCCTTTTACTCTTCAATGACTCTTGTCAAGAAGGTGAAAAGACAGCTTACTCAATGGAAGAACATATTTTGAAATCATATATCCAATAAGGATTTGGTTTACATGTTATATAAAGAGGTCATACAACTCAATGAAAAAAAAGACAAACAAGTCAATCAAATATGGGCAAAAGACCTGAATAGACATTTTTCCAAAAAGAAAATACAAAGGGCCAAAAAGCACATGAAAAGATGTTCAACATCCTAGCTATTAGAGAAATGCAGATCAAAACTACAATGAGATACCATTTCACACCTTATAGAATGGCCATTATTTTTTTAAAAAAACTGCAAGTGTTGGAAAGGATGTAAAAAAATAGGAACACTTCTTCACTGTTGGCCGGAATAAAGAATGGTGCAGCCTCTGTGGAAGACAGTTTGGCAGTTCCTCAGGAAGCTAAGTGTAGATTTGCCATATGACTGAGCAATCTCACTACTAGGAATATATTTAGAAGAACTGAAAGCAGGGATGTGAACAGATAATTGCACTCTAATGTTCATAACAGCATTATTAACAATTGCTAAAAGACGTAAACAACCCAAGTGTACATCAACTGATGAGTGGATAAACAAAATGTGGTATAGGGAAGAGGATGTGGCTCAAGCGATAGGGCTTCTGCCTACCATATGGGAGGACCTGGGTTTGATCCCTGGGGCCTCCTGGTGAAAAAGAAGAAAAGAAAGTGTGCCACGGGGCATGCCAGAGCCTGTGCAGCAATCCAGTGCCCACGCCACAAGATGAGTGCCCGTGTGGTGAGCCAGTGCCTGCACAAGGGAGTCATGCAGTAAGATGATGACACAACAAAAAGACAGATGAAGAGGAGAGTCAAGGTGAAGTGCAGAGAAACCAGGAACTGAGGTGGCACAGCTAACAGGGAACCTCTTTCCACATCAGAGTTCCCCAGGATTGAATCCTGGTAAATGCTAGAGGGGAAAAAATGAGAAGAGAAGACCAAAAAGAGAAATAGATACAGAAGATCATACAGTGAATGAGCACAGACAGCAAAAACACAGGGTGGGGGGAAGGAATGGGGGAAAATAAATAAATACATAAAATCTTTTTTTAAAAATGTGGTATATACATATGATGGAATAGTATACAGCTGTAAGCAGAAATGAAGTCAGGATGCACATGGCAACATGGATGAACCTTGAAAACATTATGTGGAGTGAAATAAGCCAGACACAAAAGGACAAATATTGTATGGTCTCACTAATAAGAAGGAAATGTGATGGGTAAACTCATAGAGTTAAAATCTAGAGTGTAAATTATTAGGAGATAGAATGAGGGTAGAAAAGGGGAAGCTGGTGTTTGGTGTAGAATGTTCAGTGTTTCATTATAAATATGGGGAAATGGATAGAGTTGATGGTAATACGTTATAGTGAGTATAACCAACACCACTAATTTATAAATGCAATTGTGGCTGAAAGGGGTAGTCTAGGGACATAAATATCAATTAAAAGAAAACCATAGGATAATCTAGGGACTGTATAACATAGTGAACTTGGTAGTGAATGAAGACTGTGGTTAATAATACAAATATAAAAATGTTCTTCTATGAATTAGAACAAACGTGCATCACAATTACAAGGTGTTAAGAATATGGTGAGACATGGGAAAAATACAACTATTGTCATTTATGGGCTATAGTTAACAGCAATTTTGTAATTTTTTTTTTTGCATCAATAACAAAGAAGGTACTATATCAATGCTAAGGGTCAAAAATACAGGGTTATGAGGGGGTATGAGTTTTCTTTTGGAATAATGAAAGGATTCTAAAATTGACTGAGGTGATGACAGTACAACTCTGTGATGAAACTGAAAGCTGCTGAGTTTACACTTTGGATGAACAGTACAAAGCATGAGACCATAAAACACATTGAACCTCCTGGTGGATGGTGGATAATGAATGATAGCACAAATATGAATATGTTCTCATGAACTACAACAAAGATACACTATTAATATTTGGTATTAACAATAGGATGGTCTGTGGGAAAAATACACCAAAAGTAAGCTAGGGACTATAGTTCACAGTAATATTTTGATGCTGTTCTTTCATCCTTAATAATAAATATTCCACAACAATGCAAGGTGTTGGTAGTGGGCGAAGTAAGGGAATCCTGGATACGATGCATTATTGATTTGTAAACTCAAAATTTCTCTAATAAAAAAACACAAAAAACAGCAAGGTAATGGCACAGGGACTTACATATAGACCAATGGAATTGAATTAAGAGTTCAGAAATCAACCCTCACACTTATGGCCAACTGATTTCTAACAAAGGGCAAAAAGAATAGAGAAAGAATCTCTAATGGTTCTGGAAAAACTGGATCTCCAATTGCAAAAGAGTGAAAGTGGACCCCTACTTCACACCATATACAAAAATCAACTCAAAATTGATTAAAAAGCTAAATATAAGAGCCCAAACTATACAACTCCTAGAAAAAAACCATAGAGAAGTATCTTAAGGACCTTGTGTTAGGTAATGGTTTCTTAGACTTTACATCCAAAGCATAAGCAATGGAACAAAAAATAGGTAAAAGAGACTTCACCAAAATTAAAAACTTCAGTGCATGAAAGGACTTTATCATGAAATTAAAATGAGAATCTACATGTGTTAGTTTGAGTCTTTTGTGGACCCTACAAAATTATGTTCTTAAGTTAATACATTCCTATGTGTGTAAACCTATTGTAGGACTTTTGATTAATTTACTTCAGTTAAGGGCTTTTGATTAGATTGCATGACCCAGGGTAGGTCTTAATGCTCTTACTGCAGTACTTTTATAAATGAGGAATAAAAAGTCACCAATCAGCTTTCCAGCAGTGACAACCTCCCCATGAGAACATGCCTCTCACAAAGGACCTCCTTGATCCCTCTTCAGAAGAGGAAAAGAGGAAACACAAGAAGAAGCACCTGGTGTAGAGCCCCAATTCCTACTTCATGCTTGTATTATGCCCAGGATGCTATAAAATCACCACAGTCCTTAGCCATGCACAAACAGTAGTTTTGTGTGTTGGCTGCTCCACTGTCCTCTGCCAAGGAAAGCTGCAGGAAAAGCAAGGCTTACGGAGGATGCTTTTTCATCAGAAACAGCACTAAAAGCACCCTGAAGGAAGATGAATGGGACACCATCCCAATAAGCACTTTGGATACATCCTGGGGAAGAAAAGCCACAAACCAGGAAAAATCTACAGAGACAGTTGAGAAATGCCCAGGAGCTGAGAGAGAAGGCCCCAGGAGCCAGACACTGAAATCAGTGGTACCCACAGAGGCAGAGACTGGCAGAAGCCGCCATTGTGCTCTGCCTTGTGCCTGATCACCCACGGCTGCGCTCGGGGAGAAGGCATCTCCTGATGAAGCCTTGACTCAGACAATTTCACAACCTCAGAACTGTAAACTTATAGCTTAATAAATCCCCATTGTGAAGGCCAGCCCATTTCTGGCATGTTGCTTGGCAGTCTTTAGCAAACGAAAGCACTGCACAATGAGAGTAAATATTTGGAAACCACATATGTGATAAGGTTTTAATATCCAAAATATATAAAGAAATCCTACAATTTAACAATAAGAAGACAACCCAATTTAAAAATGTGCAAAAGACTTGAATAGATCATCTCTCCAAGAAAAAGAAATACAGTTGGCCAAAAGGCACATGAAAAGATCCTCAACATAATTAGCCATTAGTGAAATGCAAATCAAAACCAGAATGAGGGAAGCAGACTAGGCCCAGTGGTTAGGGTGTCCATCTACCACATGGAAGGTCCGAGGTTCAAACTCCAGGCCTCCTTGACTCGTGGTGAGCTGGCCCACGTGCAGTGCTGATGCGCACAAGGAGTGCCCTGCCATGCAGGGGTGTCCCTGCTTAGGGGACACCTACGCGTAAGGAGTGCGCCCCGTAAGGAGAGCCAGCCAGCGTGAAAGAGAATTCAGCCTGCCCAGGAATGGCACCACACACACAGAGAGCTGACACAACAAGATGACGCAACAAAAAGAAACAGATTCCCGTGCCACTGACAACAACAGAAGCGGACAAAGAAGAACATGCAGCAAATAGACACAGAGAACAGACAACTGGGGTTGGGGGAGGGAAGGGTAGAGAAATTAATTAATTAATTAATTAATTTTAAAAAACCAAAATGAGATATTTCACACCCACTAGAAGGGCTATTATTCAAAAAATGGAAAATTCCAAATGTTGGATAGGACATGGAGAAATAGGAATATATTCATTTTTGGTGAGAACATAATATGGTACAACCACTGTGGAAGACAGTTTGATGGTGCCTCAGAAAGTTAAGTATAGAATCAACATATGACCCCAAAATCCCACCTCTAGGTGTATACCCAAAAGAATTGAAAGCAGGGACTCAGGAAGATATTTGAACACCAATGCTCATAGCAACAGTATTCACAATTGCCAAAAGTTGGAATCAACCCAAGTGTCCATCATCAGATGAATGAATAAACAAAACATGGTATACATACAATGGGATATTATTATGCTCTAAAGAGAAATTAAGTTGTGATTCATGTGACAACATGGATAAACCTTGAAGACCTCACATTGAGTGAAATAAGCCAGGCACAAAAGGACAAATATTGTATGAACTCACTGATATGAAATAGTTGGAATAAGCAAACTCATAGAGGCAGTATATAGAATATAGGTTACCAGGTGAAGGAGTGGGGTAGGAAAAAGGAGTTAAGGCTTAAAATGCGGAGTTCCTATTTGTAACGATGGAAATGTTTTAGTAATGGGTTGTTGTGATGTAGCACAACGTTGTGAATGTAACAGTGCCGAAATATATATCTGAATATGGTTAAATACGGTAATAGAAAAAAAAATTTTAAAGCATCCTTGAACCTGTACAACACAAACAGTGAGCCCTAAGTTAAAACATGAGCTATAGTTCATAGTACAATTATAAAAATGTGCTTCCATCGATTATAGCAAAAATACTATATCAAGGTAAGGTGTTACTATCAAGGTGGTATATGGAAATCCTGTATTTTATGCATGATTGTTTTGTAAACATACAACATCTCTGATACTTTTTTTTTTAATAATGAGGAAATATTATTCCTACCAACTACCAAAACTATCTATAGTAACTCAAAAGACATGTTATTAGCTCAGGTAATCTGGGAAATCATGAGCTGGTCGATAAATGGAAGTAAGACATATAGTTATTCTTTTTGGAAAGAACTATAAAATAATTGCTGGTTTTACCTGCCCAGCACCCAATTTTTCCCTTTTTCTCATATTAGCAGAGAAAGAAGTGAAACATCTAGGTAGGTCCCTGCTGTTAGGGAAATCCCAGATACCTGTCAAGCTGTCGTCCTTCACTTACTCCCACTTCCTTAACTACCAGACTTCATCTACTCCCACTTCCTTCTTTGGGGACGTCATAAACACACCTGAGAAGCCACCCTCAAGCCTCCCCTTACCCCCGACGCCTTTTCTATTGTACGCGATTCTATAACCGTGGGGAGATATTAATTCTAATGGAAAGTCCAGGCCAGACCTGAAACCCAGAAATATATTTTACCCAAGCAGTCCCAGATGCTTATTGGAACAGGAGTTCTCAGTGGCAGGCCCCCCTCCCTCCAAAGTAGATAAAATCCACCTTCAGTGTAGATTTGTCTCTTTTCTCTGATACAAAGTGGAGTGTGCAGATCTCATCTACCAACCCTGACCAGAGCAGTTTTCATCCATCCCATGAGACAGGCCGTGATGGGACTTCTTCCCCTGCTCTTTTGGCTTCTTTGTGCTGTTTAAGTGACAGAGACTATTTGCCCTTTCTGGATTCTTTATATTGTGCAAGTAGTAAAGGGATCATTTGCTGAACCTGTGTTCCCACAATGCATTGTTGGAACAACTCCTTCCACACCTGCCTTCCCCTGCTCCTCTCCTTAGCCAAGTGTGTTAATGAGATGCTCTTTCCCTGAGATTTGAATCTTGAGCAAGAGACAAAAGGCTTGAAAGAAGTAGGAATGGACATAGCTTAGAGGCAGTAGCCCTCTTTCTTTGCCCTTTCCAAGCCCATTTCTTTAGCTTTCCTTTCAATTGTATAAACTTCTCCCTTTCCTTTCCATAGCTTTCTTTATTGACCAAGTTAAGCAGAATAAGAACACTAATTCATACAGATCACAAACCTCAGGTCATAAAAGAAGAATTTCTAGATAGCTGGACTTTTTTTTAAACTATAGAAGTATTAGAAAATACATACAAAAATATTTGTATTACCTTGGCTTAAATAATGATTTCCTGAGCAAAAAAGAAAACTTTCAGCAGCCATAACAGATAAGATGATGTTGACTCAAGAAAGAAACCTGTACAGGGAAGTGGATGTGGCTCAATTGATTGGGCTCCCATCTACCATATGGCAGGTCTGGGTTCGAATTCCGGGTCCTCCTTGTGAAGGCAAGCTGACCCGCGCCTGCAAAGAGCTACAGCCCGCACCCGTGGAGAGCTGGCACAGCAAGATGATGCAACAAAAGGGAGACAAGCAGACACAGAAGAACGCGCAGCGAGTGGACACAGAGAGCAGACAGCAAACAAGTGGCAAGGGGGAATAAATAAATAAATAAATAAAATCTTTAAAAACAAACAAACACCTGTACAAAAAAATCATAGAAACTAATTTTAAGGACTTCCAACAGATAAAATAAATTGTGTGAAACATATAAAAAGGACAATGATTAATATCCACAATATTAAAAAGCTCACTTATAAAATCCATAAGAAAAAGACAATCCAATAGAAAAGCAGGCAAAAGATGTAAGTGAAGGGTTCACTGAAGAAACATTCATGTTAACTAAACATACAAGCACATGACAAAAACCTCAACTCACACAGTGTTAGAAAAATGCAGACTTAAGTAACAATAGGTGACTATTTTGTACATGAGATTGAGAAAGATTAGAAAGCTTTGTGGTAGCCATGTTAACTGAGATGATGGGGAAGTGGACTCCCATACTTTTGATGGATGTGTAAATTATCATAATCTTCTTTGGAGCAGTTTAGCAATACAATAAAAATATTAAATATTTTATATAAAATTAAAATGTTGCTGTTTGTTCATTAAGTTCACTTCTAGGAATTTTTCCTATAGAAATGTTTTCAGGTGCACAAAGCTAAAATAATGGCCAACTTTATTTTATTACACCTTTCCTAGGACTATCTAAGTAATTTTCTCATTATTTCACATGTATTATTAAGTCATGGAATCCTTTCGTGGAAATAAGATCAGGAGACTTGGACATTTTTTAAAAGATTGGCTTTTTCTGTTGACCACAAAGGGTGTCAGCAGAAAAAAATGAGGAAAGTGCATCTCATTTCACTTCAGTTCTTGTCTTCGTTTGTCAGTCTGCTTGACAAATACTATACAGTGGCAGTAGCTTGGCTTAAACAACAACTATTTATTGGCTCATAATTTCAGAGGCTAGGTAAATGGATTTGTCTCAACTGATAGAGTGTCCACCTACCACATGGGAGGTCCACGGTTCAAACCCTGGCCTTCCTGACCTGTGTGGAGCTGGCCCATGTGCAGTGCTGATGTATGCAAAGAGTACCGTGCCATGCAGGGGTGTGCCCTGCGTAGGGGAGCCCCACGTGCAAGGAGTGCAAGGAGTGCGCCCCGTAAGGAGAGCCGCCCAGCACGGAAAAAGTGCAGCCTGTCCTGGAATGGGTGCCACACAGAGAGCTGACGCAGCAAGATGGCACAACAAAAAGAGATACAGATTCCCAGTGCCACTGACAAGAATACAAGTGGACACAGAAGAACACACAGTGAATGAACACAGAGAGCAGACAACAGAGGGAGTGGGGGGAGGAGAGAGAAATAAATAAAAAATAAATCTAAAAAAATTTTTTTCAAAGGTTAAAAGTCTACAATCAAGGCATTGGCAAGACCATGTTTTCCCCCAAGGTCTGTAGCATTCTAGGGGTGGCTTGCTGCAATCTTTGGGGCTCCTTGGCTGCCCCCCTTCTCCTAGTTCCACTGACGTCCTGCTTCTTCTTTGTGGCTTCTCCAACCTCTGGCTTCCAGTGATGACTCAAGACTCACCATGGCAGCTTGAGATAGTTTACGAATTCCAAAAACAGATATTGGATTGTGTTTGTGAATTGGACTGTTCCTCTGGACATATTAGATTGTATTAAGTTCAGAGGTTTCACTTGTGCTTGATTAAATAATGATTAAGGCTTTGAGTGGGCCACATCAGTGGGATGTTCAGCCCCTGCCCCATGGGAGGATGGGGACTCCCAGAGAAAACGACTCAGCAGAGGATTTGTTGGAACTTGGATGCTGGAGCCCCGGGAAGTAAACACACAGGAGAACACAGAGGAATAGAAACAGCTCCATAGACATGACCGAGGCCCTGGCAAGAGAGAGAGCGTGACAGTCTAAAAAGGCTCTGTGTAGATAAACACGTCCCAGCACACCACTGAATTTATAAAAGTGTTTTGATTATGGCTGGGCTGGTTTTCTTCATCAACCCCCACAACAACATGCTGGGGAATATACTTTTATTTGATCCGTTGTACATATGAGGAAGCTGAGGCTTAGAAAGTAACTTGCCCAAGGTCACACGAAGTCCATGAGGGTGGCAGGATTCACACCAGCATGGCTCCAGAGCTGCAGGGCTCACCACTTCACTGCCCTGGACAATCGTTTGTAAAAGAAAAAGACAAAGCAAAACCTCCCAGACGAAATATGAACTGATAGGGGAAAAGTTAAATAAGGTATGGCATATCCATTCTGTAGAATACCAAGCAGCCATTTTAAAAAATGAGGTAGAGTTTTATGTACTGACATGGATGGAGATCCGTTATATGTTATTTTGTTTGCTTGTATTTTTAAAGACTTATTTTTTATTTATTTCTCTTCCCCTTCCCCTCCCCCTCATTGTCTGCTCTCTGTGTCCATTCACTGTGTTCTTCTGTGTCCACTTTCATTCTCGTCAGCAGCACCGGGAATCTGTGTCTCTTTTTATTGCGTTGTCTTGCTGCATCAGCCATCCATGTGTGTGGTGCCACTCCTGGGCAGGCTGCACTTTTTTTTTCGTGCGGGGCTGCTTTTCTTGCAGGGCGTACTCCTTGCACGTGGGGCTCCCCTACGCAGGGGACACTTTCACGCAGCACAGCACTCCTTGCTCACATCAGCACTGCGCGTGGGCCAGCTCACCACACGGGTCAGGAGGCCCTGGGTTTAAACCCTGGACCTCCCATATGGTAGGCGGACGCTCTATCAGTTGAGCCAAACCCACTTCCCATTATATGTTGATGAGCATGAAAAGCAAATCCCACAAATGGTCTACCATCTCTGTCATATCTATCTATCTATCTATCTATCTATCTATCTATCTATCTATCTTCTAAAATCTTTTTCTTTCTTCCTTCCATCCATCCATCCATTTACCTGTTGATATATTTCCTGTGATTGTATGTAAATTTGTATGTGTGTGTAGAAACTTTCTTCTACCACCTGTGGGTGAATGTGTGCATATTTGCGATGGGGAAATAGATGGTTGAGGGGCTGGTATCTACATCATTAGTCTGGAATTATATTCACTCAAAGTAATAGTAATTCTCTACATTATAACTTCAGACATTTTGATATTTTAAAAGTTTTGTTAAGTACATTTATAAAGGAGTTTATAAAGTATATTCTACTCTATAAGTTGTTTCAAATTTAATCATTTTAATAAGTAATATAGTCATGTTTCAAAAATAAAAAGCTAAAAATATCTTAGAGTTTAAAAAATCCCTTTCAACACTATTTCTCATTTGTTCAATATCCTCTACTATAAACCTGGGTATTCTTCCCAAATTAGATACAGGCAAATATTAGTATATATTTTTAAATTCTCTCTTTGTGAATTTGTGGCATATTATACACAAAATTCTATACTTTTCCTTTTTCACTAACAATATCTTTTAGAGATCTTTTAGTGTCAGTATTAATAGATACTCCTTGTTCTTTTTAGCATTATAAGAATATACTGTTAAATATAGTATACTATTCTATTACCAATTTATGATCCTGTTGATGGACATTTGGGTAATTTCTAACCTTTGATCATTCCACATAGTGTTGAAATCAATAGCCTTTTACACATATCATTTTACATGTATTCAAGTATATGTTGAGGTCATAAGGAAGATCTTTTTCTAATTTTGACAGATATTGCCATATTGCTCCTTTTAGTGATATATATTGATAAACCTATACTATTAACTACTAACTATGGTTAATACTGCATTTATTTTAAATGTTCTCTTATGAATTGTAAAAAATGTACCACACTAATGCAAGGTGTTGATTATAGGGTGGTATGTGGGAACTCTGTATTTTATGCATGATTTTCCTATAAACCCACAACTTCTCTAATTAAAGAGAAGTTACCCCATAGACTTCAACAGACACTGCAGTGTGACCAACAGTTATCTGCCTTTTGGATTTTTACCAATCTGAGAGAAGAAAAATGGGATCTCAGTGTAGTTTAGTTTGCATTTCTCTTATTGTGAGTGATATCGAGCCTTTTTTACGTATCTTTAAAGGACATTCATATTTTCTTTCACACAAACTATCTGCTCATATACTTCATTATTTTCCACAGAGTTGCTTGTCTTTTTTGTTCTTGTCGCTTTTAGAAGCACTTTATATTTTAGGAAACCTATTTCCTTTTCTGAAATATGAGTTGCAAATATTTTCCCCAGTATGTTGCCTTTAACATTGGACTTGCAAAATTTTTCCCAACTTTCTTTTTGAAAAATGTTTGAAGCAGACAGAAGAGTTGTAAGAATGATATAATGAATAGTCACGTACTTTTTACCTTCTGTTTGTCATTTCTTAATTTGCCACACTCTCTCTCCTCCTTTTCTCTCCCTTCTCCACAGATACCTAGATGTATCTATACTTATTTCTATGTCTATAGCTATACTTTTTCCTTTGCTTCGAATGATTTAAAAGTAAGTTGCAGACCCCATGCCACTTTATCCCTACATATTTCAGGGCATAGCGCCTGAGGACAAAAATATTCTTCTACATAACCTCAGTATCATTTTAATAAGAAATTTAACACTGATACAATAGTGTTATCTAATGCACAAAAAATATTAAAATTATTCCATTTGTCCCGAAAATGACTTTCATGGGTTTTTCCTTTTAGGGAGGTAGAGGGGTTATTATAATGCAAGATTCAGTTAAGGATCATTCATCACATTTAGTTCCAATGTGTCTTTAGTTTCCTTTAATCTAGAACCTTCTAACATTCCACATCCCCTTTATCCCCCTTGCTGGGCACTGAATATTTAAAGCATTCAGGGAAGTTTCTTATAGCATGTCTCACAATTGGGATGTGACGGTTTGTCTATGGCTAGAATCAATTTAAACGTTTTCTAAAAGACTACTGCCTTGGTGATATCTTATATTTCTCATTGTATGAAATGGGGGTGGGCCATAACCTCAGCTTGTTTCATTTTTGGCAATGCTCGTTAATATGGTATCTATCATACCTCTCCATTATAAAATTGTAATGAAATAATATACAACAGTTAAACTTTGTAAATGTTCAGGCCTGCCAAGACTTTTAAACCACCAGGCGTGTTCCTATACCACGTAGCTGAAACAACTCAAAATCGATTACTGTTGCCCAGACCCCTTTATCCAGGACTGCCACCCACTCCACCTACCCAGCTATTTCTCATTTGCCTGGTTTCCCCTGATTGGTTTTACTTTTGCTTCCTTCTTCACTGCTACTCCTAGGGCAAAGGTTCTCAAGGAGTAGCCTGGGGAAACACAGGGGGCTGTAGCATCCGTTAGACGTGTCCATGAGATCAGACTTTTTCATCACACTAAGACTTGATGTGCCCTCTACACGCTTACCCTCTCATATTCTCCTTTTCTCACAAGTCGCCAGTGGAGTTTTCCAGAGGCTGAAGGGCGTGTGATGATGTCATTGCTGAGACTAATGGAATATGGGTTTGTGTATGCTTGCCTTTTAAAATTTGTTTGAATACCTGATAAAATAAACATGGATAGATATCAGCCACATAAACAAACACCCTTTCAGTGCTCGCTTTGGCAGCACATATATTAATACCAACGTTGGAATGATACACAGAAGATTACCATGGGCCCTGCACAAGGATGACAAAAATTCATGAAGTGTTCCGTATTTTTGAGAGAAGAGTAGGTGTAACATAGGGACATTTTTGGGACACTGGAATTGTCCTGAATGACATTGCTATGATGGATACAGGCCACTATGCATTTTGCCATAACTTGTAAAATTTTGCAGAGCAGAGTATAAGCTATAATGTAAATTATAGACCATGGTGAGCATCAATGCTTCAATATGTGTTCATCAATTGCAACAAATGCACCACAGTAATGAAGGTTATTGTTAGTGTGGGAAAGTGTGGGAGGGGGAGAGGGTGGAGCATATGGGAATCCCTTATATTTTTTATGTAACATTTATGTAATCTAAAGATTCTTTTAAAATGTCTCACCAGCACCCCAGACCCTGCATCTTTTTTTTTGAGATACCTGGCCTGGGGTTTGAGCCCAGGGCCTCCTATATGGGAAGCTGGCACTCAACCACTGAGCCACATTGGCTCCCCTGAGCTGGTTTTTTTGTTTGTTTGCTTGTTGTTTGTTCTTACGTTTTTAGGAGACAGCGGGGACCAAACCTGGGACCTGCCGTGTGGGAAGCAGGCGCTCAACTACTTGAGCCACATCTCCTCCCCCAGACCAGATGTCTTGATAAGCCCGAATGGTATCACGAGGAGAATAAAAACTTAAATATGATTTAAGGTCAAATGATTCGGGAAGACTTCGTGAAAGCACACTCTATGTTCCAGATTCAGGAAGACTTCCTGAAAGCACACTCTATGTTCCACCATCCAGTCTGCCAGGGGATGTGGTTAATTACATTCATTTTTCCCAGAAATATTATCTGCAATTGTGCAGGAAGCCAATACACACGAATCATGCCGCCGCCGACACCCATTCCCATCTTGTAACAGCTCTCTCCATTTCTTTTGTCCCCCCCCAATAAAAGTATAGGAAGAGGAACAGGTTGTTTAGAGACCCCCGAGTCTGCTCTGAAATTTCTCCAGGCTAAGAGGCTGTGCATTTGATAGCCACCTCGTGGCCGCCCCCTACTTCTTAAACACAATGTTTTCAGGCTCCCTAAAATTGTTATTCCTTATTTAATCTGAATCTGCCGCCTTGTGGCAACAGATTCCTAAATTCGCAGTAAGCAAGGGGAAACGTTTCTGCTTGTTGAACAACCCATCGCCCATCCCAGGGTAATAACTACTGCTAGCCTGCGTTTGAAGGGTACCTCCAATAAGGCTGTTTTCGATTCCTGCAGAAATAGTTATGCCAGCCTTTGAGAACGCATCAGGGGCGGAGCCGGACTAATTCTAACTCAGGACTCAGGGCTAGAAGCTGAACCTTGGCTCTGACAATAATTGGCTGCATTTTTCTGGGATAAGAAGATTCTTATCTGAAAATAACAGCCATTCAAAAGGCTCCCCAAATCCATTAGAGTTTAAGGTTTGTTAATTTTATTCTTAATTTTTAAAAAGGAACACTGCACATCCGCATTAATAAAAAATCAAGCCCAAACGTTTTACAAATCAGTGGCTGCAGCCTGCCTTCACTGGGTATGGCGACAAGGCACATGAAAATCACAGCGGAAAGATACTAAATGAGGAAGACAAACCACGAGGAAAAACTAGAAGGCGCGATTATGCCGCCACCTGCAGGTGAACCTTGTGAATGGCAGTGATTTATTTTAAATTTAACATTTTCTACTTTCCTGCTGGGTGGTCACTTTGGTTTTTTAGGTTTTTTTAAAAAGATTTATTTATTTATTTATCACCCCCCGCCCCCCCCACTTTTTTTTTTTTTTTTTTTTTTTTTGCGCTTGCTGTCAGCTCTCTGTTCACTGTGTGCTGGTCTTCTTTTCTAGAAGACACCGGGAACAAAAACCGGATCTCTCATGTGAGAGGGAGGTGCCGAAATCATTTGAGCCACCTCAGCTCCCTGCTTGTTGTGTCTCTCATTGTGTTTCCTTGTTGTGTCTCTTTGTTGCATCATCTCATTGTGTCATCTTGTTGCATCACCACCCGGCACCAGCCCATCACCTCAGCTCGCTGTCTCGCTTGTCTTTTTCAAGAGGTATGGGAAACCGAACCCAGATCTCCCGTGTGGTAGGCCAATGCCCAACTGTTTGGGCCACATCTGCTTCCCTGTGTGGCCATTTTAGATCATCCATCAAGAGCTAACAAATTGGGAACATTAGAGAGGGGCCCCGGGCCCCTGTTTCTGATACAATATACCTGAAACAAACACCCTGGAAGCATATAACGGCCAAAGCATATCCTAGGAATTGAAGGACAGTGCCTAACCCCTGCTGGGGTCCTTAGGCCCCTTTGGAGGAGGCCTAAGGGAATTGCCACCACGCACATTTTCTGGGCCTCACCGCGTCCTTCTTCTAGAAGATCTGACCCTCCTCCCAGTCACAGGGTTAGAGAACTGGCTTCTATTTGGTGGTGGGTCCTGCCTCTTCCTTGGAACAGCTACCCTAATCCTCTTGCGTAGCCATGCCTCATCTCTTCTGAGGCTACAAACTGAGCAGACCTTTCTTGTCTGCCCATCTGTTTTGCCCCCAGGGAAGTTTTCTTTTATTACCTGTCTCCATAACTCTCTGGGGGTCGGCTGTCACTGGGCTCTTCTGCAGATCTTGATAACGGCACCCACCTGCTTCCTGATGGTAAGTGCCGCACCCGGCCGCTCTGGCGCCAGGCTCTCACCGTCCCTCTTGCTGTCAGCGAGCCCAGGTCTGTATAAACCTCCCTGCCATGTGTCCTGGACTGCAGAAGAGACCGACCGGCCACCTTCCTAGGGATGTGGGTGCTTCGTGCTAAGTTTCCTGGCCTTGCTTCACTCCAGTAAGCACACCTTCCTGCGTCTCTTGGTCCCTTTTGACGCTCTCTGCCATGGCAATTGGGGAGATTTGACTCCGCTTAGCATGGGCACCCCTTTTCCGTGGTTCTGGAAGCCAGCCTATCGGTGAGTTTGCACCGTCTGTTCCTTATGAGGAACTTAATTCCCCTATCTATGAGAGGGCTCTCAATAAACTGTCCCTTAGCCACCCGTACGTTCTGGCCTGTTGATGAAGGACCCTCAGCACTGGGTCCTTTGCATACTCTCCCAGTGCTTGCTGGTGTGTGACACAGGGGCCTGACAGCTCTCTGGGGACTTGAAGCCCTTTCCTCCCTTACAAGACCCAGTCCACCTTGGCTGGGTGATGCTGAGAATTAAATCTAGTTCTGCAGCCAACTGAGAAGGGAACAGATGTTGTCCTCCCTGGGAAGAAGAAGGGTGTGGTAGAAGGTGGCAAGTGGTTTCTCTTCAGTGAGTTTGGCCAGCAGAGTCAGATTCAATTCACCAGGAAGAAATAATAATAATAAATATTCATGAACTTAACCTGGGTGCCCCAAGGTACATACCCTGCCAAAACTGAAAGGAGAAGTAGACGTCTCTACAACAATAGTTGGAGACTTCAGTACACTGCACTCAGCATTGGCTAGAACATCTGGACAGAGGATAAATAAGGAAACAGACAGCATATGATAAATGAGTTAGACTTAATAGACATTTATAGAGTTATATCCCTAACAGCAGGACATACATTCTTCAAAAGGGCTCATGGATCCTTCTCTAGGATAGACCATATGTTGGGTCAGAAGTGAGGCCTCAATAAATTTAAAAGGATCGAGATTACACAAAGCACTTCCTGTATAATAATGGAATGAAGCTGGAAACCAATAACGATGGAAAAAGAGAAAATTCACAAATACATGGAGATTAAACAACATGATCTTAAATAACCAGTAGCTCAAAGAAGAAATTACAAGAAAATCGGTAACTATCTCAAGAAAAAGGAAAACAAGAACACAACATATCAAAATCTATGGGATACATCAAAGGCAGTGCTGAGGGGGAAATTTATAGCCCTCAATGATTATATTTTTTAAAAAGAAAGTGCTAAAATCAAAGACCTACCTGTACACCGGGAGAAACCAGAAAAAAGAACAGCAAACTAATCCCAATGCAAGCAGAAGGAAGGAAATAAAAAAGATTAGAGCATAAATATCTTCAAGAAGATCAACAAAATCCACAAACCCTTAGCTACACTGACAAAGGAAAAAAGGGAAAAGATGCAAATAAATTTAGAAATGAGAGCAGGGGCATCACCACTGACCCCACAGAAATGAAAGAGATCATAAGAGGATACTATGAACAACAGTATGCCAACAAACTAGGCAACATAGATGAAATAAACAAATTCCTAGAAACACAAAAACAAACTGCATTGACTCTAGAAGAAATAGAAGACCTCAATAAACCAATCACAAGTAAACAGATTGAAACAGTCAACAAAAAAATCCCCCAAAATGAAAAGTCTAGGTACAGTTGGCTTTACAGGTGAATTTCACCAATCATTCAAACATGGTCTAATACCAGTCTTGCTGGAACTCTTCCAAAAAAATCAGACAGGAGCAGCGCATATGGGAATCCCCTATATTTTTTATGTAACATTTATGTAATCTAAATATCTTTTTTAAAAAATACATAATTTTTTTTTTTAATTGAAGAGCAAAGAACACAACCAAATTCATTCTGTGAAGCCAATGCTACAGGGAAGCAGGTATGGCTCAGTGATTGACCACCTGCTTCTCATGTATGAGGTCCTGGGTTCAATCGTTGGTACCTCCTTTTAAAAAAGGTGAAAAAGCAGTCTACTCAACGTGAGAAATTTTTCAGAAAACACGTATCCAATAAGGGTTAGATCTCCATGTTATATAAAGAGACCATACAACTCAATGATAAAAAAGACAAGCAGGGAAACGGACTTTGGCCCAGTGGTTAGGGCGTCCGTCTACCATATGGGAGGTCCGCGGTTCAAACCCCGGGTCTCCTTGACCCGTGTGGAGCTGGCCATGCGCAGTGCTGATGCGCGCAAGTAGTGCCGTGCCACCCAAGGGTGTCCCCCGCGTGAGGGAGCCCCACGCGCAAGGAGTGCGCCCGTGAGGAGAGCCGCCCAGCGTGAAAAGAAAGAGCAGCCTGCCCAGGAATGGCGCCGCCCACACTTCCCGTGCCGCTGACGACAACAGAAGCGGACAAAGAAACAAGACGCAGCAAATAGACACCAAGAACAGACAACCAGGGGAGGGGGGGAAATTAAATAAATAATAAATAAATCTTTAAAAAAAAAAAAGACAAGCAATGCAAATAAAAAATGTGCAAAAGGCTTGAACAGATATTTTTCCAAAGAAGAAATACAAATCACCAAAACACACATGAAAAGATGCTCAACATCACTAGCTCTTAGGGAAATGCAGATCAAAACTACAATGAGAAATAATTTCACACCTTACATAATGCCCCCCCCTCCACTTTTTTGAAGTACCAAGAGCTGGGGATTGAACCCTGTACCTTGTATATGGGGAGCCACAACTTTTCCCCAAATTAGTTTTTTTTTCATTTGTTTTTCTTGTTGTTGTTTTTTTAAAGATTTATTTATTTATTTATTTTCCTCCCCTTCCCCCCCACCCTGGTTGTCTGTTCTGTATCTATTTGCTGCATCTTCTTTGTCTGCTTCTGGTCTTGTCAGCGGCACGGGAATCTGTGTTTCTTCTTGTTGCGTCATCTTGTTGTGTCAGCTCTCTCCGTGTGTGTGGTGCCATTCCTGGGCAGGCTGCACTTTCTTTCATGCTGGGTGGCTCTCCTTATGGGGTGCACTCCTTGCACATGGGGCTCCCCTACGCCGGGACACCCCTGCGTGGCACGGCACTCCTTGCGCGCATCAGCACTGTGCATGGGCCAGCTCCACACGGGTCAAGGAGGCACGGGGTTTGAACAATGGACCCCCCATGTGGTAGACGGATGCCCTAACCACTGGGCCAAGTCCGCCACCCTCGTTTGTTTTTTCAGAAGGCATGGGGAACCCAACCCAGGACCTTCCATGTGGGAAGCAGTTGCTCAACTATTTGAGCCACATCTACCACCTTAATAACTGCCCTTTTTAAAAACAGAAAACAAGTGCTGGAGAGAATGTGGAGAAATTGTAACACTCCTTCACTGTTGATGGGATTGTAAAATGGTGCAGCCTCTGTGGAAGACAGTTTGACAGCTCCTCAGGAAGCGAAATATAAAATTGCCTAATGATCCAGCAAGTCTGCTACTAAGAATATATTCAGAAGAAGTGAAGGCAAGGACATGAACAGACATTTGGACACCGATGGTCATAACAGCCTTATTCACAATCGCTAAAAGATGTAAATAACACAAGTGTCCTTCAACCAATGAATAAACAAAATGTTGTATATACATATGATGGAATATTATTCAGCTGTAAGAAGAAATAAATTCAGGATGCATATGACAACATGGACGGACCTTGATGACATTATGTGAGGTAAAATAAACCAAACACTAAAGAACAAATATTCCATGGTTTCACTGATATGAACTAAATATGATTAAACACATGGGGTTAAACTATAGAATATAGCTTGGTAGGAGACAGAATGAAGGTTGAGAAGAGTGAGCTGATGCTGAGTGTATTGTAGAATGTTTAATAAGGTTGATTTTAAATATGTGGATATGGTTAGAGTTGATGGTAACACACAGTGAGTATAACTAACACAGTTGATTAATAGATGTGATTGTGATTGGAAAGAGTAGCTTAAGGAGCTTAATTTGAATTGAAAGAAAACTAGGGATAATCTAGGAGCTGTATAATATAGTGATCTCAGTGGTAGATGAGGATTGTGATTAATAGTACAAATACAAAAATACTCATACTATTTCTATTACAAGGTGTTAAGAATATGGTGATACATGGAGAAAATAAACTATAAAGTAACTTCTAGACTATAGTTAAAGTAGTACTGCAAAATTTTTGTAGCAAAGGCAAAGAAGGTACTATATATCAATATTAAGGGTCAAAAAAAAAAAGAATATGGTATTTAGTTTTATGAGCTGGGAATAAGATCAAGCATTTCCTTTTTTTCATTGACAAAAAAACCTAGGTCACATCATCCAACCAACTTAATCATCGTAACTTCTTTTTGAGAGTCAGATGAGATGCCATTTATGTATAATTATGATAAGTAGTCACAAAAATAGAACTGAACTGAAGCAGAGTAAGAAAAAGAAAAAAACAGCTTGGTTAAATCTTTTTTTTACCAAAAGGATATCCCAAGAAGGGAAGTGCACCATTCCTGGAAGTACTGCAATACCAGGCTGATGCGTGGAGTGGATGGAGCAAGCTCCTTTTCCACATCCCTGTTCCAAAAATCAATTTAATATGCTGTCCTCAAATGGAGGACATATCAGATATTAAACTGATAAGAACAGATACTACACTTGATCTTAGCCAAAAGGCCGAGAAGCGATGCCCCATAGTTGCCCGTCCTGCCAGTCCCCACTCACCTTTCCCTATTTCACTCATGGTCACATAAACCATGTTTCCAGCCTATTTGCTTTTCATTGGCTGCAGAAACAACTAAATGGTACCAGAATCACATAGTAAGGGCTTTCCAATAAGACAACCCTAAAAGCACGTACTGAGAAGTTGGGATCTTGGATTTCCATACTTGGCTTCTTGAACATAGAGTCTCCTCCCACTCCCTGGCTGAAAGGCACTCTATTTGAATAACCCCGCCCACCCCTGGCCCATTCTGCCTTTCAGGGCCTTCCCAGCAAAGTCACCTTAGGGCCTCTAAATAGAAGGGCAGACATCTGACAGCATTTTAAAAATATTTTTTATATTCATAAAATGAAAAGGGGCCATAAAACCTTGAGAGGACAAGGTATATAGTAGTAGAAACCTGAATTAATGGAACAACTAAAAAATTGGAATATGTCTACTGTAGACTTATCGTTGTTCTAGCAATGGAAGAACTTTTATCACTGATGTGGAGACAGTGGCCACCAGAAGTTCTGAGGGAAGAGAAAGGGGAAAAAGAGGTGTAATATGGGGGCATTTTGGGGACTTTGGAATTGTCCTGAATGATGTTGAAATGACAGATACTGACCATTATATATCTTGTCATAACTTACAAAATTGTGTGGGAAAGAGTTTAAACTATAATGTAAAATATAATTCACACTTAGTGGCAATGCTCCAATATGTGTTCATTAGTTTTAACGAATGTACCACACCACTGATGTTAATGTGGGAAAGTGTGGGAGTGGAACATATGGGAATCACCTACATTTTTTACGTATCATTAATGTATGCTGGATGAGGTCTCCATATGGCTAACAAGATGTTGATTCTGGAAGAAATAAACTTGATTAGAATTTTGAGAGTATATAGTCCCACTAAGAGGACACTGAACTACAGAAGTAGAAAAGGCTAGGTGCCTGCAAAGGCTGCATTTTCCCAAAGTTGATGAGAAAGAATATTCTTTCTTCAGTGGAATGGGAAGAAGCATTGTCCTTTTTAGTTAAGTTAAAGGAGATGAAAACAGACACGGTTTCTTAAAGGGTTGTTTGATTTGCTCTCCCCCTAGAAATAGACATTTGCGCTAGAGTTAGAAGGAACAACTGACTTTGACATAATCACACTTAGCTTTTTTTCTTGAAGAGGTATTTCAGGCCACTCAATGACTGTCATTTGTACATCCCATCAGGTGCTTCTGGTGAGCCAGCACTTTCTTGGGCAGCTGACTTTACTCAGGATTAGTGCACCAAACTGGAAATTCTTTAACTTTAATAGCTGTGGAAGTGATCAGAACTACAAAGTAAAGTTCTTTATATTTTGCCTCTAATTGAGAACAAGGCTTGTTTTTTTGCGAAGCTTTTATCAGAACCTGGTTTGCAGGTCTTGGATGAGGAAAGGTTGTTAATGGACCATTTTTAAGGGGCTAACCTGAATTGGGTCTTAGCCATCCCATTTGCTGTTTCCCTTCTGGTGGGAAAATGCTTAGACCTGGTAGGATGGCATGTGGATTTGCCAGTCCTCTCCAGGGTATGAGTGGGACAAGTTTTGGAATAAGGGCTAGGAGGGAGACGTGGGCTAAGCACATTCATTAACTACTTAGAAAATGAAGTTTACAGGGACTTTTAACTTGTTCAATGTATCTTTGCATATGATCTAGAATAAAAAAGATATTGCCATGATCATCAAGCATATATCTAGAATAGGATATAGGTACAGTACTTACTACTGGTTAATATACTACTCAATGTGTAAGTTTCTCTTTTAATTGCAATTAATAGATTCAAGTTGCAGGTTTGCAATATCATACATGTTATCTCTCCATGGTAGCAGGCCACAATGCTAATTGTGTTTAAGTTCTGCTCACAGTACTCTGGTGATCATTGCTCCACTTGTTATGTCCTTCATATAGTGAGCAAGCTGCAGCACCATTGACCCTAGAGAGAAGCTAGGAAAGTAGGTTCCAGTATTCCACCAGCCTGGTGCATAGCACCCTTTGGCACTATGAAACAGTGTCAGTCTTGTGGCAATATCCATTGTACATTTGGCTGTACCAAGCCATCATTGGCTGCTGCAGGAGTTTGAAACTGCAACATAGTCTCCATTGACTTCAGGAGCACAACCAGAGATGTAGTAGATATCTTTATTGTTATAGGGGTCAGTGACCAACCTAGCCAATAACTCAAATGGAGAGGCAACTTGCAGTGTATTGAAGGCCTGGTTTGATGGCATGAGAGTTTGACAATGCTGAAGTCTATCTCTTGAACAATTTTGTGCAGTCTCTCTGCTTTTCTAACAATTAAATAAATTCCACTTGTGATTCATACATTAAATCTACTCAAAAGACAGTATTGACATTTAAAGACTCATTTTTAGGTTACCTTTCACTGTTATCTAATTTGTAACAGGTGAACTCCAAATTTGATTTCCTAGGCACAAGCAAACTGACAAAGTTAAGCACAGATTTCAAAGTTGAGCAAAAAGTTAAGCACAAATTAAAACAGATGAGAGAATTTTATACCTTTAGCATTTCTAGGAACTCTTTGATCTTAATCGATGGCATATGAGGTTTCTTTATCTTGATCACTACTTACACCTTTTATAGGCACAACTGAGGTTAAACTAATGGAAGTTTGAGGTTTATTTCCTCATTTTTTAAAGGAGGCATGACATGAGGTTTCTGGGCCTCAGATTTATCTGTCCTCTTTCTTACACTGGTTTAACTGGAATTCAGGGTCCTATACAGCGGCCACTCTCAGTTATACTGTGACCACATGAACCAGAGTAGGCAGAATTTCCTGATTCCTGAGAAGACACACCTATGGGAAGTTTACTGGTGAGCTAGAGACCATGCCCATTATTCTAGGAAGAATGAAGAAGCACCTTTTTAGTTGACCAATCTGGCATCCCAGAGTCCTCATCGGACTAAAACATTCACCACTCCACAAAATTTGGAGCTGATGCTCTGTCCTCGCATCCTGAGAATTTCAATTTTCAGAGCCTGCCTGTCCCATGGGTATCCCTGTGGGCGACCTAGGTCCCGGGGGATATCTGATGTTTCCTCCAGTGATCAGGTCAATGTGCCCCAGCTGAATTGGTCAAAGACTTGAGTATCAGCCCCAAATCAAAGTGCCTGCGATGTCTGTCTCTCAGGGGATATTTGGCTGCTCTCTGAAAGGATGTGCCCAAGGAACGGGGGCCATTCAGTTTACTGCTCTGGTTCTCGGCACCCCTGCCCTTTACAGGGTCTGAGATCGACTGCACAGTTGCTGGGTTAAATCTCAGGAAATGTTTGGCTGCTCTCTGATTCCCACCACCCCAGGGAATCTCAGAGCCCCTGCTGCTGCGCATTCTTGGGGCCACCTGGACTTGAGAGACAGGCTGAATAACTATCAACCTGGCTCTGCCAAGCCAAATAGTGCTTCTTCCTCGAATACTGCTCCTTCTTTTGAGAAGGAGCAAAAAAATCTTCTTCCTATTCTTACAGAGATTCTTAAAGCCATCCTAGTTTTATGACTTCACCGTCTGATAGTTTCCCAGTTAAACCAGCCGTCAAAAGGCCATTAAGTGACTAATGATAAATTGCTTTACCTAATGGGCTTTGGGGCCCTGGGCAGTAGTTTCCTTGCAAGCAAAGGCATTATCCCAGTTTCACAGTTATTAAAACATTCCAAAGCATTCTAACACAAACCTGTAAAGAGAAATTCAGTAGCAAGAAGTAGGAAGGTAAAAACGTGCTAAAGGTTAATTATGCAGCGTATCCTGGCCTGTGACCCTCCTGGAGAAGGAGAACTCCCATGGGACCCATCCTGGCTCTGCCTGCCTAGAGGGCTGCAAAGGTGAGGGCCCGTTGGGAGGGGCAAGCCCCCAGGGCTTTCTGCCATTGCCTTGCTGCCTCTGAGGGGAGAGGGCTGGAGAAGGCAAGAGCAGGCAGGCCCAAGGGCAAAGACCCCAGCTGCTAAAAGGGCTTGAAAAAGAAGCTTTGCAGGGCTGGGTGCTCTGCCGGTGAACCTCTGTCTTGGCAAGGCTGTAATGTAAACCTTTGCCTTATGACCCAACCATCTTGCGTGGGGTCAGATCTCACAAGCCTGGGCATGCAGCGTGGATGTGGAGAATTCCCGAGCCCTGGCCCCTTCCCTCCTGGGAAACCCATTTCAAATGGAGAACAAAAGGAAGGCATTAAACAGGCTGTAGGCCATAGTTTCACTCACCAATAAACTCCTGGACTGGCTCAAAATATGTTACCGAATTTTATCTAGGTTCTTGACTATGCTGCAGAAATGAATTTCAAGAGCATGTTGGGTGAGGTAGGCCAGTAGTTTATTCAGATAGGGAGGGAAGAGAAATGGGAGAAAATAACCCATCAGGGGCCCCACTTAGAGAGGAAGGGGGTGAAAAGCAACAAAGAGGGCTGATTTCCAGGCTACAATTTCCCATTATAGGTTATATTTGTCCAGGTTTATTTGCATGGGTATCAAAGCAGAGGAGAAGGCAATCAGACTCAGGGTCCAGAGGCAAGAGAGAGAACTCAGGCCTGGTGTTGCTTTTTGAACATTAATTATCCCACCCCTTTGCTAATGGCAGAGGAGGACTTCCAGTTGTTTACAGTACTTTTTTTAAGATTTATTTATTTATTTCTCTCCCCTTCCCTCCCACCCCCCACCCCGGTTGTCTGTTCTCTGAGTCTATTTGCTGCGTCTTCTTTTGTCCGCTTCTTTTGTTGTCCGGGGCAGGGGAATCTGTGTTTCTTTTGGTTGCGTCATCTTGCTGTGTCAGCTCTCCCTGTGTGTGGTGCCATTCCTGGGAAGGTTGCTCTCTTTTTTGCTGGGCGGCTCTCCTTACGGGGTGCACTCCTTGCGCTTGGGGCCCCCCTACACGGGGACACCCCTTCGTGGCAGGGCACTTCTTGCACGCATCAGCACTGCGCATGGGCCAGCTCCACACGGATCAAGGAGGCCTGGGGTTTGAACCGCGGACCTCCCATGTGGTAGACGGACGCCCTAATCACTGGGCCAAGTCTGCCGCCCTGTTTACAGTCTTGATCACTTCTTTTTCCTATCAATCTCCCAGAAGGTCCTAATGGTAAAATCCTTGGGGAGTATCAGGGGCTTCTTCTGGCTTCTGGGTGAAGTTTCTTCTGAGTGGCAGAATCTCGAGGACAGTCTTCCAGCAGCCCTCTTGGGGTTACTGATGTCCACGAGGACTACTTGCCAGGTTCTAGATCCGTCTATTGATTCCCTATCTTACTAGCCTGCTTCACTGGGACCCCATAAGAGGTTAATTTCACAATTAAAAAAAAAAAAAAACTTACTACAAAGTTACTGGAGTCAAAACAACATAGTAGACTCTTAAGAAGATGGCAGATAAAAAGACAAAGAACTTCCCCCTCTCCCAGAAAAATAGCTAGAGGACAGGCAGAAATGAGCTGGGGGGGAAAGTTCTAGGGCGTAGGACACTACAAGCACTTTGCTGTCAATTTTCCAGCCCCAGACCTGCAGCTACAGACACAGGGTACACCAGGGACCCACCTGCCAGGAAAGGGGAATGATGCAGCCTCAGACTGATTCAGCTCCTGACCCCCATCTGGGTCTCCTGCGTCCCACGAGCCAGTCCCGGCTGGGTCGGGCTGCTCCAGTTTTTCCCTGGGAGCCAGCAAGCAGGGGCCTGACAGATCCAACTCTCACAGACACCTTCCTTCCTGACTGGGGCTGGTTGCTGAGGATGCAGAGGAGAGTGGAATTATTTCCTACCCAGGAAAAAAAGAGGGAGCCGCCAGCCAAGGTTGCTTTGAGAAAGTTTGACTTGGAGGCTCTGAGCCTCCAGACTGATAGTCCATCACGCTGATAATATCCAGACCGCAGGGAACGCTCCAGCCAGGCTGAACTGAGAGAACTGCCCGAGAGCGCCATCTGCTGGCACGTAGAGAATTAAAAGAAAATAAGTAAAAGAGGCTTTTCTTGGCCTCACAGCCTCCCTCCCCAAGGCTCTTGGAAGCAGTCTTCAACCCATTACTGGGTCCTGGGCCCAGATTTGAGCAACTAACAGGGACAACCTTAAAGACCTATGACAGGTTGAACCAAAAATCAAAGAACGTCAATAACACAGTCTCCCACCACTAATCCCTACAAAAAAAGAAATTGAGCATCAGAGCAAATTCACCACCCTAGCCAGATGCATAGACATCGCAAAATATTACAAGCCATGCTAAGAAAATAGAAGAAATGGCCCAAGCAAAGGAATATATCAAAGACCCAAAAGAAACACAGGCTTTAAGAGAACTAATCAACAGGATGCATACGAATTTCCAAAATCAAATTAATGAGTAGAAGGACCATATGACTAAAGAGATAAAGGAAATCAAGAAGATACAGATTAGGAAGTGGATGTGGATCAACTGATAGAGCATCTGTCTACCAAATGGAAGGTCCAAGGTTCAAACCCAGGGCCTCCTGACCCATGTGATGAGCTGGTCCATGCACAGTGCTGATGCACGCAAGGAGTGCCCTGCCATGCAGGGGTGTCCTCCATGTAGGGGAGCCCCACGCACAAGGAGTGCACCCCACATGGAGAGCAGCCCCATGCAAAAGAAAGCACAGCCTGCCCAGGAGTGGTGCTGCACACATGGAGAGCTGACGCAACAAGATGATATAACAAAAAGAAATGCAGTTTCCCAGTGCTGCCTGATAATACAAGTGGATGCAGAAGAACACACAGTGAATGGACACAGAGAGCAGACAGTGGGGGGGGGGGGAGGGGGAGGGGGAGAGAAATAAATAAAAATAAAATCTTAAAAAAAATAAGATACTGAATGGGCACAAAAATGAATTTGAAAACTTGAATAGAAAGTAACATAGCTCATGAGAATGAAAGACATGATAGGTGTGATTTTTAAAAACCACATTAGATGCATACGATAGCACATGTGAAATGAAAGGAGGAAGAATAAGTGGGGAAGGGGATGTGGCTCAAGTACTTGGGTGCCCACCTACCACATGGGAGTTCCTGGGTTTGCTCCACAGTGCCTCCTAAAAAGAAGATGGGCACACAACAAACAGACAGAGAGGCAGACAGCAAGCACCAACAAGATGCAGGGGGAATAAATAAAACAAATCTTAAAAAAAAAAGTGACACAGAGGACAGAACAGCTGAAATGGAAGAAAGAAAAGAATGAAAGAGATTGAGCAGGGACTCGGGGAGTTTAATGATAACATGAAGCACAATAACATAGATGTCGTGGGAGTTTCAGAAGGAGAAGAGAAGAGAAAAGGAGCAGAGAGTATTTCAGGAAGTGTTTAGTCAGCCAAAGGGGTGCTGATGCAAAATACCAGAAATTGGTTGGTTTTTATAAAGGGTATTTATTTGGGGAAGGAGCTTACAGATGCCAGGCTGTAAGCATAAGTTACTTTCCTCACCAAAGTCTATTTTCATGTGTTAGAGCAAGATGGCTGCCTACATCTGTGAGGGTTCAGGCTTCCTGGGTTCCTCCCTTCCAGGGTCTTGCTTCTCTCTGGGTTCAGGTTTCCTCTCTTCCTGGGGCTGGCTTCTCTTTCTTCTGTGAGCTTACTTCCCGGGACTCCAGCTTAAGGTATCAAACTCCGACATTGAAAGCCCTCAACTCTGTCCTTCACCATGCCTGAATCTGTGAGTCACCACCCACCAAGAGGTGGGAAGGCAACACCCTACTGACACAATTACTTAATCAATGAAACCTCTGAATCCAGTATAATCTCATATACCCAGAGGAAAAGACCAGTTTACAAACATAATTAAATATTTCTTTTTGGAATTCATCAATAATATTAAACTGCTACAGGAAGTAATGGCTGAGAACTTCCTAACTCTCATGAAAGAAATGAACTTACATGTCCAAAAGGTACAGTGTACCCTGTTCAGAATAAATCAGAATAGACCTAAACCAAGACCTATACTACTCAAAATGTCAAACATCAAAGATAAAGAGAAAATTTTGAGAGCAGCAAGGGAGAACTAAAATATCACATACAAGGAGCACTGAGTAAGACTTACTGTGGATTTCTCATAAGAAACCATGGTGATGAGAAGACAGCAGCACGATTTAATTAGTATACTGAAAGAGAAAATTGCCAGCAAAGATTCTTTATCTGGCAAAACTGTCCTTTAAACATGAAAGTGAATTTAAAATATTCACAAATAAACAGAAACTAAGAGAGTTTGTAAAAAAGAATCCACCTTTGCAAGAAATATTAAAGGAAGCCTTATAGCATACAGGAAAAAAATACAGGGGAGAGGCTTAGAGGAGAATGTGGAAGGCAATAATATTAATAGCAGAAAGGATAACCAAAAAAGTAAAAAGGCAGACAAAAATATAATATGACTTATGAAAATTGAAGAATAAAAACTGTGGAGGGAGCAGATGTGGCTCAGCAGTTGAGCACCTGCTCCCCACATGGGAGGTCATGGGTTCTGTTCCCAGTGCCTCCTAAAAAAGGAAAAGCAAAAACAAACAACAAGTTAAACACGTGAGGAGAAGAACTCAGGGGAGCCGATGTGGCTTGGTGGTTAGGTGCCATTTTCCCACATGCAAGGTCATGATAGGAACAATATGAGGAAGAAATCGGGGGGAAATTCAATTTGAATAGCAACAAAATGACTCAAATACCTAGGAAGCTATTTAACCAGAGACACACAGGACCTTAATACAAAGAACAGCAAAGCAATGATAAAAGAAATCAGTGAAGTCCTAAGCAAATGCAAAGACATTCCGTGTTCATGGATTGAAAGACTAAATATCATGTTAATCCTACCCAAACTATTTTATAGTTTCCATGTAATACCAATCAAAATTCCAACAGTCTACTTCACAGAAATAGAAAAGGCAATTACCGAATTTATTTGGAAGGGAAAGGGCACTTGGATAGCCGAAAGCATTCTAAAAGGAAGAGGGACATGGGAGGAATTTCACTGCCTGACCTTGAAACATATTACAAAGCTACAGTGATCAAAAAAGCATGGTATTGGCATAAATATAGATATATGGATCACTGGAATAGAATTGAGAGTCCAGAAATGAACCCTCACCTCTATGGCCAACTGGTTTTTGACAAACCTACCAAGTCCATGTTCATGGGTCAAAACAGTCTCTTCAACAAATGGTGCTGGGAATACTGGATAGCCATATCTAAAAGAATGAAAGAGGACCCCTATCTAACTCCCTACACAAGAATCAACTCAAGGGAGTAGATGTGGCTCAAGCAGTTGAGCACCCACCTCCCACATGGGAGATCTCGGGTTCAATTCCCAGTGCCTAATAAATAGTACCAAAAAACCCCACACAAACAACAAGAAAACAGATGAGGGAGTAAACTGAGGATAGCAGATGTGACTACGTAGTTGCGCACTGGCCTCCTGTATATGAGGTCTGAGGTTCAATCCCCAGTCCCAGTACCTCAAAAAAAAAAAAAAAAAATTAAACAAAGGATCAACTCAAAATGGATAAAAGCCAGAACTATAAAACTACTAGAAGAAAATGTAGGGAGGCATATTAAAGATCTTGTGGTAAGTGGTGGTTTCTTGGACTTTATACCCAAAGCACACACAACAAAAGATAAAATAGATAAATGGAACCTCCTTAAAATTAAACAGTTTTGCACCCCAAAGACTTTGTCAAAAGGAAGAAAAAACAAGAAAATATTTTTAAATCACATATTTGATAAGGGTTTGATATCCATGATATATAAAGAGGTGTGACAACTCAACAATAAAAAGACAAACTACCTGATTAAAAAATAGGCAAAAGATTTGAACAGACATTTGTCCAAAGAAGAACAACAGGTGTTAAAAAAAACACATGAAAAAATTTTCAACATCACTAGTGATTAGGGAAATGCAAATCAAAACTACAATGAGATATCTTTTCATACCTATTTGAATGACCACTATTAAAAAGACAGAGAACTGCAAGTGTTGGAGAGGATGTGGAGAGATAGGAACACTTATTTACTGTTGGAATGTAGAATTACAGCAACTGTGGTGGACTGTTTGGCAGTTCCTAAAGAAGTTGAATATAGATTTGCCACATGACCTGGCAATACCACTACTGGGTATACACTCAGAAGAACTGAGAGCAGTGATACAAACAGACATCTGCACACAAATGTTCATAGTGGCATTATTCATGATTACCAAAAAGTAGAAATAACCTAGGTAACCAAAAACCAATGAATATTATTCATATTATGGAATACTACGTAGCTGTAAGAAGAAATGAAGTCATGAAGCATATAACAACTTGGATAAACCTGGAGGACATTATGTTGAGTGAAGTAAGCCAGGCACAAAAGGACAAATATTGTATGATTGCCCTGTTATGAACTAAAGATATTGTGTAATCTCATGGAGTTAATAACTTGAATATGGGTCACCAAAAAATAGAATGAGGCTAGAGATTGGGAAGCTGGGGGTTAACTCATGCAGACTTGGTAAAAAGGATGTATGTTAATCTTTGGAAAACGTGAAAGCACAACACAATATCTGAAACCAGCAGTGCTATTATATGGGTATAACAGTGTTTGGAAGGGAACATCTAAGGTCATATATATTACTAGAAAGACTGCTAAAAAATATAACGTGGGACTGTATAGCATAGTGAAACCTTATGTGAAATATGAATATGGGTAATATCACATATATAATATTGTTTTTCTTTGAAACTGAATGAATGTATGTTAATATTAGTAGATGGTAATATCAGGCAAAACAAAACAAAACAAAACACCCAAGCATTCTTCTAAGTGAAAGAAACCAGAAACAAGGAGTTACATAAAATGAAAATATAAATGAATTTATAAAGATGAAATTAGATTAGCGGTTATATAGGCCTGAGAAAGGATAGAGGCATAAAGAGTGACAGCTAAGGGATGTGGAGTTTTTCTTTTCGGCATAATGAAATTGGTCTCAAATTTTTGTGGTGATGAATGCACAACACTGATTATACTAAAAGCCACTGATTACACACTTTGGATAGATTGTATGGTATGTGAATATATATCAATTAAACTGATATTTTTAAAAGTGTATTTGCTTTTATTATTGTCTTTTTTTAAATGATAAATAGATCACACAAAGTGTTACGTTAAAAAACAAGAGGTTCCCATATACCCCACCCCCCACCCCTGCTCCTCCCACATCAACATCCCCTTTCATCACTAAGGCACATTCATTGCATTTGGTGAATACACCCTGGAACACTGCCACACCACATGGACCATAGTTTACATTGTAGTTCACACTCTACCCCAGTTCATCCAGTGGGTTATGGCAGGATATACAATGTCTTGCATCTGTACCTGCAATATCATTCAAAACAACTCCACGTCCTGAAAATGCCATATATCACACCTCTTCCTCCCTCTCCCTGCCCTCAGCAACTCCTGTGGACACTGTGTCTGCATCAATGATACAATTACCTCCATTGCTAGAGTCACAACAGCTCTATAGTAGAATACCTCAAGTCCCCTCCAATCCATATTATATTTCTCCATCCTGTGGACCCTGGGATGACGATGTCCACTACCTCTTAATCAAAAGGTGGCTTAGATCCCACATGGCTTATGGATATGATTCTCCTGCTTGCAGTTGTAGACACTCTCAGTTCCCTGGTGCGGTGAGTGACCATTCTCACCCCCCTGTCAGCTGACCTGGGTAAGTCCAAAGAACCAGAGAGTAAATGTTGCAACTCTGCTGAGGCTCAGGGCCAAGTTGGCAAATGGACAGTCCAGAGATTCAAGTCTCCTGAGCATACACAAACCCCAGCACCAACCACCGGTTCAGTAAAAGTGACAGAAGAGGCATGTGTAGAGAGGTCACATCTGAGTCCAACTGCATCACATTCAGGAGTACAAATTCCAAAGTAGAGCCCGCTGGCAAGGCACTGAACTTCAGAACCATCTGCCATGACCGCAGGATCTGTGTGTCTCTGTAGCCCTCAGGAGCACCAGTACCTGGGGTTGTATCTACTTTGGCTCTCTCTGGGGTCCTGCTGAGATGTGCATAAACACGACCCCTCTGATAACCTCCTGACTCATTTTGAAGTCTCTTAGCCATATTAACTCATTTGTCTTTACCATTTCCCCCTTTTATTCAAGGTCTTTTTCTAGTTGCATCACCAGCTGGTGATGGTAGTAATCCCTCGGCACCAGGGAAGCTCATCCCCACACTGGGGGGAAGGTAATGCATTTACATGCTGAGTTTGGCTTAGAGAGTGGCCACATTTGAGCAACATGGAGGCTCCCAGGAGGTAACTCGTAGGCACCCTGCAGCTCTAAGCCTAGTTTAAATTTCAAGCACACAGGCTCATAAGCATAGTTATCAATATCAAGGGCCCATCATTGGAACATCCTTCCTCACTGGTCTTTGTCCTTGCACTTGGGGGATTGTTGCTGTTCCATTGGGGAATGCGACAGCACTCCCCAGAATGGGAACTCAGCCCTCCCTCAATTGTCATGTGTAACTCTATCCACTATGACAATATCCGATGAACATCCAAACATATCTATATACTCTACATGCGTGCCCTGGAGAACTCCCTCCCTCCTATGCATCCATCATCAGTGACACCCCACACCAGTGCTCCCTCCCAGCCATAGTTGGGGGCAAAGAGGAGGAAGTAGTTGTGCAGTGAAGGGATAAGATGGGGGCATAGGGATACTATTGGTTGGGGCTTTGCAGGCTCAGGGGGGCTAGAGTTGGGAGGATGGGGCAGATGGTCCATGCAATAGGGGGGAGGGTTTGGGGTGAGTGGGTGAACATGGGAGATTGTCAGGTACATGGTTGAAACTATAATGTTGAGAAAACTCTTTAGAAAATATAAGGAAGAGTTACTCGTTTATGGTGTTTGACAGGAGCATCTGGCAAAGGGTTCACCTTGGACGGACTTCTAGGGAGTGTGTGAGTGCTCATCTTGTCATATTGTGTTATATCAGCGGGTGGAGACACATACAATGAGCAGGAAAGTATTGTACCCCCATCCTGGGGTGGACTGATGTTCTCAAATAGAGGAGAGGCTATCTCTCAAGAGCATGGGTGGCTCCCAGTGGGGGAGGACTGATCAGAGTGTCAAGCCCTCAGCATTGTAAGTATTTATGAATCTTGTCCTTCAAGCAATGAAGCTTGGTTGTCACTGTGGGCCCTGAGGGGAGGGGAGGGGGAGAGAGGAATAGAATAGATTGAAGAAGGGGTAACTGGGAGGCAATGGAAGTGTTCCACAAGATCACGCAACGGTCGATACAAGCCATGTTAAATTTCACCAAAAATTTAGAGAAGTGTACAGTCTAAAATATAAACCATAATGTAAGCCTGAAAGGAACCATGGTTGGTGGCTATGTTTCAATATCTGTATATCAGCTGTAGCAAATATAACACCCACATGTAAAAAGATCATTGCCGGGGAGTTGGGAAAAGTGTTTGATGTTGGGTATATGAGAGTCCCCTATATTGTATATGTGACTTTACTGTGATCTAAAACTTTTTAAAGGACAAAATTAAAAATAAGAAAAAAAAAGGATATAGACACTGAGGAAAGAATGAAGGAGATTGCCTTGCCACTCTACATGCAGGGCTACACCTATTACTGTGATGAAAGGCAAAACATCAAAACAAAGTTTTAGGATATTTTCCATTTTTTAATACCCCAATTTATTTTTTACTTTTAGTGTTTCTAAATTATTATGTATTCTATTTCTAATCTTTAAACCTGTCAATACTATTTCATTTTCCTACTAATTGAGCTTGGCAATATATTAGGCTTCATTTTTGAAGGAGTTTTGGATCACAGAGGGGGTCTACTATGGCTGGGGAGAAAACTGATTTTAAATAAAAAATAAATGAATAAATAAGGAAGGATAGCCAGAAACAGCAGCTACATACAGCAGGGGAAGCATATAGAGGTCGAGAGGTGATGAATATTAATTTTTGTTTAATTATTATAATAATAATATTATTTATTATTATGTATCACACTGATGAAAGATGTTAATGAGGGAAAGTGTGGGAGGGGGAGAGGGTGGAAATATGGGAATTCCCTACATTTTCTTTCTTTTTCTTTTAAAGATTTATTTTTTGTCTCTCTCCCCTTCCTCTGCCCCCACAGTTGTCTGTTCTCTGTGTCTATTTGCTGTGTGTTCTTCTTTGTCCGCTTCTGTTGTTGTCAGCAGCACGGGAAACTGTGTCTCTTTTTGTTGCGTCATCTTGTGTCAGCTCTCCGTGTGTTTGGAGCCATTCCTGGGCAGGCTACACTTTCTTTCCCACTGGGCGGCTCTCCTTACAGGGTGCACTCCTTGCAAGTAGGGCTCCCCTACCCCAGGGACATCCCTGTGTGGCACGGCACTCCTTGCTCACAACAGCACTGCGCCTGGGCCAGCTCCACATGGGTCAAGAAGGCCTGGGGTTTGAACTGTGGACCTCCCGTGTGGTAGACGGATGCCCTAACCACTGAGCCAAGTCCGCTTCCCTCCTTATATTTTCGATGTAACATTTACAAAATCTAAAGCTCCTTTAAAAATAAAGACAAAAAAATGAGTACAACTAACACTCCTGATTTATACACGTGATTGTAGCTGAAAGTGGTAGAATGTGGAAGTATCAATTGAAAGGAAACTAGAGAACAATCCAAGGTATATATAACAGTGATTTCAGTGGTGGACGAAGATTGTGGTTGATAGTATAAAGATAAGAATGCTCTTCTTTTACAAAGTGCTAAGAGTATAATCCATATGGAAATTATAATGAATGTAATTTATGGACAATATTTAACAGTAATATTATATTATTTTGCAACAATACCAAGAAGATTTTTTTCAATCCTAAAGGACAATAGGGGTGTATAGGAGAGCATGGGATTTTTCCTTTTGGAGAAATGGAAATGTTCTAAAATTGACTGAGGTGATGCCAGCACAACTCCATGAAAATGAGAATCACTGAGTATACATTTTGAATGGATTATATAAAGCATGGGGCTGTATAACACAGGAAATCCAGTGGTGGATGATGGGGGATAAAAGAGAAAAGAAACCAAAAGTATCGTTTCATACCTTGCAAAATGACCATTATTTTTAAAAAACGAAAAAACGGGAGTCGTTGCAGCTCATCATTTGTGCGCCTGCTTCCATCCCAGTACCTCCTTTAAAAAATAAAAATAAAAACTCCTTAATTATGTCTCTTAACCAAGCTGTAGAACACTGGAGGAACACTGGAAAAACTGTTTGCTTTAGGATTAAGGTGAGATAAAGGGCCGGGAATGAACACGTCTTGACATTGTTCAACTTGCTGCTTAGAGCTGAAATATTTTTTTAAAAAGAAAAAAACCACACAACAGCTTAAACTACACTTAAAAGACCTGTACTCATGGTCAGTAAAACACAACTGAGACACACATTAAGAGTAAAAAAAGACTGAAATAACCTGGTTAGGTCTCTTTTATTAGAAGGATATCCCTAGAAGAGAAACTAGCCACCCACGCCTGGGAGAACTGGAATACGCAGATAATGTGTGTAATCAGCAGAGCAGGCCTCTTTTATACAACCCTGTTTCAAAAACCAACCTAACATATCGTCCTCACAGAGAGAGCATGTCAGATATACGACTGACAAGAACACTACATTTAATCTTAGCCAAAATACCAAAAAACAATTTTTTGATACTGCCTGTCCTGCCAGGCCCCACTCACCTCTCCCTATTGCACTCATGGTCACATGAACCATGTTTCCAGCCTATTTCTTGTCACAGGCTGCTGAAACAACTAAATGGTACCGGAATCACATAGTAAGGGCTTTCCAATAAAACAACCCTAAAAGCACATAACGAGAAGTTGGGATCTTGGATTTCAAGACTTGGCTTCTTGAACATAGAGTCTCCTCCCACTCTCGGGCTGAAAGGCACCCTATTTGAATAACCCCGCCCACCCCTGGCCCAGCTCCTACCAATTCTGCCTTTCAGGGCGTTCCTAGCAAACTTTAGGGCTTCTAAACAGGACAGACAACTGACTGCATTTTAAGAATATTTTTTGTATTCCTGAAGTGAAAAGGAGGCCTAAAACCTTGAGAAGTAGACATTTAGGGGCAAGTTATAGAGTAGTAGAAATTAATAGGACAACAAAAAATTGGGATATGGACTGTGTGCTTTATATCATTAAGTTTCTTGAACTACTGAAGGTGGTTACATAAGTGAATTATTTGACAATGTACATGGAGGTGTAAGAGGAGCATGAAATATATGCAAGTACTCTCAGATGTTTAGAAGATGATAGGTAGGTGATAGATATAGATAAATAGATGATTTATAGATGATAGAGATATGACATACGGTGCATGCTAGAATGATATAAGGAATGTGACAAAATGTTAAGTTGTTTACCTGGATATCTGGGTGGGATGTGATAGAGTGCTATGTATTGTTTTTATATTATTTTGAAAGAATAATCTCTTCAATGAATGGGAGAACTAGATATCCATATGCAAAAGAATGAAGGGGAACTCCTGTCTTACACCATATACAAAAGTTAATTCAAAATGGATCAAAGACCTACATATAAGACCAGGACTATAAAACACCCTAGAAGAAAATATAGAAAAGTATTTGTTACTAGGCAATAGTTTCTTAGAATTTACACCCAAATCACAAGCCACAAAGGGAAAAAATGGATAAATGGGACGTCCTCAAAATTTAAAACTTGCCTGCACCAAAAAGGAATTTTTTCATGAAAGCAAAAAGACAGACTTTTCAATCAGAGAAAATATTCGCAAATCACATATCTGATAAGGTTTTAATATCCAGAACATACAAAGAAATTCTACCAATCAACAACAAAAATACAAATAATCCAATGAACAAATGAGCAATAGATTTGAATAGACATTTCTCCAAAAATAATATACAAGTGTTCAAAACGTACGTGGGCAGGTGTTCACCATCATTAGTCATCTAGGACATACACATCAAAACTATAATGAAATACAATGCACACCCACTAGCATGGCTTCTCTTTTAAAAATGGAAAATTACAAATATTGGAGAGAATATGGAGAAATAAGAACACCGTCATTACTGGTGGGAATGTGAAGCGATGCTTCCACTGTGGAAGACGTTTTGGCAGTTCCTCAGAAAGCTGAAAATAAAAGTATACCGCAGCCATCCTACTTCTAGATATATACCTGAAAGAATTTAAAGGAGGAACTCAAACAGATAATGTGAATAAGATGAAAGCAACCCCCAAGTGTCTATCAGCCCATGAATAGATATGCAAAATGTGATATGTACATACCATGGAATATTATTCACTATAAAAAGAAATGAAGTTCTGATACTTGCAGTACCATGGATGAACCTTAAAGACATCATATTGTGTGAAATAAGCCAGACACAAAAGGGCAAATATTGTATTATCTAACTGATAGAAAATAGTTATAATAAGCAAACTCAAAAGGCAGAATATAAAATACCAGGGGCTGGGTTTGGGGGTAGGGAGTAGAAAGTTAACGCTTAAGTTGCACAGATTTTCTCTTTGGGATAATGGAAAAGTGTTCGTAATTTTTGGTGGTAATGGTAGTACTAAATTGTGAAGGTCATTAACAGCACTGAATTATATCTGTGAATGAGGTATAACGGGGGAAATTTTGTGTTTTACATGTTAGTAGGGTAAAAATTTTAAAACTGATAGATACCATAGAAAATTAAAATGTTAAGATTTAAAATGTACAGTGAGCTAGGGAAAAATTACTAGGGAATAAAAAAACGATTTCTTCTCATACGATTTGGAAAACTTCATAGCGGTAACCCTTGGAATTTTCTCTATGAGAGACAGAGAGGTTAAAGATCAAAAAGCTTGAAATTCAGAAGACAAGACAAAGAATGTCACACAGCAGTGCCCCCTTGACCTTCAGGGCCACAATTGACTATATTATTTCCAGAAAGGAAACGCTCTCTGGAGAATCCCCCCACTTGTCTAGCTTTATATAGATTGGCTAATCAATTTCCTATTGTGTACTAAATGTTGGTCTAGCCCTCCATGGTAGCATCGCATAATTACTTTTCAGGTAAAATATTCACAGATTCTGGGGATTAGGCTATGGATAGCGAGTGGCCATTCTTCAGCCTACCAGACTGAATTAATAAAGACTGTGTGGTATTGACAGATCAACACGATAGAACAGAGAATCCAAAAATAGATGCACACAGATATGCCTGAAAGATTTTTTAAAAACTTTATTGTTTTATGCATAACCTAAAAATTGCTATTTTAAACTGTTTTCAAGTGTACAATTCAGTGGCGTTAATTACAAGGTTGTGCTCACATCACCACCATCCTTTATCAAAAGATTTCTATCTCAGCCAGATCCTGAGCCTCAACAGACTCCAGCACCTACAATCTGATTTATTGGACTTACCACACTCAGCTAAGATGGAGGTGAAGAAGGACAACCACCACATCATGGAGCCTAGAGTGATTACAACTGAAAATGGGAGGATTGCATCCAGCATCCAGGTGGAATCTGAGCCTCCTCTTGACATAAAGGTGCAATGGACACAACCAATCCAGTGTCCACATAGAAGAGGTGGCATTGGATTGGGAAAAGTGGACATAATGGACAAAGGGTATGGGGAAAGGCAGGAAGAGATGAGAGGTGGAGGCGTCTTCGGGACATGGAGCTGCCCTGGATGGTGCTTCAGAGGTAATCACCGGACATTGTAAATCCTCACAGGGCCTACATGATGGAATAGAGGAGAGTATGGGCCATGATGTGAACCAATGTATATGAGGTGCAGAGGTGCCCAAAGATGTACTTACCAAATCCAATGGATGTGTCATGATGATGGGAACGAGTGTTGTTGGGGGGGGGGAGAGGGGGGGTGGGGGGGTGGGGTTGAATGGGACCTCACATATATATATTTTTAATGTAATATTATTACAAAGTCAATAAAAAATAAAAAAATTTAAAAAAAAAAAAAAAAGATTTCTATCTCCACAAACAGAAACTCTGCACCTACTAGAAATTAACTCCCCATTCCCCCTCCCCATGGCCCCTGTTATATCATTTCTGTCTCTATGAATTTGCTTATTCTAATAAAAGTGGAATCATACAATAAAAATAATAATAATTACTGTTCAGTATTTCTTAGCATCAGTGAGATGTACTCTGACTTTAATCCAGTCCTCCAGCCCACCCGGTTGCCCCTCCTCAGCCTCTGCTTGTCAAAGAAGAGGGATTGGGCAGTCAGAAAACATTCAAATTCACTGCAAGGAAGAATTACCTCTGGGTCTTGATGGCAGTGACAGAAAAGAAACTGTAACTGGTTTAGGCACAAAGGGGATTATGGAGGAAGGAAAAGCTAAGGTGCAAGTAGACCTAAGCGTCCAATGACTGGGAGACTTGAGCAATGCCAACATCTATATTCTAACTCTAGTCTTTACTTTTGCAGTGTGTTGGCTTTACGGTCCTCCCAGTGTAGACCTGGTGACCTCCATATGGCAGGGAAACATGGCTTTAGACAGACCTGAGATTACTAGCATCTGAGCTTCAGCTCTGAGCCGACTAATCCACTCATTTCCCTCAATGCAGGTCTCCTGGGCAGAATTTTTATGCCACCTCCTAAGAGGAAGAAGAACTCAAGGGTCTGTGAGCCAAAGAATGGAAGCAGGAGTGTCCCCAGTTATCATCACTCCCAATGACCAAGGGGACAACTTTGTTCTTCTTGTCTCTGAAACTCTAGTTTCTGCATTGATAGAAACTCTAGTTTCTGCGTTGTTCCCTAAAGAGGACATAGTTTTGTCAGGTGACACAGCAAGAGTCCCACTGACCTACAAGCTATGCCTGTTGTCTGGGCACTTTAGGATCCTTGTAACCAGGGATGAGCAATGATGAAGTGTCACCATCTTGGCAGTGGCATTTGACACTGATCATCAGGAGGCAGTACAGCTGCAATTAAGCACGAGGGCAGGGAAGCATACGTTCAGTACCGACAAACCACTTCGGCAGCTCTTGGTACTCCCTTGCCCAATTGTGATGATAAATGGACAAATGTAGCAATCGTTTTCAGAAGGGCATGGAGACCAGAGCTCATACCCCAGAGGGATGAGGGTCAGAGTCACATTACCAGGTAAGCTATGGAGAGGGAGGGAAAGGGGATCTAGAATGGAAAGTGGAAGGATGTTATGAGTGTCAGTTGTGGTCCTGAGACCAGCTGCAGCAGCAGGGTTTGTAGTTCATCCTTCTTACTTTCTTTTTTTTTTTTTTTTTAAGTTTCTCCCAGGAAGAGAGGACCACTGGCATCCTGCAGTAGCTGCATACCAAATGTAAATGAAGAAGCCATGGAACCACTGAAGTGAACATGGAGATCCCTCTTGAAGGAAAGACTTGTCCCAGCTATTGGGAATGCCATGAGTAGACAGCCTGCAGCATTCAGATCCTTCAGTGCTTGCCTCAGCTGCAGGGAGATGCCTGACTAAGGCCATGCCTTTCCTGAGGAAGCTCATTTCCAATGATGGATCACTCCTGGGGTAGGAAAGCCCAACCTCCTTGACCAAGTGCTAGACAACTACCAATGTGCATAAGTTCTGGGTTTCCCCATGGGATTGGCCATGACTTATTCATGCCCCCAAAGCAGTTTGCCTTCTCCCTCTACCCAATCCTACTTCCTACATATCCTTTCCACAGGTGTTGAACTCTAATAAATAACCTCTTTGCCAAACTCTTCCATCATCCATTTCCAGAAACATAGCTGCAGTCTACATTTTAGAAACTGCTAATGAGGCTGTAGTAGATAATTTTTTAAAAAAATTTCTCTTGCCTTCCCCAGCCCCCCATTGTCTGCTCTCTGTGTCCATTCACTGTGTGTTCTTCTGTGTCCACTTGCTTTCTTGTCAGCCACTTGGGAATCTCTGTCTCTTTTTGTTGTGTCATCTTGGTGCATCAGCTCTCCATGTGTGCGGTGCCACTCCTGGGCAGGCTGTGTTTTCTTTGTGAGGGGTAGCTCTCCTTGAGGGGTGCACTCCTTGTGCATGGGGCTGCCCTATGCAGGGGACACCCCTGCATGGCATGGCACTCCTTGCGCACATCAGCACTGCGCATGGGCCAGCTCACCATACAGGTCAGGAGGCTCTGGGTTTGAACCCTAGACCTCCCATATGGTAAGCAGATGCTCTATCAGTTGAGCCAAATCTGCTTCCCATGTAGTAGATCATTTTTAACTTCTGTATTAGTCAGCCAAAGGGGTGCTAATGCAAAATGCCAGAAATTAGTTGGTTTTTATAAAGGGTATTTATTTGGGGTAGGAGCTTACAGATACCAGGCCAAAAAGCACAAGTTACTTCCCTCACCAAAGTCTGTTTTCATGTGTTGGAGCAAGATGGCTGCCAATGGCTGTGAGGGTTCAGGCTTCCTGGGTTCCTCCCTTCTAGGGTCTTACTTTTTTCTGGGTTCAGGGTTCCTTTCTTCCCAGGGCTTGCTTCTTCCTGGGCTCAGAGTTCCTGTCTTCCTGGGGCTGGCTTCTCTTTCCTCTGTGAGCTTGCCTCCCAGGGCTCCAGTTTAAGGTTTCAGCATCAAACTCCAACATCAAAACTCCAGCATCAAAAACCCTCAGCTCTGTCCTTTGCCATGCCTTTTATCTGTGGGTAGGGATTCAACGCCCTAATGACATGACCCAGTCAAAGCTCTAATCATAACCTAATCACACCCAGGTACAGACCAGCTTACAAATATAATCCAATATCTATTTTTGGAATTCATAACCACAGCAAACTGCTACAACCTCCTTTTTCTACTCCCATTTAATGTCCTCAGTCAACATTTCAGCTGGTTAGGATTATATACCTAGTGGAGCTATCCAAGCATTTATTCCTGAATCTTTGGTGGTTTGGCCTTTTTTGGCTATTATAATTTCCCATTAACGTATTCCATTGGATGTGGAATTCTAAGAGGCACCCTAGAGAACCCTTAAGTTCTACACATAGCCCCCTGTGGCCAACAATATTTTCCAAACATGGTTGTAATATTATTTCCTATCCCATATTCTCTTCTTCAATGTGACCTTGCCACTCTTTCAACAAAAGGTGATATCTAGTTCCCTTCGCTTTGAATCAAGCCTGGCCTTAATGACTCACTTGAAACCAATAGGATAAGGCAGAACTATTGCTGTGTGATTTCTATGGTGGTTAGAAGTAGACTTACAGTTTCTATCTTGATCTCTTAGGATAGTTCTTCTTGAACCTTTGGGACAATTCTGTGAGAATCAAAGCCACAAGAGGCCACATGTAAATGTTCTGTTAGACCATCCTGGCTGAGCCCAATCTTTGAGTCATTCCAGCTCAGTTACTGGACATAAGAGCAAAGAAGCCTCCAGAAATGAGCAAAGCCTCATCAGTCAAGTCATCTTCAGCCATTTGAGATTTCCCAGCTGAGATTCCACACCATCATGGTGCAAAGAAATAGCTTCTCCACTGTGTCTTAATTCCTGATCCAGAGAATCTGTGTACATGTAAAATGGTTGTTTTATGCCACTATGTTTGGGGTGGTCTGAGTGCAGCAGTAAATATCCAGCACTTCCTCTCTGCTCCCATTATGTAAGAGCAACCCAAATGTCCTCTTGGTAATCATGATAAATCTCTCCAGCCATCACAATAACCTCTTATTTTCCCTGATGGTTTAGTGTCATGAGTAGCTCAAAAAGGCCAGATGGCAGTCTCAATTTCCAAGTCAATGCAGCCATGTATGTCCCACAGTGAAAGAATTCATTCCCTTGGAACTAAGATGTCCAAACTTGTTGGGTCTAAAGTGGTGGGGATGGAAAGCAAAGTTCCATGATAACTTATTTTAGGTATAACAGGGAATGGATTCCTTATTTCTTCCAACCGTTAATTCCTAAACCTGTATAAATTAACTATGGGGGAAGCAGGCATGGCTCAACTGATAGAGCATCCGTCTACCATATGGAGGGTCCAGGGTTCAATCCCCAGGGCCTCCTGACCCATGTGGTAAGCTGGCCCAGGTGCAGTGCTGCAGCCCACAAGGAGTGCCGTGCCACGCAGGTGCATCCCCGCATAAGGGAGCCCCATGTGCAAGGAGTGCACCCCGCAAGGAGAGCTGCCCTGTGTGAAAAAAGCACAGCCCGCCCAGGAGTGGGGCCGCACACACGGAGAGCTGATGCAACAAAAAAAGAGACGCAGTTTCCCAGTGCTGCCAGATAATGCAAGTGGACGCAGAAGAACACACAGTGAATGGACACAGAAAGCAGACAATGGGGGGTAGGGGAGAGGGGGCATAAAGGGGAGAGAAATAAATAAAAAATAAATCTTAAAAAAAACCCAAAAACTAACTATGGAAGGAACAGTACCATAAATCGGCTCTTAATTTAAAACATACACTTCATCCTATAAAGAGAACCCCATTTTTTTGCATGTGTTTTTCTCCCAATTGTCATTGTAACTAGGTTTATAGTAGATCCTTCCAAAATTTTATCAGGCCAGTCTTCTGAGTGATGGAAATTGTGGTAAAAACTAGTGAATTCCATACACAAGAAACCATTGCTGCTTCCCCCTACCCCCATTAAAATAATTTCCTTTTAACAATGCTATAAGGGATGCAAGTAGAGTATTCTGTAAGTTCAGGATGATAGTAAATTTAGAAGCATTGTGTGTAGGGTAGGCATATCCACATCTCTTCCAATAAGAAGAAATCACTATAGTCACCATAATGGTTATATTAGTTAAACAAAGCAATGCTCCTCTTTTTTAGTGGTAGGCATTGTCCTTCACTTTGAGGAGGTTTTCAATATGCTCCTAGACCTTCAGAAACATTACCAAGTTATTGGGCCCTGAATTTTGTAAAATTAATTCCCACTTACAGCACACATGGCTGTAAGGCATGCAAGATACTTGTCACTTCTGCTCATGAAATTCAGTTCAGCAGGTTTTCTCAATCTAGTGGTCCAGTATGATGTTCTGTGGGAAACCAAGGCAAATACAATCTCTGCAGATTAAATTATGGCGGATGGAATTGACAGAGCCCTGATACAGAAAGACTGTGTAAGTAGACTACTGTCCCTGCTAGGTAAAAGAAAAATGCTCCTGGTGGTGCTTGCAATTTGGCATGCAAAAAATTACAGATCGATAGTGGTGAACTCAGTTTCAAGTGCTCAATTGATTTGTTCCACTTAGATACCTCATGTAGAACAGTAGCTGCAAAAGAGGTCAATACCTGATTAGATTTCCAATAAACAGCAATCATCCTTCCAGATCTATCTGTCTTCCATACAGGGCAAAAAGGCAAGTAATGTGGAATAGGAATCATCAGCTCTGCGTCTTTTGAATCTGATATTGGCACTAATTTCTGCAATTCCCCAAGGGATATATTGTTTACTTTTTTTTTTTTTTTTTTTTTTTTACTGCTCTTGCAGGAAAGAGAAATTCAGGGGTCTTAAACTTGGTTCTGCTTATCATAACAGCCCTCATTCTGCAGATCAGGGATAAAGTGGGAATTCTTCCAGATGCTGAATATGACTAGTACAATCTAGGAGTTCACAACCTATGGCCCATGGACTAAATCTGGCCCACTGCTTGTTTTTGTAAATAAAGGGTTTTGGGGGGAGGGGGGGACACAGTGATTCCCATTCATTTCTATATTGGCTATACTTGCTTTCATGCTACCATGACAAAGTTGAATTGTTGCCACAGAGACCATATAGCCCTATTTTTAGACTATGTGGGTATTTACAGAAAGTTTGCTGACACCTTAATTATATATTCAGGAACTAGGGTAATAACCCAGAAGGTGAATCCATAGACTTGGTGTGTCCACTGTGAGATAGACCTAGTAAAATCTCCATTTACCACCTCATCTGCTATAAGCTCCAACTCTGAATGGCCCACAGTGGTGATTTAGGTCTTCTAGAATTAGCAACAATTCAGAGTCAGTATCTAGTAATCTACAAAAGATCTAGGTAATGAAGCTGGGTATTTCCATCTATCCATGCATAGTAGTCTTAGTAAATGATCTATTGGGGGAAGATTTGGAGGAAGAAATATAATATTTCCTTAAGGCCATGTTTCGGGGTCCACAAGATGACCCAACCTCCTCTTCAGCAAGGGATCCTGGTCTGATAACTGGCTTAGATCTAAAGACTAGAAGCAAGGCTGTGGCATTCCACTGTGGTAATTCAAGTCAGGTTTCTGGTAACCAGACGTAGAGTTTTCTTATAATATACGTTAAGTAATATTTGAATAGTGCTTTAGTTCGTCAGGCCTGCTATCACAAATACCTCACACTGGTTGGCTTGAACAAGGATTTATTGGCTCACAGTTTGGAGGCTAGAAGTCCGACACCAGGATAGTGACAGACCATGCTTTCTCCTGGAGTCTGTAGCATTCTGGTGCTGGCTTGCCACAATGTTTGGCGTTCCTTGGCTTGTATATGCATCTCTGCCTCCCACCATGGACATCTCTCTCTCTTTCTGAGGTTTCTACTTCCATGTCCAATATCCTCTGCTTATGAGGACTTCAGCTACATTGGATGAAGGCCCGCCCTCATCCAGGGCACACCTCAACTAATAGCATCTTCAAAGGTTCTATTTACAAATGGATTCACTCCTACAGGACAGGGAGTGGGACCTGAACATGCCTTTCTGGGGGACATGACTCAATCACTAACAAGTTGGCTGACATCTTTTTTTAAAATTAAAGTGTATCATTCATGCATGAACATACATAAACAGTAAGTGTATAGTAAAAGTTGTGAACTTATAAGATAAACATGCATAACATCATACAGAGGTCCCACATATTACCTTTCCACCAACACCTTGCTTTGTTGTAAAGCACTTGTTAGAAAATATGCAAGAGTATCATCAAAATATTACTGCTAACTATAGCTCGTATCTTATATTTGGTTTATTTTCCCGCCAACTCACATTATTTTTAAATATATTTGTATTACAGAAGTCGTGAACTTACAAAACAATCATGCCATGTGTAGAATTCCATACACACCCCTGGTGCCATCTTCTTTATTCCTAGGGACAGTGCAAACAGTTAGTCATCACCAAAGATCCCTGTGGGTTAGAACACTCTGATGAACACTTCATCCCTGTTGCCCATCATAGATTTGTACCCACTTCAGTTCTGGTAGTAAAATTGGCCTCTCGGATCCCACATTCCCACTGAAATCAGGGAGCCCACCCTAAGGGTAGGATCTCCCACTGTTTTTTCTGGCCTCAAGAGGATGTTCATCCCTGAGCTTTTCCAGGATCCTGAGCACCCTTCAAATTTTTCAATGCCATCATGTGGGGAATTGAAATATCCCTGGATTTCCTGGTGCTCTTGCAAAAAGCTCTAGCCTCCTGAGACATAGAAATGTATAGGATATAAAACAGAGAATGTTTGATTTAACTTTTCCCAGTATTATTTCACTCTCCACAACCATAAGAATTAGATCTGCAGCCATCTATCTAGTAAACATCTCTGATCTGAAAGGATAATAAAATTTCTTTTATTTCCCTGGGGGCCAAATGGTTACAGCCCAGACTAAGGCCCTCTGCTAAGCCCCAAAGTGCCTAGAAAACTAAAGTACCACCTCCCTACGTATTTACATGTCAGAACGGATGAAGCCTAGAATTTGGAGACATCTCTAGGTTGTTGCAGCTAGACACACCTGGGCTTTTTCTGGTCCTTGGAAAGATGTATTTAAATTCCAAAGGGTTAGAGTGATATGGTGGTTTGGAGCTGTATGTACCACCCAGAAAAACATGTTCTTAAGCTTAATCCATTCCTGTGAGCATGAACACATTGGAAATAGGATGTTTGATGAGGTTACTTCCATTAAAGCGTGGCCCAACTCAATCAGGTTGGATCTTAATCCTATTACTGGAGCCCTTTATAAGAAGAATGAAATTATGACAGAGGGAGATAAAGCCATGGAAAGCAAGAAGTTGAAAGTGAATAGAACCTGAAAGAGAAGGGAGAGGCCACCATATGCATTTCCATGTGACAGAGGCACCCGAGGCCCAGGATTGCTAGCAGCCAGCCCCAAAACAACAGTCTCCGGGTGAAAGCATTGCCTTGATGATGGCTTGATTTGTACTTTTTCCTGCCCTCCAAATCATGAGTCATTAAAGTTCTCTTGGTTAAGCCCTCCATTTGCATGTTATTTACTTGAGAAGTCTAGGAAACTAAAGCAACTGTGAACCCAGAGCCTTTCCAGTCCAGTCTCAAATCTGTGAATATGATAGAATATCAGTCTTGTGATTTTAATATTACATGGCAGGGAGCAGATGTGGCTCAAGCAGTTGAGCGCCCACCTCCTACATGGGAGGTCCTAGGTTGAGTTCCCAGTGCCTCCTAAAGAAAACAATGAGGGAAGCAGATTTGGCTCAACTGATAGAATGTCCATCTAACATAGAGGAGGCCCAGGATTCAAACCCAGGGCCTTCTAACCCATGTGATGAGCTGGCCCACGTGCAGTGCTGATGCACGCAAGGAGTGCCCTGCCATGCAGGGGTGTCCCCTGCATAGGGGAGCACCACGTGCAAGGAGTGCTCCCTGCAAGGAGAGCAGCCCTGCATGAAAAAAAGCACAGCCTGCCCAGGACTGGTGCCACACACACGGAGACCTGCTGCAGCAAGATGATGTAACAAAAAGATACACAGATTCCTGGTGCCACTGACAAGAATACAAGTGGACACAGAAGAGCACACAGTGAATGAACATGGAGAGCAAACAAACAGGGAGTGGGAGGGAGAGAAATAAATAAAAAATAAATCTTTAAGAAAAAACAATGAGCAGACAATGAGCAAACATCAAACAAAAACAAAGAGCAGAAAACAAGATAAAACAATGAGCAGACAACCAGCAATAACAATAAGCAGGGAGCAGATGTGGCTCAAGCAATTGAGCGGCTGCCTCCCATATGGGAGGTTCAGGTTCGGTTCCCGGTGCCTCCTAAAGAAAAAAACAGACAACGAGCAGACAACAAGCATAGACAATGAGCAAAATTAAAGAACAAAAATGAGCAAAAGAAGGGGCGGTGGACTTGGCCCAGTGGTTAGGGCGTCCATCTACAACATGGGAGGCCCACGGTTCAAACCCCAGGCCTCCTTGACCCGTGTGGAGCTGGCCCATGCTCAGCGCTGATTTGCGCAAGGAGTGCCCTGCCACGTAGGGGTGTCCCCCGGTTAGGGGAGCCCCACGTGCAAGGAGTGCTCCCTGTAAGGATTGCCGCCCAGGGCAAAAAAGAAAGTGCAGCCTGCCCAGGAATGGTGCCACACACACGGAGAGCTGACAAACAAGATGACAACAAAAAAAAGAAACACAGATTCCTGTGCAGCTGCCAACAACAGAAGAGGACAAAGAAGATGCAGCAAATAGACACAGAGAACAGACAACCAGGGTTGGGAGGGGGGGAAGGGGAGAGAAATAAATAAATAAATAAATAAACAAATCTTTAAAAAAAAAAGATGAGCAAAAGAGATGAGGGAGACATCCGGAGGGGGGGGTGGGAATTACATGGCAAAAGATATTTTTGCAGATGCAATGAAGATTACCAATCGGTTGACTTTGAGTTTACCAAAAGCAAGATTATCTGGGTGGGCCTGAGCTAATGATGCCAGTCTTCTAAATCTGGGACTAGATACCAGTCTCTGGTATTCAAAGTGTGAAAGGGATTCAGTGGGAAGGATAGTGTCCACTGCTGGCTTTGAAGATGGAGAGGACCACGGGCAAGGAATGCTCTAGTGAAGAGTGATCCCCAGCTGACAGCCAGCAAGGAAACAGGGACCTCAGTCTGCCAACTGCAAGAAACTGGATCCTGCCACAACCATGTGGGAATCGTAGAGGACTCCAAGCTCCAGATGGGAATGCAGCCAAGCTGAGACCTTGGTTTTAGCCTGCTGAGACTCTGAGCAGAGAACCCAGCTCTGCTATGTCTGAACTTCTGACCTACGCAATGGTGAGCTAATGAATGGATGCCACTTTAAGCTACTAGCTGTGTGACAATTTATTATATAGCAAAAGAAAGCTAATACACCATCCCACAGTCCTTGTGCTCATCATCACTACCAAAACAGTCGAGTGCAGCCGCTACTTGATCTCTCAACACTTGCTCCATTAGGCATCACATCACAATCTCTACAGGTGATAAGTGAATTCGTTGCGATGCCATGGCATGCCATGAGTTACTATTATTCCAGTGTGCAAGGAGATTCAGCACTGTGTTCAAGCAGGGAAAATTACCAAGTGAATCCCAGAATCTCACTTTTGATCGTCCATTTCCTGGACACACTCCTGAAACAGGGACTGACTCAGACAGTATCACGTCAGGAAAAGAGAAGGCACACAGTGCATTTCAACAGAAGAAATTCAATACAGGGAATTGGTAATACAGGGCTTTAAGAAGGGCTGAAAGAATGAAAACATAATGCTCAATAGCATCCTCTCCAAGGACGACAGGAACAAATAGAAGAGTTTGGGGGTGTCAGAACCTAGAAGTTTGATGGAGGGGACCTTCGGAGCTGGGGCTCAGACTTTGAAAAGGCAGGCACTGCCTGCTGCACATTCTAGGGGAAGCCACAAGGCTAGTGTGGGAGTCCCAAAGGAGAACGGAGACCACCTGCTGCTGCGGGGTTGAGTGCCATCTCTGAATCAGTGTGCAAGCAAGGAAAGGGCAGTACCTCCAATCTTCCTCCTGCCTCCAAATCCCCCTTCAGTGCCTCTGATGGGCGGAGTATAACAGAGCCATCTGACAAAGGAAGTGTAGTTCGTGGAACTGCCAGTCCCGTCCTGCAGAGCAATAGATAGGTGGGTTTGCAGCTGAGACACGATAGGTCTGAACGGTAAACATGTGCATAAGTATTTGGGTGTGTAAGTATTTGAGTTGCACAGTGTAGATAAAGAGCACTGGAGATCATAGATGATTATTGTGATGGTTAGGCTATTGTGTCAACGCAGCCAGGTAATTATACCCAGTTGTTTGGCCAAGCAAGCACTTGGCTAATTGTAATACAAGGGCATTTATGGACTTTAGTCACCATTGACTTTACTGAAGTGGTAAACCATAGATAGCTGATTACAATTACATCAATCAAGGAGATTGCCATCAGCAATGAGTGATGCTTAACCCAATCAGTTGAATGACTTAAAAGGGGAAGTGATTCCAGCATTGAGAGAGAATTTCCCAACTCATCTTTGGACAGCCAACATCTTCCAGAACTTGTCAAGAATCTTCACTGGACTTTCATCGGAGCCCCTGGTTGCAGCCTGCCTGTGGAACCTGGACTTGTGCATCCCCACGGCTGCATGAGAGACTCTGATAAATCTCTTACTATCGACAGATATACCTTGTTGATTCTGTTTCCCTAGAGAACCCTGACTAATACAATTATGCCACACATAACTGGAGAAAGGAGAGGCTCAGAAACTGTCTGAAGAGAGGTTCATCCTGCAAAGCATGCTGTAAGAATGAGGGTAGAAAAAAATTTAAATCTATGCTCCTACAAGGTAGATAATAATTAGAAGAGGGGAGTGGGTGAGGATCAGTGGTTGAGTACCTGCTTCACACGTGCATGGTCTAGGGTTCAAACCCCCAGTTCATTCCGCAATTCGTTCCTTGGTGTTTCCTGAAAAAATAAAAATAAATGTTAAAAAATTAGAAGAAAGCCACTACATTAAAAACTCCTATTGAATTAGACCATTTCCTGGTTTAATTAACTAGTTTTTTTAGAGTTCACCAGAAAATGAAATGCTGGAATATCAGAACTAGTCCTAAGATATTTTCCTTTAAATATTAATAATGTAACTATTGGCTGCAGCATTTGTGTATTAAATCTTCTCTTCTCTTTGGGTTTTCTGAATGACCCCAGCAAGGCCTCTTTGCTATAACTCTGTGTGTTTACTGCCTCAAGGCTAACTGGATCTCTAATTCTGCACCCCACCCCCCATCCCCACCCCCTGGGTCTCTTAGTGAAACCCAGGGGAGCCAAACTTAAATTCTTACACGACCAATTTTTTTTTTAATAGCCAAAATCACTGCAAGCAGATGTGGCTCAAGTGATAGAGCTTCCACCTACCATATGCAAGGACCTGGGTTCGATCCCTGGGACCTCTTGGTGAAAAAGAAGAAGAGAAAGCATGCCTGCCCACGTGGCAAGCCAGTGCCCACATGAGTGCCAGTGTGGTGAGCCAGTGTCCTGCTCAAGTGACTCACGCAGCAAGATGATGACGATCAAAAGAGAGACAAAGGGGAGAGTCAAGGTGAAGCACAGCAGAGACCAGGAACTGAGGTGGTGCAATTGAGAGGGAACCTCTCTCACCATCAGAGGTCCTCAGGATCAAATCCCGGTGAATCCCAGAGAAGAGAAAATGAGAAGAGAAGACAACACATACAGCAAAAACAGCAGGGCGGGAGGAGAGAAAAGGTGGGAATAAATAAATAAAAATAAATATTTTTTCAAAAAATAGCCCAAATCAGCACTTTTTAGTCATTTAGAGTTAGCCTGCTTTTTATACTCAACTTCTATTCCCAATTATGCTACAAGCTGCTCTGGCACCTCTGGGCTCTGACCTAGCAGCTCCCTGCCATTATGATGCTGGGACGGCTGACCTCTAAACCTCCTCTTCTCTTTTTTTCTCCTCTGCCCCAGGAGTCTGGGAGTTTTCCCTTGCCCAACCCACCCCGTGGTTCCCTGGAGCCGATGACCTCTGGAAAGCTCGCCTTCCGCGGGAAAACTGTCACAGCCTTGCCCCAGTAGATAACTTGTGTTTTACTGCCATCTAGTGGTCACATAGTCTTCTTAGTCAACTCCAAAACCTGTGACTGGACTCACTCCAGGTTGCTTTCCTGATCTCCTCAAGAAAGATCTCTTATCCGGCTTAGCCTTGCAGGTGTCTGAGAGTTCGGCCACCTTCTTCCACCTTCTGAGCTCCCTGCCCCTCACCTCCAAAGCACGGAGAAGCCCCCCATTGCTGGGAGCTCCCAATTCAAAGCCCTGCCCAGATGGCTCAGAACTGATGGCACCTCTTCTGACCTTCTCCTCCCCCTACCCGCCCCCCCCCCCCCCCCCCCCGATATCTGGGTTCCAATGATTGGCAGTAAGTTGAATAAACTGAACAGTTCCAGGTGCTAAAAATGGTCACCACTACTTTTTAAACAACTACTGTGTGCCAGGCACACTGTAAGTTGTATTAACACAATAGTTTGGTTGCAAGTAATAAATCCTTTGAATTAGCTTTAGCAACAAAGCTATGTCTCATGGAGCCCAAAAGGCAGAAAACAACTCTTGAAAAGTACTAGAAAGAAAGACTGAGAAATAGTTAGGGATCTAAGCAAGGAAGCGCTGTGTCGTTCTCCTCTTTCTACAGATCAGCTTGGTTCTTCAGCAGGTGAAAAACAGCCACTCCAGAGCTGTTTGGTTTATACTTCCCCATTCAAGAAAGTGGTCCAGATGGAACTGGAAACTCATAATCCTGATACCCAGTTTCCCAGAGGGTGCTTCTGAGTGATCTTAGTTGAATCATGTGTCTATTCCTGGTCCAACCAACCAAACTCGATGGAGAAAGGTCATTCCTAGAAAGCCGGCCCAATAAGGGGTCATTATGAGCTAGAAAGGCATCCCATAATGTACTTACCATGCATTTGATTGCTTATTTATCTCCAGGCAACTGCGAGAGGTCTCATCATCTCTATATTATAAATGAGGAAACTCAGACTTGGAGACTTTGGAATTAGGCTTTATGGATTTTTATGGATAAGGATTTTTTGCTCTAAAGCCCATGCTCTTTCCCCTAATTTTTTTTAAATTTATTCACCCCCAACCTCCCCACCTGCCCTTCCCACCTGCTCTCTGTGTCCACTCTGGGTGTTCTTCTGTGTTTGTTTGTCTTCTCTTTAGGAGGCACTGGGAACCAATCCTGGGACCTCCGTCGTGGAAGAGGCACTCAATTGCTGGAGTGACCTCAGCTCCCTGATTTGTTGCGTCTCTCGTTGTCTTTCCTCTGTGTCTCTTTTTTGTTGTGTCTTCTTGTTGTGTCAGCTTGTTGTGGGCCAGGTCTCAGCAGCACGGGCCAGTTCTCCCTGTCACGGGCTGGCTTGCCTTCACCAGGAGGCCCCAGGAACTGAACCCAGGACCCCCATATAGTAGACGGGAGCCCAATCAGCTGTGCCACATCTGTTTCCCTCTTTCCCCTATTCTAACCTACATCTAATGGACTGTTGTTGGACTGAGGCATTGCATCCACTCATTAATTCACTCAGTATCCTTTGAGCACATACATCCAGGCTCTGCCTAAAACCAGCAATGAACAAAAACAAAGTAATTGTTCTTGCAGTAGACCAGGAACCATAATAAGCAAAATATCTGTTAGGTGGTCACGAGTGCTATGAAGAGGAACTCAGCAGAGTTAGGGTATGAGACTGATGAGGGGAAGTGTTGTTTTAAATAGGAGATCAGAATAAGACTTTCCAGTGAAGGAGAACTTGTGCAGGGATAAAACAAATTCTGGAATCGCACTCAAAGGCATTAACTGAGGCCATTTTGTCCAAAGATACGGGGTTGTTTCTTTTTAAATAATAACACCTTACATCTACAGCACTTTCCATTTACTGCCTGCTTTCACATGAATTCTCTCTCTGATAGCAGCCGTTTGCTTTGTTTATTTTAATAAACTTTATTTTTAGTGAAATTTTAGATTTGTGGAAAAATTACACCAGATAAACACCCCACCACCACCCAACACACACAGTTTTCCCTATTATTAGCAGCTTACATTAGTGTTACAATTCCATTTGCTTTTTCTACATCTACTAACTACACAAGGAAAACTTGTAAAAAGAGAGTGGCAGTGTGTGTCTACAAGGAAAGAGAGTGTCCTCATTCCTTGTAGACACACACTGCCACTCTCTCCAGCCCTGCTCTTTCTCTAATTCTTGGCGATTTCAATATCCATTTAGATGTCCCTCCAACACCCTTGTCCTTCAGTCCCATGATCTAGCCACATCCTTGACTCTGTCATTGTCAAAAACTGCAACCCTTACATATTCTCAATTTCCATACTTATTCTCCTTCAGTCACCTTCTCCCCAGCTAATATCTCCAATTCAACAAGTCTTTGGCTTCCTTGGGACTTCAACCCACTGATCCTATCACATTTCCCCTGCCCCCCAAGATGCCTCCCTCATCTGTCTGCTCATTGTCTACTTGCTGTATCTGCTCATTGTGTCTGCTCCATTGTCTGCTCATTGTGTCTACTCATTGTCTGCTCATATTCTTTCAGAGGCATTGGGAACCAAGCCCAGGACCTCCCATGTTGGAGATGGGTGCCCAGCCACTTGAGTTACATCTGCTCCCTGCTCGTTGTGTCTGCTTGTTTGTCAGTTCATTATATTAGCCCCTTGTGTCAGTTCATTTTGTCAGTTTGTTGCATCTGCTCATCTTCTTTAGGAGGCACCAGGAACCGAACCTAAGACCTCCCAAGCCTATCGCCTTTTTATTTTCTTTGTTATTCCCATATATTTTCTTCCCTTTTTATCCAACTAAATTATGTGATCAAATATTAGAATCCTTTCCTGCTTGAACCCTCAGCTCTTTTGCCCCTCTCTTGCTCAGTCACTTTCACATTGACAACCCCAACCCTGGTTAAATCCAACTGTCTTCCTTCTCCATGCTTGGACCCTAGCAAGTGAATGAAGCTGTGGAAAAGCACTCAATCCAGCAGACTACTTTATTTTTTTAATTGTAATTTCACAGCATTAAAATTTATTACACAACAATCAGCCAAGAGATTATTTCAAAGACTATTAACTTTCCCTCCTTACTGCTTTCTTTTTTCTTTTTAATGTATTTTTATTTATTTTTAAAAGATACATAGATCACACATGTTACATTAAAAATATATAGGAGATTCCCATTTGCCCCACTCCTCACTCCCACTACTTTAAATGCATGGTCACTAACCGTAGTGGGTCCTTAATCCGGCCTCACCATCACCCGGTATTTCCTTAATCTAGTTACCCTCCCTCTCCCAGAGGACTATTTTATATCATCTTTTCTCTCCTCAAGCTTCTAGCAATTCCTATCAGCTGTCACTCTCAACTGACGATATACCTCCTACTTCTCTGAAAAAAAGTGAAGTAATCAGAAAAGAACTGCCACAATATCCCACCATCACTCAAGGCAGCTCCCTGTATCTAAGCTATTATGCCCTAATATACTTCGGTTAGTAAGGATGAATCCAGAATCCAGTATTTCCTAAATCCTGGAGAACCCAAGGTCCTGGAGATTTTCTCTCTTCCATCTTAGTAAGCTGTCTCGTCCATCCATCCTCAGGACTTTAAATACTATAAGTACTGTGACATTTATTTATTCAGTTTCCTAGGCTGACAAAATGAAATATACAAGAAATGGGATGGGAAGGGGGATGCGGCTCAAGTGATGGAGCTTCCGCCTACCATATGGGAGGACCTGGGTTCGATCCCTGGGGCCTCCTGGTGAAAAAGAAGAAGAAAAAGTGTGCCCGTGTGGCACGCCAGTGCCCACGCAAGTGCCTGCATGGTGAGCCAGTGCCCGCATGAGTGCCCACATGGTGAGCCAGTCCCCGCATGGTGAGCCAGTGCCCGCATGAGTGCCCTCATGGTGAGCCAGTCCCCGCATGGTGAGCCAGTGCCCGCATGAGTGCCCGCATGGTGAGTCAGTGCCCCACGCAGGTAAGTCATGCAGCAAGATGATGACACAAGTGAGTCACGCAGCAAGATGATGACATATCAAAAGAGAGACAAGGGGAGAGTCAAGGTGAAGCACAGCAGAGACCAGAAACTGAGGTGGCACAGCTGACAGGAAAACTCTCTCCCCATTAGAGGTCTCAGGATCGAATCCCAGTGAATCTTAGAGGAGAGTAAATGAGAAGAGAAGACAACACAGAAAGCAAAAACAGAAGGGTGGAAGGAAAGAAAGAGGGGGATATAAATAAATTTTTTAAATCTTAAAAAAAAAATTTTAATAAAAAATAAAGAAATGGTGTGGAGTGGACATCACCATCCCAGAAGCCTCTGAATTGAGGAATGAACTATGGACTAAAGTAGATTTACTGGATTCTACTATTGACTAATTTTTATTCTAGCAATGGAAGAACTTATATCATTGATATGGAGGCAGAGGCCACTGGAGGTTCTGCAGGCAGGGAATGGAAAAAACAGGTGTAAAATGGGGGCATTCTTGGAACTTGGGAATTGTTCTGAATAACATTGCAATGACAGATGCAGGCCATTATATATCTTGCCATAACCTACAGAATTGGGTGGGAGAGAGTGCAAACTACAATGTAAACTTTAATCCACGCTTAGGGACAGTGTTCCAAAATGTGTTCATCAATTGCAATGAATGTACCACACTAATGAAGGATGTGATTAATGTGGGAAAATGTGGGAGGTGTGGGGAGCGGGGCGTACGGCAATCCACTATATTCTTTATGTAACATTTATGTAACCTAACTATCTTTAAAAAAAAAAAATAGGTGTACTATGGTGGCATTTGCAGGACATTGGAATTGTCTTGAATGATGTTGCAGTGATGGATACAGGCCATTATATATCTTGTCATAACGTACAAAAGTGTGTGGGAGAGAGTTTAAACTATAATGTAAAGTATAATCCACATTTAGTGGCGATGCTCCATATTTGTTCATCAATTGTAACACAAGTACCACACTGAAAAAGGATGCTGCTAATGTGGGAAAGTGTGGGAGGGGAGGCAGTGGGTCATATGGGAATCCCCTACATTTTTTATGTAGCATTTATGTAATCTAAGTATCTTTTTAAAATAAAAATAAATTTAAAAAGAAATGGATTGGCTTTTGCAATGGGGATTTATTAGCTTAACAGCTTACAGTTCCAGGGCAGTGAAAATGTCCAAATCGAGGCATCATCAGGCGATGCTTCCTCTCTGAAGACTGGCTGCTGGGGATCCTGGGCTCCTCTGTCACATGGCAAGGTGATACCTGCTGGCCTTTCCCTTCTCTTCCAGGCTTCATTGCTTTAACTGCTGCCTTCCTCTCTGCTTCTGTAGCTTTTTTCCTCAACGAACTCATCCCATTTATAAAGGACTCTGGAAAGAGGATTAAGACCCACCCTGGGGCATGCTTTACTGAAGTGACCTGTCAAAAGGCCCCACCCACAGGAATGGATTAACTCTGAGAACATAATCTCTGGTGTCCATACAGCTTCAAGCCATCACTAAGTGTGTTAGTGGGAAAGGACTAAACAAAGACATGGACAGCAGGAGGCAAGGATCAATGGAAGCCATGGCGGCCATCTTGAAGACTGGCAATGACAAGTCTGCCCTGTAGGGCACCATGGGCAGGCTCAGCTTCTGCCCTGGAAGACATGACAAGAGGAAAGAGAAGAGTCGTGGGTGAGTAGAATCCCTCTTTCTAGATTTTTAAAAAGTGTTTTTAATGTTTCCATGATCTCCATGATAGCAGGCACTTGATCTTGTTGTCTGCTGAATCCCTAGTGCCTAGAACAGGTCACTGTAGGATTCTTTCCGTTATAGGTGATGGAACTCACACTCCAACTTGCTTAAATGACAGGAGTTTCCTGCCTTTGTAACTCAGAAATATAAATGTAATGTGGAAAGTTGCCTTCAAGTAAGGTTTGATCTAGGGGTTCAAACAATACAGTTAATGACACAGTTTCTCTCCGTTTGTCATTCTGTCTTCCATAGAGTTGGCATCATTATCAGGCTACGAATACTTTCTTGTGGTTGCAAAAAGGCTGCCGTAGTTCTGGACTTCTCATTCTCACTCTACATCAACCAAAGGTGGAAAAGGGCTCTATACTGGACTCTCTTTTACAATTCCTGGCAGCCTCTCTTTGTCCCATGGGCCCAAGTTGAACCCCTTGCCCATTTCTAAAGGAATCGCTGTGACCTATGATTGGGATTTGCTGATAGAACTGAAGCAATCAGGGCCTGTCCCTGGAGTTGCAGGTAGGAATTAACCCTACACTGCTGAGGAGGGAGAGGCGTTAAAATCCCCATATCCACATATGGAAATCATACCATCTCCTGCTAATCGTCCTCCCGCATACGCTTTCTAAAATGTATTTCCTTTAGCAAACACTTTTGTAGTATTTTACAACTAATAAGCACAAATCCTTCCTTAAGTGTTTTACAAATATTAATCCTTATAAAAAAACCCTTGCGTGAACAAACACCAAGTGGTTAGATGACTTCCCAAGATCACACAGCTAGTAAGCACCTGAGTGCTGACGTCAGAACCAAGGTTTTGATGCACGTGGTCAGGCTCCAGAATTCCCATATCTCTAGTTCTTTTTTCTTTTAGATGGTACTGGGATCTCATACAAAAGCAGGCACTCAACAACTGAGCTCCATCCACTCCCCAAGGAGAGTTGGCTTTTTCATTTGTTTGTTTTTTTGTGTGTGTTTTTAGGAGGTAACGGGGATTGAACCTGGGGTCTCGTACGTGGGAAGCAGGTGCCCAATCACTTGAGCTACATCCACTCCCTCTGGTTCATCTTTCTTGCCCCCATGAGAGAGCGCAAACACAGTCCCCCACTACCACAAATTCTGCAGCTGAATTTCCCACATTTGTGGAAATTGCAGGGGTCAGCACATCCAGAGTACAAGGATGTACTCGGAAAACACCTTCGTGATCACAGTATCTCCCCTGCCAGGTAAGTATTCTGGTTCATCGTGATGATTGTTTTTGCCAGTATGACCTTATTAGAGTTGGATGTTTCTAAACCTATCTCCCCATTAGATTATGAGTTTCTTGAGGATAGCTGATGATTTAGTCATAACTCCAATAACAAAGATTCGGAGCAGCATAAAGTGAACTGCTTCCTAATTATTGTGTAAGAGAAGAAATTTAACTCATCGATACTGTTTTCTTTATAAAAACAATGTATAACTATAATACAGCACCGCCTAAGAGGGTTGCAGAAATGCCTGAAAGTTGGAAAAACAGAACGGGAGCACTGGAGATGGGGATTTCCATCTTTGAGCATCTGCTCTACTCAGCTTTAGACAATTCCTTGTGCTTTCTCACACGTGTCTCTTCCCACAGGGCCCCATCTCCTGGACCAGAGATGGGCAACTGACTTGAAAAGCCATCAGATTACATCCCTGCTGCCTGCTAGGGTATCTGGCCTGAGAGCTAACCCAGTATGTGTGCCTTATCCTGAGCGGCTCACCAGCCTTTCCCTTAGGAATACTCCTCAACCCACCCCCAACCTCCCGACCTTCTGATGGAAAAGTTACTCTGTAATGACAAAGCCTAGGAACACAGAAGGTATTATTTACATCAGAGTATGCCCAATAAGCTTAAAAATTACTTATTTTCTCTTTGATACCATGCTGAAAATTAATAACATATGTATAAGGAGCATGCCAGCCGTGAAGTGTCACTCACAGTCTTACCACAATTTGAGGAATGGATATACTCAGTCAATCGTATTTAGTAACAGGTTCCATATTTGTGAACTCACCTGCTCACAAAAATTTGTTCATAACCCCAAAATCCATACTCGCCCGGCTTTTGCAATCATTTGCAGATGTGCACAGAAGGGCGAAAAATGTGAACATTCCCAGCGGAAGCTGAACAAGGCGACACTCTGCCTTCTTGTTTCAGCTCTCATGTATACACAAGTGTCTTTTCCATGGTGTATTTAGTGCCTTGATTTTGCATTTTGGTACTTTCACTTGGTGATTTCATGTTTAAAATGGTCCCCAAGTGTAGCACTAAAGTGCTGTATTTTATTTTATTTTATTTTATTTTATTTTATTTTATTTTATTTTATTTTATTTTATTTTATTTATTTTATTTGTGTGTCTAGGGTTCTCAAGTCAAGAAGTCTGTGCCTTGCCTTATGGAGAAAACCTATGTTTAGCTAAGTAGTCATTCAGGCATGAGTTATAGTGCTGTTGGTTGTGGGTTCAATGTTAACGTATCAATTATACATATTAACCATATATGTAATATTTAATGTCTTTAAACAGAAATGCACATAAAACAAGGTTGTGTGTTGATCTGTTGAAGACAAGGATTTTTCTATAGCTTCTGAGGAACTTAGCCCTGTATTTCCCCTAGGAAAAAGGGTTCAGTATTTGCTAATTCAGTGTTCATGGTGAATTTCTACAACATACATAACTATTGCGAATAACAAGAACCAATGTACTTTTTTTAGCAATAATGGCAAGTATCATTCATATTTAAGCATATTTAAACATGTCTTTAAGTCTAGTTATTGGAAAGTACAGATCAGAAATACACAAAAAATGTCTTGCTATACATTCTGGGTTAACCAAGCAACTCAAACGTACTGCAAGCTCAGCTATTAAAGAAAAACCAACATAGCCACACAATTAAAAATCAATTGTGGGAAGTGGATGTGGCTCAAGTAATAGGGCTTCCACCTACCATATGGGAGGAGCTGGATTCTATCCCTGGGCCTCCTGGTAAAAAAGAAAAAGAGAAAGCATGCCTGCATGGCGAGCTGAGTACCTACATGAGTGCCCATGTGGCGAGCCAGTGCCCACGCAAGCGAGTCACACAGCAAGATGATGACGCAACAAAAGAGAGATGAAGGGGAGAGTCAAGGTGAACAAAGCAGAGACCAGAAACTGAGGTGGCACAATTGACAGGGAACCTCTCTCCACATCAGAGGTCTCAGGATTGAATCCTGGTGAACCCTAGAGGAAAAAGGCAAGAGAGAAGACAAAAAGAGAAAATAGATACAGAAGATCACATAGCAAATGGACACAACAAAAACAGCAGGGTAGGGGAAGGGGGGGGAACAAATAAATATTTTAAAAAAGAGAAATAGATACAAGAAATAAGCTAAAGCAGTGAGATAAAAAAACAACAACACAGATTCTGAATCAGCAGGTCTGGGATGGGCCCAGCATTCTGCCTTTCTAACAGGCTCCAAGGTGATGCCACCACTGCGGTCCATGGAGCAGCCTTGGAGTAGCAAGGTTTTAAGAGAGCCATGGCCCTCGTGGTATTTCTCTACAAACCAGGACAACCAGTTGCTCTTCCTCTCTCTCACAATCACGTGCATTTACCATGACAGGGTTTTTTAAATACCCCTAGAGAATCTGAATACATGTCATGGAAAATTGGCTGAATTGCATAAAAATGCAGTGCTTTGGCCTCCAACACATTGCCTGTATCTGTGATTGTATTTCAGTTCCAATAAATGTATGCAGGTGTCCGGTAAACATACTCGTTTAAACGAAAATTCACTGGTTGGGAAGCACAAACAGGATTGCAGTGAAAACACATCGCTTTAGGTATTTTACATAATTACCACAAACAGATGTTCTGGTTTCAGTGGCAGTTCATCGATTTCATTGGCAGGCTATTTGGTTCACTGATTTTGGATGAGTTTTGATGAAAATGCATTGCTGGAAGAAATTAGACTGTCTCTTCCTACACAGTCCAGTTCTCATAGCCTTTTAATTTTATACTGCCTTACTATCTTTGCTCTTGTTTATGAACACATATTATTTTAAAAGTGTCGTATTGCTTATTGTGGCAGTAAATGTGATACTTTTGTTTCTTCTTTGAGTCTCTAATGTAGTGGATATGTACTTTGAACATGAAGGTGTGTATATATCACATATATATAAATATATGTGTGATGGTTAAGCTATTGTGTCAACTCGGCCAGGTAATTTTGCCCAGTTGATAGCACTGGGATAACTGTAATACAAGGGAATTTATGGACTTTAGTCACCATTGACTTTATTGTAGTGGTAAATCATAGATAGCTGGTTATAATTACATCAGTCAGGGAGATTGCCATCAGCAGTGAATGACACTTAACCCAATCAGTTGAATCCCTCAAAAGGGGAAGTGATTCCAGCTTTGAGAGAGAATTTCCCAGCTCATCTTGGACAGCCAACATCTCCCAGAACTCGTGAAGAACCTTCATTGGACTTTCATTGCAGCCCCTGGTTGCAGCCTGCCTGTGGAACCTGGACTTGTGCATCCCCACAGCTGCATGAGAGACTCTTACAGAATCACATACTATTGACCAATATCTCTTGCTGATTCTGTTGCCCTGGAGAACCCTGACTAATACTATATATATAAATAAAATCTATACTAATACAATATATATAAATAAAATCTGTTATATTAATTCAATGTTCTTAAATTTTTAATAGCTTTACTTTTTTTTAATTTTTTATTTTTTTAAGATTTATTTATTTATTTATTTCTCTCCCCTTCCCTCCCCACCCCAGTTGTCTGTTTTCTGTGTCTGTTTGCTGCTTCTTCTTTGTCCACTTCTGTTGTCGTCGGTGGCACGGGAATCTGTGTTTCTTTTTGTTGCGTCATCTTGTGTCAGCTCTCCGTGTGTGTGGCACCATTCCTGGGCAGGCTGCACTTTCTTTCGCGCCAGGCGGCTCTCCTTACGGGTGCACTCCTTGCGTGTGGGGCTCCCCTATGCAGGGGACACCCCTGCATGGCAGGGCACTCCTTGCGCGCATCAGCACTGCGCATGGGCCAGTTGCACACGGGTCAAGGAGGCCCGAGATTTGAACCGCAGACCTCCCATGTGGTAGGCGGACGCCATAACCACTGGACCAAGTCCGCCGCCTGTTCTTAAATTTTTAAAATCTCAAAACATTATTTTTTTCTGCACTAATTTTTATATTTAAATATGTACTCTAAAAACTGTTGGGACTAAATCTAAAACCAATTTTGAAGTCAGGATACTGTACACTAAACAGATGGAAAAAGTTGGCGATATTTGATCAACTCAGTGGTATAATTATGGTAAAACTACAATGGAAAGCAACTTATGAACTGAGGACTGAATTATAATTTGGGCCAAATTAGTGTCCTAAAATGAACTTCTACCAAACAGACTGTCCATAAGTATACTATGAGGCCCTTTTTGCTACCCTAAGACTTAATGGGGGGAGGGGACAAGGACGTTTACTTTACACTTTGGCAATGTTCTAATACAGAATTTTAGATGTTCAGGTGGTTCAAAAGCGTACCTCATGTGCTGCAGGGATGGATGCTGGACGTTGTGTGTCCTGTCGTGACCCACTGGCTGGACTGGGGGAGAGTGTGGACTACAATGTGGACCACTGTCCACGTGCTGCACTGGTTCTCCAGAATGTATTCGCCGGGTGTAGTGGATGTGCCACAATGATGCAAGAGTTTGTTGATGTGGGAGGGGTGGCGTGGGTGGGGTGGGGGGTATATGGGGACCTCATATTTTTTGAATGTAACACTCAAAAGAAAATAAAGAAGAAGAAAGGGAAAAAAAGACAAATAAATAAATAAAAATTTAAAATAAAACGCATACCTCATGCTCGGCCAATCGATTCAAGGTGAAAATTTTGGTGTGTGGATTAGGGGGTTGGGAGGTGGGGATACAAACTACAGAGATAGAAAGAGTGAAAGGTTCTGATCTTACTCGCCAACTCTAGCTTGACAAGAACCTATTAAGGGAAGTAGATGTGGCTCAAGTGTTTGGGTTCCCATCTACCATATGGGAGGTACCAGTTTCAGTTCCTGGGGCCTCCTGGTGAAGGCGAGCTGGCCCGCATGGAGAGCTGATGCAACAAGATGATGCAACAAAAAAGAAAAATGAGACACTGTGGAAAGAAACCAGGGAGCTGAAGTGGTTTAAGCAATTGAGCGCCTCTCTCCCACGTCGGAAGTTCCCAGGATTGGTTCCTGGTGCCTTCTAAAGAGAAGAAAAGAAGAGAAACAGACACAGAAGAACATACAGCAAATGGGCACAGAGAGCAGACTGCGAGTACAAGCAGCAAGTGGAGGAGGGAGAATAAAAAATTAAATAAATCTTTAAAAAAACTAAAGATGTGCATTCTGAAGTACATAGGGATGGCATGTCATGAGGACTGAAATTTACTTTCAACTGTGTAGGAAAAAATATATATTATGATATTTGGAGCTCTAAGTATCCCAGAAAAGTATGTTCCTGTGGGTGTGGACACAACGTAAGTAGGATCTTTGGGTGAGAAGGAGCTTCAGTTAAGATGTGACCCACCACAATCAGGATGGGTCTTAATCTTCTTACAGGAGTCCTTTATAAGAGAATGACATTCAGAAGAGAGGGAGAAGAAGCCACGGAAGCAGGAAGCTGAAGGCAAGGAAGCCTGGAGGAGGAGGGAGAGCCCAGCACACGCCACCATGTGTCTTGCCACGTGACAGAGGAGCCCAGGATCGCTGGCAACCAGGCTCTGGGGAGAAAGTCTTGATTTGGACATTTTCCTCAGCATTGAAAATGTAAGCTTGTAAGTTAATAAATTCCCAGTAGCAGCCTAGCAGACTAGAACATAAACCTTTCTTAAACCTTTCTTTCTTCCTTTCTTCCTTTCTTTCTTTCTTCCTTCCTTTCTTTCTTTCTTTCTTTTTCTTTCTTTCTTTTTTTCTTTCATTCATTCCTTCTTCCTTTCTTTCTCTTCTTTCTCTCCCTCTCTATCTATCTATACATCCATCCATCCCACTCACCCATCTATCCAACCACCTGTCTATGTATCTAATCTAGCATCTATCTGTCTACTTATCTCTTTATCAAGAAATAAGCTAAAGTGGTAAGGGAATAACAATTATTGAATCCAGGGGAGGGGTATTTGAGTGTTTGTGTACCATTCTTTCAACTCTTCTGATTGTTCAACTTTACTCTTTTGGTGTGAGAACAGTGAAAAATAAGAGCTTGGGAATGTCTCATCTCCCAATGCATTGCAAATGCCTTGTACATAGTACTAATAAAAATGCCTCAAATTATAAATTTTGTAACAGGCTAATTTGTGGAGTATCATATCTGAACCCGAAATTAGTTAAAAATAAAGAAAAGTGTGAGACTTCTGGGAACAAAAATCTAGGCTTGATTTTCTGAGTCCCTCCAGCTCCTTGTCTGTGGTACACCTCTCTCATTAAACGGTGTCACTCTTGTCCTCCAAGAGCATTTACCCAGTAGAATTCTACCCTGTTATTAAAGATGCTAGCATAAAGTGTTGGAAAATCAAGAATGAACACAACCTTAACTGCCAGGGATGTTGAACAATTAAAGAACTTTAACTGCTGGATGGGGCTTTATGTTGCTTATATAGAAACCTGTAAAAATTAATAGGCCTTGGGAAAGGATGTGACTCAAGTGGTTGAGAGCCTGCTTCCCACATTGGGAGGTCCCTGGTTCAGTTCCTGGTGCCTCCTTAAAAAAAAAAAAAAAAGCAGGGGGTGGCCAGACTACAGCCGCCCGTGGGCTGGACGTGGCAGGAGTGCCGAGGATGGGGTGGGGGTGGGAGCTAGGGGGGTGTGGGGGGGGTTGGGGGTGGGTGGGGGCAGTGGAGCCCCAGCCCAAGGCCGGCCAGGATGGGGGCAGCATCAGGTGCGGCTCAGACACGAGCAGGTCAGCGGCAGCTGGTCCAGCAGTGACCAAAGACCTGCCAGGCCTCCCTCACCAGGGCTGGGGCACCCCAGTCCAAGTACCCAGCGTCGAGCGGTGGCACAATCGGCTGGCGCTGGCGACGGGCACCTCGGGGGGGCATCAGCGCGGTGCCCCAGGCCCTGGTCCAGCAGGGGCTGGAGCTGGTGGGTTGTGCCCGCCCCGTGGGCAACATCGAGGAGCTGGCTGCCGAATGCAAGGGCGCAGGCTCCCCCGGGACTTGGATCCCCTGCAGATGTGACCTGTCGAAGCAGGAGGACATCCTTTCCCTGGTCTCAGCTGTCCGCTCCCAGCGTGGCGGTGTGGACATCCGCATCCACGACGCCAGCCTGGCCCGGCCTGACACCCTGCCGTCGGGCAGCACGAGCGGTTGGAAGGACGTGAGAACCGCTGGCCCTCAGCACCTGTGCCCGGGGAGCCTGCCAGTCCACGAGGCAGTGGGAGGCAGGTGAGGGCACAGGTTGGCGTCGACAGCGGGTCGGGCCACCGAGCGCAGCCCCAGCCCGTGGTCCGTTTCTACAGTGCCAGCAAGTACACGGTCGCTGCCCTGGCAGAGGGGCAAGAGCTCCCGGAGGCTCAGACCCATATCCCAGCCCCGGGCACCTCCCCAGGGCTGGTAGAGACCCGATTCACCTTCAAACTCCTTGACAAGGAGCCTGAAAAGGCAGCCAGCACCTATGAAAGCCTGAAGTGCCTCAAACCCGAGGATGTGGCCAAGGTGTCATCTGCAGCCTCAGCACCCCTCCACGCCTCCAGATTGGAGGCACTCAGAGGAGGTCATGGAGCAGGGGTGCCTGGCATCCTGTGGGGTCCTCCTTCCCTCCCTAAGCCCCCGCTGGGCTCCTGCCTCTGGGTTTTATTTTATTTTTATTTTTTATTTTTTAAAGATTTATTTATTTATTTCTCTCCCCTTCCCTCCCACCCCGGTTGTCTGTTCTCTGTGTCTATTTGCTGAGTCTTCTTCTTTGTCTGCTTCTGTTGTTGTCAGCGGCAGGGGAATCTGTTTTCTTTTTGTTGCATCGTCTTGTTGTGTCAGCTCTCCGTGTGTGCGGCACCATTCCTGGGCAGGCTGCACTTTCTTTAGCGCTGGGCGACTCTCCTTATGGGGTGCACTTCTTGTGCGTGGGGCTCTCCTACGCGGGGTCACCCCTGCGTGGCACGGCACTCCTTGCGCTCATCAGCATTGCGCATGGGCCAGCTCCACACGGGTCAAGGAGGCCCGGGGTTTGAACCGCGGACCTCCCATGTGGTAGATGGACGCCCTAACCACTGGGCCAAGTCTGCTGTCTCCCTGCCTCTGGATTTTAGATGCTGATTTCTGGACTCCTGGATTCTGCTTCCCCTTTCTCAACAGGGGCTAAAATAAATTGAGTTTTTTTTTTTTAAGGATTTATTTTTTATCTGCACCCCCCACCCAGCTGTCTGCTCTCAGTATCCATTCACTGTGTGTTCTTCTGTGTCCACTTGTATTCTTGTCAGCAGCACCCAGAATCTGTGTCTCTTTTTGTTGTGTCATCTTGCTGCATTCGCTCTCTGTGTGTGTGCAGCACCATTCCTGTGCAGGCCGCACTTTTTTGCACTGGGTGGCTTTCCTTGCAGGGCTCACTCCTTGAGCATGGGGCTCCCCTACGAGGGGGACACCCCTGCATGGCATAGCACTCCTTGCACGTGTCAGCACTGCACATGGGCCAGCTCCACACGGGTCAAGGTATATGTATTAGTTAAAGGGGTGCTAATGCAAAATACCAGAAATGGTTTTTATAAGAGGTATTTATTTGGGGTAGGAGCTTACTGATACCAGGCCATAAAGCATAAATTACTTCCCTCACCAAAGTCTATTTCCACGTGTTGGGGCAAGATGGCTGCTGACGTCTGCGAGGGTTCAGGCTTCCTGGGTTCCTCTGGGCTCAGCTCTTCTGTTTTCTCCACAAGGTCAACTGTAGACTATGAGGCTCTCTAGTCTTTGCCTCTCTCCACAAGGTCAGCTGTAGACTATCAGGCAAACAGCTCTGTCTCTCTCCTTGGAGCCCCAGCTTCCAGCTCAAACTCCAACATGAAAACTCCAACATCAAAAACCCTCAACTCTGTCCTTTGCCATGCCTTTTATCTGTGAGCCCCCACCCACCAAGGGGCAGGGACTCAATGCCTTACTGGCACAAGAGGTTTACATGATTACTTAATCAAGGAAACTTATGAATCCAATATAATCTAATATGCCCAGAGGAAAAGATCAGTTTACAAACATAATCCAATATTTCTTTTTGGAATTCATCAATAATATCAAACTACTATACCAACCATTGGTAAAAACTCTCCTAATGGTTCACATGGGCAGCCAGGGTTTGGAGTCACTGGACTAGGCAGTCGTCCTATGCCTTGACCTCACAGAAAGACGCACGATCTCAGGATCAGCACGTCCAGTCCCCCCTCCTTTTCAGATGCTCAAGACAATGTGAATTGTTGGATATTTGGACCGGAAGGGTATCGGGAATGAAAGAAAGAGAAAAGGGAGAGTGAAAGAAAGTAAAAGAAAGAACAAGAGAGCTGGGATCAGGGGGTCTGCGAGTATAAACTCATCAGACTTTATTGTTTACAAGGGGGTCTCTATATACCCCAGTCTACGTGACAACAAGCAGCAACTGGCAGCTGACTATTAGCATTACTAAAGAACTCTAAGGAGCTCAAAAAATCTTATCTCAAGGTACAAAGTCTAAGTGTTCTATTTACTACAAAAGGTAGGTGCTCATCTTTTCTTTCAGCCTTTAATAGCTTCATCCTGTTTGCTGGGAACTCTTAATTACCTCATTCCCAGGGGTGCAAGCATAGCCATGGAAACAGCACATCTCTGCTTGTGAGACCACTGTGCCTCAGTTTCCAACAGTGAATGAATAAATTCCCATTGTATAACCCTATCCCTTTCGTGGCATTTTTGCTTAAGCAGCCTAGGAAACTAAACCTGGAACCAGCTGAGCCACACGTCTACAGAAGTAACATCTTGATGAACTCTTATTTACATTGGGGCCACACCCACCAGAACATGGACCAAGACCAAGATCATGTCCAAACCCAGGTACACAATTCAATCTACCATAGGTACAAAGTCAAGTTAATGGCTTAATGGGTACAAAGTTTCTTTGGATGATGCAAAGTTTTAGGAACAAAAGTAGGTGATGGTAGCTCAACATTGTAAAAGTAATTAATACCATTGAATTGTACTCTTTTTTTTTTCCAATTTTTTAATCTTTTTTTTAAAGATTCATAGATCACACAAAATGTTACGTTAAAAAATATAAGAGATGGGAAGCAGACTTGGCTCAGTGGATATAGCGTTCACCTACCACATAGGAGGTCCAGGGTTCAAACCCAGGGCCTCCTGACCCATGTGGTGAGCTGGCCCATGCGCAGTGCTGCTGTGCGCAAGGAGTGCTGTGCCACCCAGGGGTGCCCCCATGTAGGGGAGCCCCACACACAAGGAGTGAGCCCCTCAAGGAGAGCCACCCTGCACAAAAAAAGGGCAGCCTGCCCAGGAGTGCCGCTGCACACACGGAGGGCTGACGCAGCAAGATAATGGCAACAAAAAAAGAGACACAGATTCCCAGTGCCACTGACAAGAATGCAAGCGGACACAGAAGAATACACAGCAAATGGACACAGAGAGCAGACAACTGGGGAGAGGGGGAGAAGGGGAGAGAAAGAAATAAAAATAAATCTTTAATTAAAAAAAAAAATATATATATATATGTATAAGAGGTTCCCATATACCCCACTCCTCACCCCACCCCTACCCCTCCCACATCAACAACCTCTTTCATCAGTGTGGCACATTCACTGCTTTGGTGAATACATGTTGGAGCCCTGCGGCACCACACGGATTATAGTTTACATTGTAGTTTACACTCTCCCCCAGTACGTTCAGTGGGTTATGGCAGGATATATAATATAATGTCCTACATCTGTCCCTGCAATATCATTCAGGACAACTCCAAGTCCCGAAAATGCCCCCACATCACACCTCTTTTTCCCTCTCCCTGCCCTCAGCAAATCCTGTGGCCACTGTCTCCACATCAGTGATACAGTGTCTTCCATTGCTAGAACTGTACTCTTAAACACAGTTAAAATGGCACATTTTATGTAATATAAATGTTCCCGCAATTTAAAAAGGGAGAGAGTGTGTATCTTTCTATCTCAGGGCTCAGGGCTCACTGTCATTCCCAATCAGTCCAGAAACACCCCTTCCTCTGCCATAACTTTCGGTGTTGCCCTCCACACAGCTTCATTCCATTCTTCTCTTGTAGCAGCTGCATGTTAAACTACGCCGCTTCAGCCTCTCTGGGGTTCTAAGCTTGCCCTTAAGACCACTTGCGTGTGCATTGCACGTATGTTTTTTTAAAATAATTTTTTTCTTTATTTTTAAAGGAGCTTTAGATTATATACATGTTACATTGAAAATATAGGGGAGTCCCATATACCCTTCCTTTCTCCCTCCCACAATTTCCCCCATTAACAGCATCTTTCATTAGTGTGGTACATTCGTTACAATCAAAGAACACATATTGAAACACTGCTAATAACCATGTCTAAAATTTACATTATGTTTTACACTTCACCACCCCTGCCCCCGCACAATTTTATAGGTTTTGACAAAATATATAAAGGCCTGTGTCCATCATTGCAGTATCATGCAGGACAATTCCAACGTCTCAGAATTGCCCCATGTTACACCTATTCACTCTCTCTCCCCTGAGAATCTCTGGCGATCACTGTCTTTACATCAGTGTTACACACTCTTCCATTACTAGAATAATAATAAGTCTAATTTGCACTCTTATGTTACAGTTTATCTCTAAATTGCGGAAGGAGAGGTTTTATCTCGTGTTAAAGGATTTTCAGGCATCAACAAGCAGGTGGGGTAGGAGGCCAGTCCAGGCACCCCCCGGAGGCTGCCACCCACTCCCACAGTCCACCCACCCACCACTCAGCCCTTGGTGGAAGACTCACCCCCCCCCCCCCCCAGCAAGCTAATACATTTTGTCCACTTCTCCAGCTCTCTGACTCTTCTTCTGGGAAGAAAGAAAATCGAAGCTTTCCAACTTGTTCAGCCAATTTGGTCATTTTGTCCAGGATATCTGATTTCAACATTTGAATGTGTATTTTTCATGTGTAACTTTATTGGTATATGTGGCAGGACACAGGTATATAATAAAGAAAAGTCAGTGATGCTGGAAAAAAATATTTCCTTTTCCTCGACTGTGTTTTAATCTTCTCTCCATTCTTGCAAAATCGTCTCAAATCTCACTTCAGCTGAGAAGCACATGCTCCAGCAACCACAGTCATGGAAAGGGTATGAACCCGAAACCGGATCCCAAACCTTTTCTTCCCAGTGTTTGTAATGAAAACATAAATCATATTATTTCTACAAGTCTTTTCTTCCTCTAGAGGGATTTCTCCTCTCCTCTCCACTTTATTCCCTCTAGAAATTTCTAGCTAATAAAGCAAGTCTAGGTGTAAAATCTCAAAGCCAAATGTGTGTTTTTACACTGTAAATGTTTTCCATGGAACGTACATACAAATAGCATAAAATTCAAAATATAGAAAAGGGTATGTGGCTAAATTGTCTCTATTCCTCATCTTTTCCCTGAGTCATCCAGTTTCCCCAAAGATACCTGCTGTTAGTAAGTACTTGTGTATTTCTAGATATTCCAAGTTTTTCCAAATATACAAGTGTACATACTATTTACCCACTACCACTGTGTAAATGTTGGCATGCCATGGTAAGTTGCCACTCCCAACATCTGTTCTCATAAATTTTCTTACAGCAGCACCCCAAATTTCTTTGGGAATTCTCATTGCTGTGCATCTAAAAAGTTGCATTTCTCAGGCTTTCTTTTATGATAGCTAGGTAACTAAGTTCTAGATAATGCAATTGTAATTGAAGCCCAAGTGCATGCTACACATCTCAAGTCTTCCTCCTTTCTGCTGGCTGGAGGGTGAGCATGATGATTAGGGCTTGAGTAGCCTTTTTGGACCATGAAACAGCCCACTCAGGACAGAAGAGCAGCAAGATAAAGGAAGCTAGTACCTGGAAATCACGGAGGCGCCTTACCAGCCATGGCCCATGTATACCTGGATTTCTTTTATAGGTAAGAGAAATAGCTTAAGCCACTATTGTGACATTACTGTTATTTTCAGCCAAACACAATTTTATTTTTTTAGATTTATTTCTTTCTGCCCATCTCCCTCGTTGTTTGAGTTCACTGTCTGCTTGTTGTGTGCTCTCTGTGTCTGCTTGTCTTCTTTTTAGGAGGCATCATGAACCAAACTCAGGAACTTCCACGTGGGAGAGAGGTGTCCAATCACTTGAGCCACCTCTGCTCCCTGCTTGTTGTATCTCTCACTGTGTTTACTCATTGTGTCTCCTCGTTGCATCATCTTGTTGCATCAGCCCATTGTGTCAGCTTGCTGTCTTACTCGACTTCTTTAGGAGGCACTGGGAACTGAATCTGGGACCTCCCATGTGGTAGGCGGGCACCCAACTGCTTGAGCCACATCTACTTCCCCACAACTCTTAAAAGATATGCATTCCAGACACTGCTCTGCACCTTGTCTTTTTTTCTTTCCTTAACAATGTATTTTGGAAATTAGTCCATATCTGTACATAGAGAACTGCTTCCTTCTTTTTGATGGCTTAATGGTGTTCCTTTATGTGGCTGTGCCATAAACTATGTAAACAGTGTCTTACTCGTAGTATTTAGGTTACTTATGATATTTTCTATAATAAAAAATGATACACTTAATATATCCATCATTTCATACACATGTAAATACAGCTGTACGATACGTCCCTACAAGTGGAATTACTAGGTTAAAGAAAACGCACCTATTTATTTGAGTAGATGTCATATAGAGACTGTGCCATCTTAAATTCCTCCTGTAAAGTATGTAAATGCTTATTTATCCTCCCCTCAGCAACAGTATTATCAATGTTTTTACTCTTTGACAAAATGGGAAGTTGAAAAACAATACTATAGTTGCATTTCTCTTATGAGGTTGAATGTCCTTACCTATGATCTTTTGTTGGCTTGAAGATGTGATATCGTCATTTTCCACTACCTGGTTTCTGAGAGTCACCATCTTTGTTTGTGGATTAAGTGGGTCAGAACACCAAATATTTTATAATTGAGAAAGAAAAATAAAATGAATACTAATGAGATTTTACGTTTTCCCAGAAGCAGTAATTGTCCATTGAAGCTTTTCTGGCCACACTTGGCTTGTGTCAAATTTAGAATGAATCTTGGAAATAGGAAATGACAAAATCTATTACGTTAGAATCTTAAACTCTTTCTTTTTTTAATTTTTTTTTAAAGATACTTAGATTACATAAATGTTACATAAAATATATAGGGGATTCCCACATGCCCCACTCCCATGATTATTTCTTAAAATACTTATCCTAACATTAAGCTGAAAACAAAATTCTCCAGTTTTACATTCATTAGAAAGAGAAAAATACTCATTGGCCAAGAATGCAGAAGGTGCCCAACAAATCAGCTTTGAGCAAAATTCCAGCAGATGGCAGTATTAGCCAACTTTTCCCCTAAAAAGATGCTCATTAAGGTTAGGCAAGTTAGAACTATTTAAATTTCTATATAAGAATTTAATATGTATTTATGCAATATGTATTTTATTATATGGTGTGCTCTAAATTGCAAAAAATAATTAAAAACCTGAAGTGCTAATTTAAAAATAATAATAATAGAGTAACTGAGTGACAAAGTAACATTTTCGAGGACTAACAAGAGCCAGGGGCTCCCCTAACATGGTCTTCTTAGCTCCTTATCACCAGCCACCGAAGTAGAACTTATTACACCTGTTCTGTTAGTGAGAAAACTGAGGGTCAGAGGGATAAGTAATTTGCTTAACAGAACCCGGGTTTGCTGCCGTGACTTTGGCCATGACAATAGGGCTTGCTGATCCAGTGTCCCTGCTGGTTCCATCATTCACAAAGACCTCTGGGTTGCTAAAGCCAGTGATCAAATTCCCATCTTCACCCAGCTCAGTCTATAGGCGACAATTGGCACAGCCGTTCATCCCTCTTCCTGGAAATTTGGCCTCCAGATTGCAAGTTCATTGGCCTTCACCTTTGGCCTTTCCTTCTTGGGTGTGCTAGGTGGGTGTCCCTTCACATCCCTGCACTGAACACTGGAGATCCTCAGGGACTCCTCTGTTCATCTGCAAGCGCTCCCTGGGGGATCTCAGCCAGGCTCGTGGCCTATCGCTACAGCCTGCCAACTGGTTTTTCTGCTTCCATGCTCGCCCCTGCTGATCTCTTTTGAACACAGACACCAAGGAGACCCTGTTAAAATCTGAGCCAGCATGCCACTCCTTGACTCAAAACCTTCCCCGGGCTCTTCTCTCACTCAGAGGAAAAGCAGAGATCTTTAAAATGCCTCACAGGGAAGCGGATGTGGCTCAAGTGATAGAGCTTCCACTGGCCATATGGGAGGATCTGGGTTCAATCCCTGGGGCCTCCTGGTGAAAAAGAAGAAAAGAAAGGGTGCCTGTGCAGTGAGTCGGTGCCTGTGCAGTGAGTCAGTGCCCGCGCAGTAAGCCAGTGTCTGCACAAGTGCCCACGTGGTGAGCCAGTGCCCTGCACAAGTGAGTCACACAGCAAGATGATGACACATCAGAAAGAGAGACGAGGGGAGAGTCAAGGTGAAGCACAGCAAAGCCGGGAAATGAGGTGGCACAATTGACAGGGAACCTCTCTCCCCATCAGAGGTCTCTAAGATTGAATCCTGGTGAATCCTAGAGGAGAAAGACAAGAAGAGAAGACAACACGGACAGCAAAAACAGCAGGATGGGAGGAGGGGAAGGGGGGAAAATAAATATATAAATGTTTTTAAAAATAATAATAGCAATAAATGCCTCACAAAGCTCTTTATCCCTGCCCTTCCCCTGCCTCCACCATTTTTTCAATTTCTCTCTGGCTTGATCTGTTCCTACCTTTTCTTGGCTCATTTGTTCCAGCCAGTCTTGTTTCTGCCTCAGGGCCTTTGCACTGCCTACAACACTCCTCCCTTGGTTAGCAAATATCAAATTATCCTCAGGGGCCTCCATAGCTAAATTTCAAAACTCATGCCTGCTCAGTTTTTCCTAACTTCTTCTTTTCACTTATTTTTCTCTGTAGTCCATACCATTATTTAGCATAGTATATACTTCACTTACTTATCTTGTTTAGTGGGTTTCCTCCCCCTCTAGAATATAAATTCCACAAGGACAGGAAATTTTTTCTTTTGTTTTCACTGTTCTAGCCCCCAAACCTAGAATAGCATGTGGCACACAGAAGATACTCAGTGAGTTTCTGCTGAAAAATTGAAAGAACTCTAACATGTTGCCTGGCCTAGTGATAATTCCTAGGAATGAGAAAAGTTATCGTGTAAAGACTTCCCAAGAGCTGCCAACATCTCACACAGAGAGAATAAGCAAAATTAAATGTAAACTGCTGCACGAAGGATTAGACGAAATTTTTTTTTTTAATCAGGAAGTGAGGATTCTTAAGTATTGCCATAGCGTATAAAGAAAAGCAGCCAAATCCACATAGAAGTAAAATAGGATGGATTCTACATTTGCTGGTGATGTTTATCATTGCCCTGTCTAAAGACGAAGGACTGGCTGGCAGCTTTCGTGGCCTCCCAGCACCTGGTAGCTATGGCTAAAATAAATCTACGCATTTTCTGACTTTTGTGCATTTAAACATGCTAATGCAAAATTACATAGAGGATTGTATAAGCAATGAATACCATTGTCAGACTAATCTTTTTTTTTTTTTTTAAATAACACAACAGCAAACATGCCTATAAAGGTTATTATATCTAATCCATCCATAGGTTTGCTGGACTCACTTCCCTTAAGGAAATTGTCACAATTTTCATGGTCTCCCTGACTGTTTATGTAGCGCTCGTCAATGAAACCAATAATGTGATTAAGTGGCATGTTATCTTCATGTCAGGCAGAAGTTATCTGGGTTTTATAAGTTAGGGTATAGAGATGCAAATAGGTGAAAATGCTTTGCCTAAATAAATAATGATGGATCTGAAAATAGGATTGAGGCTCTTATGTATGGAATTGTTTGCTTACATTCCATCTGAAAGTAAAGAAACAAATTAGATGATATGTCTTCTAGGGTGATGTCTTAGCTGCATGTTCGATTTCTTTTTTTTTTTTTAAAGATTTATTTATTTATTTAATTTCCCCCCCTCCCCCGGTTGTCTGTTCTTGGTGTCTATTTGTTGTGTCTTGTTTCTTTGTCTGCTTTTGTTTCTTTGTCCGCTTCTGTTGTCGTCAGCAGCACAGGAAGTGTGGGCGGCACCATTCCTGGGCAGGCTGCACTTTCTTTTCACGCTGGGCGGCTTTCCTCACGGGCGCACTCCTTGTGTGTGGGGCTCCCCCACGCGGGGGACACCCTTGCGTGGCACGGCACTCCTTGCGCGCATCAGCACTGCGCATGGCCAGCTCCACACGGGTCGAGGAGGCCCGGGGTTTGAACTGCGGACCTCCCATGTGGTAGACGGACGCCCTAACCACTGGGCCAAAGTCCGTTTCCCTGCATGTTCGATTTCTAGAACCACTGTTCCTAGGCGGTATTGTTTTGGCGCTCAGCTGAAGGATGTATGTGTAGTTGAATCAGATTGAAGGGACATTTAGAGCTGCAAGGGGCCCCAGAGATCACCACGTTCAACACTCCTGCCTTACCGGTCAGGAAATGTGGCCCAGAGATAGGAAGCAACTTTCAGGGACATCCAGCTGGCCTGTGGCTAGGCCAACATTAGAATCCAGTTCTTCTGATTCCAGCCCAGGTCCCTTCCCTTTATCCCATGCTACTCAGAAAAATGTGCCAACTTCCAAAACACTATAATATGAGCTAATGGGACAATGCAGTTTTGGGAAGGATAAATACTGTATTTGGACACATCGTATGCCTTTGTCAAAGAATGAGACACAGCATGGGAATGGAGAAATGTCATTGAGAACCATTCCAGAAATGACAAAACCCTAGTAATGAAGAGTGGACCATGAGCAGTCTTGGCACTCAGGACATGCTGTTCCACCCATCTGAACTGTGGCTCTGAAGACAATTACTTCATACCTGTCACTCTGCCCCTTGTTCTATGGACATACATCGCCACCGTGCATCTCATCATATACTTCCAATTACACTTGGTATATTTGCTTGGTTTCTCAGTACACAGAAAGTAACCGAAGAACAGACTCATTATTTAGGTAATGAAACGTGAATGTTTTCTACACCGTAAGTCTGTTTTCTATTCAGTTATATATTAGCCCATCTGGTAATGGAGAAAAGTTTTTAAATCTCCACCCCAGGTTAGGCAGAAATTTTGCACTTCCTGCCTTGGGGGCTTTGAATGTTTAAGTTTCATGTTGTAATAGATGGTGGTCTGGAGTAAAAGTGATACCTCACTGATATATATGCATGTGTTTAAATCTGTGTGTGCATGTAATTCCCATGGCAAGCACATGTTTTACTGACATACCAGTAGGCTTAGGAAACACATGAATCCTGAAGATTAGAGTTAGAGTTAGTTTCTCCAAGTAACTTTGAGAAAATTCACTGATCACATTGTTTTATCAGGCATAGTATGGAAATACATGAATATTCTAGCATAAGATATAGAATTCAGAGTAGAGTTCATAAGTATGACTTGGCATCTAATAGATCAGATGTTTAATTGACTTTAATTATGATATGGACAGATGGATATCTATCTAGTGCATGAATGTTTCATGTATGCAAAAAATAAGACACAAAGAAAAGAGCTAAAGTGCTTTTCAGTGAATAAGTCACGGTTTTGCAACAAGTGCTGATGAATACATTAATGATGGAAGCAATACCAAAAAATAAAAGTAAAATGGAAGGTCTCAAAAGTCACCCTTTTAAAAGAAAATCATTCAAGTCCAAGAGTTTTCAAATATTTCAGTCACTGAAGCTAAACGTTAAGAAAAATTTTAAAAACCTTGATAAGATAGTAATGATCCACATACTTAGGGCAAATGACAATATATTTTATATCAATAATAATCCTATCAAAGATGGTGGTGATAAAAGTAACATTAATAATTGTGCATATTGTGACAGTTTCATTTGGGCATAAAGTTTGGATTATAAGAAAAATCCATTTCCTTTTTCAGTTTAATTTTATCCAGGTCCAATAAGAAATTTTCATCTTTAGGTTATATCTTCCCCAAACCTTATTTTATTTATATCTGTAAGTAAACGTCTAAAGACAGAAGAGAAAGGAACAGCATTCTGAAATGATACCCTCACACATTTTATTATGCAAACATACATCCACCTCCACAAAATCCTACTTGTAAAAAGTTCCTTTAGAATATTAGCAAGATTGGGATTCCAGGGGTTCCCTGGACATGGTTTGAATTACTTAATTTAAAATGCCTATGCCTGCTTTTTTAGAACTATAAGTGTATCTGTTAGGATGATCTTGTCTCCAACTAAATGTTTCTTTCTCTCATAGTAAGTCCTGAGGTTGGACAGCTACTAGGTAGATTAATTCAGCAGTTTAATGAGGCCATCAAAGACCCAGCATTTTCTCCTTCTTTCTACTCCGCCATTCCTGACGTGTGGGAGCTCTCTTCATGGCTGCAAGCTGACTGCAGCAGCTTCAGACATCACATCCTTCAATCCCTACCTGGTAACAACTAAAAACTAAAGAGAAAATTAACATATAACCCTTTCTCCTGCTCCTTTTTAAGAGTGAAAAAAAGGATTCCCTTATATCTCATTGACTAAAAATGGTATCATACACTCATTCCTAAACCAGAGAGGGGGTACAAGCCTCATCACTGGGTTAAGTGGTTCTCAGCCCAGTGATGCACATTAGTATCACTTTGAGAATTTTCAAAATTCCAAGGCCTCACTTGAAACCAATTAAACTAGAATTTCTGGAGATGGTCCCTGGGCATCAGTATCTTTATAGAGCTCCCCAGTGGATTCTGACTAACAGTGAAGGTTGAGAAGCAGTGGACAGAGGAATTCTTAGACAAATCAAGATTTACCCCCTGGGGCAAGGGAGGGTCCCAGTCTTCTTGAAACACGTGGTTGCCTGAAACATGAACAAAACCAGGGTTCTGTTATCAAGGAAATGGGTAGAAAATGGCTTTGCCTTGGCCACGATGCCATTAAGGAGATTTAAGAACTAATTGGAGCTGTAGAAGCAGCTGTTGGTTGGCACAGTCTATAAATACTGAAGACGATTTTTCATTTTCAGATTCACACGCTGTATACCACATAATCATTGGGCATTGAAGAAAACAAATTCGTTCTTATCTCCTGAGGCTCAGCTACTCAGACACTGAGAAGCAAGTTTGTCAAGATGACAGAGGATGGAGGTAATGGATTCCGGTGATGAAACAGGAAATTCATTCAGGAGTGGTTTCTGGCACACCTCCAAATTGACTACTTAGCCAGAAATGGGATAACTAGCCTTTCCTACTTCTCTTTTATTATCCTCCATGAAAATGGCCCATTATTAGAGAAAATTGGGATCTTAGGGAAAATCTAGTCCACACAGTCACCCCACCCCACCAAACTGACACCCAGTATAAGCTTAAGGAGACTGAGGCACAGAAAGGTTATGAAATGACTGGAGATTGTTCACGTAGTCTGAGGAAAAATTAAGAACCCCCTATCCCTACTCCCACTTTCTATCTCTGCTGCTTTCCCTACAATCTTTCGGGTACTTCACTAATTGTCCTTCTGTGTAACTGAACTGGAAATGCTGTATGTGAGATACTGAATAAACATGGTTTAACTTTAACACTCACTTCTCCAAAGGGACGCGTGGGGGCAGCAAACATTTAGGGAAAAAAATTCCTCTTTTAACTTGCACCAGCCTCTCTATATCTGGAAAAGTTTGGGAAAGGGATATTTAGGGGGTTTTTGTTTTGTTTTATTTTGGGTGTTTTTTTTGCGGTTTTTTGTTTGTTTGTTTATCTGATGGTATTGGTATCGCTTATGATCCGTCTGCTTCAAGGTAGGACAGGTAAATTCAGAGATAGTGTTAATCACCACGTGAATCATTTTGCTTCCAAAGGTGCCCCAGCTAAGAGACTATTAAGAGCATTTCTTGTAAATAGGAAACGTGTCTTCGTCGCAATGCTTGTTAAGTTTGAGCTGCACCTTCCCTCGTGAGAGTCCATGTCACAGGAACTGACATAAGTAGATTCAAATTTATATTCTCTTTGACTCCCTTTAAAGCAGATTGGATCTTTAGGTTTACAAACCTTCTTTCACCGGAAAGGTATTTTATCAGGCACTTCATCCTGAGCACCATGGTCCCGCCACGGTGGCCTGACTCATCATGGGATAGGCGTGGAGAGGGAGAGGCCATCAGCCTGGACACCTAGTCCTGAGTCCCTCAGCTCTCAACCAGTGGCGCGTCCCTGGGCTCAGTATACACACCTGGAATGAGGCAGGTTATGATGGAGAGCTCAGGCTCAAAATTCAGTGATTCCGATTATTTCCTCTTTGGGATAAAAGTGTAGAATGCATACTGAATTTCCTTTCTTTGGGGAATTTGAGCCAGGCTACTATTTAATCTCTAGTATCACAAGTCAGATTTTTCCTATCTAGAGTTGGCATGGGAACACACCAGAACTGCCAACTCCAAGGAAATTCCATTGTTTGAAGAGGTTTTGCTTTGTTTAGCCTCTCTTCCTAGTAGTAAAAGGGAAAGAAAAAAAGACCTTTAAAATTATGCCAATATCCTGGGGGTGTTTTTAAATAAATATTTGAATGCATAAGAGTATGAAAACTGGATATGTATTTTCTCTGTCTTAGTTAACCTGAATTTTATATAATGGTTGCTTGGATGACCCAACAATGGAAGGAGAAAACATGTATGTGAACAGTTTTTAAATCTATTTATTCTTTATTCAGTGCAATCGAGAGGTTCATTCAAGCTGTGGCTTTAAAATTTTAAAAATTTTAAGATCATTGAAAATTAGTCAAATCCTATTGTCTGAGTCTTTGTTCAGCTATAACTTAAACAACTTCTTTCCTTTAAAGAGTTCCTGAGACAAATGAAAGCCTGGTTTTCATAATTAGAAATAAAATATTTAAGTCAAAGACCACCGTTAACTTTTACCCTATAACTTTTATATTTTAAATAGTAATTCTCAAAGGAGTGAATCAAGTCAGAGGGAGCTAATTGTATAGATTGTCCAGCACTGGCATTTGCTTTCAATCACTTCCTGAAAAATAAAACTTCCTTTTCCTTCGCAGCACCTAATTTGAAAAGAAAATTGTAAAATTCTTATATCCACAACAGCATGACTGAAATTATCTAATTAGAAAAGCCGTACAGTTTATACTGTAAGATTGGGGGGGGAACGCATTTTGAGTTTGGCAACAGATGAAATGGTGTGTGCTATGTTAGTTTAAAAAAAAAACACCTCATATACTTTATCTGGCCTTGTTAAATTGTCAACTTAAATTTCAAATGCAGCTTGCCCTGTTGAAATAAATACAGCAAAACACATTGCCGTTTGAAAAATGCCTCCCCAAGGTTCTGCAGTCAGGTTAAATATTGTTTTACTTTGGAAAAAAAATAATTAAGGATTTCAAAAAGAAAGCCTCTCTAGACTCAGAAGCTAGAGACAGGCATCTTTGATTTCTGCACGTTCACGTGATTTGAAACACAGGTGCCTGGCCTTCCCGTCAAGATCTTTGATAAATAGTCTTGCACAGCTTGAGAAATGCACAGAGGCACCCCACCTTCACCGTAGAGCAATATTTTTAGCTTCATGCGCAAAAACAGATTCCACTATTAAGAAATGACCAGACGTGTAAACATGGAAGTCGGAGAGGTTTTAACGGCCGCTGAGGTTTGTTCTTTTTAAATCTGCGGTTGCGTGGAAAAGCAATGGGCACGTGTTTCCGCGCGCCTGTTGGACATCAGCAGAAGTTCCCTTTAGGAAGGTAGAAAAGGCAACGAGAGTGATCGCCACTTTTTCAACCAAGGCCTGGCCTTGTCCTTCTAAACTAAGGCGACAAATCCTCGAGGAAATCTCAGAGCACGCATTCCAGCCTGCTCTGCCATTAGTCAGCTAAAACACACGGAAGTTCAACGGGGCTTCGCTGAGTCGATCGACTATCTGGACCCCTTCCGGGAGCGGGAAAATAGGGTGAACGTTTAGGGGTCTGCACAAAGGGAAGAGTGGCGGAAAGTTTTGGGCTTCTTTCCCAGACTTTCAGGAGACTTGCATGAATTGAGGAGACTCTCTGTCTCCACCAGTCTCCAAACATTGAATGTGAAAGAGCCCCGTCAGCTCCCCGCGCCCCACCCCTCCATCCCCCCTGCCGGTCCCAGGTCTGGTGCCCGAGCGCCCTCCTGGCCGAGGCCAGGGCGCAGAGGGGACGGCGCCCTACGCTGGGGTCGGCGGTCTCCGCCTGGGCCCGCCCGCAGCGCAGGGGCCACCCGGGACTTAGAGGAAGCGCAAAGCGGTCGCGTTGGACCTCGGCGCGCCGCTCGCCAGCGTCTCGGTCCGCGCCCTCCGCACCGCCCACCTGTTCGCCCAATTTCAGGTAAGGCCCTTGTAACCCGAATGGCGAATGGGCCCCACGTGGGCACGACTGACCCGCCCCCCCCCAACACACACACACACACACACTTCCAGACTCACACCCTGCTGTAGATGACAGGCCGCGAGGTGCGTGTGAAGCCGGAAGGCCACGCGCTCGCGGGCACCAGCGTGCGTAAAACCGATGCCAACGAGTGGGGCTGGACTCCGCCGCCGCCGCCGGCCTCCGGTTGCGGCCAAAGGCATCCAGGCAGCAACTCGCAGCCGACCAGGGGCACTTTATAGACACATATCGGAAATTTGCGCGTGTGCGGGGAGGGTATAGATAGGGCGGAGCGACTGGGCGCGCACCTGGTCGGCAAATGTTACCAAGTGAATTTGGGGTAAGATGGAACGCAGGGCGGGGGGTTCACTCCCTTATTCAGAAAGAAGTTGGTGGCTGGAATTTTCCAACTTCCCCGATTCTGAGACCCAAGCACAGGGGCTAAACGAATGGGACTGAGGCGCCTGGTAGGGCAGAAGCAGCTGGGGAGCTGGGAGAAGAGAAAGGGCAAAGGAGGGGAAACTGAGGAAGGAGAAGAAGCGTAGAGTTCAGAGTGGGAGTAAAAGTTACATCTGGCCCCAAGTAAACTTTATTATAACCCATACGCTATCTCGATTTCTTAAAATGAGGACGCCCCCTTTTGGGGTTTCTAAACCTATACCCCGAGAAAACGGCCGATGCGGGAAACGCAGAGGCTGTCTGGTTTAGCAGTGACTTTGGAACTCGGTCCTTGTTCTTAAATTGATTAGTTGGAATGAAGGACAGTTCGCTGGAGAGGTGATGCGGTGAGGTTTATGCCTCGCCACACCTAGGACTGAGGCACGTCTGGTTTCCCAAAGAAGGGACAGGTAAAGCCTGGGGTTTCCCAAGGCCAAAGATGAAGAGTGGCTGCAGTTGGGAAAGTCAACCCCAAAGCTGCTTCAGAGTCATGCATTTCGCTAAACCAGTGGTTCTCAAATTCGGGCTGTTAAAATGCTGATTGCTAGGCCCCACCCCCAAAGTTTTCAGTAGAGCCGAAATTTGTTTTTTTCCAGCAGGTTCCCTGAGGAGGCTGATCCTACTGGTCTCTGGACCATGCTTTGAAAACCACAATCCTAAGCCACTGGTTCTCAAACGTGCCTGTGCGTTGGAATCGACTGGGATGGTTAAAACAACAATAACAACAAAATGCATGCTGGGTTTCCTAGCCACAGATATGGTGATTTAATAGGTTTGGGGCACTGATTTGGAGACCTTAAAAAGCCTCTCCGGGTGATTCTAATTTACCGCGAAGCTGTCAAAGCTGCTGTCCCCAAGTCATCCGGTGCCAGCACCCAACCTCAGGGCACAGGTAGGAGCTTCTCCCACTACTCTCTCGCTGACTCTGCTGGCTTCCGATCTAGCTCCCAATCCCAGGAAAAGAAAATCCTTGCCCTATAAACGTTATGCACAGAGACAAGCACAACATTGACGGTTGGCTTTCATCACCCCTTTGGGGATTCTAAGGATGAAACAATCTCCCCAAGGCCTTCAGTAAATGTAAATGTACGTGGTAATTTAACATTGAGAATTTCACCCACCAGTATAGCCTGCTCAACAGCCCAAGCTCAGGACATCCCATTGGGAACCGAATTGATCTCTCAGGATCAGTGGCTGCAGATTTATTCCCGCTGGAGTTATGGTGACCTTGATCGCCCGAGTCCTGAAACCCACGCACTTGCACCCAGACTTGCAAACGCTGACGTGCTGTATCAGTGTTGGCTGGAGGAAAACTCTCTCCCGTGGCTAGGTGACCTGGGGAGGGGACTTGGCTTCTAGGAGCGCTCAGGAACATACTCAAACTTGGGTTATATTACGCTGTGAAATACTGACACCAGGACCATCGTCACAGCAGCTTCCCTGGGGAGAGGCCACGCGGCACACCCTCCCCCTCTCCTCCCCCCAGGTTTTGGCTGTGAAGTGTTTCTCACCTCACTCTAGAAAAGGCACCCCGGGGAGGAAGTCATTTAAGGGAACTGGGTCCCTACTGGATTGTTTGCAACTTCCAGGACTTTCCATTTCCCCCCATTTCCCGCCCACTAGGCAGAGGCTGCCCTATATCCTTAACCCCCACCCCTTCAGGCACAAGTCCTGGGGGGCCGGGGCGGGGGGAGGGGGAGCGCACAGGGGCACGGGAGGGCAGGGAGATTAAAGCCCCCCTCCACCGGGTAGGAATTCCTAAACTCTATCAGTTCTAGGAGTCTCTGTGGCTAGAGAGATCAAAGGGAACCTCGTAGTCTCCAAGAACTGACTTTTTTTTCACTCTCCGTGGGTCCATTTCGGAGGCTTTTGGGGCATCTTCTAAGAAAGACACCACGAAAGCAATCATCAGATCGGGGAGCTGCAGACAGGCCGTTCCAAAAAGTCAAGAGCATGAGCCCTCGCTCTGTCTGGCCCAGGCCGGGGCTGGGCACTCCTGTCACACCTCGGGACACCCCCTCGCCTTGCCCGGCCTTCCCCACCGCGTGTCCAGGCGACTTCCTCTAGAAGAGAGTTAGGTGAGTCCCACTTTCCTTCCCTAACCCCCCTAACCCCCGCCCACCCCCGGGCTCCAACGCACACGCTCGGCGCGGTCCTCCGCCCGGGTTTTCCTCCAGGGTAGATTACTTTATGACAGGGTGTGATAAGTGGTGATTTTGTTCCTCTTTTGACGGCAGGATTGCTTTGTAAACAGAAGCGCAAACTCGTTCGGATAGTGGTTCCGCGCCAGTGCGCGGCGGCCGCCCTGGCACCGTGGAAGGCCGAGGCTGGGACTGCACCTGTCGCCTGCGGCGGGGAGGGCCCGGAGGCCGCGCGTGGACCCGGCGCACGCAGCTCCCGCGCGGTCCTCAGGCCTCCAGGGCGTCGCCAGGTTCTCAGCCTCTGGGCCACCCTTCCCCGCCTTGCTGTTCGTCCTCCCACCCCTTCTGCGCCCACCGCTCAAAGAACTCCAGCTGAAAGTGCGCGCCTGGGAGCGGCCGCGGGACACCCCGGGCGCACGTCGTGGGGCCTCCCCGCAGCAACCTCCTTCGGTAAGAGTTTTGACTTCTTTCTTCTCCCGTGTTGACCAGGAGACCCTGGTAACTCTAATCCTTCGGCTTACTCCAACTGGAGAGTCCAGCGGGATTTTGCCCCCGAAGGAATCGCTCCCAGGGAAGGCAGCGGCTCTTGGGCGTGGCGAGACGCGGTTCAGCTCGTGTCACCTTCTCCCCTGAAGGTCCAGTCTGCCCGCTCCTCTCGCCCCGAGCCTGGGCGCCAAAGCTGAGTGCGGCTGGCTCCAGCCCAAGGGCAGGGAACCCGAGCCGTGGAAAGAAGGGGCGGTGAGCAGTTCCCCTCCCTGCCCGGGTGAGCCCCAACCCCGCACAAGGGAACGTCTCGCAGAGGCTACCACAAGCCAGTCAACCTCTGCGTTCACCCATTGCTCAGATTTGGTGAGACTTCACCGAGTGTAGACTTCCAAGCGCCTTAAGGAGCCTGGGGGGAAGGGTGTTGAAAAGATTTCTGGGTGAAAATGAGGCTTAAGCAGAGAGTGATCCTAAAGGAGAGATTATTCCCGCTCCAAATTCGGGGCTGCCGGCGGGGGGGCCAGGGTGCTGAGGCTGTACTGGTGTCCACCAGGAGGTCCCTGGACCCCAGCCTCCTCGGCGAGCTTGAGCTCGCTTGTTGGTACCCGAAGCTGGGCCCTCGGCACAGTCTGACACCTGGCCATCCGGCTCTTTCCAAGGGCTCAGGTCGGGTCCCCTCGTGGTTCTCAGGGAACCTACAGAAAAGCCCCTTGCCCTCTTAGCGGCGGTACCTCGCGCCTCTCCAGGCAAAAAAAAAAAAAAAAAAAAGCCGCCGGCCTCTCTGATTCGACATAGGTTGGAGGTCGAAGCCCGGAGGCCGCTTTGGGTGCTGAGCCGGCCTTGGGCCTACTCTGGTACTGGGCGCAGCTGGCCGGCAGTGGTGGCTGACTTGAGCCTGGGCACCGAATGCAAGCCTGGGGTGGGAGGAAGCTGGGAGGTGTCCTCTCTGTCCCTTGGGGGGGGGGGGGGCTGAGTCAGGCTGGCCAGGAGCAGAGCGGGGAGGAGGAGGTCCGGGTGGGGAAGGCTCTGAGGGGGAAGCAGGCGTCGGGGAAGCAGGGGTGTGCGTGGGGGGTGGCAACCCGCCATCACCAGGGCTTCAGGGGAGAGAGTCCTGGGAGGTGCAGTTAGCCAGGGCCCCCGCAGCAGGGAGCCCGAGGATGGCGCAATGCAGTAGACACAATCCTGAATTGCACTCCTCTTGGGTGCTGTGAGCCCATGGGGGGAGGCCTCGTGGACCATCTTGACAAGGCTCAGCAGCCTTTCTCGGGCGCGCATATGCTGAACGCTTCACACACATTCTCTCCTGGACTTCTCACATCTTATCCACTCGACAAATAAGGAAATGGAGGTTCAGAGAAGTTCAGTAACTTGCCCTAGGTTTCGCACCAGTAAGTAAAAATGGCAGCGCTGAGCCTGGACCCCACGTGGTCTTATTCTAAGGCTAAATTCTAGCTTTCGCTGCTCTGGGATTCCTGGCCCTCCTCCCTCCCAATCTGCACCCCTACCCCTACCCCCCAGCGTCTGCACAAAGCCTGCACAGCATCCCTGCGGATCCACCCTGTCTACACCCACTCGACCCTGGGGGGCGGTTTGGCTTTGACCTTAACCTTACTTAGAGCTTTGCCTTCTCTGCGTAAACGTGCCTGTCTCGCCCCAAAAGTACCGAGAGTGGAGATGGCGCCCCTAGGGTCCTCCACCTCGGCCCTGCGCGCCTGGCAGCCCTTCCCTGGCTCGGCCTGGCCCACTGGGCCAAGGCCCGAGGTCGCCTCCAGCTGGCCTTGCAGCCTCGCTCCTGAGAAGTGCGGTCTCCAGGGCCTGGAAGGTGACCCATTTGTAAGAGACCCCGCCGCCCCCTGCCGGAATCGCGGAAAGCTACAGGGGCAACCTCAGCTAGTGACCTGGCCTCTGAAGAATTCGGTTTACACCCAACCAATTTCGACTATGTGGGAAAAGCCAGAAAGAGTGCAGTGTAGACGCTTCTGGGTTAACAACGCCGTTTAATTCTTTACAATTCTTGCAGTCCCTTCGAAACAACCCCGCCAACTTGTTGAGCCACCTAGGACTGTACTCACACACCCCTGAGATTCTCAAACACCAAGACAATCCGCAACCTTCTAAGGCAGGTCCAGGAAAGTTTCCAATCCAGAGAATCAGCACCAGGATGAGCGTTCAGAGACGGTTAAAATGGGACGATTAAAATACCTAATCGCATCCCTCCCTCCCCCCAGACTACCACCCCTGGGGACGCCGGCAGGGTGCCAAGCCATCTGGGCAGGCCACCCAGATTGGGAGCTCGAGCCCAGGCCTGGAAGGGGAGGTTTTGATGTCAGAGACATGTTTTCACTCTGCAGCCGGGTGTTCACCTTTTACACACTTTTGCCTGACATGCCAAAGAAGACGATTTGAAACCGGTTCTTTGTTCCTCTGCAACAGCAGCTTGGGAAGGTAAATGGACCTGTCCGGGGAGCTCCAGGCCTGAGCCCTGCACTGTCCCAGCTCCTGATTGCCCAGACGTATCCCAAGGCTCATCTCCTCACCCTTTCCTCCCTCCAAGTCAGGTGTGTGGGCCTGAGGGAGGTGAGTTCCTCCGGAGCCCCATCCTGTGGCTTCTCTTAAAACTCCCTTCTAATTAGACTCAGCGGTGAAATCACTGGAGCGATTTTATCTGTCCTGAGAAAACAAACCCAAACCTCACTTGGCCACCCCCCAGCCACCAACGCCCCCATTCTCCCTTTAAAAAGTTTTTAGTGCAAAAGATTAAAGAGCTGGGGAGCCATAGAGGAGAGCGGGAGAGGCGGGGAGTTGTGAAAGAAGGGAGAGGAGGTGGAGCTTAAACGCACGTGTAGGTGCATGAGTGTGTAAGAGCGTGGGTGCATGAAGGTAGCGAGTGTGCGCGGATTTTGGGCTTCCTGCAGTGGGAGGAGAGTAAACGTAGACACGAAACCAAATCGCAGTCGTCTTCACCTACGGAGTGACACTTGGACCTGGGATCCGACGCTGCAGTGGCCCTGGGGGTGGCAGAGTCGCAGCGGCGAAACCTGAACCTCGGCCTGTGGGGAGGCCCGACCCCGGGCTGCGTCCCACCTTGCGCGTTCAGGTGCGCAGGGCCTCTCGGATCCGACAGGTCACTGGGCCCTGTCCCTTCTCCCCCGGAGGGGGGGTGGGGGTGGCGATTCCCCCGGCCCCGAAGTTCCGAGGAGGAAGGGAGCCCTGGATGAGCATACAGCTGCCCCCACCGCTCCAGCCCGAGCTCACACTCCACACTCCTAAGGCGCCCCGCACACCTCAGCAGGCAGTCCGCCTCGCCTCCCCGCCAGGGACTGACCGGGAAAGCGGGTTGGGGCTGTTGGGAAAAAGCAGGAGCTGATGGCGAGATTGCCGCGGCTATAAATCCATCACTTCCCAGGTCAGCTCCGCGAGGCGCTGGGACCTGGGGCTGGCGGAGTGAATTCCTGGGCCAGCGCGCATGCGTCGGCAGGTAGCAACCCAGCTCTTTATGACCAGGTGAGATGTTGGTGAGCAGGTAAAAAAAGGAGGATTTGCCTAAGCGATTCCAGGGAGCGGGCCCGGCCGAGCCCTCCAGCCCATGCCCGGCGGGGATCGGTCGCCAGGAGCGCGGAGCCGCGATGTCCCTACTTGCCAAAATGGGAGACTGGCAGGTACGGGGGTTTGCCTCGGCTTAGGCTGAGGTGGGCGGGGGTGGGGCGGGGGAGGGGGCCGGGAGGGGGAGGCGGAGGGGAAGCCATGGCCCTGGGCAGGGGAGTCGTAGGGCAAGAGCGCCTAGCAGGGCTGCGCCCAGGAGCGCTCCCAGGGGAGAGGGAGGACAGGAAGAAAAGGAGCGCAGGCGGCGGCCGCGGCACTCGGGAAAGTCGGGCGCACGCTCCACAGGTGGCCCCGGGGGGTCACTTGTGGTTTGCACTGAAGCCGCCCCCCCCCAGTAGAAACTTTGGTGGATGACTAATTTAGGAGGCGGGGAGGGGGTTCGGGGCGTTGAGCACAAGGAGGTGCCCTGCTTCCTGCCTCCATTTGGGGCCTTGCCCAGACCCCAAGACTTCGCGTCCGCATGGGGTCCGGGTGCACCTCTCTCTCTCGGTATCCCCGCGCCCCCGGGTTCTGGGGACCCAGGGGGTGTGGAAAGTGTTAAGGTGTCGGATTGGTCGCGGCGCGGCGGCGAGAGTGTCCCTTGGGGAGATACTTCGAAGAGTTTGCGCGAAGTTTCGCCCCGCAGTCTCGCTACTGGAGCTGGTTTTCCGCGCCGGGGCGGCGATTGGGGGGTAAAAGGATCGGGGTGGTGGGAAAGGGTGGATGATGACGCAGAGGGTCGCGAGTTTGCCAAAAACCAACGCCCGCCAAGCTTGGTTCTACTAGGCCGCGGGCACGTCGCGGCCGGCTGCGCTCCGGAGCCTGCCCTCCCTGCGCCCGGGACTGGACCCCGGCTACGGTGCATTCCTCCGGCGCTCCCCTTCCACCTTCCAGACGTTTCCCTACGGGAGCGAGGGCGGCTCTGACCAGGCTGATGAGACTAGCAGCCTCTCCCTTTCGCTGATTTCATCATCGGAACCGCGGGGCCTTCTTTTCGCCCGAGCCAAGTGAGACCTGGTTAGGACCAGATACTGTGTGCCCCAAAGCCTGGCGGGCTAGCCGAGCCTTCGGATGGGAAGCGCCTCGAACTTCCCCAAGAAAAATCAAGTCCTTGCTCCTTTTGCGGCAAGTTCTTTCACTTGCTCCTGATTGAGAGCACTGAAAGTAAGCTTCAGAGAAATCCCACCTTCACGACATTTTCTGCAGTTGGAGAAACCGAGGCGTTTTGCACTTTGTATTTCTTCCCCTGTTATTATTAAGAGTGATCTTTTGACACACACGCCCCCAATTGATCCCACTATATGCAATTTAACCCCCAAGTTCGAGTAACAAAAGCTGCACCAAACCCAACTCCTGGGAATCCATCCCTTTCCCGGCCTCGCCAGTGTGGGCCGCACAGCACTTCCTTAACTCTTCTCTGGGGGCTGAGGAGTGGGGGAGCCTTTGGTGGAGCTCTGGGGAGTGGGGTTTCCTTCTCCAGCACCCCGCAAAGCGCGCCGCAGAATTCCGGGACGGCGAGGAGGCTCCCGCTGCCGTGGTTCGGCCGCCTCTGGGCCCCGAAGGTCCGGCTGGGGCTGGAAGCAGCGCGATCCCCGCCTGCAGACGGGAGAAGAGACCTGGCGGCCGGGCTCCTGCGGGCTCACAGTTTGGCAAGTGGCGGGAGGCCTGGATCTCGGGCGGGGCGAGTAGATTTGGGGCCCCGAGGGGTCCGGATCAGCCGGGCTCAGGCTATTGGGCTCCCCGGTTTCACTGGGTGGTGACAACCGGAGAAACTCCCTTCTGTTAACGTCCCCGTCCGTCGCACAGACACTCCACGCCCCGGCGTCCGGCCTGCCCCTCCCCCTCCCCGTCCCTACCCCCCCGGCGCGGCTGGAGCATTGACATGCAATGAAGCGACTTGTCGTGGTAATGACGCTCAAACACTCGCGGCCCGGCTGGCTGCAGGGGCGACACCGGCTCTCGGCCGGGCCTTTCTTCGGCGCGCACCCCGCGGGCGGCGGCGCGGGCCGGGCAGGCCCCAGTCGGCACCTGCGTGGCGTCGTCGGCGGGAGGACAGCCACCATTTAGCAGTCCCGGCGGGTGCGGAGCCGGAAATCTGCGGGGTGCCGGGCGCCGGGCTTGGGGGTAGGAGGGGGAACGCAGGGCCTTCGGGCCTTCCCAGCCCCCCAAATGAAAGAAAGGCACTTAGAGCTCCCTTTAGGCGTACAGTGGCGGCGCCGGCGGGTGTAAAGCCGGCGCTCGCAGGCCTAGGCCTACAGATCTCGCCGGGCTGCGGCCGCTGCGGGGAAGGTGGCGTCGCTCCCCGCGGCCCAGCTCCTGATTCCAAGCGGTGGAGTGGCGGGGCGGGCTCCCCGCAGCCCCCGGGGGACACCGGGTGCTAGCGCTAGAAGCTGATCACTTTTTGGGCGAAGTGCGGCGCGGAGCCGCAGGCAGCCCTAGGATAAGGACTCGTGTCCGGGGGACGAAGAGGACCCCGGGCGCGCTCAGGGCGTCGAAAGGGCCTCCTGGCGGCTCCGAACCCCCTCCCGGCTCTGGCCTCCTCCCTGGCCTCTTGGGGGCCTCCTCCGGCCTCCTCCGCCTGGCTTGGGGGATTTGCTAAGGTCCTCTCCAGGGAGAACTGACCTCCCGCAGCTCTGGAGAGGGGGCTGGCCTCCCTCCTCTCGCCTCCCCTCCACCTGTTAGGGCGTCCCCACCCCTCTCTGCGGGAACTCACTGCGGAAACCCGGAGGCCTGGAGGTTTGTGGAAATCGGGCCCAGGTCGTTAGTCTAGCAGCTTTGAGGCCAGACGTACTGTTATGGGGGTGCGTGGGGGGCACTTTGCGGCATTTAAGAAGGAGATGACAGACAGAAACGTGTTTGGGGAACAAATGGGAAAGCTCAGCCAGAGAAATTAATTAATTCCCTTGTATTTCGAAGGATCACCTTAGGTCTTTCTATCTTTTAAAAAAGTATTCACTAAAAGAGATTAAAAAAAAAAAAAAAGCCCCGATGGAGCGAGCAGGCCAGCGCGTGGAGCGGGAGAGCCTGGCCTGGCAACCTGGAGGGGGTGGGGCGAGCGCGCGGACCTCGGGGTTCCGCGTCAGCCCCGCACTGCGCCGCGAGCGCGCCCGCATTAGAAACTTCACCAAATCATGCAGGAACCCTCCCTGCTTTAATTAAAAATGGGGGATCTTGGGAAAACCGGAGCAGATTAGCATAGCGAAGAACTGATTCCCAGTGATTTATTTTGATGCACGGCATCTAGACATACAGATGCACACACGTCTTGTCTGTGTTTCGGCTCAAATCCAGACGAGGCTGTGCGTCTCCACTGGAGTCTAGTCGATATCGCCCCTAGGAAATCCTTAGCCAGAACACCTACTCTCATTGCCAGTCGGCCTTTGCTTCATACAAACGGGAGGAGACATTTAACCCTAGGAACTGTCAAGTAACTTCTTCAGGACACAACTTTTATTTTACACGCGCCGCAATTAAGCGCTCGCAAAGCCCAGCAGAACGACTGGAGCCGTTTAGCAAAATCTCCAATCTGGGGGAAAAGTGCAAGGCCAATAAAACTCCCAGGGCGCTGTGGCCCGAGGTGGCAGTTGCCATCAGCAGAGGCGAATTCCTGTTGGGCAAAAGTCCTGGAGTGACTACGCCGGGCTTGGTTGGGGGGTTATATTTCATTGCGAAAGGAATAATAATTTCCGGTAAAACTGGAAGGGACCCGAAAGGGCAGAGGCGACAGTGGCGGCGAAGATGGGGGAGAGGAGCTGGAAGTCGGAGCCCGGGCGGGGCCTCTGGGACTCTGCGCTGCGCGGATTGTGCAGAGGGACTCTCAGACGAGGAGGCAATACGGAGCGAGGGACGCGGGTGGGGCGCCATTGGGGGGCGCGGGGCGCTGGGCAGGGGCGCGCGGCGGGGCTCCGAGACGGTTTCTTGAGCTCGCTGGCTGGCTTGCGCTCTGGGAGGAAGTTCGCGACTAGCGGAGGCCTTAATACCTGGGTCTGCGCGGCCGGCGGCAGGTTGCGGTGCTGGCGAGCAATTGGACTATTGTTGATATGCTAATGAGGCGATTAGGCTGTTGGTAAAGAGCTGGAAAAGGGAAAAGTTTCTACCATTAGAGGGAGATCTCCGAGCGCACACGGGAGCGCTCTCCCTTCTCGCCTCCTCCTCCTCCTCCTCCTCGCCCTTCTCCTCCTCCTCCTCGCCCTCCTCCTCCTCCTCCTCCTGCTCTCACCGCCCGCAGCCGGCACTTTGCGCTTACCCAGAGAGTAGCTCCACTTGGGTGCGAGGCATAGAGGGACAACTCCGCTCACGCCGATCCATGAAAATGCTTTGGAAACTGACGGATAATATCAAGTACGAGGACTGCGAGGTAAGCGCGGCGCCGGCCCAGTTATCCACGCGGCTGCTGGTTCCGAGCTCACCCTTTCCGCTCCTCCTCCTCCGCTCGCAGCCAGCTGCGAAACGCGGGTGGGACAAACTTTCCCCAGCGCAGCGCCCGCCCCTCCGATTCGCCCGAAGAACCCCGGGGAGAAGCCGGACCGACAGAGGCAGGACGCGGTCGCTCCCTTCTTTCAAAGCCGGCGCCCCACTCCCCACCCCCCCTCTTCTGACCAATTTTAACTGCGCTTAAGAGTTGCTGTGCCCCAGGTTGTTGAAGCAATTGCTGGCATTTGGGCACGCGCCTTGCATCGCGCGCATCCCCTCCAGCGGGATTCCGGGGACCCAGGCACCAGAAAGAGAAAGGGAAGAGAAAATCCTTTTCCCTCTTGAACTTCCTCTCTGATCTTCAATATTCTCCCTCCCTCTTTTCCTTCCTCCAGCCCTCTCTTCCTTCCGTCTTTCTGTGCTTCCTTCTTTGCTTTCTCCTTCCTAAAGAGGCTCTCTTCGATTTGGGGAAGGTTCTTTATTCTGAGTTGAACCTCCCCACGGGCGGGCTCGATTTGAGAGCGGTCGTCCCGCCGGCGGGGCTCGCTCCAGATCCTCTGTTATAGGAGAAGTTCTCAGCAGCTGCCCCCCGCTGAACGGCAGGGTCCGCGCACCCTACAGTGTGTGTGTATGGTGGGGGGAGGGTGGCGCAACGCGGATCCCGCGGGCCTCCAGGTCCCAGCGCAAGGGCGCCAGCACTCGCCCTGCCCCGGGCTGCGTGACCGTGGGAATCCTGCGCGGCTTCCTACGGCCTCTGGTGCCGGGAGCCTGCCGGGCCGGTAGAGCGCGCCACTTTGGAACCCGTTTTAAAATACAGGGTCCTCGGGGCCCGACTTCCTGGGGCGGTCGGGGAGGCCCCAGCGCGACCGGCCCGCCTGCGGGAGGCGCTGGGAACAGGCCTGGCGGCTGCTGCCTTAACCTCCCTTACAGCTCCCACAGCAACGCGCCGATGAGTCACGCGCGAGTGGGGGGAGGTGAACCGCAGGAAGATTACCTAAATAAATAAGGTGGCGGCCCCGGCTTTGCTATTTTTTTCTTCTTTCTTTCCTTTCCTTTCTTGCATTTGGAGCTGGGAATGTCACGCGGAAAGATGTGTGCTTGCTGAGCCATGGGGGTCTTGTTTTCAAGTGAAGGATGTGGCACCCGCTCCCTCCTCCCTCCTCCCTCCCCTTTCTGGAGACTATATTAAATCTTTGTTTCTTGAAACCTTTCTCCTTTCCGGAGCCCTCCATTTTGCCCCCACCCCCTCCCCAGGGGATGGGGCACGGGGTGGACGATCCGCGGGGACCGGCGTTTCTCTGGGAACTCCGGCAGCGCGCGGGGAGAGGGCGCAGGGACCAGCCAGCTTTGTTTTCGGGACTGAAGGGGGCCTTTGCAGACAGGTCGGGGTAAAACGGCCCCGCAGTCTCCTAGGAGGAATTGCCGCGTCCGCGCCTCGGACATTCACCTTGGCAGAGACTGACACCCAGCTCGAGGTGTGGGCGCGTTCTGCGGGCGGGGTTCGAGAGTCAGCCAAGCGCTGGGGGTGCACCCGCACCCCCGGAGAGACCCCACGGGGCGCGAGAGAGGCCCAGAGAGATGAGCCCGGAGAGGGAGGAGAAGATACATGGAAATGAGGGCGGTTTTAACAACTTTGGTGGCGGCGGCGGGGCGAGCGCCCGAGCTGGGACGTCGGGTTTCGGAGCCGGCTTGGGGCGGTCTGATTACGCGCGCGGGGCGCTGCAGAGACACGCAGGAGGCCGAGTGCCGCTTGTCCCGACAACCCGGCGGGCGGACTGGCGGCGGCTACGGCCGCACCGGGCGGACGAGCCATGTCATCTGGGGAGGCGGCGGCGGGAGTGGCACGGCCGGTCCGACGGGTTTGCGCCGGGGAGCCGGAGCCCGAGCCAGCGGCGCCCGCGCTGGGCCGCCTGGCGTCTCTGCGCGCCCGGAGTGGCGGCCCCGGCTCGCCCTCCCCGAGCCCCGGCCCCGCAGACGGCGGGCGGCGAAGCGAGGGACGTCGCGGGGCCCAGGGACCGTGGAGCCGGCGGGCCGGTCTCGGGTGGGGCGCCGAGCCATGGAGGAGCCGCGCGGCCGCTGGCAGCCGAGTCCCGAGTCCCCGGCCGGGCTGCGGAGCGCCGGAGCCCGCGGCCGGAGAAGGCTGGGCAGCGTCCCCGGCGCCCGGAGCCCGAGGAGCGCCTGGCCCCGGTCCCCAGCACCTCCTGCCGGCGACGCACGGCCCCCTCGGCGGCCCGAGGTCTGCGCCAGCCTTTTGGGTCTGATTGTCCTCGCTCGCTTCCTCTCCCCCTCCCCCCCTTCCCGGCCTCCCCCTCCGAGCGCTCGGGCCCGGCCCCCTCCCCCCTCCCCCCTGCTCCCTCTTGCCCTCCCTTCCTCCTCTCGGGCTCTCCCTCCTTCCCTCCCTCCCTCTCCCCACTCCGGCTCCTCGCCCTCGCCCACACTTTCTTTCTCACACACGCACGCAGACACATCCTCCCTCTCCGCTCTCCCTCGGTCTCCTCCGCTCCCTCTTTCTCTTTCACTTTTGCATGCCCTGCAACCTTTTAAAATGTTGCCCCTTCCCTGTGATTCGCCAGCCGCCGCGCCGCGGCCCCCCGCGCGCTCGCCCGCTCCCTCTCTCGCCCGCTTTTTGTCTCCCGCGCTCGCTCTCCCCACCTCCGATTTGCTACACTGAGGCTCCCGTCAATGGACTGCATTGAGAGCCGGCTCCGGCGCGAGTTGCCTCTCTGCTTCACGCTCGATTTCCAGGCATTCTTCCCTTATTAAGTATTCGTGTAATATTAATAGTCATGAATATCTGCTATTAGGAGGCTCCAGGAACGCTGCCCGGCGCGGTTATTAGAAGCTCAAGCGAAGCCGCCGCTAAGAAAAGGGGGAGACACGGATTAAGGAACACGCACGCACTCGCACGCACACACACACACACTTTTTTTTTTTCTTTTTTCCTTTTTGGGTTTTTTCTTTTCATTTTTTTTCCAAAGAACTTTGAATCAGAACCTATCGCGGCAGGATAGAGACCGTGGGTTCGACCAGCTGAAGGCGCCGCGCGCATCGTGGTTCAAGTTCGGATGGATGCGAGCGGGGCTCCCGCGCTCGGCGGAGCCTCGGCGCCGTGACTCGGTCCTGGGTGGCGCGGGGCTCTGGGCGCCTTTTGTGTGGGGCGCGCTCGGGCGGCGGGGCAGCCGGGCTCTCCGGGCTTGCTTGGTTTTTTTTTCCACCCTGACTCGTTACCCCAGACTCTTCGCAGATGTTAGTTCACAGTTTTTCAGCTATGGTGAGTCCCACCCCCACCCCCATCCCTGTTTCCTAAGGAATTCTACTCGGGAGACTTGGTGCGGCAGAGAGCTGCCCGAGACCCCGGGTTTCCCGCCCAGGTTTCTTTTAGGGCACCCCTTTTCTATTTGCATTCTCCTCCTCCCTCCTTTCGCTACCTCTTCTCCCGTCCCTAAATCGAATGCATTGTCCCTGGGCTCGGCCTCCCCCGCGCGCAGACCCACCTCGCTGCTGCTTCCCAAGGCGTGTTTCTCTCCACGTTCAGCTTTATTTCCTTGCATCTTCACTTGTGCCCGAGATGTTTTCAACATTTGATGCTTAATCCGGGTGCAGGAAAAACGCAGCCCAGTGTGCCCCCTACACTCGGGGCCCGGGGCTGACCCTCTCAGAATTCACATTCCCTGGAATCAACTCTTTTGCAAGCGAATTGCAAAAGAGGAGCCTAGAGTCAGGCGTTTCTTTTGCCCTTTGGGGCTTGGGGTGGAAGGGGCGGGGGAATCCGCCCCGGGGTGCACCTCTGGCTTTTATACCTAATAAGACTGAATCTTTTAAACCTTACGCACCCCCAATCCGTATCAGAATCGACCCTGTCGAGGAAAAGGTTCTTAACTGAGGAAGAGGAAAAGACAGACCCCGATCCTACCGTTAAAAACCTTCTTTAAGCCGGTCATTTAAACGCGTGTGTTCGTTACAACCCCTTTGCGAAACATGTTTCTATTTAAATAGGCATGAAATGGACCAGTCTTCGAACGTTTTAGATTTTTCTCCTTCCAAATAACTGGAACAGGGTAAACAATAACGCAAAGGCAGGCAGGTTCAAATTGGGGGGAGGGAGGCAGAAAAGGCCTTTTCTGCTGTTTAATATGTACTAGGCATTTTAATTTTGCTTAAGGGAGGTTTCACGCTGCGGCTCGAAGGACTCTCAGCCGGGAAGCCTGGCTCTATCTTTTTTCCCCCTTTGAAAGAAACGCCTAAGGAGAGTGCCCGCCACGATTGCAAGCTCGATTTCCCGTGCGTGTCTGCAAGGGCCGTTTTACTTTCCGAAATGAACCACTTGGAGCTGCTTTCCTTCGGCGGCCTGCGGCCAGGAGCGGGAGGCTCCCCACGCCGGCTTGCGGCTGGATGTCAAGTCGACAGCTCGGGCCCGGCGCCTGACTTGTCCCCCTTCTTCTCGCCCTCTCCTAGGACCGTCACGACGGCACCAGCAACGGGACGGCGCGGTTGCCCCAGCTGGGCACTGTAGGTCAATCTCCCTACACGAGCGCCCCGCCGCTGTCCCACACCCCCAATGCCGACTTCCAGCCCCCCTACTTCCCCCCGCCCTACCAGCCCATCTACCCCCAGTCGCAAGATCCTTACTCCCACGTCAACGACCCCTACAGCCTGAACCCCCTGCACGCCCAGCCGCAGCCGCAGCACCCGGGCTGGCCCGGCCAAAGGCAGAGCCAGGAGTCGGGGCTCCTGCACACGCACCGGGGGCTGCCCCACCAGCTGTCGGGCCTGGATCCTCGCAGGGACTTCCGGCGGCACGAGGACCTCCTGCACGGCCCGCACGGGCTCGGCTCGGGCCTGGGCGACCTCCCGCTGCACTCCTTACCTCACGCCATCGAGGACGTCCCGGTAAGAGGCCGCGCGCGCGGCGCGGGGGGGAGCGCGCCCAGCCCGCGGGGAAGGACCGGGACGCGGAACCCGTGGGGCCCGGGGGTCTCCTTTTATTTATTTATTTGGGGGGGGGGGGGTGCTGTGAGGATAGAGACAACCGAGATTTTAAAATGTGAAAAGTAGTGGCGAGTTCTGCCCCAGAACAATGGTTCGCAGGCTGGCTCAAACAATGCCTGCGTTACCGTCTCGCCAACCCAGGAATAAATCAGGCGGACGTCACCCCCAGCCGCAGGATCTTCCCCGCTCGACGGCAGTAAGCCGCTTCGAAGGGGAGAGGATCCAACGCCACCGCTGGGCTGGCGTTAGGGATTTTCCCCCTGTCCTGGGAACGATGTTAAATTCAACCGAAAGAGCTCATTAAATGCGCTGGCGATTAAAAAAAAAAAAAGTGTGAAGACTTGCTAAGAAAATCATTTTTACCGGATTTTATAAGCACTAGTAAAACCCCAAAGTTGTGTGTTCACCCTATCTTGATTAAAGAAAAGTAAGTAGCAAATCCGAGCGGAGGGACATTAAAACGCTGCCTTCTCTTCCTAGGGGTGCTAAACGGTGACCTCATAAATCATTAGCTGGATTCCCAGCGCCTATCAGAACCTGCTACACCCCATATTAAATTAAATGTTTTGAGACTATTGGGTAATACATTATTTGAGTTCTAATTCAGTTATCAATAAATGCAGTTTTAAATGATTTTTAAATAAGCATGGCATTAGCACATTTACTATTTACAATGCAAACCAGGCTATTGATAATTTGAAAATACTTTCTGAAATTAAATTTAAACCAGCATCTCTGTTTCAATTCTCTGTATTTATGGTTGCCTCACAACCTTCCTGAAATGGAATTAGGACAAGCCAATAATTTTATTAAAGCTGTAAAAGCTTCTGTTAAAGCTGCTTTTCTTTGGAGAGGAAATGTATCTGGATGTGATTTTTGCTAAAATGCTATTTCAAATTACTACATCAAATATTGCAGCAGTATGTCCGTTGACAGTTTAATGATTACTGCATTAGACTGCAAGGAAAATGGTCAGATGAACTTACCTTCTTGCTTGGTGAATTTAAAACATTATTTAAGTTCCATAGGCAAATAGAAAATTTATTACACCTCTCACTTGGCCCAGTTAATCACTGAAATTTGTTGGTTATGTTTAGCAACCTTGTATGGAAAACAGGAAAGCAGGCAAGCAGGCGCTTGATCCCAGGTGGAGGGTTTAGTATGCGTTGTGGTATGTGTTCATATTTATGTGTTTTTAGACACTAATACTTAGCAGTGCTTTAGTTTTTTGAAGTAAAATATCAGAGGAGTAATAGTTTAGAAAATAACTTTTTTGTTTCTTTTTAAACTGGAAGTTATTTTAGATTCCCTTCCCAAAGGAGTCACTTGAATCCTTTTCCTTGCCTGATCTTGGAAATATTTGAATTGCAAAATAAGGTTTTGGAACTAGTGTGGATTAGATTTGCTCTACTTTGTGAAAATTCCAAGGTGGTTGGTGTAAATTCTTAACACCTGTATGGTCACTCTTTGTGGTGAAATTGGTTCGTTAGGAGAAATTAACCAAAAGAGCAAATAAAACGAAGGAAGCACACAGTTGCTGCTCTTTCCTCTTCCCCCTCCCCCCTTTTAAGAAAAAGTTCTTTCAAAGGAATTTGGGTCAGGAAAAGGGTTGTTTCCAATTTTCTCATCGCTGCAACAGTTAACCTTTAATAAGAATACTACTGAATATTTAAGAAAATCAAGTTGGTGGTGAAAATTATTTAATCATTAATATCTCAGTGGGATTTTAAACTTAACAGTCTTCCCTGTATGGACAAGGTCTAGAAATAACACAAATAAAAGTATTATGCCACACTACATTTACTTTATGGGTTTAGGGTGCATGCGTAAAGGGATCATATTTCCCCATATAGTTAAAACACAAGAACTGCAGCAGTAGTCATTTCTGAACATTTCTCAATTTAATTATACTTAAATCCAGAAGCACTTTAGGCAAGTTACAAATGAGAGCATTGAGTATAATAAAACCTGTAATAAAGCAACTTAGTACCATCCACCCGGAATCATTGCGATCAGGCACAATTAACAGGAGCATAAATCCAAGACAGAATGGAAAATGTTCGAATCAGTATTATTGTTGGACAAAGACTAGAGAAGGAAGTAATAGTTTTTTAAATGGTAATGCCTGTGTTTGGTAACGATTGCGAAATCTTCTATCTCAGCAGCCCTGGTGCTAATTTGTAAACACAGCCAGACATTATATTGCCTGTCAGTTTCTGCATTAGAAAACATGATTTCATTTTACTTTCTAATCACGTTTCGACTCTAGCACACACACGTATACACATCCATCTGTAAAGGAAAAAAAAAATGCCACGCCAATAACAAATCTGCTGTGGGACAACAGGAAAGCAACCTCAAACATTGTGTGTATGTGTGTGTGTTTTAATCGTTTCGTATTCTTGTCTGAGACTCAGTTTAGGCAGAAATGTTTTTTTAATTCTTTTTCTTTCTCGTTTTCCATAAGGTGTATATATGCGTTAGCTTTTTAGCCTCATACTTAAAACATTTCCAATGCGCCTCTGTTATTTCTATTGTGCTTCTCCAGCTTTTGAGGCCTGAACACTAGAATTTCCAAAGTCCGAAGACGCTGAGGTGCCAAACTAAAGCTTAGGTGCCTTTTTAAAGGTTGAACTGACTCCTGGGAAAGATTAGGTGCTCCAAAACTTGATTTAATTTCCAAAGAAAGTTTTATTCCTTGGCCCCAACCCCCTTCAAACGTGGATGTTTGCTGGGATTGGGTATGGGGAGAAAATGGCGTGGGTGAGCAGTGAAACCTTTTGAGTTGCAATGTCCCCAATTCCAATAAGCCAAGATGAGGTGTTTATATATAAATGTCAGTGTATGAGAGGGTGAATTTCGATTCTACACTTTCCCCTCCCTGCATCTTACACGGAATATTCATTTCCTTTTGTTTTGATTATACACTTACATCCCTGTGTATCCTTTTGTTGCAGCATGTAGAAGACCCCGGTATTAACATCCCAGATCAAACTGTAATTAAGAAAGGTAAGCTGTTTCCTTCTGCATTCCAAGCATGTCCTTACAGGCACAATGCTATTTAAAAGAACTTGCAGGGCTGTATTTTTTTTTTTTTTTCAAAAAGGATTTCCTAAAGGCTCAGAATTAGCAAACAGGCATTGAAGAAGAGCAGTGCTTAAACGATTGGCTTTCTCCATGTTACAGTGGCAACAGGCTAGGTTCGTTTTGATTCACGATTTGGCCATTTAATTTGGCTCGATATCTGGACAAACACAAGAAATGGGCAATATTTGGACTGATTTGGAAGGGGCATTTCAATTTTGCAACGGTTTAGGAGTGTAAAGAAATGTATAATAATAAAATGGTGCGAACAATTTAATATTAAAATAAGTACAGGTGATAAAAAGACATAGCTGTCCTTAGCAGTGGGGGGAAAGAAGTTTCAGATTCTTCAATTTAGTTTCTTGTTGGTTTTATCAGTTTAAGGATTTTTAAACTTTGTGAATTAGGTTAACAAAAACTTGGCTTGTGGTTAGAATTAGCATCTCTAGTCTGAAGATGTCAGGACTATTCTGTTTGTTCAGAGCAGAATTTGATAGAAAACGTGTAAAGTGACTCGATGGATTTTTAACTTGTCTCTGGAGAGTGGAAATAAAGTTTACTGGTTTAAATGCTATTCACTCTCGGTAGAAGCTTTTTTTTTTTTTTGTTATGGTGGCAATGTTACATTTCAGGATTCTAGGCACCACCAGAGGACGATGCTATATAAAACTGTTCTCATTTCTAACCCCAATCAGTATATTGTTAGCTAGTTTAAAGTTTCATTTTTTGCATCTGTGAAGTCTTTGTCACGTCAAATTAGATGTGCAAGGGATAAATCTTAAGAGATGCTCTTTCCAAGTCGACATGATAATTGGCTCTTTTATTAGTAATCTCTCAAGAGTTCGTTTAACTCCTATTGTCTCTATTAGCCTCCCCAGAGCTATTAATGTCACAAGTGATCTATCCAAAACCTAGAGAACGTGTCGTCCCCCCCCCCCCCCCCAGTCTGGCATATCCCCTTTAAAGAACGCGTAAGGGAGGAGCGCTGTGATGAGAATGTGTGCATATTATTATGTCTCCATGTGGAATTTAAAAATACAAATGCATACTGTACTTAAATGGTCGTGAATGCATCTGAATTACATTGGTGTTAAGAAATGTAATGCATCAGTACACTTCCTGCTGGCTTTGGATTTTTTTTCTAACAATGGAGGGCCCGACAATGAAAAGGCTATGCTTTTTAACTAGAAAGAGTATATCCTGCCCCCTTCTCAATAAAGGAGCTTAAGCGGAGAGGGACTGTTAAATACTTGGTCAACAAAAGGGAACATTGCTAGAGCACGCCTGTTTGTTCTTCATCTCCACTCCCCCCAGTTCGAACTTGGGCTTGGAATAGGTCCCCAAAACCTGAGTCATTTTTAAAAGTGAACGTCGCAAAGGGCCTGTTTATCAAAAGGATGGGGCGTGTGGGCGTGAGACAACAGAATCCACGGCTCTCCAGCTTGGTGCCTTAACTGAAATGCTCACTTGCCGGCTGCTTCAGCCATTTAAATTCTCGCCTCATTCTAATTACTGGTCTTGGAAACAACTGCTCCCTGGCACTAACCACCTCACCCCCACAAACTCCCCAAAGTAACCGTAACTTGCTCTCGGCTTACAAATGTAACCGCTTCCCCTGCACCCTAACCGCGTGCTGCAGCACCTTGGCCGGCTCTCCTCGGATGGTCACAATTTCACCATCCACCTCCAGACACCACCGTTCGTGACAAAGGGTCAAAGCAGGAACGCGGGCCTGGAATGGGGGCCGGGTGGGGGGAATGCGATATTCCCCGGCCGTCCGGTGAGGCGCGTCGAGGGGCAGGGGCTCGATCCCCGGGATGGGAACGCGGGAAGGGGGGCTATAGGATTTCAGAGATGGAAGGGAAGAAAAGCAGGGCCTGCGGAGCCTGGGAGCCGGCCCTGCCGGGACGAGGGCCAGAATGGGCGAGGATTTGGGGGACCCTCGGCGCCCACACAAGGCTTCGCCGTCTGTCTCCGCAGGCCCCGTGTCCCTGTCCAAATCCAACAGCAACGCCGTCTCCGCCATCCCTATTAACAAGGACAACCTCTTCGGCGGCGTGGTGAACCCCAACGAAGTCTTCTGTTCAGTTCCGGGTCGCCTCTCGCTGCTCAGCTCCACCTCGAAGTACAAGGTCACGGTGGCGGAAGTGCAGCGGCGCCTCTCCCCGCCCGAGTGTCTCAACGCGTCGCTGCTGGGCGGCGTGCTGCGGAGGTGAGGCCGGCCCCACCCGCCCCGCGCCCGGCACATACACTGCGCCTGCGCCCGGCCGGCGACGCCGAAGGGTCTCGCTTCGCTGCCCTCCCTTCGCGGGGAAAAAAAAAAGGGGGCGGGACGTAGGGAGGAGAACCGAGGGGGCGGGGTTTAGGGCGGAGTGAGGCGGCGCGCGCCTGCGCTCTGCGGGGGTCTGGCGCGCGCCCCAGCAGCCGCGGCCGGCTCGCCTGGCTCCCTCCACCCCTTAGACCCTCCACGCGCACGCGCAGCTCGCTCCGCCGCTGGCTCAGTCCCGGCCACCGCAGCCGCGGGGCGCCGTGCCACTGTGTTTTCCGTCCTCCCGCACACCTTGCCCGCTCCGGGGAGGTTCCTCTCAGGCTCCTCGCTTTGCTTTTCCACGGTGCAGTGTGTCAAACGGCATCTGGCCGTCCCTTGAATTGGGATTGACTAGAACGGCTTTGAACTGAAGGAAGGCAGTGGCTTCCTGTCGGGTCCGCACGCGCCCCGGGTCACGGCCTTCTCCCGTCCGGCCGCCGCGAGCCTGGGGTGCTCGCGTTTAATTGCTCCGGTTTATTTGGGCCTGATGTGTGCCAGGCATTGTGCAAGGCATGTTTCCAAGCATTACGCTTAGTTGGTCCCAAAGACTTACATGGCCAGGGGTTCTTACCTCAGCCTTCAAGGCCGGAAGGATTAATTTCCTAGATAAGATTTCATAGGGGTCAACCAGGTAAAGCACCCTCCCTCTGGGCAGGCTTCTCCCCGCTGAGGGCTCCATCCTCAGGGTTCTCTACCCAAAGATTGAGGGTGGGCCTGGAAGTTGAATTTGAAACTACATCGTATTTCCCCCTCTCTCCCTCCCTTTCTTTCAAGAAAGTAGACCAGGAACTTCATTCTTCTGACGTTTATTCATTTATCTACCTATTTATGGACTCACGGTTCCACTTTGATGGGTATAGCCCTGCAAAGCCTATAAAACCCTTTTGGAAGGATTTAACGTCATCTGTTTTAATCTTTTCCTTCCTCCTTTGCAGTTATTTTGCTTTCCCTTTGTAATCTTTCACTGACACATTTTTCTCTGCCCTCTGCCTTTTCCTACCCTTCCCCCATTCCCAATATTGAGACTGTTTACCTAGGGGAGTATAATCTAATCCACACAATTAAAGAGTGCTTGAGTAGGGAATAAAATCTGAAATTAATTAATTTGCTGTTTTATTTAAACAATTTATCTTAACCACTTTCTGATTATGGGAGTCTATTTAGACATCTATTTAGAACCGCCTCCATTATCTCTGAAGTCAGTGAAATTTTAAAGGTTGATATCAGCTCTTGACATTTCCAGTTAGGCTGGTGACATGGCATGTAAACAGCTGGTGAAATGAATTTCCCATTGGGGCTAAAGCCAGAGCAAGAAACGTGAGAGTGATGATAACTTTGGTTACTGCGAACAACCTAACAGCAGATCTTGCAAAGACAATTTAAAGACCCCGTTGGGATTTGTGCGATTGTAATAACATGGAAAATTTACAGAAATCAGTTGAACTCAAAAATACCTCAAACCCTTGAGATTGGAGCTGTTTGTTTGTTGGCAGTTCTTCTTTGAAAAGCTGGGAAATCAAAACCTTTCAACCTGCCATAAGGGTTGCAATAATAACTGAACACAGGGGTTCTTTGCAGTTTAGCAAGCATTTCTCTCCTGTGATCTTTCTGTACCGTTCCTCCCTAGGATTCCCTGCCTTAAATGTCATCTGGTCACACTTCCCAATTTCTGGAAAGTACATTTTTAAGGGGGCTTTTACAATGACTGTAATGTGACGCAGATCAACCCAATGTTTTCTAAAACCCTTTCTTGCATATATTTGTGAAAACAGGGCGAAGTCTAAAAATGGAGGAAGATCTTTAAGAGAAAAACTGGACAAAATAGGATTAAACCTGCCGGCAGGCAGACGTAAAGCTGCCAACGTCACCCTGCTCACATCACTAGTGGAGGGTAAGCTAGTCCACTTGCTGACTAGAAAGGAACTATCTTCTGGGAAAATGGATACGATTAGTGGCCAGATGTTTGGTTGTATTTTGTGTCATTTGGCCAGTTTCATCTTTCCAGAGCATACAGCCAGAAGTGAACGGAATTCTTACATGTCAAAAAAACTATTTGCATATTTCCCTATTCTGCTTCCCTCTTCCTCTCTACCACAAAATTACCCTTCCTCAGCCCACTTCTGACCCAAACAATGTGAAAATTTAAGAACTGCGGATTCTGCAAGTTCCTGTCTCCTTTAAAGAGCTCAGCAGTAAATCACTTTAGTTATTCTGACATCTGCGTTTGAGAAATGTGTGACCACTACTTCCTGAATTAATTTGGGAATCCTTGACCTGCATCCTGAAAGCTCAGGCTTGTATGCCCTTTTATAGATTTCTCTTTTCCAAACATATATTCCCTTATCTCTAGTTTAATTGTCCTTCTGTCCTGGAGATGAAGAAACGTGGGCAATTTTAGACTCAGGGTTCTTTGGGTATGAAAAGAAAAAGAATTAAGCATTGCAAAAAGTTTCTCATGGCAGTTTTTAAAAACACACACACACACACACCCTTCCAAGCCCCTGGAAGCAAAATGCCAACCCTGCCCTCACTTCCTGCTCTAGATACAGTGTGTCACAGAATCCATTCGCTTTCCTATTTCCTCTGGATTACTGTTAAGTTTTTGCAATGGCTCTGGCTTAAGTTTGGGTGCCTTGGAATGAGAGTACAGGTCCCCGGTGGTTTCGTCTGTGTCCTCTTAGACATGCTAAAAGGAAAAAAAAAGCAGTTAAATTGCCAGGCAGATTAAAAAACTAGCATTCATATTTAAAGAAGGCATTTTATCTTATTTAAATCTTGTATTTGAGGAGATATATTACAACTGAATTCAACTTCTAGCTGTGTAAATTATTTAAAAATGTTTAAAATCACGGATTTGAGGAGGAGTCTTACAAATTCCATTTGTCAGTCGTGCCAAAGATGATGATTATATAGCTGTTAAATAATAAGCAATTGTCTGGTACCAGTAACTTAACTGCAGTAAGATTCGATTAAACACAATAGCAATACACAGAGAACCCATTCTCCATACCCCCAAAAGAATTATATGCCAAGAAAATGGTAGAGGTGGTTTAGGGTGTAGAGCGAGAGTGTGTATGGGCTTGGGGGTTGAGTCTTGTAGCAGGGAGGCAGTTTCTGGAGAACTGTTATTGTTTGTGATCCGCTCCATTTTATGGAAACAAGCTCTGCGGAGAGGGCTTTGATGCTCTAATTGGCGCATGCGTTCTTCCGGAGCTGGAGCTAATGGCAGGAAGCCCTGCAGTAAAAACCAACTGGTTCAGGAAATTAAAACCAAAGATTCGAAAATCAACAACACAGACAGACTCAGTGGAGTGACCCTCAAATCCTCTTGGTTAATCGTTTTGGATGAACAGATAATTATACACGATCAAGTTAAAATTTAAACCCTTAGTTGTTTGCTTGCAGAAAAAGCTCACGGAGTAATTATGAATATTATTTATGAATGTGTTGATAGGTGTGAGGTTGGTTACAAGGCATATTTGAAAAGAGGAGTTGGGAGGCTACCCTTCAGGGTGGGGGATGGGGTTGGAGGGTGATGGATGGAATTTACATTTTCAAATCATTCTGGCCTTCCAGAACAGTGGCCATTTTTTCCTGCTACATGCATCCACCAGAGAAGAAAATAAAATGCCCGAAATGCGAAAAGAAGTAGTTTGTGTTTTCTTCAAAGTCTGGTTTAACAAAATAAGGGACCTGGGAGTGGGGAGGAAGCTTGGTGATCATGTGTTGGCCACCCCCAACCCCTTTCTAAGTTTTGAACCCAACTCTTCATTCTCTTGAACTCACGCCCCTCCTCTTGCGCTCTTGCCAGGAGAAGCTGTTCACCTAGCCAGGGACTTTGGGTACGTGTGTGAAACCGAATTTCCTGCCAAAGCAGTAGCTGAATTTCTCAACCGACAACATTCCGATCCCAATGAGCAAGTGACAAGAAAAAACATGCTCCTGGCTACAAAGTAAGGCATTTACCTCGGTGGGGTCTCTGTGTCTTATTGTCAAGAGAAACAAAAATCTTGTCTAGCTTCTTTTCCTCCTCTTTCCCTCTGGTGTCAATCAGCTTTGTTGCTAATGTTGAAGGTACAACACAATCTTATAAGCCATGATCTATTTTAAAAGGGAAATAGAAGTGAAATTGTTAGTTGTCCTCCCTTTTCCCTCTTTCGCCCCACCTCCTCTCTCTCCTCTCTCTCTTTCTCTCTCTTTTAAATTACTGTGTATGGGGGTGGGGTGGAGTAGGGATTCGATAGAAGCTGAGTTGGGATTTGTGGCTGGGTTGTTGCAGAAACACCACAACCAAATCCCTAAAGGCCTAACAGGCTTGCCTAGTATCAGTTTTTGTCTCCTATCAATATGGTCTCAAGGGCAAAGATTAAGCAGTGGCCTGCAAAATGTGCAAGCCACAAGCTGTCCTAGTTTCAACCCTAATTCCTTATTCCATTTTTTACCTTCCTTTCTCCTCCCTCCTGGAAAGTGCCACGTGCCCCACCTCCCCATGTAAGTTTTAGCCCACAGGCGAGATGTCAAATAGGTTTCCAAATGGCCCAAGTTATATTCCCATCAGTGCCCCGGCTGAATGGGCTTCTCCAGGTGGTGTGTGAAAAGAAAATGACTGTTTTGATATGTTTTCTGGAAATTAAAAGGCTTGTTTGGAAGCCCCTAATTATCAAAGTAGATGTCACAGGAGGGCGTGGAGCCGGAGGGCAGCGGCTGAGGCCTAGGGCGGGACACTCTTTGTGGCCTGCGGACGTCAGCTGGTTTGGAGAAGGGGCCAGCCAGGGCCCCCCACTCTCCCTCCCCCACCCCCAGGCCGGGCTGCTGCTGCCTCTGGAAGGCTCCAGCTAGTCCTCGCGTGCTAGCTGTCCTCGGGCCTGCATTTCTGCCTCGTCAAGGCCCCTTTCTGAAATGTCAACTTCTTCTCTTCCCTTGGCCGCCTGATTACACATACCCACACTTTCTCTAAAGGATTGTGTGTGTGAAAAAAGAGGGACATGGCAATGTCTGTCCTTTCCACATACTTTCCAAAAACTAGCCTCAGTCATTCCAAAGGAACAGGCTTATTGTGCCTGTTTTTTTTTGTTTTTTTTTTTTGTTTTTTTAAGGCAATATAATCCCAAGCAGTGTTTTACCTTTCCGTCCTAATACAGCCTGATTTGGAGGTGACTGAGTGGCTAATCCCCCTCCAGGGTGCTGGCTGAGGTCTCTAGTGGGGCGAAGAGGAAGGGTCCCTGTGCTGTTTTGAAAGGGACAGCTAATATTGACAGGGGGGCTTGTGTTTCTTCCTCCTGCCTGCCTCTCCTTTCTACTCTCCTTTGTTTCTGTCCCAGCGTGCCAGGTATTTTCCTGTGTCTAGGATGTTTGGTTGGAGGGAGCAAAGTGGGGGTAGCTGGGGGGGGAAGAAGGCAGGCCCCCTCGTGAAGGGCGGTGGGGGGTGTACTTAATGAAGGGGAGAGCCGGGTGGCCACCCACAGGTGTGGCCGCGTCTCCCCGCAGGAGGCCACCCCCAGGCCTGGCGTCCCCGGAAGGTGCGCGCCCCAGGGGTCGGGGGTGGCGCCTCCGGGGTGGGGGGAGCCTCACGCGTCTCTCTCCGCCCCTTGCGCTTCAGACAGATCTGCAAAGAGTTCACCGACCTGCTGGCCCAGGACCGGTCTCCCCTGGGGAACTCGCGGCCCAACCCCATCCTGGAGCCGGGCATCCAGAGCTGCCTGACCCACTTCAACCTCATCTCCCACGGCTTCGGCAGCCCGGCCGTGTGCGCCGCGGTCACGGCCCTGCAGAACTATCTCACCGAGGCCCTCAAGGCCATGGACAAAATGTACCTCAGCAGCAACCCCAACAGCCACACGGACAGCAGCGCCAAGGGCGGCGACAAAGAGGAGAAGCACCGAAAGTGAGGCGCCCCCCCCCCCCCCCCCCGGCCTCAGCCCCGGCGCCCGCGCCCCCTCCTGCTGCTGCTACCGCCGCCGCGGCGCGCCCCCCAGCCCCCCGCGGGCGCCGCAGCCGCCGCCGACGCCGCGCCTCTGCCTCGACTTCCCCGGCAGCACCGACGGCCCGGTGCCCTCACGTGGAGCCCCCGGGAACAGAGCAAGGCCGTGAAGCCCGCCCAGAAAGGTTCTGCGTGAGTTGGTGAACTTTTTTTTTTTTTTTTTAAAAAAAAGAAATCGGCGACGACCACAGCCACCACCACAAAACAAACTTTTTTTTTTCTAAAAAAAAAGGAAGTAAAAATGAAAAAAAAAAATTCTGTGAGCTTCATGGGACTGAATCACCACCTTCCCTTACACACTTCAGTTCAGATTGTAGCCATAATAATAATACTTTAAAAAAAAAAGGAGGCAAAAAGGATAATGACATTTTTATCAGTATTGTGAATAAACTTGAACACAAAACACAGGAAGCTCCATGTCCTGGCTTCAGTTGTAGACGTTTTTCCTCTTCAAGGTAAAGCGACCAACTTGAACTTTCTCTGGCAACACGATTTGCAGTTATATAAGGGAATCAGTGTTCATGTCTCTGTATATATTTATTTATGTGTAATTTAATGGGAATTGTAAATATGGTGACTCTGTTTTAAGCCTTTTTTTTTTTTATTTATCTGGTGATCTCGTTTACCTCTTGTTTAGTGGGCTTTGAGTCTTCCCTCTTAGTTCTTCATGGGGTTCATGGTACTTATTTAGAAATCCAAGGTTTGGGAACTTTTTTCTCTGGGATTCATGAATTTAGCCCTGTTGTAGCATGTTAAAGGCAGCAATGAAACAGGTGAACAAATTTTAAGAAGAAAAAGTTTCATATATAATTAATATCCCATTTAGCTTTTTGTTGAACCCAAAGGAAAAAAAAAATTGGGCCCTGGAAAGATTTTTAAACTTGAGTGGTTTTTCAGTCTTTCTATGTATTGTGAGGAGAAAAAGCAAGTTTATTTTATTCCACTGTCCTCCCTTAAAAGCATCATCTGAGCAATAAATGAATATTGTCTTTAAACCAAGGGTTAGGGATTTTCCCCCTCTTCCTCTCTCTCTCTTTTTGTTCAAAGAAGTTCAAACGTTTGGGACCACCTGGTATTCTGTATTTTCACTGGCCATATTGGAAGCAGTTCTAGTTGTATTGTATTGAGTTGTGCTGGCAATAGTTTCCATGCCTGTCAATGTATCATAGTCCTTTGTTGCCCAGATAAATAAATATTTGATACGCTTTATGTCGATTTTTTTTTTTTTTATTCAGTGGCTGTCTTTACCCAGGCGTATTTTTGTTCTTGGCAGTATTTTTTATTCAGTATGGTTACAGTAATTGAGTTTAACTCTCCCTTGGCAATTGCTCCTTGCAATAAGCAGCTGAACCCATTGTTTCCCTCAAGTATAATAAAAACTTACTTTCAACTTGGAGTTCAGAGCAGGGTATCATTTAGATATTCCACTGAGTCTGTATTCAGACAAATGACACAATAAAACCCAATGTATTCTTTTGGATAAAAGATTGTTTGTACTGCTAAAGGAATGACATACTATCTTTTCCTTACCAGAAACATTAATTTTATTATTAAAAATAAAGTTTTATTTTATTTATGGTGATCCTTTAGATTTCCATTTGTGTTTTGGAAACCCAGATATAAAATCTTCAGAACCAAACGTATGGATGACTAGGAAGATGGAGAACAGAAGAGTCCTCCTACCTCCCGCCATCAACTACTTTGGCATCTGTCTCAGAGGATAACTGAAATTTAAATTGTTAGTTCATTAGCACAAAGGAAATACTTAAATTCACTTGCTCACTCAGGTTTCTCTGTGGCTAAGACATGTGAATGAGTCAAACTAGCTTTAGTCTGGAAGTAGAAAAGGAATATTGACAGAAATATACGAGAGGCCGTGAAAGAGAAAGTAAATTGTTTCTCATTTATTTTAATATTTTATTTAAGGATGAATTCACTAATGTGCTGTCCTTTAGTAGCTCTTTAGGTAGCAGAGGAGACTGGGAAATATAGTGATCTCTGAAGTCTTTTCTGTTTGCCTCCTAAATGCCAGCCCACCCCTTTCTACCACCCTAGTTGCTCTGCCAGGGACCTTTTAGAAATACAAAACGGGCTCTGAGGTGAGTGGAGAGGATGGGGGAGGGTTGTACCTTCTGTTTCTACAGACTTCTTCTACCTGTCTTTTAAGGACTGCACTTAGCCCTGAGAGAAGAAAGGGCTTCCTGTACATAAAGAAGGTGAATTCAGAGTTTTTGTTAATTGACTTGGAAATCATTTGCTTTGGAAGTAAGGATGATTTTTTTTTTTTAAATGGTGTTAAGAGGAAAATGGAGGTGGTTAACTAGGTTTATAGGAAAAAGCAGTAAAACAGTATCTAGGTATCCATACTGGAAGGTATATAGGACAACTGGAAGAGATTCAGTGTTTGTACATGTGATTTGATGATAATCCGAGGAACTAAGGAAGCAAAGCACTGGGTAGTGTCCGTTTTGCAGCCCTTTGCTTTATAATCTCCTTATGGAAGGCAGTGTAAAATCAATCTCGACGAATGAATGAGAACTGGTGGAGTCTAAATTCTATTTTCCAATGCCAGAGAGTTCATAACAATGGTGGGTTTAAAAAAAAATGTTCAAATGGAAAGTGTATCCTCAGAACGCAACGAGGCAATTGTTTTTTAAAGCGGTTATTTATTATTTCCTAGAGAGACTGGTTAACTGTAACGTAGATGTAACAAAATAATGAGGCGAATGAACCCTAACTGTACACACTCTTGACAGAAATGAAATGCACACAGCATCGTAGCAGGTGAAGTGAAGCATTGTCTACCAGGGCTGTTTTTCTTGGCTGCATCTCAGATTGTGTGGGGGATCCTAACCTCAGGCACAATAGCATTCATAAACAGCACACATAAATAGTCATTTTAAAATGAAAACAATCTTATTAAATACCATTCATTCATATCTGGATTTACAGATGCTTGTTAGGTTGGAAAATCTGAACCCAATATAATCCTTGCATCCTGAGAAAGATAGAAAGGAAATAATGGGTTAGAACATTACAAAGTCATAATAAACAATGGTTTCCAAATGCAGAGAATTAGTTATTTTTATTCTGTAGTTGGACATTTCAAGGACCATGATATTGTCACTTTTTTTAAAACAAATAAAAGGAATATATATTATATATGTATATTACATATATATATAGGGTGGGAGGATAAAAGGGGTTATTATTAAAGTAATTTTTATTGGAGTAACCAAAGGCTATGTGAATTTTGGTGTTCTCTTTCTTGACCAATGTGTGCTTTCTAAAATACTTGGTAATTACTTAAAAGGTCAGATGTTTGTATACTAACAACTGTGATTCTTTTTGGATTAACTCAAATTAGGGTACATAGCTGAATTACAAGGATGTCAACTAGGCTATCCTAATTACCATTCTCAATTCTTTATGAAAACACAATGCTCCTTCAAGTTGGGCAGTCTATCACCCCCTCTATTCTCCAACACCCTTTTAAAACCACAATCCAATCCACTCCTCCCCAAAATCGAATATTAATATAATTTGAGTTCTTGATGGAACTACCATCAAGACTGCAATGCCCCGCAGCTGAAATAATATTTAAAATAGAAGGGATTTGACATTTGAGAAGTCAGTGGCTTGAAATACCCAGTTGTACTTAGCTAATTCAGTCCTTAACCTCTGGTTTCAAATAAATCAATTACAGTCAATTCCACTTCAGTTCAGAAGTGCACAGGGTTTTAGTTAATTGAATACATTTTATTCACTTGCTAGGAATATTCATTTATCAGAATTCCAAATTTATATACATTTCTTTACAACTAAGGTTATGTTAGGCTGCACAATTGGATCAGATTTGCCCTGTTTGCCCCAAATCCTGCTTAAAATCTAAATTTCACCACTCTTTATAAAAGAATGTGTCCCCATTCCTCCCTCAACCAAAAGTAAATTCGTAATAGTCTATATATCAGGCAGAAGAGCTGCCTCCCTTCACAAAGAATGAATCATATGTGGCCACCAGCCTTGTGTTAAGTTTAAGTATATTGAAAACAAAGCTGGATTAATTACATTTTTTAGAAAGTGTGGGCCAGATTTTTTTTTTTTTTTTAATGTGCATGGTTTCCATTAGAGCTTAACTTTGCCGCAGCTGACAGGTAGGACAGCATTTTGTGGTCTTAAAGCCACAGGCCCCTTTTCTTAACCCTCTCTTCCTCTGCCTCCCCCGTCTGGCCTTTGGGGAAGTGCTTGAATAAATCGAGAATTGTTAACTGAAAGTGGTACGGTTCAATGTGCCCAAACGAAGTTGTGCTTTAAACAGATATTGATGTATGCAGCGTTTTATATGTATTGTTTGTTGCATCCTGCTGGCAGCAGTTTACTGTTTGGAAAGGAAAGGGGTTAATTAGCGTCATTATCAATCACTAATGCTTGCCTAACGTGTCCAAAGAATAATCAAGTTAGAGGACGGCATGAAGCCAACAGCTGCTTCATTCCAGTTACAGATCTCTTCCTAAGCCCCTCAGTTATGGGATGGGGGGAGGTGGAGTAAGGAAGAATCTTCCTGGCTTGGGTAAAAGGGCTATGAAAATTGGGTCAACCCGCTAGAGATCCAAGAGGCCGCAAGGACAACATGAAAAGCCAATGTTTTCGTTCTCTGACTTACAGGTGCAGGCGGCAGTGGTCTTAGGGTGGGAGTACTCAAACTTGTTCTTTAATTTGTTTGAGTATCCAAGATGGGTGTTTGAAGAAACACATCCTTATTTCACTATCCCTTAGTGCTAAGGAGCAAAACGAAATCTAAAACTCACAGACAACCATCCACGCACACCACAGGCAAATCAACTCCTAACACTCCCCAACGACCCCCTCTCAGAAGAGTGAAAACACACGACAGTCGACGAAATGTCACTTCTCACACCTCTGCTTCACCTCTTAGGATGCTTAGGGATATTTTTCCTTGTGAGTTTCAACGAACAATTCTCTTCTTTATTGAATTCGGCAGCGGCACAGGTATGCCATCTGCTTCCTGTGGATTTCACCACTCTTAATGACACTGTCCTCCCCGTGACCCAGAGTGGGAGGAAAACGGAAAAGTTCTGACCCTGTTATTGGCTTATTTTAGGAGAAGCTCTCTTTCAAAAAATTATCTGCCAACTTAACCGTGAGTGAGAACTAAAGACCCCATTATGGACCAGAGTTTAATCAAGTCTTCTTTTTTTGAAGGCAGGGATGAATTAGTCCTAGGCAGAGCATTTACGAACAGAGCGAGCAGTTGTAGGGCTGAACAAGACATTGATTTCTTTCTAGGAAGGCAGTAGCCCAGACTCATCTCTGCCCATTTGGACACAGATGAGGACTATTCCCAATCAAAGTGGACGTAAATTGTCTCACTCTCCTGGAGGGCAGGAGAGGGGACATCCGTTGGGCAGAGCGAAGGATGTTGGGATGGAAAATTATATATGGGAAGTTTCTGTGTTTAAAAAATACCTGCTGCTTAGGGTCGTGATTGAAAACCAGGAAATGGGAGAGTAAAAGAGATTTTAGGCTGAATTTGGGGGGGTTTCTAAAACTCCAAGTGTCATTCATGTGTTAAACGATTTCTTCTTTATCATTGATGCCTGAAAAGGGCTGTGGCGACCAACTTTGCTTTCACAAAGAGGTTTGTTTTTTTAACAAAAGACCAACACTTAGCATATTGCTGTGTAAATCTTCTTTAGGGAAGAAGGGAGTCCAGAGAAGATGACCTTCCCACATGGGACACTTACATCAGGGAGATGTTTTGTTGTTGTTTGTTTTGTTTTTGTTTTTAATGCTAGAAGGAGTCTGACAATCTTTGGGGCGGTGGGGGGACTTCATAGACTTAGTTGGACTTTCCATATAAACATCTACTAAGAGGTAGCAAACATTTTTAACAGCAGGGCGGGATTTTTTTTTTAAGACCTCCAACTCTACCCCAGCACCATGCTTTCTTTGCACATGACTTTTCTATGGAAATAAAGATTATATCCCCTGAATTCGAATAACCACTCTAAACACAAACCCTCAAACTGAGTTCTGCGGTGTACCCGCTTTTCTGTCCAGGGGCGCAGGTCGGGTCGGGTACCCAAGACGACTCTCAACTTTCATTAAGTCAAAGAGAAGCCCTGGCCCCTACTTTTGTCTGAATACAAATCTCTCAGATCTCTTTCTTGAGGTTTTCTAGTTCATCACCCTCTCAAAAATCCAGCCTATTCTGGGGCTAATACACACACACATATATACACACATACATATGTGTGTGTGTGTTTGTGTGTGTGTGTGTGTGTATATATATATATATATATATATATATTTAAAGAAAGTGGCCAAACTAAATTTAGCTAATATAGCTTAAAAGAAGTTTTCCCCCTGGGGCACCGAGTTAATAGTAGGATCAAATTTCCATTTGCTTTGTCAGCTCCCAAATCCTATTTCAAGATCCCCCCACCTCCTTTTTTTTTGGAGCCCCCAAGTCTAGGCTCCTCCTTTGTCCTCAGCATGCACAGGGTTCCCGAGCGCCGGCGCTCAGTGCGGGCTGCGGGACCCCGGCGGGGGGGAAGAGACGGTGCGCTCCGCGCCCCCACCCTGCGTCCCGCCGGGTCCACCCAGGACCCCGCCCCCAGGGGCCGGCGTCTTGCGCGCTGAAATTCCATCCAAAGCCCTGCCGCGCGTCCCTTTTGCTTTGGAGCGGTCGGCCACTTGACTTTTGGAGCGCCTGTCTTTGGATGGCGGGGGCGTGGAGGGGAAATGAGGGGCGGGAGGCTGGAGCTCAGTTTGGAATCGGGAAGGAGGTACGGGGCAGGGCAGGTGGTTAAGGAGGGCAGCCTGCCCGGGAGGTGGGCGGCCTGGGCCGCGGTCGCTGGCACTCACGTCCACGGCCAACCCAATTAAGCCAAGAGAGAGGGCTGGGACCTGCCAGCGCCTCGCTCCCTCCCTTCGCTCCTGCCGGTGCAGTGCGCCAGGGCCGGGAGACTCCAGGTCAGAGTTTTAAGGGCATTTTTGCACGGGAATGGCGCTTTAATTAATGACGGGAGGCAGGATCTGGGGAACTTCCAGGCTCGACGCCTCCCAAGTCAGCGCGAAGTTTCAAAGTCCCTGCCTCGGGTCTCTAAGCAGATAGAGCTGCGCGGGCATCCGACTCCCGGCGTCTTTTCTGCCCGTCGGGCCTCTCTGGGCTTGTCACCTTTAGCTCAGGTCACCAAAAACCTCGCTGTCGGTCACCCCTCCCGAGGCCTTGCCGTCACCTAGACGCAGGACAGCCTGCCCAGCGCCTCCTCGCCCGGTGCGGCATGGACCACTGGCCACTTGAATCTTTTAAAAGTCCCGAAGACCTCGTTTGATTGCAAAGACTCGCTTGACCTTGCAATGCCCGTGGGCGCGAACAGGCCTGACCCAACTCCCCGAGACGTGGGAAGTTCTAGGGGGAGGGGAGGCATTTATTTGGCCCCCCATCTGGGCTTACCCACCCCGCACTTCGCTGCCCCCCCACCCCGGCACGGACCAGAGATGAGCGCCCCGGGTGACGGCGCGCGGCAGTTCCAGGCCCCGTTGCGCCGCAGGGCCTCCCGCACCCCTCCTCCCGGCCCCCTCTCCTCCTCCTTTCTTTGTAAAAATGTGCTCCGACTTTTCCGGGGCGGGGGCGGGGAGGGGGGCTTCGCAGATAGTTGATATTCCGCGTCCAGCCTCTCTCCGCGCTCCCATTCTCTAAGCTCAGCCGGGGGGAAGTGTCGCCCCGGGCCAAACATATGCTTCTTTCCAGCGCGCTAATCCACCTTCAGCGTGGAGGCATAATTGCTCGAGTGTCCATGGATTCGCGGCGCTTTGTCCCTCGCTGGCTCCCATCAGCCCTGGCACACGCCATTTCAATCAAATCTTTTCAGAAAACTGTCTCCTTTTATCAAGTCCCCAGCCCCTGCGAACGACGGGAGCATTTAACAAAACACCCTCGGTGCTCCCGCCCGCCTTCCTGGGCCCTGGCGGAGCGGGGAGCTGCGAATATTGGGACAACTTTTCAGGGAGTTCTGCCTCGTAGAAGGGGAAGGGCGAGAGACAACAAAAACGCAGCATCAGCAAGTATCCCAGACCCAAAGAGGTTTTCTTTTTTTTCTTCCTTAGTCCCGTGGTGTCAGGTGTATGAGAAAGACGAGGTCAGAGGTCAGCCTCAAAGAGAAAACATGTTTCATCGCAGTTATTTTTTTCTTCTTTGAAATCGCAAAAATCGGCTGCCTCGGTTGGAGTGTTGGGGCCGTCCAGTGGGATAAAAAGACAGGCGGAAACAAGCTCAGCCAAATGGGCAGAGCACAACCAAGGACCCTGTCTAAAGATATTGCTGGTGGTGTCTGCCTCAAAAAGGTGGAATAAAAGGTCCCCAAGGAGAGAAATAAATAAAAAATGAATCTTAAAAAAAAAAAAAAAAAGTCACCAATGCTGATTCCCATGTACTTTTCCCATCTCTCTTTTGTTGCCAGTGCCAGGCATAAATAAGAGTTGGCGCGGAAGTCCCCTGCCTCTTGGTGAATATGGAAGTCTCACACACTCCGATTTAGTATTTCAGTTGGATTCCTAGCCTCAGGAGAAAAAGCTCCCATTGACTGGAAGAAAAAGAAAGGGAGGAGGGGGTGACAGAGTGAAAAGAGCTCTAGAAAAGACCTTAGGAGTAGATAGAACAATATTTCGATGCTGTAGAAAAAAATAATGAAGTCAAATGCAAAAGATGAAGCATGAGGTTTGATTTTGTGTAGCAATTATTATGCAAATACCCAGAAACAGAAAAGATTGTAGTTCTATTATGGAACACAGCTTGGCCGCTCGTTTATAAAATGGGAACGTCAGGTTAAGGAACAGATTTCTTTAAATCTTGGATCACACCAGATTGAGACCAAGTTCGGCGATTTAGTTTTCCTTCTGGAACAATTTGTTTCCTGATGACCAAGGAGAGAAAGGCAATGTAAATGGATCTGACTCCTTGTTCAATAATCTTAGGAAACAGTGGGCCTGATGGCAAGGAGGTCTTCGTGGATTACCTTACTCCTCACAGTCTAGGATAAAGAAGCTGCCAAGTGCTTGAAAGTGACAAGTTCTTCCAACTTGAATGGACCATTCAAGGCGTCCTCACTGGAAGAACCTCTGTTGAAGTCTCCTTGATTAACCAAGTGGATGAGCCAAGTTAGCTGTTAATGTCAAGGTTCAGGTGTTTATTTTAGGTCAAGCCTCCATGACCACAGTTTTAATAGGTGCTTGGAAACGTGCTGCCTCAAGCTCTCCAAAATGTTCAGACTGTTGGACGGGACAGGATGGAGCTCTCTGGGGAGAAGGCAAGAGTGGGGACCTGATCTGACAAACCCTGGAACTGGGAAATGAGATGCTTTTCTTTGGCTAAGTAAATTCATGTCTTGAGGACAAGAAATCACTTTGTTATGGTTACAAAACTGTAAAGAATGGATAAAATCTTTCAAAATCCAAATTGCAAGGATTGTCAGGAGAGAGAGTTATCATTTTATTCATTTCCTTACTTTAAAATCTTTTGTAGTTACAGAACAAAAGAAAGACAGTTGACAGCAATACCTTCCCTAACCTTTTCTCCTCATTCTTTTAGTAAGATCCTGGGAAAGAGGGATAGTGGGTAAGTAGTAGAAAGGAGGACAGAGAGAGAAGAAGGGAGGGAAGGGGGTAGGGGAGATAGAAAAAGTGAATTCAGGAGAAGTAATAATCTTGGGAAGGAGAAAGAAGTTAAATACTAAACACTAGGATGTCAAGACCCCTCTAGGGGAGGAGACCGGGATCAATGAACATACTTGCATTTCTCCTTCCCCTTGCCTGACCTAACCAGTGGAATGGAAGGAACCAAGATAATGGGTTGCTAAGTGGGAAACGGTTTCCTGGAATATCCAGGATCATGGGCATAATGCATCCAAACCTTGAGGATGTTTCTCCCAAGCCAAGATGATCTTGAAGATGCCCAGGAAGTTTGGGGACTGGGAATTGGAGTGGTTTTCTTCTCTTACACCACGAAACATGAACAGGTGGCTCCAGCTACTTGAGGATGTCTAGGACAAAATGGGGTTGGAGGAGACCCATGATCAGAAGAGGACATGTTCCAGGGGGCTTCCAATCAGCACTGGGAGCCCCAGGAACAACGGAATGAGAAAATTAAATCAGCCTGTTAACAATGAGGCCGTTCTTGCAGGGGCATTTCTTTTTCAAACACTCAAAGAGACAGCCATCTCTCCAGCCCACCACCTCTTCCCAGTCTCTGCTGGGAAGCGATTTGCTGAATTAGTTCAGGAATACCAGGGATAGTGCCAGTCCAGGCACTGTCCAGTCCTACAAACTCTATGAAAGGCTTGTGCTCCTCAGTGACAAGGCCCAGAAGGCAGAGAGATGCCCTGGACCTGGCCATGTCTGAAGAAGCCTCTTGCTACTAACTTGATCAGGAGGTCTGAGGTGAAAGCTAGAGCTGGCTGAACAGGGAATCCCAAGGCTTGGAAAAAATCTCTCGATACAGGCTCTAGTCTAATTCTAGGCCCTTGGAAATTACTGCCACGTCAAGAGAATCAAGCTACTGGTGCATGAGTCTGAGATGTTAGAGCTACTTATGAAAACCACCCTGATGGGTGTTGGAAAGTTTGGTGAAAGCTCTTCTAGGGCGATGCATCTAGAAGGAGACAGAGTACAGAGAACCCTCTTAAATTTCCCTCCCACCCTCATCCTCATCCTTCTCTCTCCCCACCGAGCATTTTGGCTGAACTTAATGTTTCTTTGTATTTCCCTCCTTTGCTGAGAAAACCCTAAGAACCTTCCACGAGGCTTAGATTTAACCACAGAGCTTACTGAATCTGCTTATGAAAACCAGACTTCTCTACAAGATGGGTCTTCTGGCAGCAATTAGTCTGACTTTTCTTTAATAAAATTCTTTGTAATGCCATTCAGAAAACGGGACATTTGGAGTTTGTGGCAGAGAGTATATATGTATGTGGGTGGGTATGGGGGGGACGTCGGGGTGAGGGGTGGTGCTACACGGAAGGCCGATTTGTGTGATTTGGTGAAAAAAAAACCCAATGTTACATTAATTTTGGGAGTTGTGAAATATTTAATTAGTGCACTGGTTGGGATCCTATTAAAATTGGCTCTATTTCTGAAGACTGCCCTGAAAATCTGCTTGTTCCTTTCCTCTACACAGAGTATAAAACGGCATTGCCATCTCTCCTTGCTGCTGAACTATTTCAAAGAGTTTACCAAAGCAATTTATCTTTAAAGCCAGGACTGCCTGGAACAAACAGAAGAAAGGTCCAATTGCTTAATATTCAACTGTAGAGGATTCTGTGTGCAGATATGAGAAAAGAGAGGGACACGGAGGGGTGAGGGAAAGTCTGTCACCCTCCCACGAGTGACTTCCCTGTTTCTAAGGGGGCAGCAACCTACACAGTCCCAGAAATGCCCTCCCACTGCCCTCCTCTCCCAACATGTATTTAAAAATCCAGCCCCCCCCCCATACACACAACAAACAAGAGACCTATTCATTGAGTCTGCAAAGCCACCTTCTTCTCGTGGTTATGCAAATACTAAATTGAATCAACTAGGCTCTAGCGTTCAGCCCATTGCTGAAACATGATAGAAAAAAAAAAAGTTGAGTATTCCAAGGAAATTGATTCCAACAGTTCATTTTCAGTCGGTGTGGATGTCTGTGTGACTGAGGGTGGAGACACAAATGCATCTTGTTCAAGTGGAGGCCACCATTCTGAGAAGCTGCCTACGGTTTTAGATGTCCCCCCCTCGGTCCTCTCTCCTGGGGAGATAAGAATTCGACCAAATTCAATGCAGGAGACTCTGGGCGGCCCTTCCCTGGCGGAGGGATCTCTCTCAGAACTCCCTGCTCTGACAGATCCTGAGGTGCAAAGGGCTAATTTAACAGAGAAGGCCACCAGACCTGCCCAGAGGAAGGAAGTTAGGGGCCGGGGCCCCAGAGCCTACTGGAAGCCAACAGCCGCTCCCCTTCCCGTTCAGACCTGGGATGCAAGGACAACGTGCAAAGAGAACCGGGTCGTGTCCCGAGAGCCAGGGGACACGCTGGCCATTGCCCCTCCTCTCTAGCCCTCCGGAGACGCTGACTTCCCGAACTTGTGGCCAGAGGTGCTCGCCGTACCTCAGTTTCCCCAATACGGGAAGTTTCTGGAGAGGACCAGGGACACTTGTTTCTGGGGAAATCAAGGTGGGGACCAGCAGGGGGAAGCGGGTCAGCCTCTCTTCTCTAGTCTAAGGCGCGGAACCCTGGGTAGGGCCCCAGGAACCCATCCCCAACGTAGAACAATAAAGGCCAAGAGGCAGCACGTGCTCTGCCACCACCTCCAGCGTTGGCATCGTCCAAAAAAAAAAAAAAATCCAATCTTTCTGCACACCCAATACATCATTTCAATAAGAATGACTTCACTTTAATAAAGATTTAATACGTTAAATCTGTCTTTGTCGCTGATTGATGCTGCTTTGTCTCGAAACCGATTTGGGTTGTACTGACCAAGAATTCAGAGTCGGGGGCTGTTTTTATTGTTGGGTAACACTTTCCAGGAGGAAAACGGGACACCGCCTCGCACACTCGGAGGCCCCACTTGCTTTTCCTCCTTGGGCCGTCCAAGCCCTGAAACCTAGAAAGCTGGCCTGGGCAGCCCGGGCCGTGGGGGAAGGGGAACGCGCAGGGGCGGGGTGGCACGCGGCGCCCGGGCGTCTGTCAGAGGATCATTTGCCCCGAATCACACATTTGCACGGCTTAAAAAGAAAAGGTAAAGCTAATGTCTGGCTCAATTAATAAACATGGTAATTTCACACCCGGAGAAGGACATAATTTCATCCGCGCGCTATCGGCGCCATCACAAAGGGTCAGGGCGCAGCTGCGGCGAACCCGGGTCATTACGGAGTCGCCGAGCGGCTCCCGCGCCCCGGCCCAGCGCGCGCCCGCAGGCGCAGGATGGCTGCGGGCTAGGCCGGGGCTTCGCCAGATAAAGGACTTACCCGCCGTGCGGGAAATGGAGCCGCTTTCAGACCGCGAGTAATCAGCTGCAGACGCAGCGCCCGCCACGGTCACCCCACTGCACCCTCCCACTCACTTTTTAAAAAATAAAACCGAAATCGCGCCAACACCCCTTCCCCACCACAGCAGCCTTTCGCTTCCCTTCTTATGTCCCTTTATAATTAAACCACAAGCGACGCTGTGTAGACACCCTGGTTTTTAAATTTTTTTAGGCTTTGATTCGTTGTCAGTTGCAACCCATTATATCTGTAAATTTCAGGACAGTTGTAGCTGATAAATTTCTGGTGTCAAAATTTGGGGGCAGGAGCTGGGAGACCAGATATTAGCTTCAATCTCATAATCTCTTAATCACATTACGCTTTAAGTGAGCACGTGTAATTTCACCCATCAATGATTTATTTAAGCATTTGGAGCACAATTACTTGTCTCATACACAAACACTGACTGGAGCATTGTTTGCTAGAAAGAAACCCGGCTATTTGGGAAATAGAACATATCTTTTCCGTCCCATTACGCGCCCCACCTCGGAATCAAAATTCATCTGTAATCGAGACCCGCAGGGCCCACCTCCTCAAAGGCAGGGGCCCCAAAGGCAAATCCACCCCGAGGGACACGCGGGGAGCCCCTCCTCCTTTTCTGGGTTTAGTTTTTAAAGCAGATCTTCAAAGCTGAAATAAATGCCCATTAAAGAGCCGCATGCAAATAGGATGGAGCCGGGCAGCTAAACACACAAAGCCCATCTCACATAAAACAAAAGCATGATTGATGGCGACCCGGATGCTCGAGTGTTTGGGAGGAAAAAAAATTATACTTGTCCAGTCTCCCAGGTGTCTAAATTATTGAAGAGCGACGTGCATATTTCAACGGGAGAAGGTGGTGGAGGTTAGCGACCCGCGCTCTGCGCCCGCGAACACCACGACTGGGTATATTTGGGTCGAGGGAGACTCTCGTGCGAAGAATTTTAACACATTCTCTTCTGGGCAGCCGAGGAGGCAGCGTTAACCTGACAGCTCCCAGGCAAATGGTTAGAGAAAATGGATCGCTTCCCTCGGCCCGAGGACCCTCCCTTCTGGGCTCGGGGCGTCCTGTCCCCCGGCCAGGCTGCCTGCCGCGCCCCGGGAGGCCACGGAGCCTGCAGACGCGCGGCGGCCAGGGTCCCCCCGGGGGCGCCCCTGCGGGCAGGAGGCTCCCAGCCCTGGGGCCTCGGAGGGCGAGCTCAGCCCAGGGGTCGGCCCCGGGGGACGTGGGGCCGGCGGGGCCCGGGGGGGGGGTCTCGGCCCCTGCGGGACGCCCTCTCGGCGTGCGTTCTTTGTTCTGAGACGGTCGGGGCCTCCTGGGAATAGAGGGAGGCACCTAAGGGGAGGCGGCGTCGCCCCGACGGGGTGGACTGGAAGGTGCGGCCGGCTCTGAGTGGGCGGCACGTTTGGGGGGAGCTGGTGATGGGACCCGGCGGCCGTTGGAGAGGTTGCCAAAGCAGGGCGAGGCGAAGGGCACTGGCCAATGGGTCATTTTAAATAGAGGAAGGAAACCTTGGAAAGTAAGAATCTCTCTTTCTCATCACTTCTCTGCCTTTTTCTCTATGCCCTCCCTTCTTTGTCTCTCTCTATCCTTCTCCCTCTTCCCTCTTCCCTCTTTCTGTAACTCTGTTCTTCACTCTTCAGCCTTTCTCTCCGTGCCTCTCTCTGCCTTCCTCCCCTCCTCTTCCTCCTCTCTCGTCTTCTTAAGAGACCCAGCAGCTCTGCTTCTAGCCGCTCGGGGAGAGGGGAGGTGCGGTGGGCATCGACCGCCTCTTGTCAGAGAGGGAACCCCGGGCTCCCCCTTGCCCGCTGGGTTGCGGGACGAGCCGCGTGCGTCCAGGGTGGCCTTCCGCGTGGGGGAGAAGCCAGACTTTCCCACGCCCAGAGTCCACCCCCCTCCCCCCCCCCCGACTCGACTCCATCTCGCTGCTCGCGTCAAGCTCGGTGGATTCGTAATAGCGACGACAAAGAGTAATTACATATTCGAAAACAAAACAATAATTACACCACCAAGTCGACACACCAGTCAGCGAAGCACAGTCGCCTGGGTTGCAAGCGGCCAAGCCGGCGGCGCCCGCGGCTGACTCAGCAAATGGGAGAAGCCGGCGTGCACCCCGGCGGGCGTGCTCCCCAGCGCCGGCGCACCGGCCCTCCCGCGCCCCGACCGCGCGCGCCCCGCCCCGCCCGCCTCACCTGCGAACAGGGCTGGAGAGGGCCCTCTTAACAAGGCGTGACTTGGGAGATGTCTGGCAGGAAATCATATCCCAAGTACTGATTCCCGATTTCTTGGAAAGCTTTTTTTTTTTTTTTTTTTTTTTTTTAAATCAAGGTGGACACAGATTCTTGTACGAGTTTACTTTTTTTTTTTTTACATTTAGGCTAGAGGAAGGCTGTCCTGGAAGGTACTTTCCCCCCACCTGGTTCTTTAAAGCGCCCCCAGGCCTCGCCGTCTGCGGATTTCCACTTTATCCTCGCGAGTTTGAAGACCGCCGAGTCCCCTTTTCATTCTCCCGCGGCCAAGAGGCGGGGGCGACTGGACCCGGCTTGGGAGCCAGCGATCCAGGAGCGCGTCCCTAACCACGGCCCGTCGCAATCGCTGCCCTAGACCCCCGTCCCCTGGACCCGGGGGGTTGGCGGAGGCTCCCCTTTGGGGCATTGGTCCGCTCCCATCCCTTCCAGGGGCTCCAGCGCGTCCTCTGCGCGGTGGAGGGGCCCAGACCCAAGAAAGGATGCGGGGTTTGGAGGGGGGCGGTAGGCAGCAGGGGGAGAGTGGAGGCGTCTTGGGGGGGGGGGGTGCGCCCGGGGCGCGATGGGCCCCGACTCCTCACAGCCAGCTGCCCACCGACGTCGGCTCCTCTGCCATCCGGGTTTGAAGTTTGTTTGAGCACCTAAACCTTTAAACGCGGGGAAAGGCCTTAAAAAGACTAAGCCGGGGGCGCTTTTATTCGCGCCTCCCCCACCTGCCTCCGGTCGGGTCTAGCACGGATTTGGAACCTGCTTTAAAGGCGCGAGGGGTCCGGGGGCGCGAACCAGCGCGCCTGAGTGGTGGGGAGGGGGGCGTCGAGGGGCGCCCCCTCTGCCCACCTGGCTGCGGGCAAAGCCCCGAGCTTCGCGCTTAGACCCCAGTCGTGAGCTGTGTTCAGGAGCCGGGACCAGCCGCGCGCGCCCCTTAGCCAGGCGACAGCGTCCGCAGGCGGGAAGGGAGCCAGACACGGCCACGGAGGAAAAGGGCCACAACCACCCAGCGTCGGCACCTGGTACCTGGGGAGTCTGAAAAGCCGAGAAATAAGCGCCCGGCAGGTCGGTGCTAGGCCTAGCGCCCTCTGCAGGGCTCAGGCGCGCGGTCCTTTGTGGACGGCTCTCCTTTCATCCCCCGGGGCGCAGGGAAGGACAAAGGACCTATAAAAAAAAAAAAAATCCAACACACACAAAAATATCAGCTTGACCCCCAAAAGAACACTGTTTAATGAGGTGGAAAATTCTTCCACACAAATTGCTTTTTCTACTACTTTATGAGAGTTCATAAATGTTAATGAAATCCAGTTACCAAAAAGTAACATACATCATTGCAGCTGAAGGGAGGCAGAGGACGCGAGGTGGTGGTTAACGTACAATCATAATTAAAATAGCAGCGGCAGCGACAACGCGGCTATGGCTAAAGTGGCCGCAGCCCGCGCGCAGCCTTGCGCCGCGCTCGCCATCTGGGGTGGCCACTGGAACCAGAAACGCTGAATGGGAGCCAAGCAAAATGTAGAGGTCCAGGGGCTGGTGAATTGGAATGCAAGTACAATCCAGAAATGCTCCTCCGGTTCTTTTCTTTCCCAACAGAAAGCTTGTTAAAGACTCAAACTACCTTAAAAACCAGGCAGAAAAATTGGGAGTCCAGTGGCACGGAGATGGCAATTTCCTTGTCCTCCACAACCTGTAGTACGTTTTAGCTTTTGGTCTCCCTCTCTGTCAACCAGGCTCCTGGAGCAAGCCATCTTGTTCTTATATTCCCATCCCTGGCACTTGGCCCAGTGTTTTGGGACATAGTAGGTGCTTAATAGATGTGTGTTGAATAAGTGAAGGACTGAATGGAACAACGACAAAAGTTAAATAACCCAGCGGACAATCTATTTGGTGACATCTGAGGACCTACTGAGGTGCGCAGGAGCTCAATATTTTAAAATATTCAGCAAATTTTTTTTGAGAACTTCCTATGTGTTGGGATCTATTCTTAGCATTGGAGATACAGCAGATTAAAAAAGCAGACAAAACTCTCTTTCCTCTCAGGAAGCTAACCCTTCAATCTGGGATGTTTTGGCAGATGTATTATCTTAGCCTAAGTAATTATTGTAGGCTGGACAAATGGCTTCCTGTCTGACTTTGGGAAACTGCTTTAATTTTCACTTACTAGGTGGAGTTTACTACTGGTAAAAGTCATTGTTTAAAGACTATGTTCATAAGGAACATGTTTCGTATTTCTTTAATTAGATCATTTTATCTTATTGCTTCATTTCTTTGAGTCAAAATTTTATGAATTCCTAGGACAATTTGAATATTTGCTGTTCCTTTTTTAAAAATAGATTTTTAAATTTTTTCATTTATTTATCCCCCCCCCCCATCATTGTTTGAGTTTGCTGTCTCCTCTCTGTGTCTGCTCATCTTCTCTTTAGAAGACACTGATTTGTAGGCGGGAGCCAATTGCTTGAGCCACTTCCGGTCCCTGGTTTGTTGTGTCTTTCATTGTGTTTCCTCTTTGTGTCTCCTTGTTGCATCATCTTGTCAAGTCAGCTCATTGCACCAGCCCCTGGCACCAGCTTGCTGTCTTGCTTGTTTTCTCCAGGAGGCACTGGAACTGATCCCTGGACCTCTCATGTGGTAGGTGGGAGCTCAATTGCTTGAGCTATACCCGCTTCCCTTGCTGTTCCTTTTGAGAACTGCTGAAATCAAATTATTTGGCCTTGCACAAAATGGCTTAATAGTTAATATAATCTAAATACTGTCATTTATTGAGTTTTTCTTCAGTCCCAATTACTGTGCTCAGTGCGTTATCTCATTTAAACCTCTCTACAATAGGTACTATTGTTAGTTATCTTTATTTTTGAAATAAGTAAGTAATGTGCCTTTGGCCACCCAGTGAGTGACTGGCAGTGGTGGGCATCTGGAATGCAGGTTCTGTGATAATAGAGTGAAACACGAGCATTTCAATAGGAGTTTCAGCTGTTGTGACCATGAGCATACCATTTGCCCTCTGCTTTCTTATGTATAAAATGCATCTAATATCTGTCTAGCCTAAATTGTCTGCAGAGTTGTGAGGATAAGTTCTGACCCTTTTCTGCAAACACTTCGTAAATGTTAAAGGACTACTGGAATATAAGGTGGTTTATTAAGTTTCTGTTGCTGTTGCTATTATATATAATACCATTTCTTATCGCTAATTATGAGTTCCTACAAAAATCTTCTCTGCAGCAGCAATCACTGACATTGATTGACCTTGGGCTGAGAGATTGTCCTGGGACATGGGTGATAACGGATCTGGTGAGGAGACGGACTGCCCTGGTTGAATGGAGGAAGCTCTCTTGGAGGAACTCCTGTTGTGTCCCCTGCATCCTGGGATATCTCAGGCCACAAAGGAGGATGAAGCTTAAGTTCTGGCAGGAGCTGGGGTCTAATTTCATGGTGCCCCGTTCTGGTTTGCCTGGACCATTAGCACTGCTGGCAGCCATTGCCCTTAGCAGCCACGGTCCAGTCCAAGTTCAAGAGTGAGAAAGGTTAAGTGTTCATTTTTGGTGAGTAACTTTGCAATGCTGCTTTGAGACCACGTAATTACTGCTTCCCACACCCTATTGTGTCTGGTAGCGAAACAGTCACAAAGACATCAAATAAGAACCACGTGTTCTTCAACCTTCTGCTGCACCTGTCACCATCCAAAAAGTGGGCAAGCTCTTGTGGCTGTTGGAAAATCTTTAGTGCCTTTTCACACTAGTTGCTTGTTTTTTTTTGGGGGGGGGAGTGGGGGTGCAACACCTGGAGATGCCTTTAACTCCTGTCAGTCAAGAAATAAAAAGAGGCTATTCAAGTCCAAGTGGCACCTTCATTGTCCTAGTGATCAGCCTCTAGGTTTCATTTGTTTATTCATTTACTCAACACTTTCGATCTCTGTGCTGGGAATTCATCAACGTTGAGAAGCTTCTGTGCTGGTTGAGAAGGTGGGGGACGAAAAAATATAATGAGAAAACTGTGAGGTAAGTTCTAATAGAGCCTTATGCACAGAACAGGGCTGGATCAGTTTCTCATTTTGGTGCTTGAAACTAGGTTAGAGCAAAAGCATTCTCAGCTGGGGTGAGAGTGATCCCAAAGGGGCAAGAATTGGGGAGGGGGCAAAATAATCTTAGATATTACTATGGTTTATGGCCCTTCTAAGCTTACCCTACCTGACAAAATCTTATTCCTTTGAATTAAATTTTTCTTATTAGGCAGACTTTAAATTAATTTAATTAAATTTTTCCTTAGAGGGGGCAATAATGAAAAGAAAGTTGATAATCACTGGACTAGATACATCAGCTTGACTAACTTAGGCTGAATCTGTCTAAGTTTTCCGGGTTGGCCACTGCGACTGACTTGCTTGTTGATTAAAAGAGACATCTGGTTTGTTCAAAATCATTCTTTTATTGATAAAAATCCCCCTGATTCATGGCTTGAGGTATTGAGATTCCCCCAAGTCTCATAAAATAGGAAAGTGAATTCCCAGATATTCCTCTAGCTTCCTTAGAAACTCTGGAGAAAAATGGAAAACCAACTTTTGGCCTCAATTTCTCCCCTGCTGAAAAATGAAGCTGCTGGTAAACATTGATACTTCTAGAAGGGAGAGGCTTTGTACAGATGAAATTCCATATTATTAACGACAAAGAAATGATTGCCGAAATTGCAAACATGTTTCCTTCCATTCATGCAGAGGTTAAGATACCACATTTTAATACACAGAGAAAGCAATAAAATCTGTTCACAAGGTTGTAAGTAATTTATTCTTTTGGTTTGCAGTTTTTATCCTTTGGGCTAACTGTAATTACTACTTCTCTATCTCGCCCAAAGCTTATGCTCAGAATTTGCTGAGCCCCAAGATCTGAGATTTTGGAGCTAGCTTTGAAAGGAATTCTATAAAGACAGTTTAGTGGTAGAAGATAAGACAAGTGTAAAAAATATACTCATCATTAGACTCTGACAATCAAGAAAGCAGAAATGATGGCAATTTCTGAGCAACATAAGTGAAAAGGAGGAAGATAGGGGAGCTGGGGGGACAGGGAGGATGAAAATGCTTTACCTGAAATGGCCTCATTTCAAAAGAATAACAGACCCTCTTGTTTCCTCTCCCACCAAAGTTTAAAAATAAAAAAAGCCCTATCACCCACAAAACGTCCTGGGGCCTCTGAAGGACCGGGCAGAAACCCTGGCTGAGGCTTCGTTGCCTTCCAAGGACGAAGGCAATGGCTTCCCAAAACAGGGCCAACGGGGTGGGCAGGGTCCCAGTGTCTCTGGAATAGCCTTCAGTCCATGTGGGCCAGAAGTCTTCAGCCGGGGCTGCTGGTAGATATAAACCTTTACACAGAAGCCCTTCTCGTGTGAAGTAGCTGCTTGTCTGGTCACATACATGACACAAAAGCCATTTGTGAGCGCCTCCGACGAGGCTGAAGGAGCAGCCTGGGAAGTTGGCCCACGTTCCTGAGGGAATGTAACAAACAGTTCTTCTCATTCACACCCTTGGAGTATTGACTGCTTTATTGAAGTCTTGTTATTGTGGTTGTAATTCCTTTAATGACACCATTTTGAAGAAGTTTAGAAGTTGACTGCTAACATTTGCTTCTCTCTAAATCTCGGTGTTCAAGTTTTTGGGTTTGTCTGTGTGTGGGTAATGGCCCAAAAGGCAGTTTTGTTGAAAGGAAACAATTTTAGGAAATGTTTAAAGTCTCTATTTTTTTAAACTTTATTTTTCGAGAAGTTTACAGAAAAATTACATCACAAGTATAGGGAATTCCATATAAGTGCCCCCCTAACAACCACATACATAATTACCCTTATTATGGACATCTTAGATTAGTGTGGTACATTGTTATTTAAAATCCCCAATAGTTCCATGCTTTATATCTACAGCACTAGGTGTCTTTTAGTAAATACCTTTCACTGTAACATAAAGATGGACATTCTAGCATCTGTCGTTTAGAGAGAAGAGGCATGGTCTTGAAGAAGCTGAAGAACTGGTAGACAAAGCCACGTATTATGGATGGGCTTCCATTTACACATCTGTAAAATGGGCATAGTAATATATATCCCATAGGGGTGCCGGGTAGATTTAACGAAATAACAGATACTGTAAAAGCTGCAGGGTGCTTTGAAAACATAATGCGATCTTATAAGTAAGCCGGGAGTGAGCTACACACGGAGATTTCCCCTTTGACTCCTCACACCTGGTTTTTCTTTACCCCAATCCATTTTCCTCACTGGATTGTAGCCTAGAGTTATATTCCTAAACATTGGCCCAATTATACCAGCCTCTTTCCCACAAAACTGCAGCCATTCCCTTTTCCTAAAGATTTACTCCCTAATCTCTTAACCTGGCATATAAGGTCTTCCTTTATCCCACCCCAAACTGCTTTTCCAGATTTTTGTTCCATTAAATGCCTCTAAACTTCCACACTTTGGGTATTTCAGTGTTCTTGCCCTGCTTTTAATATGTCAGGAACTTTCAGAACCCTTTCAGGCCCATGTTCAACCTAGAATGTCATTCCCTGTGCTCGGAAAAATAACATTTTCTTACCTTTTAAATCCCACCCCAGAAGCTTATCTCATAAAACATTGTTGCTCTGCCTGGCTTCTTGTCTTAGCTTTGTCAGGCTGCTATGACAAATACCATACAATGAGCTGCCTAAAACAAGGGGGATTTATTGGTTCATAGTCTTGAGGCTAGAAGTTCAAACTCAAAGCATCAGCAAGGCAATGCCTTTTTTCCCAAAGTCTCTGTAACGTCTCAGTGTGGCTGTTGGTGATCCTTGGGTTCCAACTTTGTGCTTGGTTAGTTGTTCACATGTGTATCTCTTATCGGATGACAATGGAATTGATTTATTGTTGCATTCTCTATAGTGACTGACAAAGGTCTTGCATAAACTAGCAACAAAAACTTTAAGTGAGTCAACTACATTTTATGAAGGTTTAGAAATCTTGGCTTGAAAAATACTAAGCAAAGGGCAATGGTCAAAGAAAACTTGGAAATGGGTATACTTCAAGAGAAGGTGTGTTCTTGAAAATCTGTGAGTAAATCGGTTTTCTTTGCATGTGAAAAATTGACTGTGACTTTCAATTCTTTTAAAAAACCCAAGTGATGAATTCTCTTGTAAATGAAGACTTTGTATTAAGTTTCCATGTTGGGTTTTCTGTGAGCAGAGAGTTCTCATAGTTAGCCTTCCTTCCCCCTGCAGCCCCCTACAACTCTGAAATGTTACCAGCAAACAATTTAACCGCTTTTTCATTTTGACAAATGAACTCCTCCAGGATATCGCCATCGAAATATCAGCTGCTGTGTGCTTGGTGGCCTTTCGCCTCTGAAATTTCCCATGGCTTTCTAGGTGAACGGGAGTCGTCTGAATTAATGATGGCTCTGTTAGGTTTTATTGGGTAATTAATAAATGCTGGGGAGGGGGGTCTTGGGTACATATTTGCCCCTTCCTGTATTTACAGGAGAGAGATGTAAACCAAATATGAAGTATGCTTTGGGCCAGTTGGATTAAAGTGACTCTGGGCCTGTGTGGCCCCACATTGATTGCACTAATGTAATGAAAAAGTTGGGCTGCTGAGGTCTCGGGTAAACACGCATACGCTTCCCTAGCATGTATTTTTTATTTTCTTTTTGCTTGGTGAAAAAAAGTAGACCTTCAGAAAAGTCCAAGCACAGGGACAGCTCTCTATAGAGAGATTTCAGAATTCAGCCTGAATGTAATACGGCCCATTTCAAAAAGTGCACTAATTCATTTACGACGGTAGCATTTCTTTAAATTTTAAATTTTATGCATTTCTTTTTTGCACGTGATATGAAGACGTAAAAGAGTCAGAAAGGAGACCCTGTGAAATTTCTCCCCACTCTATCTTCTAGCCTCTTGGTTTCTCTCCTCAGAGGCAATCAACATGAACACTTCTGCTAGTAATATTTTATCTTAATTTAAAAGTCAGTGTACTTGAGGAGCGGATGTGGCTCAAGCGATTGAGCTCAGTTCCTCCTAAAGAAGACAGCAAGCTGGCCCGATGGGCAGGGGTGGCAAGCGACACAACAAGATGATGCAACAAGAGACACAAGAACAAAAACATAATGAGAGATGCAACAAAAGCAGGGAGCAGAGGTTCCGGTTGCCTCCTAAAGAGGACAAGCAGGACCGTGAGCTGACACGACAAGAGGATGCAACAAGAGACACGAAGCAAAACATAATGAAAGACACAACAAAGCAGGGAACAGAGGTGGTTCAAACAATTAGGTGTCTCCCTCACACATAGGAGGTACTGGTCTTGGTTCTTGGTGCCTCCTAAAGAAACAAAGAAGATGAACAGACAAAGCAAGTGCAAACAATGAGGGTGTGGGGAGAGATAAATAAATACAATAAATCTTTAAAAAAACCTCAATGTACGTGATTTTTAAAATAGATAATATATTTACATGGGTCAAAAATAAAAATACACAAAAAGTTGTACTGTGAAAAGTTTCTTTTTCAGCTCTTCTCTTAACTTGCCCATTTGCTATCTTAAGGCACCTTTTTTTCTCCACTGTGGTCATTCAGGTTTTTAGTTAATTTATGCACATATATGTTATAGATTTTTTATCCCCCATTTCCATACCAGGTACCTATTATATGTATTGTTCTGTTTTTCTTTTCTTCTTCTGATTGGAAAACACTTTCCAGTCATTTCCCAATCAAAATTCCTTTAGCAAGGAACCTGATGGATATTGTTACTGCTTTTTTTATTATTACTTTATTTTGAAAGAAAATTTAGATTACATAAATGTTACATTGAAAATACAGGGGGATTCCTACATACCCCACCTTGTGTCCCCCCCTCCCTTCCTCCATTAAGAACATCTTTCATTAGTGTGGTATATTTGTTACAATTGATGAACACATATTGAAGCACTGATGCTAACCACAGTTTACAGTATAGTTTACACTTTTGCACCACACAACTTTATAGGCTTTGACAGACTGTATAATGGCCTGTGTCTGTCATTGTTATGTCATGCAGGACAATTCCAATGTCCCCAAAATACCCCACTGTACTGCTCCTTGATTAAGGAGAGAGGAGAGTGTGGATTTCTTGAAGGTCACTTTCCAGCTCAGGGTCAGTTTCAGGTTTACATTCTTGGCGTCTGTACTTGTGGGTTCTTCAGTTGCAGAAAAAATATGCCACTCAACACTGAGCATGCCTGGAGCACCGCTTTTCACGTTGGGAAGTGGTAGACTCAGGGACCTCGGGGGTAGCCTGGGACTCAAGCTTCCAGGTCCAAACAGCCTCTGGGAATGAATTGGGTGCATATGAATGAGTTGGCCTTCTGTGGATCCACCATCTCCTGGGATTCTTTTTTTAAAGATTTATTTATTTCTCCCCCCCCCACCCCTCCTCCTGTTCTTTGTGTTCACTGTCTGCTCTCTGTGTCCATTTTGCTGTGTGCTCTTCTGTGTCTGCTTGTCTTCACTTTAGATGGCACCGGGAACCGATCCTGGGACCTTCTGGAGTGGGAAAGAGGTGCTCAATCTCTTGTACTGCCTCAGCTCCCTAGTCTGTAGTGTCTCTTATTGTCTCTCTTCTGTGTCTTTTTTTTGTTGCATCTTCTTGTTGTGCCACCTTTCCATGCAGGCCAGCACACCCGCATGGGCCAGCACTCTGCGCAGGCCAGCCCTTCACTTGGGCCAGCTCGCTGTGTGGGCCAACTCGCCTTCACCAGGAGGCCTCGGGCATTGATCCCTCGACCTCCTATATGGTAGACGGGAGCCCGATCGCTTGAGCTACATCTGCTTCCCACCTGGGAGTCTTCCTGAACAGGTGGGATGCTCAGAGGGAACCAGGCATCCGGGTCTCTTATTCCACGGATCATAGAAGGCTTCAGGTTTTGTTTTCATTTATTTTTTGCTTATTTTTAAAAGGATGAGTGTGACACTAGAGCATGGGAGTTCCAAGCACTGGATCCGGAGTTAGATATTGGATTTAAATTCCTTTTTACCAGCTGGGTCACTTGGTCTAGTTATTGAACTTCTCTGCATTTCAGTTCATCCTCTGTAAAATGAGGATTGTTATCAGGAGTAAAGAATATAATTGGTTTGAGTGTTTAGTACTCTGCCTGGGATTTTAATGTTAAGACGGTGGTGAGGAGATGAGATGAGACCAGAGATGTTGGAATGAGGCCCTTAGCTTAGACAGTCACTGGCTTAGGCTGCACAAGGGTGCACTATATCTGTAGCTATATTGTAGATGTGTCTACATGTACGCCTACATCTATGGCTATCTAATCTATCTTCCTCCTCCTCCCTCCCTTCCCCTCTTCTTTCCTCCCTCCCTCCCTCTCTTCCTCCCTCCTCCCTCCGCATTCTCCTTCCCTTCCCTTCCCTCTCTATCCCTCTCCCTCCCTCCCTCCCTCCCTCCCTCCCTCCCTCCCTCCCTCCCTCCTTTCCTTCCTTCCTTCCTTCCTTCCTTCCTTCCTTCCTTCCTTCCTTCCTTCCTTCCTTCCTTCCTTCCTTCCTTCCTTCCTTCCTTCCTTCCTTCCTTCCTTCCTTCCTTCCTTCCTTCCTTCTTTCCCTGAATGAGTTAGTCTGACCTCCTTCAGCAGATGCTGGAGGGAACTGGGGATTCATAAGATGAAAATACATGGGCAGAGGGGAATTTTGTATTTATTTGACCTCAATTAACTTATAAAATATATAAGAAATTATCTGCAAATAAGTGTCAACTATCTTTGGTCAGGATCTTGTGTCCATTTTGCAATCTCGACATCTATATTTTGCTGGGTCATTGATCTTTGATGTCCCACATTGGGCCACAACCCCAAACCATTTTGTACCCACCATCCACTGACAGTGTTGCCAATTGCAGAGCCCTTGTCTACATATTTATTCATTGTTCATTTCCTGACTGTCCTTGTAAACTTCCTTATTGCCTAAAATTGGTAATATAGCACTTCATAAATTAATAAAAATGTTGCCTTTTAATATCACATCAGCAAAGTGTCTGGGGGCCTGTTTAATTCAGAATATGTACCCTTACATTTTCAAAGCATCTCTTAGGGTTTCAGTGCACAATTCCCATTAACGCTAAATATAATTAGAATTCAAACCCTCAAAACTCCTTATAGAGAAGTTCTCCTTGAATCTCTTTCAGGGCAAGAGTCCCCTTAGTTCAGATATTTGGAAAAATCAACTCAGGCACGAACTAGCATAAGCAACGCACCATTTGTCTATTCATTCAACAACTGTTCATTGTATTTCTAGTGTGTTCCAGGCTCCTCAACAATGACAGCTCTATGAGGAGGAAGCAGCTACTATGGCTGGTAAATATATTCATATAATATGTTGTTAAAATGAGCATACTCTCATATTAATCAATGCTCTCCTTGGTCAGTATGGTATGCTTTTGTTCCATTACAGGGTCATTGTTTTCAACCCTTCAGGTACAAAGGCTTAAGTAAATCAGGTATTTTTATCTCATGAAGTGGGAGCATCTGTGAATGAGGTAAGGGAAACAGCCTGGATAAGAGCTGAGCCAAAGGAGTGGAGGTGGCTCAAAGCCTTTGGGTGCCCCCTCCCACATGAGAGGTCCCAGGCTCAGTTCCCCGGGCTTCCTAAAAAGACGAGCACACAATGAACAGACACGGAGCAGACAGTGAGTGCAAAACAATGAGGAGAGGGGAATAAATAAAAAAGTCTTTAAAAAAAAAAGTTGAGCCAAGAAGGGTTCTCCTGGACAACAATGTTGAGCTTCCTCCCAGATAAAGAACTTTGAGCCAAGAGGGAGTCGAGGCAGGGCAGCTGTCTCCAGTCAACTGGTGGGGTGGGAAAGACCTCATGTTGTATCAAAAGGCAAGCCATGCACGGGAAGCAAGTATTCTTGGGCAAAGTTGTTCATCTAAGTTCGATTCATCCAGAACTATATTCTCATCCAGTTTACATTTCTCCATCAACACTACCAGCGTAAAACTGATTTTATCACCATCTTTGAAAACATCAGTGTACTTAATGTTGAAAGCATTTTTCAGGCTGGTCATCTTGTATAAAAAGTAAATGAACTTAGTCTTCTTTTGAGGTTCTTAGTAAACGTTTACTAACTAGTGGTGAAAAAGCTTCTAGAATCTCTGATAAATATATTTATGTAATATGTTATCTTCTTTTTCCTATGTTTACAAGGTGTTTTCCCTGTGTTTACCTTTTCTAGAATTTTGCCAGTAAATAATGTCAGCTTCATTGATCTGAAATTTGCAGAATGACATCTTTTGTAAAAACACGAACTTCATTTTGATACAATCTTCCAGAATATTATCTTATTGATTTCCAACACTCTTCAAAGGTTGCCACCGTCTTCCTCATGGAAATTTGCTGCCTTATTGTTCCATCCTTGCAGTTGACTTTATTTGCTTTATATCAAACAACAGATTGTCCTCAATCTTTTCCTTATAAAGAACATTTTTGATCAAAAGTGCCAGTCTCTAAAGGAGGACAGCAGTAACTACTCTGGAAAACCATCAGATAAGGAGGTTTCAAGATCTAACAATAAATCATCTTTAGGGACAACCTAAAAAATCACTAGAAAAATGGAATCAAGGAACCAGTAAACTAGATCGTTAGATTGAGGAGAGAGGAGAGTGAGGACTTATTGAAGGTCACATTAGAAGATTCTTCTAATGTGGATATGGGCTACTGAAATACACATTTTCTGATGCTGTGACTTTATGTTCTAAAAGATAAAAGGTTTTTCAACATACAGAAGGGTAAAATAAAACACAAGCCACAGAATAATAAGCCTTGGAGTAGCCTCCTGCCTGAAATGACAGATCACAGCCACTAACAAAGGCATTTATTCTACACTTGAACCTTCATGGGTAGAATATGTCCATTCATTCTAGACGCTAAAGAAGGAAGCCTTTCAAGTGTGTTGCAATGTATCTACATATCACAGGAGAAATGGAAATGATAGGCATCATCCCCAGGTGAATCAGAAATGACATGAATCAGATGCCCCAAGGCCTGTTGGGGCAGTTTAGGATCTTGATAGATGAACTACTCAGAGCCTTGGGAAACATAGATAGACGGTAAGCCCAATTGGCCCCTTTGGGCAGATGGAGTTTGGGTTGTTTCAGCTTGTGTGTCTGACAGTGGGAATGCCCCCTTTCTCCTACTCTTGGGCATGCCTCCAGCACTTCTAGCTGCTCTTGAACACAGGCACTGTGGATGAAGCCTCCCACAGTGAGAACTCTGCTGCCCACCTGGCTTCTCTTTCCTGTGCAAATTGTGCTCATGTTCAACCATTCCTCCAATACCATAATCTCTTTCCTGAATATTCCTGTACACATTGGTTTACCCTTAGCTTGAACTCTAAAACGAATTCTCTTAATACCACTTACGGTGGCTATTTACATTACATTTTCTCTCTGTGTGCTTCATCTTTTCCTATCAGTTAGCTGGTAGCTTCTAAAGGTAGGGACTAAATACTTTTTTATTAGAGAAGTTGTGAGCTTACAAAACAATCATGCATAATGTGCAGAATTCCCACACGTCACCCCTCCACCAACACCTTGCATTGTTGTGGCACGTTTGTTACAGATTATGAAAGAACATTATCGGGAAGCGGATTTAGCCCAGTGGTTAGGGCGTCCGCCTACCACATGGGAGGTCCGCGGTTCAAACCCCGGGCCTCCTTGACCTGTGTGGAGCTGGCCCATGCGCAGTGCTGATGCGCGCAAGGAGTGCCCTGCCACGCAGGGGTGTCCCCGCACAGGGGAGCCCCACGTGCAAGGAGTGTGCCCCGTAAGGAGAGCTGCCCAGCATGAAAGAAAGTGCAGCCTGCCCAGGAATGGTGCCGCACGCACGGAGAGCTGACACAGCAAGATGAGGCAACAGAAAGAAACACAGATTTCCGTGCCGCTGACAACAGAAGCAGACAAAAAAGAAGACACAGCAAATAGACACAGAGAACAGACAACTGGGGTGGGGAGGGAAATAAAATGAAATAAATAAATCTGAAAAAATGAAAAATAAACATGTTCTTAAAAAAAAAAAGAAAGAAAGAACATTATCAAAATACTGCTACTATGGGCCATAGCTTACATTTGGTATATTTTTTCCATACACCTCCCTAATATTAACATAAGGTATTAGTATCGTACATTTGTTATAGTTCACGAGAGAATGCTCTCATATTTGTACTGCTAACCACAGTCCATCTTCCACCGCATGGTTCCCTGTGTTGTACAGTCCCATGCCTTGCACAGTTCATTCAGAGCATACCCTCAGCAGACCTCAATTTCATCACAGAGTTGTGCAGTTCTTGTCTCAGTAAAAATTTTAATGTTTTCATTAGTCCAAAAGAAAAATTCCCATATCCCTCGGTAGGAACTGTACTTAACTTTTTTCAATTTTTGCTTGTTTTCATTTCTTTTTAGTGCCTTTCACATAGTATGAAGGAGCTAATGAATGAACACATGCTTGATTTTCGGTATGTCACCCTTGGAAGTTCTGGGTTCTTGATGATCTCAGACAGTCCCAACCTACCTCCCCACACTTTGTTCTCCCTCCCCCCATCCCTGCCAGGAAGACTCTTTTTCTTAGCATGTGAGTCCTAATGGTTGAATCATTGTACCTCAATATAGTATCAGTCTTTTTTTTTTTTTCAAGATTTATTTATTTATTTCTCCCCCTACCTTGTTGTTTGTTGTGTGCTTGTCTTCTTTTTAGGAGGCACCGGGAACTGAACCTGGGACCTTCCATGTGGGAGGGAGGCATCCAATCACTTGAGCCTGGGCGGGTTGCGCTTTTTTCACACTGAGTGGCTCTCCTTGCGGGACACACTCCTTACGTCTGGGGATCCCCTACGCGGGGGACACCACTGCCTGGCATGGCACTCCTTGCTTGCGTGCATCAGCACTGCGCATGGACCAGCTCACCACATGGGTCAGGAGGCCCTGGGGATCGAACCCTGGACCCTCCATATAGTAGACACTCTCTATCAGTTGAGCCACATCCGCTTCCCAGTAATGATGACTTCATAGGGCTGTTGAGAAGATTAAACTAGTTAATGAATTTAAGGGACTCAGCAGAGTGCCTAGCATGGGTTAAGGGCTCCAGGATGTTAGCTCCTATTCTCTTTTTAGTGAAACATTCCCTCCTGCCTCAATTTATTTGAGGCGTAGGGGTAATATGAAGTTGGGCATCATGACAGCCAGAGTTTTTCTGGTGACAACGCAGCATGTCAGTTTTAGAAGTGCTACTGACCCAGCTTTTCCCATCAGCTGAATGAACAGCTGCAGAATTTTTCTGTAGCCGATACCCATCCAGAACAGTGGGTCAACCCCAAGTGGCCTCCTGAGGAAGTGATTCTGAGAAGTACAGTCTGGACATCAGACTGATCACTGGGGAGTAGCAGCGGCAGATAGATGGCTGCAGTGGCTCAGACTCAGCCTACATATTGGGGTTCTATTTGAACCCAAACACTGTGTAACCCAGAGGGCAAAAGGTGGTGCCCAAACAGGAAGGGGCTGTCATCGTTGACTCTGGAGGTATCCAGTTAATATTTCGTGCTGTGTTGAGCCATTCAGTCTTTTCCATCGGTAGTCTTGCTGCATTTATTTATGTATATGCCTGGAGTGTATAGAAGCCTCTGTATGACATAAATTGGTGGAATGAAATAGCCCAGTGTCTGGGCTATGATATCTGGGGCTGGACCATTCCTGGTGGAGGCCATTGGAGAAATCTGAGCCCCTCGGGGCACATGGAGGGCTGGGCCCCAGATGCGTGTTCGAAGAGAGCACAGTGATTTGGTTGGCATGGAGCCTTCCCTTGGACGTTCAAGGGAGCAACTCACTGCTGCGCCTGAATATGTGCTGGATTATTATTAGCATAACCCTAAAGAGGCTGTTGGTTATTTTAAATTCATTTTCACTTTTTTTTTTAAATTAGAGAAGTTGTGGGTTAACAGAACAATCATGCGTAACATGCAGGATTGCTATCCACCACCTCACCACCAATACCTTGCCCTGGTGAAGAATATTTATTAAAATTGATGATAGCGCTTTTTGATAATTGCACTATTTTATTTTTAACAGTAGTAGCCAGCATTTATTGAGAGAATCTGTGTTCTAGGCACTTTGTGAAACAACTTACACGAATTAGCTCATGTAAAAGAACCGATACCCAGACCTACGAAATATGTCTGATTATTAACATTTTTTTAAAAATTAGAGAAGTTGTAGGTTTACAGAAAAATCATGTAAAAAATATAGCATTCCCATAAACCCCCTACTGTTAATGCTTTGCATTAGTGTGGTACCCATGTTACAAGTGATGAAAGAATATTAAAATAGTACTCTTGGGAGCAGACGTGGCTCAGACGTTGGGCATTCGTGTCCTATGTGGGAGGTCCCAGGTTCGGTTCCTGGTGCCTCCTGTAGAAGACGAGCACACGATAGCACATAGTCAAGAGAACTGAATTGAAAAATAAATAAATAAAATAAAAGTAAAATATATCTTTAAAAAAATGAAATCATACTATTAACATCGTCCATAGTTTACATTAGGTGTACTTTTCCTCCATATACCACCCTATTATTAACACTTTAGATTAGGGTCGTACGTGTACTGTAATTCGTGAATGAACGTTTTTGTACTATTAACTATTGTCCATCATCTACACTAGGGTTCGCTGTGTTTTACAGTCCTAAGTTTTATCTTTGAATTTTTATTCCAGTAACATATACGACTTAAAGTTTCTCCTTTCAACCACACTCACATATATTGTTTAGTGTTGTTAATTATACTCACAATAACACGTCACCATCACTACCATCCATTTCCAAAACATTACAATCAACCTAAATAGAAATTCTGTATAAATTAAGCTTCAGCTCCCCATTCTCTATCCCCAATCTATCCTCTGGTAACCTCTATTCTATATCCTAACTCTATGAGTTTGCTTATTATAATTAGTTCATATCAGAGAGAGCATACAATATTTGTCTTTTGTGTCTGAATTATTTCACTGAGCATAATGTCCTCAAAGTTCATCCATGTTGTTGCATGCATCATTCTTTTTAATGGCTGAATAATATTCCTTTATATTTATACACCGCATTTTGTTTATTCATTTTTCAGTTGATGGACACATAGATTGTTTCCATCTCTTGGCAATTGTGAATAATACTGTAAGGAACATCAGTGTGCAAATATCTGTTCATGTCCCTGCTTTCAATTCTTTTGAGTATACAGTATACAAATGGCAGGATTGCCATATTATATGGTAATTCTATACTTAGTTTCCCAAGGAACTGCCGAACTGTCTTCCATAGTGGCTGCACCTTTTGACATTCCCACCATCAATGAATGAGGGTTCCTATTCCTCCACATTCTCTCCAACACTCGTCGTGTTTTCTGTTTTTATTAACAGTAGCCAATCCAGCAGATGCAAAATGATATCTCATTGTAGTTTTCATTTGTATTTCCCTAATAGTTAGTGATATTGACCATCTTTTCAAATGCTTTTTAGCCATTTGTATATCTTCTATTGGGGAAATGTCTATTCAAGTCTTTTACCCATTTTATTTTATTTTATTTATTTATTTATTTTTAAAGTGTTAACTCTTTGATTTATTTTTTGAGCTGTCTATTCTTCTTTTTTTTTTTTTAAGATTTATTTATTTATTTAATTCCCCCCCCTCCCCTGGTTGTCTGTTCTTGGTGTCTATTTGCTGCATCTTGTTTCTTTGTCCGCTTCTGTTGTCGTCAGCGGCATGGAAAGTGTGGGCGGCGCCATTCCTGGGCAGGCTGCTCTTTCTTTTCACGCTGGGCGGCTTTTCCTCACGGGCGCACTCCTTGTGCGTGGGGCTCCCCCACGCGGGGGACACCCTTGCGTGGCAGGGCACTCCTTGCGCGCATCAGCACTGCGCATGGCCAGCTCCACACGCATCAAGGAGGCCCGGGGTTTGAACCGTGGACCTCCCATATGGTAGATGGACACCCTAACCACTGGGCCAAAGTCCGTTTCCCTTATTTTATTTTTAAAGATTTATTTTATTTATTTCTCTCCACCCCCCCCCACCAGTTGTCTGTTCTCTGTGTCCATTTGCTGCATGTTCTTCTTTTTGTCTGCTTCTGTTGTTGTCAGTGGCATGGGAATCTGTGTTTCTTTTTTGTTTTGTTGTTATTGCATCATCTGGTTGTGTCAGCTCTCCGGGTGTACGGTGCCATTCTCAGGCAGGCTGCACTTTCTTTTGCGCTGGGTGGCTCTCCTTACAGGGCACACTCCTTGTGCATAGGGCTCCCCTATGTGGAGGACACCCCTGCGTGGCACGGCACTCCTTGCGCGCATCAGCACTGCGCATGGGGCAGCTCCACATGGGTCAAGGAGGCCTGGGGTTTGAACTGCGGACCTCCCATGTGGTAGACGAATGCTCTATCCACTGGGCCAAGTCCGCTTCCCTTTTTTGCCCATTTTAGAATTGGGTTGTTCATCTTTATATTGTTGAGTTGTAGAATTTCTTTACATATTCTTGACAGTAAACCCTTATCAGATATGTGATTTGATTTTTAAATATTTTCTCCCATTGAGTAGGTTGTCTTTTCACTTTCATGACAAAGTCCTCTGATGCACAAACATTTTTAAATTTGAGGATCATTTATTTTTTTCTTTCTTTGCTTGTGCTTTGGGTGTAAAATCTAAGAAACTATTGCCTAACAGGAGAGCCTGAAGATGCTTCCCTACATTTTCTTCTAGTAGTTTCAGAGTTTTGGTTTCTATATTTAGTTCTTTGGTCCATCTTGAATTAATTTTTGTTTAAGGCATGAGATAGGAGTTTTCTTTCATTCTTTTGCATATGGATATCCAATTCTCTAGCCCAATTTTTTTTTTTTTTAATTTTTTTATTTTTTATTGACTTTGTAATAATATTACATTAAAAATATATATGTGAGGTCCCATTCAACCCCACCCCCCCACCCCCCCTCTCCCCCCCCCCCCAACAACACTCGTTCCCATCATCATGACACATCCATTGGATTTGGTAAGTACATCTTTGGGCACCTCTGCACCTCATATACATTGGTTCACATCATGGCCCATACTCTCCTCTATTCCATCATGTAGGCCCTGTGAGGATTTACAATGTCCGGTGATTACCTCTGAAGCACCATCCAGGGCAGCTCCATGTCCCGAAGACGCCTCCACCTCTCATCTCTTCCTGCCTTTCCCCATACCCTTTGTCCATTATGTCCACTTTTCCCAATCCAATGCCACCTCTTCTATGTGGACACTGGATTGGTTGTGTCCATTGCACCTTTATGTCAAGAGGAGGCTCAGATTCCACCTGGATGCTGGATGCAATCCTCCCATTTTCAGTTGTAATCACTCTAGGCTCCATGGTGTGGTGGTTGTCCTTCTTCACCTCCATCTTAGCTGAGTGTGGTAAGTCCAATAAATCAGATTGTAGGTGCTGGAGTCTGTTGAGGCTCAGGATCTGGCTATCACATTGTCAGTCCAGAGATTCAAATCCCCTAAATATATCTTAAACCCCAACATTAACTGCACCTCCAGCACATTAGCATGAAAGTCTTATGAAGGGAGATCCCATCTGAGTCCAGATTCATCACACATAAACACCATTTCCAAAGAGGGGCCATCTGCCCTGGTAGTTAACCCCATCGGCCATGACCATAACTCCCATGGGTCTCTTTAGCCCTCAAAGGAACCAATATCTGGGGGTTGTATCTGCTTTATCTGTCTCTCTGACTCTGCTCAGTTGTGCATGAGGGCAAACCTTCTGCCAGCCTCCAGACTCTTTTTTAGAAACTCGTAGCCATATAAACTCATTTCTCCTTTCCATTTCCCCCTTACTTTAGGTCAAACAGCATTTTAAAGTCATGGTATTTTATGTAGACATGGATATTCTGCTGATCCGCATTGAACCTTCCGTATAAGGTCATTTTCCAGTTGCATCATCAGTTGGTAGTTGATAGTGGTCCCTCGTTGCCAGGGAGGCTCATCCCCGGGTGTCATGTCCCACGCTGGGGGGAAGGCATTGCATTTACATGCTGAGTTTGGCTTCGAGACTGCTAGCCCAATTTTTGAAGAGTAATTTTTCCCAATTGAATGGACTTGGAAGTCTTGTCAAAAATTAATTGGCTATAGATGTGAAGGTCTATTTCTGAACTCTCCATTTGATTCCGGTGGTCAGTATATATAACAGCCAGTACTATTCTGTTTTGCCCACTGTAGCTTTTTTTCATAAGCTTTAAAGTCAGGAAGTATGAGTCCTCCAACTTTGATCTTCTTTTTCAAGATGTTTTTGGCTATTCATGGCCCCTCCTTCTTCCAAATAAATTTGGTAATTGAATTTTCTACTTCTGCAAAGTAGATTGTTGGAATTTTGATTGGGATCGCATTGAATCTGTAAATCATTTTAGGTAAAATTGACATCTTAATATATTTAGTCTACTAATCCATGAATACTGAATGTCCTTCCTTTTAGTTAGGACTTCTTTGATTTCTTTTAGTAATGTTTTATAGTTTTTTGTGTGGAAGTCCTTTACATCCCTAGTTAAATTTATTCCTAGATATTTGATTCTTTTAGTTGCTATTGTAAATTGAATTATTTTCTTGATCTCTTCCTCAGATTTCTCATTACTAGTGTATGGAAAATTATTGATTTTTGCATGTTGATCTTGTATCTCACCATTTTGCTGAATTCATTTATTAGCTCTAGAAGTTTTGCTTTCAATTTTTCAGGACTTTCTAAATGTAGGATCATGTCATCTGCAAATAGTGGCAGTTTTACTTTTACCTTTTCAATTTGGATGCCTTTTATTTCTTTTTCTTGCCTAATTGCTCTGGCTGGAACTTCTAGTATAATGTTGAAAATCAGTGGTGACACAAGGCATCCTTGTCTTGTTCCTGGTCTTAGAGGGAAAACTTTCACTCTTTCATACACCACTGAGTATGATGCTTTCAAACACCAGCTTTCATACTCCACTGAGTATAAGGTTAGCTGTGGATTTTTCATACATGCCCTTTATTATATTGAAGAAGTTTGTTTCCATTCCTATTTTTCTAAGTGTGTTTAGAATTTTGTCAAATGCCTTTTCTGCATCAATCGAGATGATCATATGTGTTTTTTCCCTTTGTTAATGTAGTGTATTGCATTAATTGATTTTCTTATGTTGAATGACACTTGCATACCTGGGATAAAATCCACTTGACCATGTGCTATTGGATTCGATTTGTAAGTATTTTGTTTAGGATTTTTGCATCTATATTCCTAAGTTAAATTGGTCTGTAGTTTTCTTTTCTTGTAATATCTTTTTCTGGCTTTGGTGTTTGGGTGATCTTGCTTTCATAGAATGAGTTAGGTAGTGCTCCCTCCACTTGAATTTTTTGAAGAGTTAGAGTAGGATTTGTATTAATTCTTCTTGGAATGATTTATAGAATTCACCTTTGAATCCATCTGGCCCTGGGTTTTTCTTTGTTGGTTGGGAGGTTTTTGATGACTGATTCAATCTCTTTACTTAATATGTTTGAGGTGTTCTATTTCTTCTAAAGTTAGCATAGGTTGCTTGTGTGTTTCTATGAATTTTTCCATTTCATCTAAGTTGTTTAATTTGTTTATAGTGTCTTCTTAATGATCCTTTTTATTTCACCCCACTCCTCCCCCCATAACAACAACCTCCTCCATCATCATGAGACAGTCATTGCACTTGGTGAGTACATCTCTGAGCACCGCTGCACCTCATGGTCAATGGTCCACATCATAGCCCACACTCTCCCACAGTCCACCCAGTGGGCCATGGGAGGACCTACAATGTCCGGTAACTGTCCCTGCAGCACCACCCAGGACAACTCCAACCCCCGAAAACGCCCCACATCTCATCTCTTCCTCCCACTCCCTACCCCCAGCAGCACCATGGTCACTTTCTTACACCAATGCCACATTTTCTTCGATTACTAATCACCATAGTTCGTGAATAGAATATCAGTAAGTCCACTCTAGTCCATACTCTATTCCTCCATCCTGGGGACCTTGGAATGGTTGCATCCACTCCATATCTATATCAAGAGGGGGCTTAGATTCCACATGGATGCTGGATGCAATGCTCCTGCTTTCAGTTGTAGGCACTCTTGGCTCCCTGGTGTGGTGGTTGACCTTCTTCACCTCCATGTTAGCTGAGTGGGGTAAGTCCAATAAATCAGAGTGTAGGAGTTGCAAGTCTGTTGAGGCTCAGGGCCTGGCTATCACATGGTCAGTCCAGAGCTTCAGGTCCCCTGGGTATATTTTAAACCCCAGCACCAACTACAGTTCCAGTAAAAGTAACAGGAGAGGCTTGTGAACAAAGATCACATCTGAGTGCAGCTCCATCACACAGAAACACAAACTCCAAAGTAGGGCCAACTGACATGGCACTGAACTCCATCTGCCATGACCATAGATCTCTGACCAGATCTCTGTAGCCCTCAGAAGGGGTCCAATCCATCCTATCTGGGCCTGGGGGCCTCATCTTTTCCCGGGTCATACTTAGGGAGACCTGGTAAGTTTTGGACCAAACTTGGGTCAAGTGGTGATCATAGACCTATTCATCAAATATTTCTAGCTCTCCACCTTCTGGATACATGTTAGGCTTGCATTTTTGGGGCCCCTTGCAGCTGGGTAGGGTCATTTGACCAATTCTGGCTAATGAGTTAGAAAGAAAGTGACCGGAGTCACTTCTGAGCTAGAGCATTTAATTACCTACGTGAGATCTTCTAGTGTTTCCTTTTCCTCTGAAATTGCAGCTGCAGTGTTTGAGATGGCAACGTCTCTTTTAGTCTGAGTTCCTGAGTGATAGCAATTTTTTTTTTTTGCCAAGAAATCTTCTTTAACAATTCCTTGGATAACAATAAGACAAAAAAGGCAAAATCAACATGATTTGGCAAAGGAGGTTTTTTTTTTTAATTTTAAATAACAAAAACATTCACACACTTGCGATTCATCTTATCTGCTTTGAGGAAAAACATTAAAGAAGGTAGAAGGGGAAAAAAAATCAAACCCCAAGTAATGATAAAAATAGATGAATCCTCCATAAAAATCTGGACTAAACTACAGAACCACTCATATCTATCTATTCAGTATTCAGAGCATGAGGTGAAATATCAAAATATAAAAAATTAAAAAAAAAATTGAGATACTGCAATTGTATTAATGCCCTCTGCCCACTAGGCTCCCTTGGGCTGCCCTGGCAACTGGCTGCTGGAAACTACTGACCAGAAATAGATATATAGCAAGATCAAGAAATAAATATTTTTCTAAGCCATGGGGACTTGGGGGCTGTTTGTTATGCTACATAATCCAGTCTCTGTTGAATGATACAGAAGCTGATCATTGAGACATAGAATGTCATGTAAGCTTATAAAAATGAGAAGAGTGATTCAACCAAGGTCGCATGGCTTGCTAGTTGATTAGTGGTAGAGGCAGGACTTGAACTGCAGGCCCTTGATTACATTTTTTCTGTGTATTCAGGGACTCTTTGTAAAGGTAAAAAAGGAGTCCATTGACTCTAAATCAGCTACAAATGTGAACCACTTTTGCAATTTAACATTTTTAGTAACTACATAAAAATGCAGAAGAAACAGATAAAATAAATTTTAGTAAAACATTTAATTTAACCCAATATATTGAAAATATGATTGAATTTCAACATAAAATCAATATAAAATAGTTAATGAGATATTATGCTTTTTCATCTAAGTTGTCACAACCTGATGGATATTTTGCAGTTGCAGCACCTCTCAATTTATACTAGCCACATTTCAAGTGCTCGATAGCTCCATATGGCTAGTGTGACCATACTGGACAGCAAAGCTCTAAGTTCTTGGAGGCCTGGATTTCTACTCAGTTCCTTTTGCAAAATACCCAATTTTGTGTCCCATGTAATAACAATATTTCTGGATTTCTTTATCTGGATACTAAGCACCATAATACTTGGTCCCGACTCCCTAGCTACTTCATAGGAATGCGAAGGCAATTAATGAGATCACATCTGAGTGCAGTAGAGGTTCTATCTGTCTAAATTCAAGCGCTATTCTCTTTTATGTGTCTGTGGGGAAGTCCCATTAGCACCCATGGAAACTATGCCTGTTACTATCATGGAAAAACAAACATTTCTGAGCAAGCAGAGAATAATGCTAGGTTACTAAAGAGGTGTGCTCTTTCGGCGTGGGCGGGGACTTTTGCCAGAGCTGCTGGGGTGATAGAGGCCTGTGGTGATACCACGGGGTGACGGCCTGAATCTGGGCAGCCCGCTGGGTAGGGGAGGTGGTGGAAGGTAGACCTGGGGGTTAAAGCCTTGTCTTCAGAACTCACGGGACACCAGTGTCCCTTGCAAAGATACCCTGGAACAAAGGCGAGTTAGCGCCTTGCTCATAAGATGTGCAGAAAGTCAACAGACACATCAAGAATTGTCTCTCGACAGTCAAATTTCTGAATTTTGAAGACTGCACTTTGACAAAGGTTTCGCTGCTAGTATCTGGCCAGGCCAGGATGCTTCCTGGGTGCAGAGCTTGTGCTGTTTCCACGGTACTCAACCTAAGTCCCCAGTCATGTGATGGAAAAGACACTCCCACATTATTAGCTTTTTTGTGTCTCTTCCACTGTAGAGTAGGAGTGGTCTTGGTTTGAAAAAGATGCATCAAAGTACAAAAGCAACGGAAATTACTTTCATTACCAAAGTCCTAGAGGTTTTAATGCCCCGAACATGCATTCTGATAATGTCTTAACAGGACCCTTAAAATCATGGAAGCTTTAGGCAATGAAAACGCTAGTCTGGGAGAAATTTAAGAGCCACATTTTATTTTTTTAAACTTAAAAGCTAGCCCAGTATCTGCCCCTGAGTAGGTGCACAACTTTTGTTGAACTTGAGTAAAAAATGAATGATGGGAAGAAAGAGAAACACTCTCCTTTACTCCTTTCTTATTCATTTTCTCTTTGGTCCTTTCTTCCTGCAAACAAAGCAGGTATATGTTGCACTCATCGATGCCCTTTGCTTTAGCTGCTTGTTGCAATAACTTATTCCATATGTTTATTTCCTCCAGTGTGAAAACACTTGGCGCAAGTGCTCTTTTTTATTTATAGTTTCCTGAGTTGGGAGGCCTGCCTCTGCTCGCTCGTTTCGATGTCTCTCACACACATCCCCAGGAGGGTGAAAGCGAAGTGCTGATGGGTGCGACCTCAACACAGGGACTCCTTCAAGGACCGCCGTGGTTTCCGGGACTGTCCTCCCAGGTGGCCGCCCCCAGGCCGGCGATGGCTGTCTGCCTGGCCCTTCCCTCCTGCGCCTGGCCTGTCGGCCCAGATGCCCTCTCCCTCCTCAGCCGAGCGCAGCCCATATGGAGGGAGGGGAAATGGAACACGCCCGCTGAGCTTCCACGGGGGGGGGGGGGCTTGGAGGAAGTCCACCACAGGCTGAGTTTTGAAGGGCACGGTGAGTCAGTGCACTTAGCCCAGAGGGAAAACCGGGGATGAGAAACCTACCCTTTAATTAATGGGAGAGGAAGAAGCAGTTTCTGGAGTCACCCTTCCCTTTCAGAAGCAAAGCATGCCTTAGGAGGAGAGTTGGGTTCCAGAGGGTGAAGTTATTTTTATGTCCATTCATGAAGCCAAATCAACGGTGACCCAAGGCCATTTTTCTGATTTGACATTAGAGTTACCACAAGGGTCAGCCACAGCCCTGTCCTCCCTCTGGGTGAACAAAGGGCTTCAGGGACTCATAGAACCCCCGAGAGAAGCAGATATACCTTTTCTGACTACTCTGCTGGGGCCACAGAGAAAGCCACCTGGTCTAGGTTTGTGGTGATCTCCGTTCTCATTTCATTGGCTTAGCTAAATGGCCTCTCTCTTGCTTGTCCATGTGGGAGTAGTCATGACTTGATATCTAGGAGGACCTTGGCGCTCACCACCCATTATAGCTACATTCTTTGTAGACTTCCCAACAGGAGGGAGGGCCAGAAAGAAGTTTCGGCAGGTTTGTTCCAGTAAAAGCTGCACAGGAGTGGAACAGGCTGCCCGTCAAGTCTGGAACTGTCCATGCCGCAAAAAGGATGCCTCCTTGATGTGGGAAACGGGAATTAATTATTCCTAAGATCTTTTCTAAAAATAAGTCTAAGTTTTCCCTTCTCTTAGCTCTCCTACAGAAAGACAGTAGATTGGATTGCTAAAAAGCAGAGGCTGAAGTCAGGTTTGCGTTCTGCAGCTCGAAAAGCTGTGCTGCGTAACCTTAGGCAGCTTCTTCACCTCTGTGCCTCGGTTTCCTCATCTGTACAATAGGTATGATAATGGCGGAGTCTGTTTCATGGGATCTATGTTGCTCCTGGGGTTATTGGGAGATATAAGTGAGTTAACTCAGGCAGCGTGTGCAGAGCAATACCTGATCTGTGGTCGGCAATCAGTGAATGGTAGCTGTTACCATTGACAGTTCAAAAACTACAACCAAAAAATGTGTCCGAATCCCCCTCTTTCTCCTGACAGCCAGGGGTGCACTTTCTGTCTTTCTTCTTGATAATCATATCGCAAAATGGATGGGAATGAGGTGGAATAGCAGGGTACAGGAGGAAGGAAAGAGGGTGTGAAAGAATTAGCTACACCTTCACAGAGCAAGTCACAACTGTAATTATCGTGCTTGTCTGTGGAAGCAAATGAGGAAGCAGCACTGAGAAAGCAAATAAGCAAGATCCGCATCAGTCATCCTTGTCACTGTCACTATCATCTGTGGTCCTCTCCCAAGTAGCTTGAAAGTTATTAGCGATGAAGCAATAAAATGTCAAAAAGTTTGTGTTCCCAAGCTCCAGTTTTTCCCGGGTTTTTACCCGGGAGGGTAAATCAGCTCAGATACCGCCTTGAAGAGAGGAGGTGCTCAATAAATGCTGATTCTTCCCTCTTTGCTGATACCTCCCCCATTTCCACTTTCCCACTTGCTTCCTTTCACCTGTCCCCTGGCTACTATCCCCAAATCTCTCCAATTGCCTCAAGTCTAACACTGAACTCGTTCTTAAGAGACTCCACTGCCTCCCTCTTCAGAGCAAACAGAAACCATCAGGATGACCGTTCAGTATCCCTCACTTTCATGCCTGGCTCACCCATGATATGACTTGTTAGTCCCTCTCTTGCTTTTACCTGAGAGAAACCGTGTGTCCCCTCCTCTGTGAGGTGAAGCCCTCCCTCTACACGGCCCCTGAATCTCAGCCCTTCTGTCTCATCTGCTACCTCCTTCCCTTCTTATGCTGGCAGTTAGACCCCTCATTTCTGAAACCAATGGCTCCCTCCCCTTTAGCTCCTTCCTCTTGGCCTCCAAGCATGTCTATGCCTCTTCAATCCAAAATAACTTATATCCATACCCCCCTCCTGTCTCAAGAAACCTCTCTCTCTCCTTTCTACACTGTGGGGTTTCTTGAAAGAGGAAGCCCTTTTTCTTCATGCTCTGCATGTTTTCCTTTGATGATGTTCTCCATTTGCATGGCTTTGACCAACGTCTATGTCTCCACTTTTGACTTTCCCCTGTCACCAACTCCTTGTGTTCCACAGTCACCTCTGATTTATCATGTCTCAAACTAAGCTCTTTATGTTCCTCCTCAAACTGACTTCTTTTCTTTCTGCCTTCCTCTTCCATTTTGCATAATGTTGCCACCACCTCTGCAAACTCCCTAACCAGAAACTTCAGCGTCATCCTTTATTCATTCCCCTCCTTCAACCTCTGCATCAAGTGAGTCACAAAAGATTTTACTGGAAGACAATTCATAGCACACACTTGCTGATTCCCCTTAGAAACGTTTCTCTAATCTGATCTTCCTACTCACCATCTCAACTGACACTCTGTCTTCAGCTTCTCACCTTTTTCCTGAATGATTGCACCTGTCCAGCTGGTTTGTCTCTTCCCTTTCCAGTCCATTCTCCTCTATGTTGCGAAAGCAATTTATTTCAAACTGAAATCTTTAAAAACTCTATGGGTTCACTGATGTCCTACAAACTGGTCAAAATTCCTTGAATACTTAATATGGCATAAAAATTTTGTATCCCTCTCCCTCCACATTCTCACCCCACCAGTCCTCTGCAACTTCATTTGCTGGAGTTCTGGAACATGTACCTCCCATTCCAGGCAAGGTGTACTTCCTGCCCTTTCCCATGCCATAATGAATGATTTTTCAAAATTATCTCAAGGTCATCCTTGTGTGAGGCTTTTTCTGACTCCCCTAGCCTGAGCTGTTAGCTTCTCTGTGCTCATCAGTTCTTTTTTCATCTTTATTCCAGAACTTTGGAGATACTTACTTAAAGTGTGAGCAAGTACAGGCAGAATCAGGTTGACATAACAAATTGAGACACATAATGGATGAGCCTAAAGTTAGAATTTTGTGTATAAGTTTAGAGAAATACGTTGCTATTTGGGAGATGATTTCTCTTACTCAGGCCAATTTTTAAACGGCAATTTTCTATTTTTTTTAAGATTTTATTTTTATTTATTTAATTCCCCTCCCCCGGTTGTCTGTTTTCTGTGTCTTTTTGCTGCGTCTTGTTTCTTTGTCCGCTTCTGTTGTCGTCAGTGGCACAGGAAGTGTGGGCGGCGCCATTCCTCAGCAGGCTGCACTTTCTTTCGCGTTGGGCGGCTCTCCTTACGGGTGCACTCCTTGCGCGTGGGGCTCCCCTTCGCGGGGGACACCCCTGTGTGGCACAGCACTCCTTGCGCGCATCAGCACTGCGCATGGACCAGCTCCACACGGGTCAAGGAGGCCCGCGGTTTGAATCGCGGGCCTCCCATGTGGTAGACGGACGCCCTAACCACTGGGCCAAAGTCCGTTTCCCGCAATTTTCCTTTGATTACCATTAGGGTTAGATAGATATATAACATACAGGTCAATGATACCTCTTCTCAAAATTGTAAATGTCTGGGGTATATTAAGTCTGAGTGAAATTTTTGTCAATTGTAATGTCGTTAAGTGATTATTGCAAGTACATCCTTAAATTTCTATTCTGTAAACAATGAAAGTCAATTAAAATTGTATAGACTATCTAGGATAGGGAGCAGCTTGTCTAGGGAGTGGATAGGAGGGTGACAAAGAGTATCTTTGTAGGGGAGTATTCATTACCATATAAAACTTTATTATCTTTTAATTTGTTTTCTTATCGATTATCTATCTTCCCTTCTGGAATATGTTTTAAAAAGAAGGGGGCTTTATTTGGCTTTTCACCACTGTGATACCAGACTCAAGATGAGGCATTTAAAAAATACTTCTAGGGAAAGGAAAGAAGAAAAAGGAAGAGAGGAAGGTGAGGAGGGAGGGAGGGAATGAGGGGAAGAGGTAAGCATGTTCTTTAGTATCAAATCTCTTCTATGAAATAATCAAACTGAAATCTTCAGGTGAATAGAAACACCTTCATGTTACCAACTTTGCAAAACAGCTGTTACAAGCTTAAAGACAATAGGTTTCTTGTCATATCCCATAATTTAGCACACAACTTGGCTTAGCTCTGTTGAAATTAAACTGTGTGGTTGCCCGATCTGGCTTCCCATCTAACAGGTGCACTCTTTGAATGGATTCAGGCTATCTGCTGCTAAAAATAGCTGTCTCAGAGAACAGGTATGCTAATGGAATTGTCTTGACCACCTTGGAGCTTTTGAGAATGTGAACTCATAGAGGTCAGGATGCCCAGTCCATTTTTAGGTACAAAATTAACTTCATGTGTAGATGAAATAAATTCTCTCTTTCAGTGCACAGCAGGTAGGGAACTGTTTTGCCCCAGGACCATATTCATGGAGACATTGAAGTATTTAGAATTTGGTGAAAGAAAGGATTGTTGTGCATTACATACTTTGGTTCCCACCTCACAGCTTTTACTACAATGGAATCATTGTGTCTTCTGATGGAAGCACTCCTCCCTTTGAAACTAAGACTTGTAGATCAGCAGAGCATAAGGTGGTGGCAACAGGGAGCAAATTTTTTTATAGTGATTCTCTAGGGGTAAGAGCTAGTGGTACCACATCTTACTCCTTGATTCCTGGATCCATAAATTCTGGCTATAATCCTGGGAAAAGCAGTAACATATATTGGTTGCTTGTTTGGAGACTATAAAGCCTCCTGGAGAACATTGCTCTAGCTCTGCAAGGTATTTCCACTTATCTGGTGCTGTAACTGAGTCTTCAAATGGCCATTCTACCATTCTAGCAAGCCAGTTCTTTCAAGATGATGGTGAACATGGTAAGACTGGTACATCCATGAGCATGGACCCATTGCCACACTTCACTTTCTGTAAGAGAGCTGCTTGATCAGAAGCAATGCTATGTGGAATGTCATGACAATGGAGAAAGCTTTCTGTAAGTCCATGGATGGTTGTTTTGCCAGAAGCGTTGTGTGCAAGGAAGGCAAATCTGTATTCAGAGTATAGAACTTTTCCAATAAGAATAAAATGCTGTCCCTTCCATGATGATCAAATGTAATCAACCTCTTACCAGGTAACAGGCCGATCATTTCAGGGAGTGGTGCAATATTGGGACTCTATCTTTGGTCTCTGCTGCTGACAGATTGGACACTCAGCAGTAGGTATAGTCAGGATGGCATTGGTGAATGGAAGTCCATGTTTCTGAGCTCATGCATAATCTTCATTCTTGCCACCATGGCTGCTTTGTTAATGAGCTCATTAGTCAATGACAGAGGTGGTTGGGGAAAGAGGCAGACTGGTGTCCAAAGAACAGGTCATCCTATTCACTTGAATATTAAAATTATCTTCTGCTGAAATTACCCTTTCATGAACATGCAAATGAGATCTGAATATCTTCATGGTTTTCTATCTTTCAGAGAGGTCTTTCCACATAACTTCTCCCCAGACCACCTTGTTTCCAAAAATGCTCTTTTGAAATTCCTGACTATCTAGACAAACCATTAGCCAAAACCAATGAATTAGTATGTGCTCTTACCTCTGATCATTTCCTCTTCCAAGCAAAATAAACAATCACGAGCACCACTTGAAGTTCTGCCTAGTAGGAAGTTGTCCTTTCACCACTGTTCTTCAGGAATGCCCCAGAAAAGGACTGTAATGCCATAGCTGTCCACTTTTGAAAGGTGCCTGCATATTGTGCAGAACCAACTGTATACTAGGCCAAAATTTTCTATTCCTTAGTCAACCGATCATAGGGAGCTCCTTATGAGGCCATAAGTGCAGGCTACAGAGTAAATTATGGGGATGAAGAGTTGATATATGCTTGAAGCAGGATAGTGAAGGTATATTGTTGGCCTTGCCAGCTGAAAGCAGGATTGCAAGTCATGGGCATTTGGACTATTTTCTTGTATAGCTTATTTGTGCATTCAGGGTCTGCTAGGAACTGATCTTGTATATAAAACTTCCATTTGATGGTAAAGTGCCCAAGTTTATGACTTGGTGGGTCAGACAACACCCAGTTCATGATGGGCAACTCAGGTCTCAGAGTAACTTGGTGGCCATTGGTTAAGCATTCAGATACTAGGACTCAGTATCAGGCCAAACACTGTTTCTCAAAAGGAGAGTAATTATATGTAGACAATGGCAGGGCTTTGTTCCAAAATCCTGAAGGTCTGCACCGTGGTTCTTCTATAAGGGTCTGCCAAAGGCTTCAAACAGCATTTCTATCTGCCTCTGCTACTTCAAGCACAATTGGATCTACTGGATCATATGGCCTGAGTGACAGAGCAGCTTGCCTGGAAGCTTGGACCTGTTGCAGAACTTTCTTTTCTTTTAGACTCCACTCATACTGGCAGCTTTCTGAGTTACCTAGTAAGTTGGCTGAAGTGGCACATCCAAATGAGGAATATATTACCTCCAAAATCCAAAGTGGCCCACTAGGTGTTGTGACTCTTTTTTGTTGTAGAAGGGGCCCAATGGAAAAACTTATCCTTCACCTCAGAAGGGATATCTCAACATGCTTCCTATCACTGGACCTCTAGAAATTTCAATTAGGTAAAAGGTCCCTGAGTTTTTGTCAGAGTTATATCCTACTCTCTGACATGTAGATCTACCAATAAATCTAGAGTAGTAGCCACATCTTGCTCACTAGGTCCAATCAGCATAACGTCATCAATGTAATGGACCAGTGTGATGTCATGTAGTAAGGAAATGTGATCAAGGTCCCTGCAGACGAGATTATGACACAGGGCTAGAGAACTGATATACCTTGTGGTAGGACAGTGAACTTCAGCTGAAAGCAAACTGTTTCTATTGGTCTTTAATAACATGTGTCAAGAGAGAAGTACTTGCCAGATCAATTAGCTGTATACCAGGTACCAAGGAATGTGCTAATTTGCTTAAGCAATGATATCACACCTGAAATAGGAGCTGCAGTTGGAGTCAACACCTGGTTACGTTTATGATAATCACTGTAATTCTCCAAGATCCATCTGTTTACTGTATAGGCCAAATTGGAGTGTTGAATGGGGATGTGCTGGGAATTACCACCCCTGCATTCTTCAAGTCCTTGATGGTGGCACTAATCTCTGCAGTCCCTCCAGGAATCTGGTATTGCTTTTTTTGTTTGTTTGTTTTTTAAAAAATTTATTTCTCTCCCTCCTGCCCCCGACCCCTTTTCTGCTCTCTGTGTCCATTTGCTATGTGCTTCTGTGTCCACTTGTATTCTTGTCAGTGGCACTGGTAATCTGTGTCTCTTTTTGTTGCATAATCTTGCTGAGTCAGCTCTCCATGTGTGTGGCACTACTCCTGGGCATGCTGAGCTTTTTTTTTCACGCGGGGTGGCTCTCCTTATGGGGCACACTGCTTGCTCATGGGGCCCCCCTATGCAGGGGACACCCCTGCATGGTATGGCACTCCTTGCGTGCATCAGCACTGTGTGTGGGCCAGCTCACCACATGGGTCAGGAGGCCCTGGGTTTGAACCCTGGACCTCCCATGTGGTAGGTGGATGCTCTATCAGTTGAGCAGAATTGCTTCTGATTTACTATTTTGTTAGGTAGGGGCAGTTCCAGTGCTGGATTCCACTTAGCCTTTTCTGCCATAATAGTCCTCACTCCACAGATAAAGGAACTAGTGTGGTGATTCTGTCTGTTGCAGAGTATGTCTATTCCAATTATACATTCCAGAACTGGGGAAATAACCACAGGATGGATTCAGGGACCCATTGGACCCACTGTGAAAAATATCTGAGCTAAAACTCCATTGATCACCTGACTTCCACAAGTCCCTACTCTGACTGGTGGACCACAGTGATATTTTAGGTCTCTTAGAATTAGTGTCAGGTTAAACCATTGTTCAATAGTCCCTGAAAGGTCTGATCATCTTTGGGAAGGACTGACAGAAAGATTAACCATACACATTTTTGACAGTGTGGGGTCCTTTTACAAAGGCACCTGGCCTCCATTTCATTCGAGGCTCAAGTCTGAATTCATAGAAAGGCCATGAGTCTCTGTTTTTGTGATTCAAGTTAGACTTCTCTTCACTTGACCTAGGACCCTTCTGCTTTTACAGATCAAGTAAGAAATTAGTAGACTGCCTTTCTATTTCTCTTCTAGAGACGCCATGATCATAGGACTGAATCAGACTACTATGATTACTGCTTCGACTCTGTTGCCTCTTATGATAACCGTGCTCATCTTGTCTTTAGCAATTAAGTGCCATCACTTAGCTCTTTCCAACCTGGGATCCCATCATCCCTATTGAATTTTAAGATCCCAGTTTAGTGGCAGCAGTTCCCACTGTAATTTCTGACTTACAGAAAAGAGCAACCACAGAGCTTCAGTGATCCTGGGGCTCCTCACACATTTATTTCTTACGGTCATGGTGATAGGTGATAGGCATGTTTTCTGGACCTTCCTGAAACAGGAGAGCAGGTCTTGTATGATAAATCGACCTTAACATTTCAACCGCACTAGCATTTGGATATCTCCCTCTACTGTATACAAAGGCAATTCTGGCATTTCAACTGAATTTTTTGTAGGCCACTTTTTGGCTCATATTTCAACCAACCAAATGAAGTTTTTGAGCCCCTCCACTTTTTTTTTTTAACTCCTTGGGCTACAACATTCAATCCATTCAATCTCTCTAGTGGATCCATATCAATACATTTGGCTTGACCTAACTTTATGTTCCTTCCACTATTATCTCACACCCTTAATTACCATTCCCACCCATTTCTCCCAAATTTCTGTCTATATAAATTGGAAAAAGCATGCAGTTCTTTTGAAGTGTAGTAAAGCTCCTCATGGATCACACTAGAAGCAAAAAGAGGTGGTGAGGGTAGGTCCTGAGGAGAATCAGCAGTATCTTGCCATAACAGGTTTTTTAGGCAATGCAGTGTTAACCTTCTCAGACAGGGGTGGAGTGGCTTCTTCTACTGACAAAGAAGACAGAAGAATTTAGGGGCTCAATGTCCCTAGCTTCATCAGGATCTGCCCATATATCTCCATTCCAATTTTCATGCCTTCCCAATTAATGCTCTCACTTAAAAGCAGACACCCTGAGAGGATGATTTCAGTTTGTGTTGTAGTTCAGCTACTTGTATGATGAGACTGGGTTTCATTTTCAGACATCTCAGCTCTGCAGCTATAGGAGATTAGAGTTTCCTTTAGGGTGCGTCTAGAAACTTTCAGGTTATTTATATGGTGCTTGAGCTGGGAATTTGAAGCCCTGAGCATGTCCTTTTCTTTCTCCACTTTCTCCAGTGCGGTTAGGAACAACTGTACAATCATATAACACTTATTAGTTCGACAAAAAATGTTCTGAGATATCAAATACATGGTCACACAGAAACCCACTTTTTGTTAAGTATTTGATTGATAATATCTGTGGCAGTTTGAGATTATTTATGAACCTCCCAAAGAGATTGTGTTAATAAACTAATCTATTCCTCTGGGTGTGATAACCTTTTGTTATATTATACTGAGCTGAGAGGTCTTTGATTAAATTATGTTAAGATTAGGACTTTGAATGAAAGAAACTGTATCAGTGATGTGGGAACAGTGGCCATGGGGTTCACTGAGGGCAGGAAGAGGGAAGAAGAGGTATGCTATGGGGGCATTTTTGGTACTTAGAATTGTCCTGAATGATATTGCAGGGACAGATGCAGGACATTATATATCCTCCCATAATCCACTGAATGGACTGGGAGAGTGTAAACTACAATGTTAACTATAATCCATGCTGTACAGCAGTGCTCCAAAATGTATTCATCAAATGCAATGAATGTGCCACACTGATGAAAGAGGTTGTGGGAGGAGTGGGGGAGGATGGGGAGGGGGTATAGGGGAACTTCTTATATTTTTTAATGTAACATTTTGTATGATCTATGTATCTTTAGAAAAAAAGATAAAAGTTTAGAGCTTTGATTTTACCATGTCACTAGGGCAACACAGTTTGAGTCCCTGCCCCCTTTGTGGGCTATATAAATGGACACTTAATCAAGGAGACATAGAGAAGTAGATACACAGAAAAAAAAAACATAGCAGAGGAGAGAACTTGATATCGATACTGGAGCCCTGGGGAGAGATGAGCCATTCATTTGGTAATTTACAGCTGTCCTTATAAGGAGAAGAGAGCAGCTGAGACAGCCCGGAAAGAAACCAGCCCTCCAGCCTACAGCTGAGATTGGAAGAACTGGGTCCATGGAGCCTTAAGAGGAAGAGGAAGGCTGAGCCCTCACAGAGGTCACCTGCCTTCTTGCTTCAACATGTGGCAACAGTCTTTGGGTGAGGAAGTAGCCTCGAGTTTGACTCTTTAGGGACTTGTAACTGCAGCTTCTACCCCACATAAATGCCCTTTTTAAAAGCCAGCAGATTGCTGTTACTTTGCATCAGCACCTCTTTGGCTGACTAATACAGTATCCAACAGTGATATTTTGTGTATCTCTGTTGCTGCATCATCCATGAAGGATGAATGCCCTCTTTATACTCCAGTGGAAATAGAGTATATAAAACTAATAGAGACTTTAAAACTAATCAGATTGGAAAAGCTATTCCAGGAACCCTAGAACCATTTCAGAATACTCACCTGTAAGCTTCTGTTCCTCTAGAACTACTCTCATTACCAAAATCTGTATCAATCAAGGTTCTCCAGAGATAGAATCAATGTGTAGATATATAAAGAGACTTATTTCAAAGAATTGTCTCATGCAATTGTGGGGCCTAGTAAGTCTGAAATTTGTAGGGCAGTTTGGAAATTCAGGCAGGGGTTGATGTTGTAATCTTGAGGCATAATTGCTTCTCACTCTATGTTGCTTCTTAAGGACTTTCAGCTGGTTAGATGAGGTCCATTCACAGTTTCAAGGGTAATCTCTTTTAGTTAAATTGAACTGATTGTAAATGTTAACCACACCTACAAAATACCATCACAGCAACACCTTTATTAGTGTTTGATTAAATAACTAGCTATTATAGCCTAGCCAACTTATAAAATGGGAGAAGGTACTTGGAAACCCTGCCTCTGTTAAAGGTTAATAGCAAACATATAACTCATACAATTCAACAACAACAAAAAAACAAACCCAATTAAAAAATGAGAAAAGGACTTGAATAGACATTTCTCCAAAGTAGAAATAGAAATGGCCAATAAGCCCATGAGAAAACGCTCAGCATCTTTAGTTATTATGGAAATGCAAATAAAAATCACACTGAGATACCATTTCACACCTACTGGAAGGCTATTATTAAAAGAAAAGAAAAAATAAGAAGTGTTGGTGAAGTTGTGGAAAACTGGGAACCCTCGTATATTGTTGGAGGGAAAATAAAATGGTGCAGTTGCTGTGGAAAACAGTTTGGCAGTGTCTCAGCAGGTTAAGTATAGAATTACCATATAACCCAGGAACCCTGCTTCTAGGTATATAACCAAAACAAGTGAAAGCAGGAACTTGAACAGATCTTTTCATGTTGATGTTCATGGCACATTACTCCACTACCAAAAGGTAGAATAAATCCATATTTTCATCAACAGATTAATAGATAAACAAAATTTGGTATATAGACATACAATGGGATATTATTGAGGCTTAAAAAGAAATAAAGTTCATATACATGCTACCACATGGATAAGACTTGAGGACCTCATGTTGAGTGAATTCAGACACAAAAGGAAAAATATTGTATGACCTCATGGTCTTACATAAAATAACTAGAATATGCAAAGTCACAGAGCCAAAGTCGATTACCAGGAACTGGCTGGCAGGTTGGTGCTAGGGAAGGGGGTTGATGCTTAATTGGTACAGTTTCTGTTTAGAATGAGGACACGTTTTGGTAATGGATGGTGTTGATGGTAACACAACATTGTGAATGTAATTAATACCCTTCAGTCGTATACTGGAAAGTGGTTAAAATGGGAAATTTTATGTTGCATATGTTACCACAATAAAAATTAGAAACGAGAAAAAAAAAAAGAAACTTGTTAGTACAAATGTGTCCTCTTCTCTGGCCATATTCAGCTGGAGGGCAGATGCAGTTTGGGAACTTTGCCACGTGAGCTCTAGAAGGGAGGGAGGGAGACCAGCATAGGAATTGAGGGCGTTTGCAAGGAGTGAACATCTGGATGGATCATGGACCTAATCAGGGTAAAAAGGGAAGTGAAGGCCTAACGGAACTGATGGACAAGGAAAATAAATTGGCGGAGTAAATAGACTTGCTGTCAATGAGGGTTTGAACAATTGTAGACATTTCTACTTGTGTCTTGTCAGTCTTTTCCATTGCTCATGTCTGCATGTGAATGACTCATAATTTCTGAAGCCCAGGTCATTTCCTCCACGAAATCATCCCCATACTTCTGAGGTTCGTGAACGTCTAATTTTCCTGGACTCCTGTTACATTTTATTATATATATTTTATTATAAATATTTCTGAGTAACTACCAAGGGCTAGTCATTGTGCTAAGTGTTGGAAATAAAACCAACACAAACACAAACACAAATATGTACCAAGGCCTCATGGACATACAGTCTACCAGAGATAGACACACACTACATATCACGGGTCATTTATAGTGCACAAGATTTAATTCTTAAAAAATTCAGGTGTGACACTTATTTCTTTACATCTGGTTTGTAAGCCCCTTAGAAGGAGGGATTTGGGCTACACCAACAACAGGGTGCTGATCAACACTTGCTGATTCATTGAAGGGATTCCCTTCAAATGTCTGAAGGAAAGCTGTGGCAAGAAGTCATCAGGATAATTTTTCTTGGAGGATGTGAATTTGAATGCATCGTATTCACCAGGTCTGGGAAAACGTGGAATAAGTATGTTAAAATTATGGAATAAGCAGCTTGGTTTCCTTAACATACTTATCCCCTGTGTTCATCCCATGGTTTGTTTGTTATCCTATGTCCCTGGTAACTCATCACTGTGTCCTGCACATCCCTCTTCACTCTAAATTAATTACCTTGAAAGGTTGGGCTATAAGTGTGACAGTCATATCTCATTAGGAGTAAGTACATGGATCTCAGGATTGTGGTTACCCCAAATCATTGAAACACTTGGTGCTCGACGGGATACCAGGAGTGACCATGTGTTCAAATGAAACACAGCTTTCTCTTCCCCAGATGCACACAATTATCAGACTTTGTGCTAATTATTCGAAGAGGTCTTAGCACATGTGTGCCCTCCCCAAGGAGAGCCCACGTTTACACTACACGTTTTTAATTGTTTACAGATAAAACAGTCAAATGGATTCATTGCTTTACAAGAGATTCCTATCCATTGCCAGATGCCTTTCAAGACAAAATCTGATAGATAAAATTTGAACTTGATTCACGGCTCTTCATTGTGAGAGATTGTGAAGTAGAGATGTCGGGATGGTCAATGTCAAGAGGAAATTCTCGGGATTTTTTATTCCTTTGTATTGGGTACAACTGACCAGTAATATCTATTATTGTTTTTTTATTCAAGTGAAACATATGTGCCTACAATTGGGTCTTTTGAAGTGAACAGTTGGATTTGATGTTAGTGATGTGCCTGAATGCCAAAATGTGGTATTGGTCTCTAAAACCGTCTGATTTGGGAGCTCCCCAACCTTTGATTTGCTGCTGTGTATCCCAGTATGGTGTTTAATTGCCCCGTTTAGGTAATTATAGAATGGGGTGTTCCATTCATCTTTTCTGTCACTCCTATGGAGTTGTGCCTTTGGACTTGTCTCAGAGGTGTGGCAGACCATCCCCGTCTCTCAGTGAGGTATCTATGACCTTCAGCTTGTAGGTGAAGCAAGCATTCAAGGGAGACGGGGCGAAGTTAGAAATCATGAGTGTGCTCACACCTGACATGGATTGCTTTGGAGAACGTGGTAAACAGCTCAGTATACTCTACTCTCCAACCCTCTGCTGAGCATCTATATCAAAACACAAAAGTGCACAGGGCTTCCGGCAGGAGCTGGTGATTTTGTAATTCACATATGCTACTGTGGTGGACTGAAGCTGTGTGTACCCTGGAAAAACATGTTCTTACATTTAACCCATTCCTGTGGGTGAGAACCCTTTGCAAGTAGGGCGTTCTGATGAGGTCGCTTCGGTTAAGGTGTGTCCCATCTCAGTCAGGATGGGTCTTAATTCTTTACGAGAGAATGAAATTCAGACAAAGAGAGGGAAAGCCATGGAAGGAAGAAGCTGAACACTAGCAGAACCTGAAAGAGAAGGGAAAGACCAGGAGACGCTGCCACCTGTCTTGTCATGTGACAAGCTAAGGACCAAGGGTCACTGGCAGGCAGCTCTGGAACATCAGTCTTTAGGGAGAAAGCATCACCCCGATGCTTCAAACCATGAGCTACTAAATTCCCATTGTTTAAACTGAACCATTTCATGGTATTTGCTTGAGAAGTCTAGAAAACTAAAACACACACCAATGAGAATTTTTACATGCATAGAGAGCTAGGAATCAAGAGTCCCTGGAGAATTTTTGAACTAGTGCATTTCTTCAAGGAATCCACAAATATGGGTTCTGAAACAAAGTTACATTTAACCCATGAAGGGCAACAATGAATTTCTTAAGCTCTAACTTTAGGTATGCTCTCCAAGTGCTCTAGGCCTGAGGGGTCAGATTTTGAAACATGGTACAAGTAATACCTGCTTTAATTGCTTTTTCTTGTGATTAATCGATGAGATGTTGGGTATGAGAGTGATTTAAAAATATAAACTATTGTACATATGAAAATATTAAATTTAGTAATAATGATAATAATAGAAAATACACATCTCTGAAGTACATTTTGCGGGTTAAAGCTCCTTCTGCCAAGGTTACCCTATTTCTTGGAGAGGCATCTGGACTGCTTTCTCCTTTCTACATGAAGATTCAGGATTTGCTATTGAACTATGGCAGCTCAGCCAAGCATGAAAGTGTCTGATCAAATTTCTTGAGTAACATATCGAAATATAAAAAAGGAAATCAACTGCAGGGTTTAGGCTGAGCATAACTAATAAACCCAAATTGCCATGGCACAAAACAAAAAGTACTGTGATACTGACTCCCAGCTAGGTGCTTTCTCACCTTGAAAATTATTAATAATAACGGTATGTGTAAAATGAAAGATTTTTTTCTTGGACTAAGTTGGAACATTTTGCTTGTGATAACACCAGAAATGTTCTAAAGCGTGAAAAATGTTTCATATAAAACTTTAGAAGTTTTAAAAATGTAGCCCTCAATTAATAATGAAACAATCAGCCTCTCTCTGAAATAAAATAACCTGATGAAACATTAAAAAAGGGGGCGGGGGGAAGGCAGAAGCAGATGTTGAAGCTTCTTTTCTTTCTTTTAAAAAGATTTATTTTATTTATTTCTCCCCACCCCCTCGTTGTTTGTATTTGCTGTGTCTTGGTCTTCTCCTTTTTAGGAGGCACCGGAAACAAACCTTGAACTTCCCATGTGGGAGAGAGATGCTTAATAGCCTGCACCACGCTGCTTTGGTTCGACTGTCATTGTGTTCCTCACTGTGTCTCTTGGTTGTGTCAGCTCCAAGCGCCCGCCCTTCACGTCAGCTCGCTGTATTGCTCGTCTTCTTTAGGAGGTACCGGGAACTGAACTTGGACCTCCTGTGTGGTAGGCGGGAGCTCAATCACCTGAGCCACATCGGCTCCTCAAGCTCCTTTTCCTTGCCTTTATTTTTATTTTTTTTATATTGGCCATTATTTCTTTTCCACTTCAGTTTACTTTCCAGAAAACATCTTGGGGATATTTTGGAGGCAGAAGCTTTCTAAGCTTGTAAGCAATATCCATTTTATCATTGAATACTTTTTTTGCTCACAGAATATACCTGTAACAATAATCTATGAAAATGAATAATGATCCCACTTATCATGCATCTATTATTGACTATGAGGCACATGAAAGAAAAGGACGTTTAAGCCTTTTTGTGCATGTGTGATGAGACTGGAAGTTATTGGTGAACAGATTTCAGAACCTCATTAGAAAAAAGAACTTTCTAGTAGTCAGAATACAGTGAAAAGAATGGAGTACTTTCATAGCAAAATCTGTTGACAAAATTTTCTTCTAAGCTGGAGATCCGTGAGCCTGTGTTTCCAATACTGACTGGTGTTTCAAACACAGCTGGAAGTGGACTTGCTATACACCCATACTAAAATCACAGGCAGTGCTTGTGGTTGACATTGATCCAAGGGTGTTGGTTACACCTCAGGGACTCTGCGATGTTGTAGGGTGAGTGGTGGACAGAGAAAATAGTGAGAAAGTGGGGGCCGGCGATCACTGGGTTGAAGTCACTGCTGTGAAAATGCGTCTTTTCCAGAATCTGCAAGTGGGAAAGCTAGGAAATCACAAATATTACCAATGAACACATCCCATTCTCTCTTCCACTCTGGGGGGCAGGACCTTAATTAAAACCAACTGATTCATTTGTAGGGGTAGAGCAAGTTGTGGGCAGTAGGCGCTGCCAGACAGCCTTTGCCTGTATGGAAGAAATCAGCCCAGCTCGAGGTACATCTGGATCAAAATCGTGGGATCCATACAACCCAGCAAAAAACAGGATAGGCTGGTGTCCTTATCCTCATGCCTTGCTAGATGCTATTTTCTTGCTTAGTATTGACAGACAGCGGCACAGAGGAATGGGGTGAGGAAAAGTACATATTAGCTGGGAACCTGTTATGTACTAGGTGCTTTACACATGCTAACTCAATTTCTTACAATCATCTTATGTAGTGGGCCACTATTGTTTCCATTTTGAGCAAATTAGGAAACTGAGGCTCAGGGACTCTAGACAAGTAAGTCTGAGATTTGAATCTGGGTCTATCTGACTCTGTTGCCCACCTTTTTTTTTTTTTTTTTTTAATGGTATCATATAGGAAAAGAAAAGGAGGAAGGTGGATGATTGCAGATGCTATACTATACCTGCTGGGATATCACCCATTATTATTAAATTGCTATCTAGACATAAAATTGACATCACTGTATTTCCATGCTGTGACGTTCAGAACCCCTGACAGAGAGTGCCTTTTTCAAGTCTCCCCAATTTCTGAAATTACTCTGTCTTTGTAGTTTCCTTACTGCTCTTAGCTTCAACTTTCATCTCTTTTTTTGAGTCTTACATGTGCTTTCTCACCCTTGACCTTTTAACCTTTATTTTTAGAGACATCTTAGATGTCTCATCATGAGATGGGCTAAGTCAGAGTTGATCTTTATTGAAGAGAACTCTTACTCATCTTCAGGGTTCCACCCATTTCCACTCTTATCTCTATCCTGGTTCTGATTTTTGAGATACACCCTTCTGACCACTTCCCCTTTTCCCACCAATCCTCCTGCCTGCCTTCTCCTTTTTCTCCTTGTTAAACGATCCAATTGATGACTTTAGCTTAAGTATCTAAAAAAACTGTATATGTCAGGTTATAGCCCTAACTTTAGGCATGTTTAGGCCCATATACATAAACTATGAAGATTTAAGCAAATGATGGCTTATTTATGATACTATCTACTTTAGTTTCCATGAGTCAACCTTAATCTCACCTGGTCTAGGCTTCACATTCCTTTAGATCTTTTCTGTAATTTGGATCCTATGTACATATTGCTTTGCAACCTCTCTTTTTCATCTAGCATGACAATAACACATTCCACAATGTTATTTTCAGTACCTGAAGAGTTTTTCCTGGATATATATACCATTATTTAGTTAATCAATCCATTGTTACTGTATGTTTAGGTTGTTTCCCATTTTTTTTTTTCCTAATGAAATTACCCTGCTATAAACATCTTTGTGGCTAACTCACAGTGCATTTCTCTGATTACATTTTTTTTTTTTAGAAGGTACCTGGGATTGAACCCGGGACTTCATACATATGAAGCTCACACTCAACCACTGAGCTATACTCGCTCCACTCTCTGATTACTTTCTTATGGCAAATTCCCAGCAGCGGTATTTCTGGATCAAATGATATGCATATATATAGGGCTATTGGAAAAGACTGCCTTCGTTACTTTTCAGAAGGGTTATCTAGGTTTGCCACCCTAGCAGACGTATGGGAGAGATTCCTGCAAATACTTCTAGAAGGTATGTTATCACAGAAGGCATCCTAGTTCAGTCCCTAATTGGTCATGGGATCTTCAGTAAATTATATGCCCTTTCTTCTACCCTGATTCATGTGTAAAATTAAGACCTTGACTGGAAATTTAGCTCTTCCTCCATCTGCCGTTCCGTTATTCTATTTTCACATTTGGGGTAATCGTACCCCTGAATGTTCTCTGGACTCAAAAGGGAACATAGATAACTGAATCTTAAAACAGATGAATGGATGAAACAACAATAAGAGTTTTCTTAAAGAAGCGAATATGTAGAACAAACTTTGAGATAATGTGGATCACATTAGTTTTCTAGTCTCTAAATGCTGTATTAGTGGATTTCAGTGTATCAAATTTCTATGTAACGAGGTGTATACATGAGAGCTACATATACAAATATACTTCCTAACAATTTCACAAATGACTTGTGACATTTAGGAGAACTCCAGGGGAGATTAATACTAGAAAACCCCATTATCTGTGTAGAAGAAAGATGTTAATTACATAATGTTAATTGCCATAATGTTTCTTTTGTAGAAAAGAGTTGGAGAAATCTAAGGTTGAGGAAAACACATGTTGTTTCCTATGTTAAAACATCAAGAGCTGGGGAAATGCATCTTCCAAGAGAAGCAAGATTACAGAGAAGGTGATTGGCAAGATTTGTGCTTGAAAAGAACACTGCAACATTTCTGACTTTTACTTAGCTTAATAAAGTTTCAAGTATTTAAAGATTTACTAATTCCTTTAGGGTACCAAGTGGAGGAATATTCTTTGAATAAACACTTTTACTAAGAAATTTTTAAGTATCTTTAAATATATATGTGTGTGTGTATGTATATAAAGGAATTACTACTCCAAAAGACGTTGAAATCTGGTTTTGAAAGGAATGAATTCTACCTTTAGAAATAAATCTAGGAAGTGAACTTGGCCCAATGGATAGGGCGTCCGCCTATCACATGGGAGGTCTGTGGTTCAAACCCTGGACCTCCATGACCCGTGTGGAGCTGGCCCACATGCAGTGCTGATGTGTACAAGGAGTGCTATGCCACGCAGGGGTGCCCCTCATGTAGGGGAACCCCACGTGCAAGGAGTGCGCCCTGTAAGGAGAAAGAAAGTGCAGCCTGCCCAAGAATGGCGCCACATACACGGAGAGCTGACACAAGATGACGCAACAAAAAGAAACACAGATTCCTGGTGCCAATGATAAGGATAGAAGCGGTCACAGAAGAACACACAGTGAATGGACACAGAGAGCAGACAACTGGGGAGGATGGGGGGAAGGGGAGAGAAAAAAAAATCTAAAAAAAAAGAGAAATAAATCTATAATGCTAAGGGGAAAATAAAAACTCTAAGTGCTGCTGTGTGTCTTAGTTTGTAGCATTAAAAAAAAAAATACAATGATTCTTCAAAACCAATGCAACCTTCTATGATTCATAAAAATGTTTTCAAGTTCTTCTGTCCCAAAGGCTGTGACGCTGGTGAGGACTCCTCTCCTAAATTCACCCCAGATTGAAATGGGACACAGGGAGAAAGTGACTCACCTGGAGTCACGAGCAAGGTAACTGACAAAGCAGGGAAGGAGCGTGTGGTCTGAAACTTTTCCCACACACTAATCCCTAGAAGGAAGTACAGCTCTTATCCTTCATCCTCTACATCACTTAGACCACATGCTTTTTCTATACTTTAATTATTTCAGGAAATATGCAAATGCTGGAATTTGACTTTTAATGTTCTAGGCAATTCTGCATGAAACACTATTTGTTCCGTTTTCACACATGTCCTTTTCATTTTGGAAGAGATGTTTTCGGGAAGATTGGATTAAGGGGAGCTGTCCAGCCTCTTCATTGCTCTTTTGGAGGGCTTCCAGAACCTCTGAATTGAAGACCCCTTCCCTCTACAGTTTTGACCAGATTCAGCCAAGCGGATCTGACAACGAGGCTGTTGGTGGCAGATTTGGAAGGGAGCCCATTTGCTGAGCAAGTGTAATTGTCCTGGTTGTACATGGTTGGATGAAAGCCTTATGGCAAAAGGGAGATCTGGATATTACTGATAAAAGGGACTTCCTATAATTTCTCAAGCAATAAATATATATATTTTAAAGACTTATTTTATTTCTTTCTCCTGTCCCTCACCCTGTTGTTGTTTTGTGCTCATTGTCTGCTCCCTGTGTGTTCTTCTTTGTCTGATTGTCTTCTTTTTAGGCAGCACCAGGAACTGATCCTGGGATCTTTCGGAGTAGGAGAGAGGTGCTCAATCTCTTGCACCACGTCAGCTCCCTGGTCTGTGCATCTCTTTTTATCTCTCCTCTGTGTCTCTTTTTGTTGTGTCATCTTGCTGCACCAGCTCTCCTGCGCGGGCCAGCACTCCACGTGGGCCGGCACTCCGTGTGTGCCAGCTCTCTGCTCAGGCCAGCTCTCCATGTGGACGAGCTTGCCTTTTACCAGGAGGCCCTGGGATTCAAACCTTGGGCCCCCTCTGTGGTAGACGGGAGCCCAAGTGCTTGAGCCATATCCGTTTCCCAAGCAATAAATATTTAATGAGTATTTACAAGGTGTCGGTCATCTTCAGAAACCTATGGACTAGGGATTTGCAGAGATTGCATCTGTCTTGCTTACTGGTGTATCCCCAGGATCTGGCGCAGTGACTGGCACATAAATGTTATTTAAATGAATGAATGAATATGAGTGAGTGAATAAATGAATGTGTGACTGAATGGGCATGAATGAATGAATTACTGAATGGATCCACTTGTAAGCTCCCTCGGGCTTTATAACCCCAATACCAGCTATATGCCCATCAGGTTATTAGGTAATTAATAGAACAGTGGATTTTTAAGTGAGTTAAAGAATTAAAGAACGTGTCCAGGGACTTGCCTAAGTGTTCCCTGCGTTTATTTATGACCCTTAAAATTCCTCCAGTGGGATTGCTGTCTTTGTTCAATTGAAGAGAGAGGCATTCTTTTTTTGAAAAAAAAAAGCAATTATCATTATACTCTTTCTACAATCCAGGTCAGAAGAGAGCCCACCGTTGGGGTCGGGCTGCACCTCCCACATTCCTGCTTGTGCCTTGTGTGACGGTGACACTGTTTTAGCATCTTCTCAGGGACAGATCTGGAGAAAAGTACCTGCCTTACAATTAGGCAAGAAGATAAATTAATATAGTGAGACCTAAGGGTACCGGGCTCACCGAGGCCACAGGCGTATGTATTGACAAGAATTCCTGCCAGCTGGACTACCATCTCCTCTGGTCAGAGATCTTGCTCATAGAAATTATTTTTGCTCTGATAGAAAAACAACCTGGGGGCACAGTGACTGGGGGAAGGATAGAAAAACAACCTGGGGGCACAGTGACTGGGGGAAGAGATGAGGCAGAGCCCTAATGCACTATGGCAGCTAATAATAAGAGAGGGCCAAGGCTAATCACTTCTTATGTGCGAGCTCATTTAATTATCCACAAAACCCTATGAGGTAAGTGTTATTATTATCATCTCCTTTTTATAGGAAACTGAGGCCCAGAGAGGTTAAGTAAATTGCCAAAGATTAAACAGTAAGCAGGAGGCAGACCAAAGATTCAAACTCAGGCAGACTGTTTCTACTGTTTATCACTTTTAACCATCATATTTTGCTAATTTCTGTGCTCCCTTTACTTGGCAAATCCCCACTAACAGTATTTAGAATAAGGCAAGGATCTACTGTAATTCCAAGGATGTTTTCATTTGGACTTTTTTTTTTTCTTTAGTAAGGTATCCTTGTCTATAAGATGAACCCCATAGTATAGGCTCTTACAGACTGTATAACATATTTAAAAATATCCTTGACACCTACTTAGGAATTATTTCAACAATGTCCTAAAGACATTTGCGGGTAGGATAACTGAGAAGAAGAATCAAGTGGATTACTTTGGAGTTTGCCAGACTGGCGGGCTTTAGGCGATCTTGGCTGGCTTCTAGCAGGCACTGCTTTCTTTTTCTTCCTTATATGCTTTGAGAATGCAATGTACTTGATACACCTGTGTAATGCCAGCAAACTTAGGGACAGATATTAGCTACCACAGATAGGTGCGTGAATGGAAGGCTTCAATTTATGTCGCTGTTAGGCTAGTTTTGGCTTTAGTTTTCATTTTATGCTTGAAATTTAAGATAAGATTGCCCTCGTTTCAGCTTTTACAGTTACTTATTTGACCATGTTTGGTTTGGCTGTTAAAAAAAAAAAATCAACAGAAGGATTACATTTCAACTGCACAACACCTAATCCTCAGGCAAATGATTTGTCCACGCTTAATATAAAGTACTTAGGATGTATTGTTTGATGTAAACACTAGTTCTAATAAAATGGTGCCTGAGGTACAGTTCTTTAGCTTGTAATACCCTATTTGTGTTGGCCAGCACCCATTGGATATAAAGCCATTATGATAAAATATATCCTGCTTAGCCCGATAAAAACAGAAAATCAGAGTATAGGACCCATACCAGGGAGAGAAAGAAGATGATGAAAAACATGAAGCCTCTTTTGATGTCTGTGTTGGCACTGGGGCAAGCCAGTGGGTACCTGCTCTAGATGGGAATCATTCGAGCTGTGGTGGAAGAGCCCTTAGTTTCATCATTTGAAGTACTTTATTTGAATATAACATTGTGCTGAAACCAACTACATTTAGCTGCTGCACTAGTGCAGTCTCTAACCAGGAAGGAGCAACTACATCTAAGCAGTGGATTCAAAGCACAAAGGAAGGTTAAAGGAAGCAAATCCAATTCAGCCTACCTCTGATAGCAATCTGCCCTCAAATATCCACTTGTTATAACCTTTTTCTCCAGGACCCCGTGCTGCTTAGAAGCATGCAAGGTTAATAATAGCAGGCAAAAAAATGCTAGGCATTTCAAGGCGCCACATTCATCTTGCAATCCCACTAATGCGGGGATGACAGAAAGTCACTTTCAACCTCCTTTCCTGCTGCTTATATTACCTGCGTGTTGTGAGATACTCCTCTAGGTATGGGAGAATGATCGCTGTTCATATGGTGGTATAAGAAAGATAGGCATATTTGCCATTATCCTCATCTGATTTAATGCTTATAAATCAGCAAAACCTCCACCTCAATCCACTTCTCTCTGTCTCTGAAGAGCAGGTGCTCAGTAAAAGCTCCATTCACAGTTCATCCAATGACTCACCTCCAGGATTCCAGTGATGGAGAGGCTTCTCTGTAATTGCAGCTTTAGCAGAAGGATGAAAACTCACGGGGTCTGAGCTCAATGCGAAGTTTCAGGTTCTGGCCTTCTGACTCATCTGCAATTCTTTAAGAGCTGCAGGAGAGGTGAGATTTTCAAAGGCAGGGCTGGGTTTTGATTCCAGTTGCAGGATGCATTTCTATCCTTTCCAGGGAAGGATTTCTTCCGAGACCAACTTTTCTGCAGGTTGGTCTTGGCTTGGATTTTTTTTTTTTTTTCTTTTCATTTTGAGGATATTCACAAATAGGCCAAGTCGTTAACTTCATGAAAGTGTATCTTCCCTTTGACCAAAATTCTAGAAGTAAAGAGGAAAACAAGAATGGTAGCAAAGGGGAGGGAGGGAAAAAGATGGAAGGATAGAACACCTTAGCTTAATGGTGTTGCTTAATCAGCACAGCCTGCTTAGCACCTGTGTTTATCTCGATTGAAAGCCACGGAGACTGAACTTGACCACGCGTGCCAATTCCAATGTTGGGCCTGGGCCCTAGAACATTATAATTAGGTAATGAGTCAGTGGCCTCTCACTGTCACCCACTTCTGTTCTGCTATCGACCTGGAGGAAGGAGATCTAGGCTCCAATTTAATTGAGAAAAGCTCTGAAAGGAGTAGCTGGCTCAGCCTGGAGCTCTATTAGTTTTCGATACCAGGCCTAGAATTAGAACCCAGTATCTAGTACTTAAGCGAGCACTAGGGCAGGCCACTCAGGCTGGATTTGCAATTGACCTTGAGGTGTCCCTGGGTTTTTCCAACAAGGACAAGTGAGGTTTCCTGAGAAGAAAGCCCCTTCCCAGATCAGAACTCCCCCTCATGGAAACTAGGCAGGTGCAGATCCTTAGGTGAGTGCTAGAATTGGGACTGGAACGGGATAGAAAATAAGATTCCTTTAAGGGACCAGAAGAAAGGAACTCCTTCATTCCTGCAAAATTTCTCTATGATCAAATTCTAAATGGCAATTTTCCTATCCTTCCTTCTTTTTCAGTCTTTGGTTTGAGGTCTTCTTGCCCCCATGAATGAGTATTATTTTTTTCCCACCTTAGAGTTAAAAATCTTTGCAATAGGCCCTAGGACTCCGTGAAAATTCCTTTGTTGGTCTGGACTATTGTTATTCTATTATCCTACCTTAGTTACATGAAAGTAGGAATGGATGGGTTTAGGAATGTTTTACTTAGAGAGAGATTTTTTTTTTCATCACAAACGGTATATTTTAATTTTTAAATTTTAATGAAGTGGTTCTTGCTCATTTTTGAAAACTCAAAAAGGAGTTTGAAATGGATTGGCTCTTTCGTTCAGGTACCTGGGAGAGTGCTTATTTTTAGCAACAAGACCCCTGCTATATAAGCATTAGAGAATTTAAAGCCACTTGGTAGCTATTCTTCATTAGGGGGGGAAAGGCACATATTGAGAATTCAGAATCCTTTCCTAGGAAGGAGAAATTGTCTGCCTAGGATATTAGAAGTAAGTGAAAAAAATGCAATTAAATACTTGACATGATACCTAACTGTATCTAGAGCTATTTTGGTATCAATATGAAATGTTCATGCTATTGATATTTTTAGATTCCTAATTTACTTTTAACCTCAGAAAATAGAATTTTTGGTTCTAGAACTTTCAAATAGACTCAGAATTCACTTTCTGGGTGACTGCATTCAGGGGGCTATTTGTAGCAGTTCTCTGTAATCAGTAATTTCCTCATCCAAATGTGCATTGTTGCACACACTAATGGTGGGAATGTGTGTGTGGGGGTGGAGAATAAATCTGCAGACCCACTCTCTGATAAGAATTTTCTAGGGTTCTAGGGCATTGTTCTTCTGAGGTGTTTAATCTGGTTCATCCTATCACCACAGTTTTTTCTTGTGACATGTGGAAGGCTGAAGAAACATCATGCCCACTTTTCTCCACTTTAAAATGGAGACACTTAAGTCTGGGGAAGGGTCTGGGCTTGTGCAAGGCTATTTGGGGGTCTTCTGACCTAAAGAGAGCAAAGTGGACAGATGCTCCTGTTTGGGTATGAGGTACAGCGACAGTGGGACAGTGGGTCAGGATTCCCGGAGAGAATCCCCTGTGAGGTCTCTTTAGGCTCCATATACGTGTGAGTGGGTCACTTCCTTGTGTTTCAGTCAGTAACAGTGGAAGCATTATTCCTAAAAAGTTCTGTCCAGGCGCATTTATCTCATCTAAACCTGGTTCTTTAGTGCACTGTTTCATAACCTCTTTTGACATTTATTGCCCTTGGGACAAAACAAAACAAAGCAAAGCTTTACTATGGTTTCCCAGGTGGTCTGCCTTGTGGCCCCAGCCACACTCCAGCGCTCCCGTTCTCTCTCCCCAGCTCAGCCAGGGACGTCTCTTTGGGTCCCTGAGAAAGGAGCACAGCTCTTTCATGTCCATCTGTTTGGAAGGCTTCTAGCACGGTCATCTGTCTTGACCCACCCGAAAAGAAGCTTCATCCAAGTCTTGCCTTAAGCCTGCACACCAGGTGCTTTGGGTGAAGGAACAGCTAGTTCCTTCAGTTGCATGTTGCCTTGGCACCTTGTAACCATCTTTTTATAATACCCATCAGGCTCGTAATTGCCTCGGCAGAGTGTGTCCCCAGAAGCCTCCCACGCTCTGGGTTTGCTCCTGTAGGAGGGCTGGGGCCGTGCAGGTTCGCTCGGCAGGAACTGGTCTGCAGCGCATGCTCAGTGAGAATGGATGGCTTAATACAATGACCCAAAGTCCTAGTGTCCTCAAGTTCATTGCAAATTAGGCGTCCTTGGTGTTAAAGAAGATCCAGGCCTTTGCCTTTGAAAAACTGAGTTAGGTGGCAGAGATCCAGAGACGATCTGGAATTTCCCTTTCTCTGTGCTTTCTTAAAGGTTGAGAAATAGACTAATTAGATCAAGCAAGCAGCTGTCCCTTTGATGTGCCATGCCCCCACCTCTCCTGTATGCAAATAGGTTTCTGATGGGAGAAAGCCACAAGGCAGACCGCAAAACCAGGTATGTTTGGCCTTCCTTATTCAGGAGATAATAACAGCATTCCTAATTTTTATTGTTATTATGATTCAAAATAGACTAAACATTGGTATTGATCCTGGTATGTAAAGAATGTGGGGTTTGACCACGGTCCTGGCTAGGAGACTTAGTGGATAGGGTGATAGAAGGTGACATCCTCCTCCCTCATGATTCTGGTCACCTGATTGTAAATCTCTTCTGTTCAGCGTTGTTTCTCTCCTGTAACTGCATGAGTAAACAGACAAGTCCTCCTCTCACAGTGCTCGTAACCAGGTGGGGGGAGCAGGCAGATATTGTGGGTTGTGGGCTGTGACAGAGGCAGGTGAGCCTCGAGGGGAATGCAGAAAAGAGGCATCTTCCATTTGGGCAGGGGTGGGAGCCAGTAGTCAGGGCAGACTTCCTGGAGGAGGTGATATCCCGTCAGACCTCAAGAACAATGGGCTTGGCCAGATGGGCGGGTGGGAGCATGGTGGCCTTGCCAGTGGTGTCCTCCAGGAGGAGGGAGGCACGTCCGGGGCTGCACGGAGGCTATCGCTTATGACACTACGTCAAGCAATATTAATGAACAGAGGATGCCGGCACAACGAGATGACATAGAACGAGAACAAGCAGCTGGGAGTTGTCTAACCTCTCGGCGCCTCTTGTGGCACCCTGAAGGTCGCAGAGAGCTGTTGTGCTGCACGCTTCTCTCCTGCCACTGTCCTGACTTCATTCAAACCCTGGGCGGCCAGTGATCCAAGGTCTCCCAAACAAAGTGATCACATGCAGCAGAGCAGGGGCCGCCCTCCTTCCCGGCAAGGCCTCCGGTCCTTCGTCTACGGTGACGCAGGCCCTTTTTCCTGGCCATCCTCGAGATGAGCACCCCACACCTTCCTGCTGGTCACCTGCATAAACACCGCCTCTGCCTTCCAGTGAGATAAACCACCATCCACCAGGTATTTCCTGCTGCCCTGTCGGTCCCGTGGATTAGGCAGGAGAAAAATGCAGAAGCTGTTTATTTCCCCTCTGGCTGCCATTCTTTTTTTTTTCTTTTTCTTTTAATTTTTATCGCCCGTGTCCATAAAAGGGCACCATTGAAAAGGACTGAAAAAAAACTAGGAAAAGCAGACTCTGGCTCTCGCTGAAATGCTCCCATTTTGAGCAACTGAACCAAACCTGAGATGGAGAGAGCGCCTCGCCGGCTGGAGCGGCAGTACTCTGGATTTAGCGACCTTGCCTGGCTATCTGGATCTGATTTGGCCCAAGAATGCGGGCGTCAGATAAAAATAACAAGGCGCTCAGTGGAGGACGCAGCCCGGCTTCGCCCCTGCCCGGGGCTGCACAGGCCCTCGCCTCCCGGGTGGCTGGCGAGGGGCTGAGCGGCGGCCGCGGCAGAAGGGCCGCGTTTGATGTATGAGCTTTGGCTTGCCATCGTGAGTCACCCCAGAAGTAGCTGCAGGCCAAACAAAAATCTTTTGTGATTAATTAGAAAAACTGGACAATTATGAATTGACTGCACACAGCCCGGGTATGGTAAAATATAAATAGTAATGACTCTCGGCGGGGCCTGGTGAACACTCCCCCGTTTCTGTGAGATGGCTGGAGAAAGGCACATTTTTACGTGGAATCTGCTGACATAGCCCCGTTTCTGATCTTGGGCGAGGCGAGGGTCGGGACCCAGGTTCCTGGGGACATCATTGACTTTGATTCCACGCCCCTCCAAACCCTGTTCTCTATGCCAAATTGATTTTTTTTTTAAAAAATTGACCCCAAGCACATCCCCTGTCGTGGCTCTGTGAGAGCATTCACGCTCACCTCCCTGCCAGCGCAGAGAAGGGTTTGGCTTGTTCTTTTGCCTTCTTTCTGGGGCATTTGCTTCCACTGTCAGGCTGTCGGAGGGCTTGGACACCAATGCCATTTTCACACGGAGGCACTGGTTGTTTGTTCTTCAAGGGACGGAGAGCAGGCACAAGCGAGCTGTTCTATCAGAGGAGGGAGAAGCCCAGAATATTACAGCGAGTTATTGGATTAATGATTTATTCCATCTTGGGAATGTGAAGTGGAAGTTCTCCACAACCACAAAGTTGAGCAAGGTTTTTACAAACCCCTTGGGTGTGAACACTCTATATTTTGGGCATGATTTAATCTTACTTTTCTTTCTCATCAATTTCATAGAAGGAGTACATCCTACATAGTAGAGCTAGGGGAAGATGATTTCTTCTCAATCTTTTTTTTTTTTTTTTTGGTCCACGGACCCCTTTGCCACTCAGGTGAAAACCAGGGACCCCTTACTAAGTCCACACTACACTGTGTATTATTTAATAAACATATCACACCTGCACCAACACGGCTCCCCAAGAATGTTTTTTTTGGATTTTTCAATTCAAGCTCAGGGACCCTCTGAAATCTTTCCATGGACCCCTTGGGGGGTCTGTGGACCCCTGGTTAAAAACCCCTGCTTTAAAGGAAGTTCACATTGAAAAATAATTAAACCCTGACAGTGCCGGCAAATGTCAAAATACAAATTTCCTCCAGTGATCATTTTTTAACCACCAGGGTAAGCAAGTTACCCTTTGTCCTGGGGCAGCAAAGTACAGCCGCCATTGGTCACAGACCAAAGAGTCACAAAAGAGAATGCCAGCTCTCGGCTTTCTCTCCCGGCCCCTGCCCCACTCCGATAAAACATCTTCCAGACCTTTAAAAATTTGGCTTCTGCCAGGCAATTAACTCGTCTTAACGTGCATCCTACATAGGCAAGAGCCTTTTCTGGCCCTCGGTTTGCACTCGCCCCGGTGTTCACATTGTTTTCTATTATTATTCAAGCAGCGCCGGCTCAGTAGTAAACGCATTGACCATTCAATCAGTGGAGTAGCTGCTGCGGATAATTAAAAGTTCCCAACCTCTTGCCCCAAGGCCAGGTTAGAGCCAGTCAGAGAGGAGCCAGGTCTGGGCTGTTCAGGGACCAATCGATCAGCTGATTAGCCCTCTTTACTGATTGGTTAGAGCTGATTGCATCTCCAGTACAGAAATCTCCTCTGGCCCGCGGGCACAAAAGGGGGCTATACATTCAGGGTGGCTGAGCACGCGCGGCCTGGCAGTCCCTGTCCCCACACACCGAGTCGAGGGAGGAAAGGGGGAGGAGCACTCGGAATCCAACGTTTCTAAGAGCTTCTCGCCCCCGCCACTGTTTCTCCCCCAGCCCATCCCCGATTTTGTTTCTGGAGAGTAAAGCTCTGATTTAGTTTCAGGAACGGCAGAGGAGTTGCCGGCATAGTAGTGGCTTCTAGCACGTGAAAAAAGCGGGCTCCTTTAAACGACGGAGTCCCCAGACATCTTCTTGCGAAATGCATGAGGTCAGAAAACCCTGGAGCAGGCACACCCAGAATAAAAGTGGGTCTCTCTCCCAAAAGGCTGCTTTTGACCCATCGGCTCGGTCTGAGTGTGTATTTGTCAGCTGGTAAATATTTATCTTTGGGTTCAGATAAACAATCTGTTTCCAATTGTGCTTACTTTTTGGCACTGTGAGGAAAATATACCATCTTGGAAGTGAGGTATTGAGAAGGAACATGCCTGCCTGAGTTGTTGTCTTTGAAGGGAGTAGTAGCCCAGATGCTGGCAGACGACGTGGACAGGGCCTTTCTGAGCAGGGGGCCGGGTTTCCTTAAAGACTGATTTCTGAGGATTTGGTTGGAGTGGTGGGCAGGGGAGAGGACACTCTCCCGTGGAAGCCCTTCTGGTCCCAGGCGCATCATGCGCTGCAGCAGAGGGGAGAAAACCTGAATTTTGCGAAGCTGGCTTTGCAACTATTGTATCTGCTTTCATCTTCACGAAGACCAAGCCCCCGTGGAAGCCAAAGGCAGTTGGCCGGTGTGGAGTGGAGGGGGCTCAGAAGCCTCAGCAGAAAATGCACCAGAAGGTGGGAAACTAATGTTTTCCCCAATGCTCAGGTTTTGCCCTTACTTTAGGAGGCTTATCCAGGGAACTGAAAGAGCGGAATGTCAGGAAGCCATTTCTGGGAACCGAAACAGCGAGGCTGATGGTAAAGGAGACTGACCTTAGATTCTACGAAGAGGGTTGGTTGATAAGACCGTGGCTTTGTTATTTCGTGCCTTCTGTGAGTTCTTAGAGGCACAGTGGATACTGAGCGCTCCCGTTTGAGGGGGGGTTGAGGGCCAGGGTGTGAGCTAGTCCTTGAAAAGAGCTTTGAGGTCCTGCAAGGCAAGAGTGAAGGAATACAAAGAATGGCCGTTCTGTTTTTTGTTCTTAGAAGAACCAAAATAATCAACAGTTACATTGTTGGTCGATTATCTCTTTTATCATCTAACTTAATGACCCTTGACAATTTATTAACATCTCAATAGCTTTAATCTCCTTGTCTTAAAGTAAGGTGATTAGACCACGTGGGCACATACACACACAGGGAAATAGATATATGTGAAAATATCATAAGTTTTACTAAAGTCTTGACTCTTACACTGCAAATTTTTTATGGTCTCAGAGCTATTTATTTTATTCTTTAAAAATACACTCTCCTGAAATCAAAGCAGAATTTGTAAAAATTTTCTGTAAACCAGAGCTGTATAGGAAAACCCTAGGAGGCTTGAGATAATTGCATAGATCTTGTTAACACAATCATTGTTTAGTAAGAACTTAATTATGTGACACTGCTAAGTACTGAAAATAATACATTCTTGGTCTGCTTGAAGCTTACAGGATGATTTGTATTATAAAGGCTACCTTGTTAAAATGCCCATGAAACTCCTTGGAATTTGAAATGTTTTTTTTCTGGTGGAAACTACTCTTCTATATAGAATTTCTGGACACAGAGAGGAAAGGTTTAAAACAGGTCTTCGAAGAGAAATAAACATTGTAGTACTTGTTAATATTTTGTGACTGGATGAAATGAACTCTGTTTGGGAAACTGGGTCATTTATGATACGTGTTGCAACTAAAAACCCATTGACATACCTCTCTGATTTCGAGATTATTCTTCAGAAACTGCCCCATGGAAGTGTTTATTATGCATTCTTTTTGCTTTATTCTGTAATTTCTCATTTATCATAAAGGGAATATGGTATGATATACCTTAAAAGTAAAATGTAAAACTTTGGTTTAGTTGAGGACAGGCTGTCCATAAGTGGAAGTCTATTAGACGCTCTCCTATCTCAAGGAAGTTAAATGTAGCATGTACGGTTTTGAATAGGAAATCCACATCAACAAACAGTATCACCAGTCAAAGCAGAGGGAGAACCAAACAAAAAACAGGTACAAGATGTGGGAGGGAAGCACTGTAATTCGAAACTCAGATTAGCCATTTACTCTGCGGTAAAACAGATACCACAAAATATACCTACTCACTCATCAAACCATATCTCAGGGACATCTCCTTTCAAGGGAGCATTTATTTTCTAAAGAAAGTGGATAAAGACCACTTACCGTAATTGGTGTGTTAAATGAGTGTGGTAGCTTCTCTTTTAGCTATTCTACTTATAAAACATTTCTGAGTATTGCTTAGAAATGCCGCAAGGGTTAACACACTGGGAATGGGGTCAGAGGCTTTTTCAAGCATTGAAACTGAAGTTCAGCCTTCCTTCCCCTACTCTTCTTTTTCTTTTATTTTTTGAAAGATTTTCTGAAGCACCCAAGGGATCATGTAACAATCAGCACAACCAACTATCAAAGTTCTTTTTAATATAGAAACCTCCGTGTGTGTGAAACCAAGCTTGGGTGCCCATCTTTGTTTTCAGTGTTGGCTTAATTCTTAGATCAATTAATTCAGAGAAAAAGAAATGGAAGTGGGCACAGGATCACATCAGTATTTGTTAGGAAAGAGTACTCACTGACGCCCCACAAAATTGTTCAAAAAATAATTTCAAAGTCCCAGCCAGATATAGGACATTAATAAAATAAAACAAAACAAAACAAAATAAAACAAAATAAAATAATAAAATAAAATAAAATAATAAAATAAAAGTGTACCCTGTATACAAATTTTCTTTTAAGCGGACCAGAATGCTACGTTTGGCTTTTGCTGTTTCAGTCTGCTTAGGAATTCCTAATGAGGAAACCATAGTGTTTAACTGTAAAATATGGTTATGGCTCTTAAATGCAGGCTACATTTAACAACCGTATATTGATTTTTTTCCTTGTAATTTTATTTCCATGAACATTTCTGGTTTCTTAATTAGTAGCCTTTTAGAGAGAGATTTAACATTCTCGCTATCAGTGGATTTGGCTTCTGTGATATAGCTTCTCAGGGGAGAGAAGGCTCCAGAAGGGCAGTTGGGGTTGGGGGGGGAGGGAGTGAACGCCGCGCGCCTATGTACAAACGCACAGGGACAGGCTCCCGCCCTCCCTCACTGCCCTGCCAGCACAATTAAGACAAAACTGCGCTAGGGAACCTGGTGACAAAACTCAACAATTTCCAATTGCACAGTCACCCTGTAACGGGAAGAACTGTTTACCCCATGTTCCTTATTAAACCGAAGTATTTTATTTAATGAGCATGACTCATGCAAGGTGTTCCCATAAATCATCGGCTGGTTTACAAACTCAATAACTAGGCTTCCTGCTCTAACTAGGCTGTGCACACCTTAAATTATTAACACGCCAGGGCCTTAAGGCAGATCTTTGATGATGATGATATAAACACTGTGAAGACAAGGTGCTCTCTCAGCAAAAGATTATTGACTCTAATTACCATTTACCACAGGAAAAAGAAAAGAAAAGACAATAAAATATGAGGGAGAATTTAAAACTAAGATTTAATTTTACGAGGCGCTTAAATGCCCCCACCCCCCAACTTTTTTCTTTCTTTTCTTTCTTTCTTTTTTTCTTTGTGGCTGCTCTACCCACCTTTCTTCACTGTTGGTGTATAGTGACAGCCCATGGATGGCTGACTTTAAAAGAATGATAGTTGTTAAGAGAAAAGGAGAGAAGAAACCTGAAAACACAAGAGAGAGAGGGAGAGACCATTCAGCTATTCTGTTGATATTATATACAGTCTTTGAAATGGATGGAAAAAGCCCAGGGGGAAGAGAAAAGGATAATAGACTGGAACGAAATCCCAGCTCTAATTGTTTTCATGTATATATGTAATAAAAAGGTTAAAGGACTAATATGCCTGACTCCAATCGCTTTGGTTTGTAAACTAGAACTTCAGGTCAGCTTTTTAGAAGGAGTCATTTGCTCTTATTACATGTTCCAGTTTTACTGCATCCTCATCACACAGAAATTGGAAGGCTGCAAAGAAGTTACAATGAAAGAATATCTTTAAAGATAAGGGAGCTTACTGGAAAAATGAAAATCCAGCAAAATGAATAATGTGTTTCATTTCTAGGTATTTGGAAAGTGGTCATAGTTTGGAGTGGAAAAGGGAAGGTTCTCGGGGAACTGAGGAAAGTGCAAAGGATGGAAGGAGGGGTGGAAAAAGGAGAAAAAAGGGCTTTTCTATCTTCCTCTGGGGTTTTGCATATTTTTCATTTCAAGGACTATCTGTTGAGATCATTATCTCTATGGGCTAAATTGTTGACGCACATTTCCCCTTTCATAGAACTCCAAGTTGTCATTCAGTATTTATTTATGAAATCATAGCATGTTGGAGTTGGAAGGGACTTTGGAAATGGCCTTCATTTTACAGATGTGAATATTTCAGCCCAGAAGGGTGAACGGATTTGGCCAAGATCACCTCCCCAAGGTCGGTGGAAGTCTAAATGAAAGTGGACCCAACCAGCCCTTTACAGGGCGGTAAAGTGGTGTTCCTTGCAATTTATCTGGGAGTCCTAGAAATGTGACCATTGATTGGGAAATTTCCTGCCAGCCTTGTACATAAAATAGGTGACACTGATTACTCTATCAGTCCTGGGATCTTTAAGGCAGCTCTCATAATCCCATGGAACAGTTAGACTATGGAGGAAACAATCTGTGATAGATGGTGACAACATTTTTCTTTTTATTTGAAGAGGTTTCCTGGAATTTTAGGATCAGGTAAGATTTCTGATGTGGGCCAGATTCAAGCATACAAGAATTTGCTCCTGAGCATTATTTTCTCTAGTATTTCTTTGGAGGGCAACCATCCACCTCATCCGGTCCCAGGGCCTTCTTATATTGCTGAAGGAGAGGTGCTGGGGAAGGAGTTCCAGGCCCAGGGAGCCTTTCTCCTGACCCTGGGTGACCAACTAGACGTATTCACTACACCCTCCCTCTCCAAAGGGCCAAGAGCGAGTCCCCATGTGAAATGAAAGACACGCGATGCCTTTCGATAGTCTGGGAAAGCACCCCCCGAGTTACTTCTCTCCATGGGCATTTTGTCCCTGTCTGAGCTAATCATCCATTTGAGATGGGAAACCAAAGCCTGACACCACTTGTGATCGGCAGGGCTAACTCTGGCTGTTTCCCAGGAGCCGAGTGTTCTGGTCAAATTCCAGGGATATCCAAAAAAAGCAAACCGGAACAAAACAACAATGCCCTGTAGTTTAATTTTCCTCCTTGCTAGAGGAAATGTGGTGTGATTCTGCCTTTTTTTCAGCCAATAATCACTGCAATCCACCCTCCCAGTGTGTTCTACTGCAGATGTAACCACATTTGAGCAAAACCATTCCTGCATGCGGTATAGAAGAGTCTTTAAAAACACACAACACACACACACACCCCAGGATTCTTTTTGGAAGTGGGTACACAGAGTTATTTTGTGGAGAGCATGAAATAGAGAACTACTAAGACTTGTGTGTATACATACATACATACAACCTAAGTGTGCGATATATATCGTAAAACATGAAATTTACACATCAAGACCGTTTCATGCTCCTTGCCTCGGGCTGATTGTAATGCAAAGAGCCACAATTGAAGGCTCTTCTTGAGCTGCTTTGAAAGGAGTTGGGCCAGGGGTGGGTTGAGGGGACGCTTCCCAGCCAGAGCGTCTGGGCTCTCTGCTGAGGGATCGCCTGGGGCAGAGCTGCTGATTGCCCTGCCCTGCCCTGCTCCCCGGGTCGACCCCGGGCTTCTGTGTTCTCATCATCAATCTAACTCGGAGACTGTGAGTGAGTTAGTGAGTGTGCATCTATTCCAGAAGCCCTGGGAGGGCAGGAGCAGCGGACGCAGCCTTTCCACTTCCAGGGTGCAGGTGGCTCGCTGCTGCCGCTGCCCCCAAAACAGGGCTCCCCACTTGGGAATGGCAGGCGGCGCCCAGGCTGCACCTTCTCAGGTTGCCACAACTCTGCGCTCTCAAGTGTTATTTTGTGGACCGTATACCTCTTTTCCTTCTATTTTTATTTTGTTTCATTACATTCTTCCTTTAAAAGCAACACCTGCCAGTGCTGTCCTGTTCTAGGCATAAATGCACAGATGACCCTTGAAGAAAACAAAACTGGGATCACAGTGCACATTTCTGGTTTTTTTCCTTTCAACTTTTTACAATGGACTCTTTCAAATGTGTACAAAAGTAGACAAAATAGTAAATAATCAAGCCCTGTGTACCCATCACCCAGGTCTCACAGTTTTCACTTCAGGTCCAACTTTATATTATCTAACTCACTTCCTCTCTTTTTTTTTTCCTAGGGATTGAACCCGAGACCTTGGGACCTAGTATACGAAAAGCCTGCGCTCAACCACTCTAGCTACATCTGACTCCCCTCTCCTATTATTTCGAAGCAAACCACAGACTTCGTATCATTTCATAAGTAAACATTTCCCTTGCATTCTGTATTACAACCTGCTGGTCCATTTAGTAAGACAGCACTGAGGATATTTTTAATACTTTGGTTTAAATCTCTCCTCCCTAATAGATATTACTGTTTGCCTTTGATTTGTTTATTTGGAAGGATATTAAATAACTGATTCTGGAAGAGAAAGTGTTCTTTTTCTCCTGGGGAAGCCATGAATCACATTGGGAAGGAAGTTAAGTGAGCATTGTGCCTTAGAAGTTTAAAATCATAAACAGGGACATTGATCTTGTATGTACACATTTGTGATGTTTTGCATATGCATAGCGCAGGTATTTCAAGTCCCCTAGATTATATACTCAATGCATCCAAAGATCAGACTTAAAAATTTTTTTTTAATAATATCTAACTGTACATTTTCTGTGGACAAAAGATAGACAACCTGAGGGTTGAAGTGTAGTTGATATAGATAGTGGGCTCATGTTTAGTTTAAAGCAGGCTTCTCTCAGGGACCCCAAATCCTTTTGGAATAGGGAAGCAGATTTGGCTCAATTGATAGAGTATCCACCTACCATTTGGGAGGTCCAGGGTTCAAACCCAGGGCCTTCTGACTTGTGTGGTGAGCTGGCCCATGCGCAGTGCTGATGCGCGCAAGGAGTGCCCTGCCACGCAGGGGTGTCCCCTGCATAGGGGAGCCCCACGTGCAAGGAGTGCGCCTGGTAAGGAGAGCCGCCCAGCACGAAAGAAAGTGCAGCCTGCCCAAGAATGGTGCTGCACACACGGAGAGCTGACATAACAAGATGACGCAACAAAAAAAGAAACACAGATTCCTGGTGCTGCTGATAAGGATGGAAGTGGTCATAGAAGAACACACAGTGAATGGACACAGAGAGCAGACAACGGGGCGGGGGTGGGGGGTAGGGAGAGAAATAAATGAAAAATAATTCTTTAAAAAAAAAAGCACAGCCTGCTCAGGAGTGGCACTGCACACACCAAGAGCTGACGCAGCGAAGCGATGCAAGGAAAAGAGACACAAATTCCCAGTGCTGCTGACAAGAATGCAAGTGGACACAGAAGAATACACAGTGAATGGACACAGAGAGTAGACAATGGGGGGGAAGGGGGAGAGAAATTAAAAAACAAAATCTTAAAAAAAACCCCTTTTGGAATTAGCTAACTAATCTTCAAAATATCTCAGAAAGATAGCCTGAGAAGCATGGAGTTCTTGCCCCATTTGACAAACGAAGAAGGTATGTATTAGCAAAAATTAGTTGTCATGTAAAACACCCAGCGCAAGTCATGGCTGGTACAAATAATACGACCCATAATTCTTGACCTTTCTTTCCATTCTGCAAATGCTACATCTGCTGTCTTAAGGCTTGTCCTACCCTAAAGCCTGGTCTCTTTTATTAGAGCTAAGAAAGAATGAGGAAGCCCATTGCCTGTCACAGAGTGGGCTCTTACTATCACTTGAAGGACGAAATCCACTGTGAGTTAGCATAAAAGATGTGACAGAGGCAGAAAGAACATAGAGCCCTGTGAGGTCTTGCCAAGCCTCTCCTTCAGGAAATCCTCCTCCGTCCTCCTTTTTTCCTGACGGTGTGGAGCCCGTCCACCGCTCTGCCTGGGGATGGAAGCTTCTGGGAGGTGGTGGTGAGCCAAGGGGCACGAGGAAGCTCCTGAATCTTTGCCAGCTGGGAACTGGCCGCAGGTTTGATTCTTATTACACAGTAGAGTTGCTGGGTCCGTTGGCCTATTTTTATGCCTGGAGCTCTGAGCAATAAGAATGAGGGCTTGGGAAGCGGATTTGGCCCAACGGATAGGGCGTCTGCCTACCAAATGGGAGACCCAGGGTTCAAACCCTGGGCCTCCTTGACCCGTGTGGAGCTGGCCCATATGCATTGCTGATGCTCAAGGAGTGCCCTGCCACGCAGGGGTGTCCCCTGCATAGGGGAGCCCCATGCGCAAGGAGTGCGCCCATAAGGAGAGCTGCCCAGTGCAAAAAAAGTGCAGCCTGCCCAGGAGTGGCTCCGCACACATGGAGAGCTGACACAGCAAGATGACATAACAAAAAGAGACATGGATTCTGGGTGCCGCTGACAAGAATCTAAGTGGACACAGAAGAACACACAGTGAATGGACAGAGAGCCGACAACTGGGGCGGGGCGGGGAAGGGGAGAGAAATAAATAAAAAAATAAATCTTAAAAAAAAAAAAAGAACGAGGGCTCAACGCAGCACCTCCTTTTTACGTGTGAGTAGCATATGGGCACATAAACACGAAACCATCACAACAGTCCTTTCTCCTCTCTGCCTGGCTCAACGCTGTGCGTCCTCCCAGGCCCCTCTCCAGGTCACGTCCTGGAGAAAAAGCTTTTGTCTGACCCACTCATCTGCCACTCGGTCATCTGCTCGCTGATGGTTGTCATCTGTCCCTTGCCTTTTGTGGTTAATTTAGTCTGTATGGCTTTCGAGCCTCTCGTGACCCGCCACCGCCCCCTCACGCGATGGCCACTTCCTCTGGAACCGGGACAGGACTGCGAGTCACACGCTTGTGTGACTTGGTGCAGCGTGGGCGCCCAGGACATTGGTGGGGCAAGAGCAGGCGCTGGGCGTTGGAGAGCCAAGCCAGAGACCTCAGCTGAACCTGGCAGACAGTGGCGGGCAGGGGGCGGGGAGCTAGGGCTGCCTTCCCCACCTGGCACTCCACTGCCACTCCCCAGAAGCAGGCAGGGCCGAGCTGGCACGCAAACTGCGTAGCCCGCAGGGGTGTCTCCTGCCGCTTTTGAGGTTCCACTAGATGGAACGGCCATCACAGGTGGCCATAGCCTCTGAGGTTACTAACCTGGATTACTCAGCTGTTGAGCAAATGAGTACTTGGTTTTATGGGTTTTGTCGTCTGCATTTAATTCTGGGGGAGGAATGAGGGCGCACCTACGGCTCCTTTCTGGACTGCTGATCCTCAGCTTCAGGCTGCCTATGATTTTAATAAAAAGGGCACCAGAACGTTGATAGTCTTTGTTTGAATAGAGGCAGCATGGAAGAAGGAGCTAAGATACTATTTAAGAGAGCTGACAAACTACCCATCTTATTTGCTGAATGTCTCTCATTGAAGCATGCCAAGTAGGCCACACACAATTCAAGACAACTTGATTTTTTTGTTGTTGTTGATATCACCAGAGATGCTTAATCTGGATGCGGCAGAACATAAAACATTTCTGTAATGAGGAATTCACAAGTGAAAATGTAATGCTTTTGTAACTCTGGACCTCTTGGGGAAAGAATAAAATGAGTCATTAAGTCCATGAAAGACAATACACGCATTCAGCTTTAAATGTGTTCACCAAATTGACTCCTTGCTCTGTGATGGGACCATTTTCCCTTTCCAGAAGAACATAATCTTTCAACTGCAAGAAGAGTTTATTATGTTGGGTGGTAGGTACCATCAGTCCATATCTGCTGCTATGTATTTCTATGCTGAAAATGATATTGGCCTTTTTACAATATATTTTACATGCTCATATGGTATTTTAAATACAAATAACGTAGATTGTAGCCTTGTCCAGGTAAAGGCTGCTTCTCAAAATTTCAGGCTGACTATTGGCTTATAAAATCAAAGCGAGGAAGGAATGCCAACTCCCATCCTCCCTCTACTACATTTGTGGGATTAACTACATTATTCAATGTATTTCTTAAGAATTAAATTAATTATAATGCATTTGGATTCCCTGAGCATTCTCACAATTAATTTGTGCTATTGAGTTATCAAGTATCCCCCTTTCTTAAGGGATTAGTTCATTTCTGATGTTTTGCACTCGTGTCCCGAGAAATGGATCCCTTTTCCAAGGATTTGTTTTTACTCTCCAAAGGAATTCTTGGAACATTGGAATAAAACAGTACAACAGTGGCTAATCCCTTAAGTAAGGATACCTGATCATCCTCTAACACAAATTAGTGAAATTAGAAGGCAAAGGAAGTTCTCACCTTTTTCACTTCTGCTTTTTTGTGTGCTAAGCATCAAGATGGAGTCTACAGTAAACACATAGTTCCTGGTTCATTATTGTTCTCTTAAATTCAATTTTTGAAAATTGGCTATTTTTATAACTTGTTTCAGATGATCCAATATCCGAGCAAATACCCAAGATTTAAAAAATATCTTAGCTCAAGCTTTTACACATTCTTTCCATCCTGTCACTCTGGTGGCTTGGAGGTTTATCACCCAGAAAAACATGTTCTTAGACTGAACCCATTCTTGTGGGTGTGAACCTTGGTTAATAGGGCCTTTGGATGAGGGCACTTCAGATAAGGTGTGGCTCAGGGTGGGCTGTAATCCCAAGGCCTTGTAGGGAAGGGCACAGAGAGAAAGCCACAGGAAGTGAGGAGTCAAAAGTCATTGGGGGGGGGCGAGTGGACATGGCTCAACTGATAGAGCATCTGCCTACCATATGGTGGGTCCCGGGTTTGATCCCCAGGGCCTCCTGACCTGTGTGGTGAGCTGGCCCATGCGCAGTGCTGTTGCGTGCAAGGAAGGGGCATCCCCACGTAGGGGTCCCCCATGTGCAAGGAGTGCAACCCGCTAGGAGAGCCACCCTGCCTGAGAAAAAGCACAGCCTGCCCAGGAGTGGCGCTGCACACACAGAGAGCTGGCGCAGCAAGATGATGCAACAAAAAAGAGGTGCAATTTCCCAGTGCTGTCAGATAATGCAAGCGAACACAGAAGAACACACAGCGACTGGACACAGAGAACAGGCAACAGGGGGGAAGGGGAGAGAAATAAATAAAATAAATCTTAAAAAAAAAAAAAAAGCCAGTGAGACCTGGAAGAGAAAGGAGAAGACGCCACCATATGCATTGCCATACAGTGGAAAGGCCAAGGATCAAGGATTGCCAACAGCCAGCCTAGGGACACCAGTTTTCAGAAAGAATGTATCACCTGGTTGACACATTAATTTTAGACTTCTCCTAGCCTCAAACGGTGAGCCTGGAAATCCCCATTGTTTAGGCCAACCCATTGCATGGTATTTGCTTTAACAGTAAGGATTCTAAAAGAGTTACTTACCTTCTTTTCCAGAACCAGATCACCTTAGACACATTATGGTGACATATGCAAATACGCTTTGAGGTACCAGGGATTGAACCAGGGGCCCCGTGCATGGGAAGCAGGTATTCAAACCACTGAGCTACACCTGCTTCCCTATTTAAGATAAATGGTGAGATTGTTGATCCTTCTAAAGCATTAGGTCCATGTATTGACTAACGTAAAGCATGGTGCTAGATAAACCACTCACACATGTTTTTTTACTGAAGGTAATCTAGTAAAGGCCTCCTTGCTTGCTAAGCTTAGAAGGTAAAGGATTATAGCCTTGGTGTCATTAGCAGGAAACAGTTCAAAGCTGAGACAGTGTCATTACACAATGCCTTTCAAGAGGAATGACAATCTAGGGAGAGGGTTAGAACTTTTTAGCCAGTAGAACCACAAGATGTAATAAAAATGTTTTGGTTTGGTTTGGAGAAAACTGAGCTTATATTTTGGAAATCACAATAAAAAATTAAAATCACAATTAATGTGAACCAAAATTGCTATGAAATTAAACTAAATCTAAATATCTTACTAAAACGTTATCTTGCACCAGGCAACTTTGTGCTTATATAAGACATTTTAAAAAAATGATATACTTTCAAGGCAAAAGAGTACCTAGATTTTGAAAAGAAGGGTTCCTTTTATTCATATCTTGAAAAATCATTTATGTGCATAAAATAGAAAGAACTTTCTTTTTCACATACTTTTTTTTTTTTAACCTGGCAGCATTTGAGAGGATATCATTTACTGTCCAATTCAATGGCCATGAATTATTATCATTTGGTCATGGGGGCCCACAATAACTTCATCAAACCATCTATTTATTTTTTATTTTATTTATTTTTTTATTTTATTTTTATTTTTATTTTTTTATTGACTTTGTAATAATATTACATTAAAAATATATATGTGAGGTCCCATTCAACCCCACCCCCCCACCCCCCCTCTCCCCCCCCCCCAACAACACTCGTTCCCATCATCATGACACATCCATTGGATTTGGTAAGTACATCTTTGGGCACCTCTGCACCTCATGGTCAATGGTCCACATCTTGGCCCATACTCTCCCCCATTCCATCCAGTGGGCCCTGTGAGGATTTACAATGTCCGGTGATTACCTCTGAAGCACCATCCAGGGCAGCTCCATGTCCCAAAGACGCCTCCACCTCTCATCTCTTCCTGCCTTTCCCCATACCCATCAGCCACCATGTCCACTTTTCCCAATCCAATGCCACCTCTTCTATGTGGACATTAAACCATCTATTTTTTTGACCCCATTTGTTCATATTCCTTTCTCATCCAGTAGAACAGAGCAGTAGCTCCTTAGAAGAGCAAAAGTGCAACCAATTCATGGCTACTTCTTTCATAAACCAGGATCATTCCTACAAACATTCCTACAAAAGTTACAGTAAAAGAAATAAAAAAATCCTACTAAATTTTCCTGACACTTACCTGTTCTATGGATTAAAAAAAGGCCTATATTAATGCTAAAGGTAAATATATATATATATATATATATATATATGGTGTTTGGTTTTGTGAGATATGAATATGACTAAGTGGTTTCTTTTTGGTTTCTTTTTTATCTCATTAATGAGGCCTTGACTGTCACTTAACTAATCTGTGTATCTTTCTGAATGCCAGAGGAACAATTGAGTTAGTTGTTGGAATTAGATGAGCTAAAAGTGCTTGGACAGAACTTTCTAGGAGTAATGCTTCTGTAACTTATTAATATTATTTAAAAACATTTATTTCTCTCCCTCCCACCCTCCGTTGCCTGCTCTCTGTGTCCATTTCCTGTGTCTGCTTGTAATCCTCATTAGGCGGCTCCAGGAACTGATCCTGGGACCTTTTGGAGTGGGAGAGAGGCGATCATTCTCTTGCGCCACCTCAGCTCCCTGTTCTGCTATGTCTCTTATTGTCTCTCCTCTGTGTGTCTTGTTGTGTCATCTTGCTGTGCCAGCTCTCGGCGTCGGCTGGCACACCTGTGAGGGGCAGCACTCCTGCGTGGGCCAGCATTCCGTGCAGGCCAGCTTGCCTCCACCAGGAGGCCCTGGGCCTCAGACCCTGGACCTCCTATATGGGAACCAGGAGCCCAAGTCCTTGAGCCACATCCATTTCCCTTCCATAACATAATGAGCTGCCTTTTACTATCTTATTTTTTTGAATTTGAAATAAAGTCTGAATTTAAAAAATAAAAAAATATAGTGCACACTTATTTTTGAGATGTTTAAAATGCACCACATTGTTTTTCTCTGTCTTTTGGCCTCCTTTTTTGCAGGGAGGTAAACTGTGTCTGCTTTTCCTCTCAATGCATTTAATGGCCTACTTCCTTCTTCACATTTCTTTTCCCATTTAAATCCTTTCTGTCTTTGATTAGAGTCTGTCTTAGTTTCCTAGGGCTGGTAAGAAAGTACCACAAACTGGTTTGCTTAAAGCAACGAAAAATTTTTTTTTTTTAGGTACCGGGGCTGGTTGAACCCAGGACCTTGTATGTGGGAAGCTGGTGCTCAACCACTGAGCCAGATTGACTCCCTGAAGTAGTTTTTTCATTTGTTTGGTGTTTGTTTTTAGGAGGCACCAGGAATTGAACCAGGGGCCTCTCATGTGATAGGCAGGAACTCAATTACTTGAGCCACATCTGCTTCCCTGAACCTATCTTTTCAAGGGACACAATTCAACCCATAACAAATCAAAGAATCCAGAAAAGCTATTGTTTGGCTTCCACTAAGAGGCTTTGAAATAAACCAGTGACTGAAAAATGCATGTATTAATTTGGCTACACTAAACTCTGAAATCGTGGAGGCCCAGGCAACTTACGATAATGAAGTCATGGACTCTGGAGTTAGAGCATTTGGGTTTGAATCTGTGCTCTGCCTTTTACTGCCTGTGTGACCATAGTCTTGTTCTTAATTTCTCCGTGTCTCAGTTCTTTCTTCTGCAAAATGGGCATTGTAATGGCTGTCATTTCATAGGACTGCTCTGGGTAGGAAATCTACTGGTATATGTAAAGCTCTAAGGAAGCCTCATATTTCAGCACTTGGCCAGAGTAAGCACTTGATTCATTTATTCTGCAAATACTTGCAAAGTGCACACCTAATGCCATTATCTAGGGGTACTTGGAACCACTGAACACACCAGTGAGTGGCAGACATGGAGATCAGTGGGAGAATAAACCATCAACAGTGATGTACTATGAAACGATAAGAAGGATGGGAAGAAAATGCAGAGCAGAATCAGGGGGATGGAGAGAGCCAGATTGTGTGGATGCAGGTTGCAATTTTAAAATAAGGTGATCATGAAGGGCCTTATTGAGAGGGTGGTATTGGGGCAAAGAGGTGAAGGAAGTGAGGGATTTAACCATGTGGATATATTGTTCTAGGCAAGGGTAGCAACCAAAGCAAAGGCCATAGGTGGTGGCATGCCTGATGTTTGAGGAAGCAAGTCACTTAGTCACCTTCTTCTATGTCAGTCCCATATCCCATTATAGGAGCTGAGCAAGCAAGGAGGGGAGCAGTAGAAGATGATGTCAAAGAGGAAGCAAGAGGTGGATCATGTGGAGAATTCCAGGACATGATTCACATTTTTTTTTTTAGGAGGATTGAACCCAAGACCTCGCACATGGGAAGCAGGTGCTTAACCACCGAGCTACATCAGCTCCCCAATGAGGGTTGGTCTTTTCATTTGTTTGCTTGCTTTGTTTTTAGGAGCTACTGGAGATCGAACCCCAACCTTGTACATAGAAAGTAGGTACTCAACCACTTGAACTACATCCACTTCCTCCTGATTCACATTTGAAAAATAGCCCTCTGGCTGTGGCACTGAGAATAGACTAAGGGTTATTACTGATCATTTTTGCAGCCTCTGAGTCTAATAAAATGGCTATCCAGTAATAGGGGCCACAAACAATTCAGTGGATGGAATGGTTTATTTAGTGTAGGTTTTTTCCTCCAGTCCACACATTGCCATTATTTCGCTTTTATAAATCTAGGTTTTCTCCCCTTATCCACATTGTCTTCATTGCGCTTGCTAAGTTCTTCTTGAAGGGAAGAAAAATTGTCACACAGTGATCTTGGGATAGAATAAAAACTCAGCTGCCTTCAGTCAAGGCACTTAGCATAAATGGTGGGAATCAGTTGGGCAATGGAGATGGCTGACAGGGGGATGCTTGCTCTGTCTAAAAGCATGTAGGTTAAAAAATTGAGAAGATGCTATGCCAGCTAAACAAATACATCTATGGCTGGACCAGGGTCAGGGTACAAGTTTGTGATGGCTGTCTAATGGCAATTTACTATAAAGATGGTGGGGAAGACAGCAGAACATGAAGTAGTCTCAACAGTGCATAGCCAGGTATCATATAAAAGGGCTATCTTCCATGGGGCCACTGCCAGCCCCTATGGGGCCTGCGCGCCATTTAGAAAAGGTGACCACGATCTGGATGGACCCCATACTGAGCCAAGTTGCTTGGACTGGCAAAGGGCAGGCAAACTGTGTTTCAGTCCCTCTTTTCCCCTTAGACTGAGGCTCTTGTGCAGTGCCCAAGTGGCACATTCCATTATCCAGGACACAGCAATGCTCTAGCAAAACCGCAGAGCCTATTTCCCTCTTGGCAGTAGGTACTTGTTCCTCATTGCTTGGCTGATCTTCCACTTTGGTGACTCAGCTCTTTCCTTTCCCTCTCTCCTCTTTTCTCCTCCTGTTATCACAGACTTAGTAATTCTATCTCTGTGTCTTTAATTCCGACACTCTGAAAGAGAAATTGGTTTTAGGGCCAGTTACCTGTTGGTAGAGATCTCATGCCACATCAGCCTGTTAGCTCTTCTGAGTCAGGAGCCCATTGCTGAACCAGTCAGTCACCCATGACCCAGCCTCGGGGGTCGCAAACCCTAGTAAAGAATATGCTTGCTGAGTACCATCATGAATAAATGCCATCTTTGATAAAAATATTTTGGTCTGAATTACTTCTAAGTTAAAGTGACTTGATTTAAAGAAAAATACCCAATGGTGTATTATTAGAATTTTCTTTTTTGGTACCCTGGGAAAGAAACAGAAATGCTTAATAACTAATATAAATGGTGTTTCTTTTTTTAAAAATTTATTTCTCTTCCCCCACCCCATTGTCTGCTTTCTGTGTCCATTTGCTGTGTGCTTGTCTGTGTCCGCTTGGATTCTTGTCAGAGGCACTAGGAATCTGTGTCTCTTTGTGTTGTGTTAACTTGCTGTGTTAGCTCTCTGTGTGTGCGGTGTCATACCTGGGCAGGCTGGACTTTCTTCATGCAGGGCAGCTCTCCTTATGGGGTGCACTCCTTTTGAGTGGGGCTCCCCTACGCGAGGGACACCTCTATGTGGCACAGTACTCCTTGTGTGCAACAGCACGGTGAGTGGGCTAGCTCATCACATGGGTCAGGAGGCCCTGGGTTTGAACCCTGGACCTCCCATGTGGTAGGTGGAGGCTCTATCTGTTGAGCCAAATCCGCTTCCCTAAATGGTGTTTCTGATTACCAGAGAGAGGTTATTGAAATGGGGAGTTCAATAACGAATCAAGAGGAAGTAGACTTTCCAGAATATGAGTCTGATCACATCACTCTGACTTAAATTCTTTAGTGCTCCCCTTTGCCTTCAGGATGAAACCTAAGCCTAGTGGTTTGCTCTCGCCCAAGCTCTTCGTGATTTAATCCTTACCTGACACTCAAAGACTGACTGACCCTGCTACTCTCCCCAATCTTGGTTAACACACAACATTTTCTTATACCTCTAAGCCCGTCTATATGATCATGTCTTGGTTTCCCAGAGCTGTCCCCCCCCACCAAGTGGGGTGACATAGCTAAAATTTGTTGCCTACAGCTCTGGAGACTGGAAGTCTGAAGTCAAGGTGTCAACAGGGCCCTGTTCCCCCTGAGAGTAGTAGGGGAGAATCTGCCCCACATTGCTCTCCTGGCTTTGGTGGTGACTTGCTGGCAATCCATGGCATTCTCTGTCTCAGTCAACCTGTGGCTTCCTCCCCTTAGTTTATCTGTCTGTATCCAATTCTCCCCTTCCTAAAAGGACACCAGTCATATTGGATTAAGGCCCATCTTAATCCAGTCTGGCCTCATCCTACTAAAAATATCTTCAAAAACTTACGTCATGCTAATAAGATGGAGGATTAGGATTTGTGTGGGTTCTTTTGGGACATACAATTCACCCCATAAAAGATGGCAATTCCTTTATCCCTTTTTTCTTTCTTTCTTTTTACGATAGTGTGGCATTTATATTTACTCTTGTCTTTACCATTATGAGAGATCCTTATTTTTAAACACAGCTTCAATCTATTGTCCAGTGTCCTTTCCTTTCACCCTGAAGAACTCCCTTTAGCATCTCATACAGGGCCAGTCTAGTGGTGACAAACTCCCTCAGCTTTTGTTACCTGGGAATGTCTTAATCTCTCCCTCCCTTTTTTTCACTTGGTCAACAATTACTTGTCATAAGGTGTAAGGCAAGCATATTTTACTACTTTACTAGATCTATAGTGAGAGCCTTTCCTCTGGGTTCATTTAGGGTCTCAAGCTTACCCTGTATTAAAACACAGACTGGGTGGTAATTCTTGGTTTCCCTGTTTGTATCATCTACTTTAATGCTGGCTTCTTGAGGACAGTGACTCAGAGTACCCATCTCTATAAATCCAGGACCTCTCTCAGTGCCGGACTTGTAATGACCGTTCAACAGCCTGTGTTGAATCAAATAATTTAAAATGGAATTGAAAGGAGTAGACCTTCCTCCTAAAGGTTCCTCTCCAAAAGACGCTGAGCTTTCTTAGTCAAGTTTCTTCCCCTTTGACTCTGTCCCCAAACCTCTGCTCTAGAGGCCAATATTCTTTCTTCTCTTCTTCCTGTATTTTACTCAACTCATGTCATTTTCCAAAACTTTCCTTAATGTTGATACTAAAATGTGACCTGATGGTTGAGAATCACTGAGATCCATGGAAGTCCAAAAACGTGTTTTTTGGGGGATGATTTTTTTTTTTTTCTTTTTGAGTGTTGCAGTCTCCTGAGTTTAATTGAACCCAATCAAATGATGCCTGAGTGTTAAAACGTTGCTTTAATTTTGGGAGAGGTTGACTTAAAAACGATCTCATGTTGCAAAGTGCAGTCCAGTTTATCTGAGAATTAGGGAAGCCTTAATGACTTTTTAGGGCAGGAAGGAGAGTCTCAAGCCGTGGTCTGGAGGCAGGGGTCTCACCTAAGTGACTAATTTGCTTTGATCATATCCCCCAAGTATAGCCAATCACCACTTTTGAAAGGGTGCCATTTCATTTTCCTTTCAGTTATGGTTTTCATTATATCTCACATCTGATGAAAAACCATTTCTTCACATGGTTGATTATCAAAACTTTTCCTGAGGTCCTGCCTCCCTCCTCTTCTTCGAACAGGCAAATCTTCACAGATACCAATACTTAAAGGCATCGCTACCGTTTCCTACATAATTTCATTCACCGGTCACCTTCCACAAGGAGGTGATGAGCTATCTGGGCTCTGATTAGGAGCATTTCTCTCTTTTCCATACCTGTTAAGAAAATAGTCTACTACTGTCAACAGCCTAAGATGTTCATTTATTATTTTACCTTAAGCAGGCTGTACATTATAATTTAATAGCACAATGGAATCCTTATTCCAGTTGACATACACTGTGATGCAAATGATTTAATTTACTAGTCTAAGCATTAGCCTACATATTATTGTACTGATCAGTCATTGCATACTAAAATCACTCATCCTTAATGTAATGATTTGGTATCCCTACAGAGAATTCCAGTCATCAGAATGCCATTAGATACAGTAAAAAAATGAAAATTACTATTACACAGCAGTAAACACTATTAACTGTTAGTTAAAATAGCATTTAATTTAGCCATGCCAGAGTTTACAAATTTCTACAGTTTGCTTGGTCTTCAAATAATTGTCACTGCCAAGTTAATGACACTTCTGCCAATGAAATGACAGAATAAGGCAGGGGCAATGATGAACTGGTGTTTGCATATGGCAGATGTCGTATTGTGACTGTGCAGATTGCTTGACTATCTGGGCGATTTCATTGATTAGGAAAGGCAGCACACTGCTGTCCTGAGAAATAAAGTGGGGCAGAGGAGTCCATGAGCTCTAAAATGCAGAGAGACCTTAAACATAATGGAGAGGGGAGGGCATGATTCCTTCAAGGCTGCCTTTCTCTTTTTATCAGCCAGGTTTGTGCTCTTGAGTTCCAGAAGGTCCTGCTGCAAAGCTGATGAAAGCGAGCTACCATATAATTCTTGCAAGTGTCCCTGATTGGTGGATTCTATCTCAATAGAAACTATGGGCATGGTTGGAAGTACCTATTTTTGCACAAGGCTCACCCACCCCAGGTGGACAATTAGCACCAGCTTAAGTTGCAAAACATGCATTTGTCTTCAAATGGTTCTTTCCCTTTGCAGCTTGAGTCCAGTATTCCCCAGCTTTCAATAAAATCAGCAGCAACATCGACCGTGCCTATAAATGTGGGCACTCTGTGGGTTACTTGGCTCCAGAGCTCTGTCTTCATCCAAGCTGTTGTGATTCATTTCCTTGTTTACTTTATAACTGCACATTACTGAATTTGACTTCTGTGCCCCAAATGTCAAACTTAGATATGAAAAGGGACACAAGGGGCCCCTCTGTGTATGCATAAGGCAATAAAAACAAAATAACATACTGCACCGTTCCTGCTTTGCTTATGCTTCTCATGCCAAGCTGACGGAGAAAATGATAGTTGGAAATGACCAGCCCTGGTAAGACAATGGTCAGGGGAAATGATGTCCAGTTTGTGAGATCTTGAAGGAAAGCTCTAGCAAATGCCAATCCTAAATCAATGAAGTGACAGTAAACTGGCAGGGTGTGTGCCTGTGTGGAAAGGATTTCTAGTCTGTAGTGTAGAGCATGCCAGAAAACTTCCATCAAGAATATGCAAGGGAGAACTGTCTAGAAATGGATTCATTATTAGTTGGGGCTTGGCAGAGTAGAATTACTTGGGGGCAAACAGTGTGAGGTATATAAGGAGATAAGAATTGTCCCTCCTGAATTGACAGTCCATGGACTTGGGTGGCATGTACTTTGTCCTTCTACAACTGACCAGCTCAAATTTCACAAAGTCCCATTATGTTGGGCCCTGAAATGGTATAGCTGAGTCATTACATCTTTTACACTGAAAAGAATCTTGAAGAGTTACAAGTAAAACTCAAAGAGACTATTTGAGAGGAAAATGGACATGAATTTGCTACTTCAATCTGGTTCAGGGATTACTTATAATTATTTTTCAAGATGCATGTGACTGGATCTCCGGGTATGAGGTCTACTGTAATGCAATTTCTGACTCTTAACTACCCAGAGCTAGGTTAGACCCCACAAGTTAAGCACGCGAGACTGCCCAATTCAGGTACTGGCTGCAAGTTCAGGGCTTCCCATGCCACCTGACTATAAATTTGGGGGTTCCCACCACCTCTTCAGGTTTGACTCATAAAACTCAGGAAAGCACTATATGTATATCAGTTTTATTATAAAAGCAAAAAGGATACAAATAAGAAGAAGCCAAAGAAGAGACCCATAGGATGAAGTCTGGGAGGGTCCCTCACGAAGCTCTTGTGTCTTCTTTCTTGGTGGAATCAGGAGGCATCTCTCACCCAGCATATCGACATGGATTACCAAGTAGGGACGCTCACCTGAGCCTCGGTGTCCAGATTTTGTTGGGGTTTCGTTCCAGAATCATGATTGATGGGGTCAATGCTCACATGGTTAAGCTTTAGCCCACCTCCCCTCCAAGTGAGATGATATCGCCTGGCCCAAGGCCCCAGCCCCAAACCATAGGATTGAGCTTTCTGGTATGGCCAACCCCTACCCTAAGACTACCAGGTGGCTGGCCCCACCTTGAGTCCCCCCAGCATAAACTCTCAGGTGTGGTGGTGAGCGGATCATGAATATGAAAGACACCCTCAGCACTGGAGAAATTCAAAGGTCTGCCCTCTTTTGGAGACCAGATTCCTTACTCTACAGGTGACAGGATCTCTTGTCAGCACTGAGCACGGTAAATGCTTGGTGTGAGTGACAGCTCCAGTGCAGATTACTCATATGCAAAATGGGCACAGACTTACTGCTGGGTGACTTTTGAGGTCAAATGTCTCTGAAAGCATCCTTTCAAAAGTGCCACAGACTGAAGGTCTTCTGAAAGAGTTCTCTTTACAATTAATTACCCTCGTCCTACCTGCAGAGAAAGGTAATGAAATAGGAATGTGTCAAAATCACATGAATTGCAACATATCCCACAGCTAGTAATAATGTGGTGTTGGTCCTTGGCAGTCAGCCTTTACCTTCTGTTCTTCTACTTCCTTTGGGGAATCTTGCCTGGGAACGAACTGGTCAACACTGCGGTTATGCCAGAACCTATTTCACTGCAATTTCCAGGGACCAGTCAGTCTAGTTTGCCAGACATTTGGTACGTGTATGTGATCTACAGAGCTAAGGCATTCTAATTTCCTTTTTTGTTCCCAGAGTCTTTGGTTAACTTTTGACTTTAACACATGGAAACCCTTTTGCTGGCATGTTCCGAACTGAAATTTCCTGTCGCATGCCGAATACTCATCAGAAACAGGCAGATTCAGAGATTCAGTCCAGGGCCAATCTCCATATCCCTAATAATAGGAAATCTTCAAAGATTCTTAACCACATAGAATTGGAAAGAGTAAAGCAAAAACTCGAGGGCTGTACAGAACTGGGATAGACTTGGCTGTTCAAAGTTTCCATCTTTTTGACCCCGCCCCACTTTTTGTTATAATTTCCCATTTCTTTCCAATTGGAACCCTTCACTCAAGCCAGCCTTTTCTCTTCATTTTCCAACTGCCCAATGTACGACTGGCCTACCTTGTCTTTTCCTGCTGTAGTACCTACAGAAGATTCCTGCACCTGAAACTCCTCCCTCGGCTTATCCAAAGTTCATTTATCATTGGAGGCCTACATTAAGTGTTTCTTGCTTCACAAAGTCTTGCTTGTTTATTAATTAATCCCACAAATTTTACTGACATCAATTATATGCTTGGCTTGGTGGCGGACCCAGGGAGGAATCAAGCATGGGAGTTCTACCCAGAGATAATAAGAATAACTAACACAATGGCCTTTACCATAAAGCAGGCTATGAAGGCATTAACTCATGATCTTTAAAGTAAACTTACGAGATAGCTATAGTTACCATTACCTTCGTTTTGCAAATCAGGAAGCTGTGGGATGTAGGGGTCTTTGGTTATATGGCTGTTAAGTCACAGAGCTGGGACTTGAAAACTTCCAAACTGCAGAAGGAGCAAGGTGAGTGTTGATAATGTCATCTAAATTTCAGACTGCAGGTGTTAAATACTTAAAAGCCTCTTAGAGAGTCTGACTTCTCCTGCTTCCAGGGGTAAATACTCCTGGGTTTGCTGAACATTGAGTATTTAGGAGGCAGAATGGTGCAGGGAACCCCACAGTGGGTGGGAGGTCCAGGTTCGAATCCCAGCTCCATTCTCATTAGCTGTGTAATCTTGGGTTAATCAATTAATCTTTCTGTGACTCAGTTTCCCATGTGTTAAAGGATGATGATGATGACACTAATAACCTCATTCGCGGAAGGCATTTTAACATCCTGCACTGGAATCGTCTTTTGGACATCTCTGTCACGTATGACTTCACAAGGCTGTAAGTGTCCCATATGGCTCGATTCTGTTTTTAACCATAATGTAAGCTCCTTGAACTGTCCTTTCGTATTTGCTGCTCTCTCTTTGACTCTTATGCAATTCTCATACAAACATGATTTCCTCTGAGAACATCTGCAACAGACTGAAAGATATGTTCCCAGTGCTTACAGTACTCAACTCAAAGCTTTCTCTTTATGACAGACCATCCCACATGGTTTCTATGATCTTAGTAATGTTGGACAAACTAGGCACACTCATGGCTCAACCATAATGGAGTTGGTAACTTTATTAGCGTCGTACATGGTTAAATGTTAGCTCAGTCGGCATCTGGGGTAAATAAAACTGGAATGACCCAACTTTTCCGAAAATATTTCAAGATCATACAGTCTTTGGAAGAAGTATGTATGATGTTAGGAGTGTATCTTAGTGTGCTAGGTTGTGAAGGCAAATGCAGTACAATGGGTAGGTTTAAGCAATAGGAGTTTTTTTGGCCCATGGTTTTGAGGCTAGGAGAAGGCCAATAACTAGAGATCAGAAAGGTGATGCTTTACTCCATGAAGACTGTAGCATTCTGGTGCTGGCTGCCAGTGATCCTTGGGTTTCCTGCTTTCCCATCACATGGCGATGTCTTCTTTCTCTTCTGGGTTCCCTCTGACTTTCAGCTTTTCCTGGTGGCCTTCTGTTTATAAAGCTTCCTGTAATCTGGATTAAAGACCCTCCCTACTTTAGTTGGCCTTAATTTAGCTAAAAATAACAAATTTAAGAGCGCCTGTTTACAATGCATTCACACCCATAAGAATGTGAGTTAAGATTAAGAACATGTCTAAATGAGGGGACATAATTCAGTCTACCACAGGATGTAAAGAACCTCTTACAACTACCCTTTCTCCTTTGTCTGGTCTGCCTCCTCCCATTTTCACCACTACCAGTTAATAAAAAAGATACAATAAGATAAAATTAAATAAAATAAAACATCGTTTCTAGTATTCAGGATGCTAGCATTTCTTCACAAGGAATTTTAGTGATTTGGCATATTTGTGGTTCCTTTGGATATCTACCACTCATTCGAAGCATTGTGCTCTACTAGGTCCTCTTCTGGGTGAGATACAACATGGCCTTGGTCTTAAGCCTTATCTCAACACTCTAAACATCAAGTGAAGAATAAGTAATTCTAAATGTGCAAGAGACTTTTGATAATAAATCTTGTTGCTCTAAGGAGTTTGACATAAAATGGGTCTATCTCAGATATTTTCTAAGGGGAGAAAGCATTTCTGGAAGTATCTGAAGGATCTTGCTCTAACAGTGTCTGGTAACATGATTGGGTAGCATGCACCCTGTCTTAGTTTGCCAGGGCTGCTATAACAAATACCACAGACTGGTTGGCTTAAACAATAGGAATTTACTTTCTCACAGTTTTGGAGGCTGGAGGTCCAAAATCAAGTTGTTTGTAGGATTGTGCTTTCTGTGGAGTGTGTGAAGTCTGTGCTTCCATCATGTGGACATCTGTCTCTTTCTGTTTCCTACTACTATTGCTACTGTGCTTAAATTTCCTCTTCTAATTAGGACTCCATTCATATTGAATTAAGGTCTACCCTGATTCAGGTTGGCTGCACCTTAACTAAGAACATCTTCAAAGATCTTATTTACAAATGGGTTCCTACCCACAGGACCAGGGACTAGGACTTGAACAGGTCTTTGTGGGGGACATGATTCAATCCATAACACACCCTAAGGACAGTATTATAGTGAAAACATTTAAACTAGAGTTAACAGCTATTCCGAATGCCTCAATAATTATTTCAGTCAGTTTGCTGTCAGTCATTGTTTGCTTTGTTTTCTGAATAAGGATGATTTTCCAGATGTTGTCTTTACCATATTGCATTTCCCTTAATGAATATAATCTCTGGGGGTGGAGTTTCTTTTAAAGAAGTAACCTATATGTTTTAGTTTGCTGGGCTGCTGAAAGCAAATACCATAAAATAGGTTGGCTGTTTAACAATGGGAATTTATTAGCTTACAAGCTTAGTTTTGAGGCTAAAAAAATGTCCAAATCAAGGCACAATCAGGTGATGCTTTCTTCCTAAAGACTAGCTCCCAGGCGATCCTGGACTCCTCTGTCACATGGCAGGGCACTTGACATAGTTTACTGGTCTCTCCCTTCCCTTCTGGGTTTCATTGCTTTCAGGTTCTAGCTTTTGTGGCTTTCTCTCTTTCTGTGCCTCTCTCCTCATTCATCCCATTTGTAAAGGACTTCAGTAAGAGGATTAAGACCCACCCTAGGCCTTGCCTTCACTAAAGTTATGAGGATTAAGACCCACGCTGGGCCATGCCTTAACTGAAGTGGCCTAATCAAAAGGCCCTATTTACAGTGGGTTCATACCCACAGGAATGGATTTGCTTTAAGAACATGGTTTTATGGGTTACATACAGCTTCAAACCACCACACCATGTTAAGCATTAAGATAAAAATAAAAACAAAAAAAGGAAAACTTCATGAACTGAAGGAAACCATACTCACCTCCAGCTCAGGGAGGCAGGATAACATCATGATTAAGAGTAGACACGCTGGTGGTAGACATTACTTGAGGTGCTACAAAGTCGCTGTTTGGCCAAATGACTTCTTTCTCTTCCTCAGTTTCCTCTTCCATGAAATGAAATTAATAACCTCTATCTTAAAGCGTTGTTTAGAGGACGAAGCAGGTTGATAGACTAAAGAAGATAGATATAGTTGCAACATAAAAGTTTAAATATTCACTATTATCATAGAGCTGTAGAGCTGCTTTTGCAAAAACAAACAAACCAATAAGCAAGCAAACATATTTTCTGGGCCCCAGCATTTCTAGCTACAAGTATGCACAGCCGACACTAGGCAGTACTGCCAGAAATAAAACTTCCCAGCTATGCTTATTTGTGTTGATGTTCCCTGTTCGTCTCCCCAACACTGGAACACCCAGCGCTCTCTTACTTTTTAAACTAGTTAGAAAACTAGGAAAAACAATTAAACTTGAGTCATTTGCTCTTAGTTGTTGGGCTGGTGACCCTTGAGTCTGCACAAAATTCAATCCATGGGTTACCTCTATCGAGCCTTTGACACCCTTTTCTTTTCAATTGCAGTATGAAGGTTTTATTGCTTATGAGGCAAGAAGATCATTTAGTGGATGCCAGGGATGCAGAGCTTCTTCGGCTTTCCTGAGCATGAATCACCTGGGGATCTTGTTAAAATGCAGGTCCTGAGTCAGGCGTTCTGGGGTGGAGCCTGAGCTTCTGTGTGTCTAACAAGCTCCCAGGTGATGCTGCTCCAGGTACACGGCCCACGTTTGCGCAACAAGGGTGGAAGGTGCACTTGAAATCACACTATGCAGTGATGATTCCAGAGGGATGAAATGATAAGGACTCTGCTTTTTAAATTGTGGGCAGGGTGAGGGCAGTTAGGAGAAGAAAGGAGAGGGTAGTGAAAGGAGAGAGTGGAGTCCCTAGAACTGACCCGGGGTAAGGCCTGGAGATAAGTGGTGGTTGACTTGTGGGCATTACCTTCTATTTTCTTCTGACTGTGGATTCTGTTCAGCTCCAAGCAGAGTTTTTTTTTTTTTTTTTCTTTTCCAGAGTGGGCCAAGGGGTGAGGGAGGGGAAGAGGTTCAAGAACAGATGAAGAGCAGGAATTAGAGGCAAGGGTGAGTCTCTTATTTCACACATTCCTTGACAATTTAAAATAGCTGAAAGTTTTAGTGCTGGTTTATTTGCTCATGTCAAAATGCCCCCACATCCAAATAGCTGGGTCACCAAAGCCATGCCAGAATGTCATGTTCTGCTGCAGCAGCTCTGAACTAACTTGTGCTCTCTAAAGCCTCTAAGCAGCCCCTCTCTACTCTCATCTTTACTTCCCTGTCCCTACATCCTCAATTCCCAGATTTGGACTTTGTGGTCCTGTCCCGATTGGTATCAGCCTGTATTTAATGATGAGTTTACGTCTCTGACATCCTAAAATGTGCCCCTCTCCGTCTTAAATTACCTCTATTCTTGGTAAAGTGGTTTATGAATGTGAAGTGTTGGGAAGTCATTCTCTCCATCAATAGAGGTATTGTTATAAATACTGATACTACTTGATTTGCTTTATTCAAACAATGGCATTTCTTAATTTTGGATATAATTATCCTTCTATATATTTGTAAGAATTTTTTAAAAAAAATTTATTTATTTCTCTCCCCCCCCCCGCCCCGGTTATCTGTTTTCTGTGTCTTGTTTCTTTCTCCGCTTCTGTTGTTGTCAGCGGCACAGGAATCTGTATCTCTTTTTGTTGCATCATCTTGTTGTTGTTGTGTCAGCTCTCTGTGTGGGTGGCACCATTCTTAGGCAGGCTGCACTTTCTTTAGCTCAGGGCGGCTCTCCTTACGGGGCGCACTCCTTGCGCGTGGGGCTCCTCTACACGGGGGACACCCCTGCATGGCATCAGCATTGTGCGCATCAGCATTGCACATGGGCCAGCTCCACACGGGTCAAGGAGGCCCGGGGTTTGAACCACGGACCTCCCATGTGGTAGACGGACGCCCTCACCACTGGGCCAAGTCCGCTGTCTATTTTGTAAGAATCATCCTCTGGGTCCACCTCAAATACTACATTACACTAATCAACACATTGTTCCCTCTTTCTTTTTTAAAATAAACTCTTCATGAATGTTTTGATAAATTATAATGGAGGAGGAATTAGCAATAGAACATAAAGAAAATTCAAAAAATTAACTTTGGGAAGCGAATTTGGCCCAACAGATAAGGTGTCCACCTACCACATGGGAGGTCCAGGATTCAAACCCAGGACCTCCTGACCCGTGTGGTAAGCTGGCCCATGCGCAGTGCTGATTAGCGCAAGGAGTGCCATGCCACGCAGTGGTGTCCCCTGCGTAGGGGAGCCCCATGCTCAAGGAGTGTGCCCCGCAAGGAGAGCTGCCCAGCATGAAAAAAGTGCAGCCTGCCCAGAAGTGGTGCTGCGCACATGGAAAGCTGATGCAGCAAGATGACGCAACAAAACCAGATGCAGATTCCGGGTACTGCTGACAAGAATACTAGTGGGCACAGAAGAACACACAGTGAATGGACACAGAGAGCAGACAACTGGGGGGAGGGGGAAAAGGGGAGCGAAAGAAATTAAAAAAATCAATCTTTTAAAAAAAATTAACTTTTGTCAAGGTAAAGCTTGTAGGCTAAAGTGGAGAGAGAAAGAGAGAGGGAAGGAGAGAAGGAGAGAGAGAAAAATCAGAATGTGAAATTTAAATTTGAAAATCAATCCTTATTAAAAACAGGAAGAAAGGAAATCGGTGTTTATTGATAATGTTGAAAATTTACTTGCTTCTCTTACAAATATTTAAAAAGAAGTCCTTAACATAGTGTAGAACAGAAGTGGGTACTAAATCATGTTAGCCATGATTATGATTATCTTGAAAATCTGAATTTAAAATGAAGTCAATAATACCAGTGGTTGCAATTATTGACAAATTTGAAGTACCAGGCATGGTACTAAGCACTTTAAATTCATCACCTCAATCCTCATAACAACCTTATGAGATAATTTTAATATCTTTCAGCATATTTTTCTCTTCAGACATTGTTTATTTTATCTCTAGAAGTTTGATTTGGGCCTTTTTAAATGTCTTACATGTTTCCTCTTGGCATGCTTATATTTTCATCTACCTTCTTGAACATATAAAACTATATGTGGTTTACAATTGTTTTAATGTCCTTGTTTATTAATTTTATCCTCTTCATCATTTCTGGGCCAGTTTTGACTGATTTTTCTCAGTGATCCCTTCTTCATTGTATACCTTGTAATTTTTTTTATTGGATACTAGACATTGGGAATTTTACTTTGTTGGGTATTGGATATTCTTTTATTATTTTAAATATTATTAAGTTTTGTTTTGGAATTGTGGCAGATTAAGTTATATACCCAGAGGCGTGGAGGGTATATGGGGGCCTCATATTTTTTGAATTAACATTTAAAAAAAAATAAAGAAGGGAAAAAAAAAGTTATATACCCCAACATAAGACATGTTCGTTTTTTTTTCTTTTTTAAATTTTATTTTATTTTTTAATTATCTTTTTAAAAAGTTAATAGATCACATAAAACATTACATTAAAAAACCTAAGAGTTTCCCATAAAACCCACTCCCCACCCCCATCATTTTTTTAATTGTATTTTTTTGAAGATACATAGATCACAAAAAATGTTACATTAAAAAATATAAGAGGTTTCCACATCCCCCACATCCCCCAATACATGTTCTTAACCTTAGTTGGTATTTCTGTAGGTGAACCCATTTGTAAACAGGAACTTTTGAGGATGTTATTGTTAGTTATTGCCAAAGTGGACTAGGGTGGGTCTTATTCTGTATTACTGGAGGTCTGATCCAGAGAGGAAATTTGGACACAGAAACTGGAAGAATCTAGATGATGTAGAAGCCAGAAGCCAGAGAAAGCCACCAGAGGAGATCAAGGATATTGCCATGTGATAGAAGCAGAGAGGCAAGTCAAGGAACGCCAAGGATTGCGGTGAACCATCACCAGAACACTTCAGACTTGGAGAGAAACATGGCCTTCCTGAAGTCTTGATTTGGGACTTTTGGATTCTAAAACCATGAGTCAATAAATTATTGATGTTTAAGCTAACCCACAGTGTGGTCTTTGTCAGAGCAGCCTATGCAAACTAAGGCAGAGATTTAGTTAAGACACTTTGATCCTTTTGATGTTTGTTTTTAAACTTTGTTGGTGGGACCAGAGAAGCCGTTAGCCTATGGCTAGTTTCTCCCCAACTCTGAGACAATACACTTCTGAGAGTGCTACCCACTGCTCTGTGTATTATGACGTTTTTCCACCATGGCAGGTGGGAACTCAAACTATTCCAAGATTGATCCAAGGATCAATCTACTTTCTCCTTTTGGGTGTTCTTTCATGAGCTCTGGTAGTTTCCTTATAGGTTTATCATTACTTAGTGAAAGACTCAAAAGGACCCTCTGTGGATCTCCAGAGCTCTCTCTCTGGGCAACCCTTTCCTCCTTGGTACTCTGCTTTGTGAATTCTAGCCTCTATGGTCCCCAAAACTCCTAATACTGTCTCCTCAACTCAGGGAAACCGCTGGGCTACACTTAAATGTTCTCTCCCTGCACTGGGGTCTTGGAATGCTCTCCAGAAGTATTGTACAATCATAGGGCTCACCCAGATTACTTTCCGTATCTCAGTAATCACCATTCTGCAATGCTAGTTGACTAATGTTTGAAATCTATCATTTCATATATTTAGTCCTGTTGTGAATTACTTAAGGTGAGGGGAAAATTATGCCACTCTGACACGATTAGAAATAAACATCTTGAAATACTATTTTTATTCCCATTTTTGTTGATTGTAAGTGTAATCCCATAGATGCAATAAACTGACTAATGATTTAAATCCTTCTATAAAATACCCTTACAGCAACAATCAGGCAATTGCTTGCTTGATCAAACAATTGGCCACCACAACCTCACCAACTTGACATATGAAATTATATGAAATTAACCATCCCTTGTAAATTCCCAATAGTAATTAATTTGGAGAGGTAACATTATTTAGTTCAAAACATGTAAATTTTTTTTTATAACTTAATGATGGTCACACATAAGGCAAACCCAGATTTTGCTAACTCCTACCTCCAACTTTTCACATATGAGGGTACGTATTTCTTTATCTCTTAGTGCTTATTTCCTTTTTAAACATTTATCTATGAAAGAAACTTAAGAAAAAACAGAATCAGCTTTAAAACTACAGGTCATAAGCACATCAACAATCTGGATTTTCCAAAACTATTCATTGCACATATAATTACAAATATAATTGAGATATAGAAAAATAAGGTTTGCTTTATGCAAAATTTGCTTGTTAGCAGTAATTTTACCCTTTTCTCTCCACTCAAGAAAACATCAGAAGAAAAATCATATGATCATCTAAATTGAGGCAGTAAAGATATTTGATAAAATGCAACATCCTTGCTTGATAAAAACACCTTGAAAAAATAGGAATAGAAGGAAACTTTCTCATTATGCTAAAGTGCATGTATGAAAAATCCACAGCTAACACTGTACTCATTGGTGAAAGACTGAAAATTTCCTGTTGAGATCATGAACAAGACAAAGAAGCCTATTGTCTCCACTGTTAATATTGTGTGAGAGGTTCTAGCTAGAGCAATCAGGCAAGAAAAAGAAACAAAACACATGCAAAAAGGAAAGAAGTAAATCTTTTGATCCTATATATAGAAAATCTCTAAAGGTCCATAACAAGTGACTAGAACTAATAGATGACTTCAGCAAAGTGGCAGGATACAAGATTAATATGCAAGTATCAATAATTTCAATACACTACTAATGAGCAAACTTAGGAGGAAGTCAGAAAAAAATTCCACTTACAAGAGTGACTAAAAGAATAAAAAATTTGGAAATAAACTTAACCGAGGACATAAAGGACCTGAATTCAGGAATCTACAAAACATTACTGAAAAACAACTAAAGAAGACCTAAATAAATGGAAGACTAAATATCACTAAGATGCCAATTCTATTTGAACTGATTTACAGATTCAACGTAATCCCAATAAAACTTCCAAGAGCCTTTTTTTTTTTCAGAATTGGAAAAGTCAATGATCAGATTTGTTTGTAAGAGTAAGGATCCCTGAATAGCCAAAAATATCTTAAAAAAGAAGAATGAAGTTGGAGGACTCTTACTTCCTGACTTTAAAGCATATTACTCAGCTGCAGTGGTAAAAAACAGCATGGTGCTGGCATAAAATAAGCAGATTTACCAATGGAATTGAATTGAGAATTCAGAAAGTTCCTCACATCTATGGTCAGCTGATCTTTTTTTGATTAGAGGAGTTGTGATTTTACAAAACAATCACCCATAATGTGATAATTCCCATACATCACCCCTCTTCCTTCACCTTTCATTGTTGTAGAATATTTGTTACAGATTTTGAAAGAACATCATCAAAATATTACTGCCAGCTATGGCTCATAGCTTACATTTGGTGTATTTTTTCTGTAACCCTCCCTATTATTAACACTATGTACATTTGTTAAAGATTATGAGAGAAAACTCTCATATTTATACTGCTAACAACAGTCCATAATCCATCACAAGGTTCACTGTGTTATACAGTCCCATACCTTGTACAATCTACCCAAAGTGGTTCTTAATTTCATAACAGATTTATGGTGTCACCACCTCAGTAAATTTTAGAATGTTTTCCTTAGTCCAATAGAAAAAGTCCCACAACCCTTATTATTGATACGGTCGAGTGATTTTTGACAAGACAATCAAACCCACCCAGCTGAGTCAGAACAGTCTATTCAACAAATAGTGTTGGGAAAATTGGATATCCATATCTAAAAGAAAGAAAGAGGACCCCTATCTCACACCTTACTCAAAAATTAACTCAAATAGATCAAGGACTTAAATATGAAAGCTGTAACTATAAAACAGCTAGAAGAAAATGTAGGGAAATATCTTCAAATCTTGTGGTAGGTGGTGGTTTCTTAAACCTTATACTCAAAGCACAAGCAATGAGAGAAAAAAAAATAGATAAATGGGACCTCCTCAAAATTAAACACTTTCATGCTTCAAATGACTTTGTTAAGGAGATGAAAAGGCAGCCTACTCAATGGCAGAAAAATTTTCAAAATCACATAATGGATAAGGGTTTGAGTTCCATGTTAAATGAAGAGATCATACAATGTAACCATAAAAAGATAAGCAACCTAATTTAAAAATGGGCAAAGCACTTGAACAGCCATTTTTTCAGAGGCTATACAAATGGCCAAAAAGCACATGAAAAGATGCTCAACATCACTAGCTACTAGGGAAATGTAGATCAAGACCTTAATGAGATATCACTACATGCCTTACAGAATGGTCATTATTTTAAAAATCCAGAAAACTACAAGTACTGGAGAGGATATGGGGAAATAGGTATATTCCTTCACTGTTGGTGGAAGTGTAAAATGGTGCAGCTTCTGTGGAAGACAGTTTGGCGATTACTTAGGAAACTAAATACAGAACTGCCACATGATCTGGCAGTCCTGCTATTGGGAATATATTCATAAGAACTGAAAGTAGGGATGCAAGCAAATATTTGCACACCCACGTTCATAGCAACATTGTTCACAATTGCCTAAAGATGGAAACAACCTAAGTACTCATCAAGCGATAAATGGATAAAGAAAATGTGGTATATGTATATATAATGGAATACTATTCAGTTATAAGAAGAAATGAACTTAGGATGCATAAAATAACATGGATGAACCTTGAGATTATTATGTTGATTGAAATAAGTCAGACACAAAAGGATGAATATTATATGGTCTCACTGATATGAAACAAATATGAGGAGTGAACTTACGGGAGTTAAACCATAGGGTATAGGTTAGTAGAAGACAGAATGTGGGTTTAAGAGGGGAGAGCTGATTCTGAGTGCATGTAAAATGTTAAATAAGGTTGATTGTAAACATGTGGAAATGGATAGAGTTGATGGTAACACATTTTAACGAGTGGAACCAGCACTGCTGATTTATGAATGTGATTGTGGCTTAAACGGGAGGTTAATGTTAATTGAAAGACAGCTAGAGGATAATCTAGGGATGGTATAAGAGTGATTTTAGTGGTAGATGAGGATTGTGGTTAATAACACAAATACACGAATGTTCCCCTATTATAAGTTGTTAATATGATGATACATGGGAAAATACAACTAATGTAATTTATAGACTGTAAATAACAGCAATAGTGTAAGATTTTTTAGGAAAAGCAAAATAGTACTATATTATTGATAAGGTAAAAAAATATGGATGAATTTTATGAGATGTGAATATGATCAAACTTTTTTTTTTCATTTTCTTCATTAACGAGGAGACCTTGGTCATGTCATTTAACCAATCAAGGCTCATTTATGCCATATTTTGGAACACTGGAGAAACAATATGAGTTTGCTTTTAGGATTAAGTGAGATAAATGTGTCTGGAAAGGATTTTTTTTAGGGGGTACTGGGGATTGAACTCAGGACCTCATACATGGGAAGCAGGTGCTCAACCACTGAGCTACATCTGCTCCCCTGGTCAGGGCTTTTCATTTTTTTTTTCCCCCGAATTCTACTCAATTTATTCATTTTAAAAAAAAATATTGCATTAAAAAAATATGAGGTCCCCATTCACCCCCACCGCCCCCACCCCACCATCCCCCCACAGTAACACTCTCCCCCATCATCATGACACATCCATTGCATCTGGTGAGTACATCTCTGGGCATCGCTGCACCCCATGTCCCGTGTTCCACACCATAGCCCACACTCTCCCACGTTTCATCCAGTGGGCCATGGGAGGACATACAATGTCCGGCAATTGTCCCTGGAGCACCACCCAGGACAACTCCAAGTCCCGAAAACACCTCCACATCTCATCTCTTCCTCCCATTCCCCGCACCCAGCAGCCACCATGGCCACTTTTTCCACACCAATGCCACATTTTCTTGATTATTAACCACAATAGTTCATCAATAGGATATCATTAACTCCACTCTAATCCTTACAGTATTCCTCCTTCCTGTGGATCTTGGCTTGGTTGTGTCCATTCCACATCTATGTCAAGAGGGGGTTTAGATTCCACATGGATACTGGATGCAATCCTCCTGCTTTCAGTTGTAGGCACTCTAGGCTCCATGGTGTGGTGGTTGGCATTCTTCAACTTCATGTTAGCTGAGTGGGGTAAGTCCAATAAATCAGAGTGTAGGAGCTGAAGTCTGTTGAGGCTCAGGGCCTGGCTATCATATTGTCAGTCCAGAGATTCAAATCCCCTAGATATATCTTAAACCCCAGCACCAACTACAATTCCAGTAAAGTAGCATGAAAGCCTTGTGAAAAGAGATCCCATCTGAGTCCAGCTCCATCACGCAGAAACACCAGCTCCAAAGAAGGGCCAACTGACATGGCAGTGAACTCCATCTGCCATGACCATAGAACCTGTGGGTCTCTTTAGCCCTCAAAAGGACCAATACCTGGGGTTGTATCTACTTTATCTGTCTCTGAGACTCTGCTCAGGTGTGCATAAGGGCAGTCCTTCTGACAACCTTCAGACTCTTTTTTAGAGACTCATAGCCATATGAACTCATTTGTCCTTTCCATTTCCCCCTTACTTTAGGTCAAACAGCATTTTTAACTCCTGTTATTATATGTAGACAGGGATATTCTGCTGGTCCGCGTTGAACCTTTAATTCAAGGTTGTTTTCTAGTTACGTTACCAACTGGTACTTGGTAGTGATCCTTCGGTGCCAGGGAGGCTCATCCCCGGGTGTCATGTCCCATGCTGGGGGAAAGGCATTGCATTTACATGCTGAGTTTGGCTTCGAGACTGGCCACATTTGAGTAACACAGAGGCTGTCAGGAGGGAACTCTTAGGCACAGTGCTGCTCTAGGCCTTGTTCTTATTTCAGGTGTATAGGCTCACAAGCATAGTCATTAGTATCAGGGGCTCACATTTGGACCCTCATTCCTTCCTGGTCCTTACTGTTGCACCTGGGGGACTGCCGCTGCTCCCCTGGACAGGGCTTTTTAAAGTTAATAATTCCAAAATTTGTTAAGCTTCCTTTTGTCTGTTGTTATTATTTTTTAAATGGAAATAAAGTAAAAAAAAAAAGCAATCAGAACAAGGAAGAGTGATATTATAATAGAGTAACCCAGGCTCTTCTCTAATCCCTTCCCTCCTTCTCTCCTTCCTTCCTTCCTTCTCCTTTAATTTAGAAGGTAAAAAAAAATGCTGTCATCTGACAAAACACCATCAATGTGTTGTGACAAGGAGGCTGTGAATTCACTTTGGTCACTAAAGTCTATAAAAGTCAAGCAGTCTACATAACTTTTCTCTTCTTCAATTTGCTGCTTTGTAGCCAACACATTTCTTTTGTGCAGAACTAACTGGTTTCTATGGAATACCTGGATTTACTAAAAAACCGGGTTCTAATCAACTGAGCTAGCTAGTTCAGGGCATCATGGCTACCTCACCATTCTTTTGGTCTGCTTCTCTGATTGGTAGACAGATATTTTTGCTGCTCTCCCATGTGAGATGACTCAATTCTTCTAGGGCACCAAGCCCCAATTGAATGAATTGATTTTTGTGGTGTACGAAGTGAAACCTTAGTGCTTGAGTAAGAGTTGTCCATCACAAATGTGAGAGTAACTCATTCCCAGTCATTTATTTGCATGGGATCGGGCTGAATTTGTAGCCTGGTGCTGGGCATGCAAAGTATATTGCAGGGAAACTCCAGTATGTCCCTTGTTTATCTTTGCTTCCCTTCGGGCATGGCATCCGGTAGGGGCAGCAGCTAGACCCAGCAGGTCATGAGAAAACACAGGCACGGTGCAGCTGCCTCAAAGTGACTGTCTCAGATACACTTTGATTGCCAGGGCACCCCAAAGAAGAGTTCAAGGGCAGGACTGCATGGGAGCCTTTCTCAGTGGGGCATTATACATTAGTACTTATGACCCTGGGGTTATTATTTGAAAATTATCATTTGGGGTGGGCCCGGAAGAAAAGGAGATTTGTTTGCTGAGTGACAGAATTAAGTAATGCCTTCCTTCTCCAGCAGGCAGTTTTCTTTGTGAATCTGCATATCTAATGTATTTCTGGAATGTTTTTGAATCCTAACTTTATTATTAATACTTCAAAAATGTACTGTAATCCTGATTCCCAGTTATGTTTTTATTTAAACCACATCTACAAATGTAGCTAATAAACATTAGTGGAAATGAATTTACACTCTAAGATCTACTCATCTAACCTTACTCATTATATCTGCGAACCAATAAATAGCAAATAAATCAAACTATGTGAGACAATAAGACAAATTAACCATTATCATTTAAATAATTACCATCCCTAATGTTCACAAAAAAGCCTAACAGATTAACATTTTAAGGGTGTTCTCATTTCAATCCTGTCCCTCCATAAATAACAGCAGACTTCAAATGGATTTGGAAGCCATTTGAGGAACAGGGGAAACTGGGATTGTCTCGTTGGGTCTGACATTTCCTCGCTCCCATGGATGTTTTAATTGGACCATCCCTACCGGAAGGCCCATCTCCTTGGCTCCAGGCCTGGCCTCCCCGAATGACTCTCCCTATCCCAGTTATCAAGGGACCAAAGCATCTTGTGGCTGATGTCATGTAGTCTCGGTCAAGGCCATCTTCTCTTCTTGGGGAGTAGGTGGAGAGTGTAGCGGGGAGGACCACTAATTCTAGAGTCAGACTGGAGGGTTTGTTACGTTGCTTGGCTTTTTCCCAGTTGTGTGACTTTAACTTCTGCAGACCCGTGGTGGGTTGAATTGCGCACCCTAGTTTGGACTTGTTCTTGTTCTTCGCCCCATTCCAGTGGTTGTGGATGGACCCTTGGTGAAGGGTGGGGCCCAGTTGGATCAGGTTACCCCTTACAGGGGACTACTGGAGCCCTTTATAAAGCAGAGGGAAAGTCAGAGAAGAGAGAAGCAACAGGAGAAGCCGGAAGCTGGAAGTGAATGGAACCCAGAAGAGAAAGGAGATGCCGCCATGTGCATTGCCGTGTGACTGAAAAGCCAATGACGAAGGTTTGCTGGCAGCCAGCCCCAGAACGCCACAGCCTGTGGTGAGAAAACATCGCCTTGCTGACACCTGTCTTTTGGGCTTCTCCTAGCCTCAAAACCTTGAGCCAACAAATTCCCATTGTTTAAGTCAATCCATTGTTTGGTACTTGTTTTAGCAGGTAGGAAACGAAAACAAAGTCTCAGTTAATTCCTTTATCTGTAAAATTAATTAGAATCTACCTTAAAACAGCCAAATGAGACAATATATGGAAAGCCATTTCCAACTGCTCATTATAAGAGTTCAGTAAACGGTCAGTGTTACTGCTATTAACACTTCTTCTTTACCAATATAAATATATTTCCATGCTTTCCCGATCACATTTTTTTCTTTTTTAGTTTTTTTTTTTTTTTTTTTTTTTTGACACTTTGCTTTGTTCTTGGGACATAGGGATATTTGTTGGTATGTGTGTGGGCATTTTGATGTTTTGATGCATTTCTGTGGTTGATACCTGAAAATGCAGGCAGAATCATTTCTAATTAATCTCTGGCTTCCTATCAAATAGAACTACAGCACCTGTTCTAAGACTTTGTACTCCCAACTCCTGCAGTGACTGTTCCTATTTTGTTTTTTTAGCTTAATAATTATTTTTGTTTTAGCAGCACTCATATATGCTATTTTTTATGTGTCAGCCACCGTTCTGATGTTTTCTCTGATGTTAAGCTTTTTATTTTCAGGTAATTGTAGACTCATATGCCATTGTAAGAAATAATAGCGTTTCCCTCAATGGTAACATGTTGCAAAACCATAGTAAAATATCACAACTAGGATAGTGACTTTGAGAACAGTCAAGACACAGAACATTTCCACCACCACAGGGATTCCTCACATTGCGCTTTTATAGCCATACTCCTGTCCCTCTCGCCCCTCATGCCCTCCATAATTGTCATTCCATTCTGACAAAATTACAATAAATGGAGCAAACAGTAAGTAACCTTTGGGGATTGGCTTTTTTTGTCTTCATGTAGCATATTCTCTGGAAAATCATCCAGGTTGTTGCATGTTCCTTTTTATTGCTGGGTAGTATGCTGTAGTAAGGCAGTTCTACAGTTAGGTAACTGTTCCTCTGTTGAAGGGCATTTGGGTTATTTCCAGTTTATGGCTATTATGACTAAAGATGCTATAAACATTCGTGCACCGGTTTTTGTGCAAACATACATCTTCATTTCTCTGGGATAAATGCCCAGGAAATCAGTTACTAGGTTGGAGGGTAGTTGCATGATTAGCTTTTGAAGAAACTGCCAACTTTCCCTGGCTGCATGATTTTACATTTCCACTAGTACTGTATGAGTGGTCCAGTTTATCCACATCCTCACCTGTACTTTGCGTTGTTTTTCAGTTTAGCCATTCTGATAAGTTTGTAGTGATACCTCGTTGTGGTTTTAACTTATATTTCCCGAAGGGCAAATGATGGTGAACCTCTTTCCATGTGCTTCTTTGCTCTCTGGATATCCTCTTCAGTGAAATGTCTCTTCAAATCTTTTGTCCATTTTCTAATTGGATTTATAATTTTTTTTTTTTTTTTTTTAAGTACCAGGGCTGGGGACTGAACCCAGGACCACCCACGTGGGAAATAGGAACCCAGCTGCTTGAGCTACATTTACTTCTCATAATTTTTTTTTAATGTTGAGTTTTGAAAATTCATTATAATTTTAGATTCTCATCCATTGTCAAATAATTTCTCCTCTGTAGCTTGCTGTTCATACTTTTAACAGAGTCTTTTGCAGCACAAAAGTTTTAACTTTTGACAAAGTCCATTTATTATATTTTCCTTTTATGGATTATATCTTTGGTGTTGAGTCTAAAAACTCTTGCCTAACCCTAGTTCCTAAAGATTTTTCTCCTATTTCTTTTCTAAAAGCTTTATAGTTTTATGCCTTACATTTATGTTTTTGATCCGTTTTGAATGACTATTTCTGAGTTTAAAGATTTTGTTTATTTTAATGTCCACTTGCTCCAGTACCAATTATCAAAAAATCTTATTTCCATTGAATTGCTTTTGCACCATTGCAAAAATCAGTTGGGCATATCTGTATGGGGCTGTTTCTGGGTTCTTTATACTGTTCCGTTGATTCATGTGTCTACCCCTCCACCAATATCGATGACTGCAGTTATAATTATGTCTTGAAATCAGGTAAAATGATTCTTTCACCTTATTTCTCCTTTTTAACATTGTTTTGGATATTCTAGTTCCTTTGCCTTTCTGCATAAATTTTAGAATAATTTCATCTGTATCTACAAAATATCTTGCTGGAATTTTGATAGGAATTTTGTTAAACTCGTTTATCATTTTGGAGAACTCACATCTTTATTATGTTAAGGCTTCCAATCCATGAACAGGGTATGTCTTTCCATTTTTTTTTTTTAGGATTTCTCTGATTTCTTTCATCAGCATTTTGTAGTTCACCATATAGGTCCCTGTATTACTCTGCCAAAGGGGTGCCAATTCAAAGTACCAGAAATCTGCTGGCATTTACGTTTATAAAGGGTATTTATGTGGAGTAAAAGCATACAGTTACAAGGCTCTAAAAAGTCCAACTCAAGGTGGCTTTCTCACCAAAGTCAGTTGCCACATGTTGAAGCAAGATGGCCACTGATCTCAGACTGGTCTCTCCTTCTTGGGCTTCCTCTTCCTCTGGAGGCTCGTGGGCCCAGGTTCTTCCCCATCTCAGCTGTAGGCTTGTCTCTCAGGGCTTCCTTGATCAGTCTGGACTCTCTTCCCAAGGTCAGATGCAAATCATTTGGCAAATGGCTCATCTTTCCTCAGGGCCCCTGGATGGAAAATGACAGAGCCCTCTCTCTTCCTGTGTGTGCCTTGAGTGCCTGTTTATTGGGCCACAAAGGGGGCGGGGACTCAGCCTGGGTCACGCCTTACTGACACGGTCCAATCAAAAGCCCTAATCATAACAGGTAATTTAATCAAGGGCCCATCAACTGAATCCAATATAAACAAAAGGGGATCACACCCAGAAGAATAGATTAGTTTACAAACATAATCTTTCACTTTTGGGGATTCATAAATAATCTCAAAACTGTCACAGTACTGTACATATTTCATTAGATTACCCTAACAATTTCATTTTCTTTGAAGGATTATAAATGGCCTTGCATTTAAAAATTTTCAATGACACATGCTAGGAGATAGAAATACATTTGATTTTTCTGCATTTATCTCGTATCCTTTGAACTTGCTGAACTCATTCATTACTTCTATGAATTTTTTGTTGATTCCTTGGGATTTTCTATGTAGGCAATCATGTCCTTTGTGAATACAGGTAGTTTTATTTCTCCTTTTCGTATGTATTTCTTTTCTTTTCTTGCTATTGCTCTGACGACAGCTTCCAGCACAACTGAATACAAGTGGTAAGAGTGAACAGCCTTGCCTTGCTCCTGATCTTAAGGGGAAAGCATTCAGTCTTTAATTGATAAGTATAACATTAGCTGTAGGATTTCTGTAGATCTCTATTGAACCATATGAAGGTATTTCCCTCTATTCCTATTTTTCTGAGTGTTTATTGTGAATGGGTGTTTAAATTTGTTAAAGGTTTTTTTTTTTGCATCAATTTATGTGACCACGTGATTTTTTTCATTAATACAGTGGGTTACACTGATTGATTTTTGAATATTGAACCAACCTTGCATGTCCAGAATGAACTCTACTTGGGTACATATTGCTGAGTTATATTTGCTAAATTTAAAAAAAAGATTTCTGGATCTATATTCATGAAGGTTATTGGCCTGTTATTTTCTTTTTTTATAGTATTTTTGTCTGGTTTTGGTATCAGGAATTTCACATCAGGACTAGCATTGTAAAATGAATTGGGGAAGTGTTCTCTCTTTTTCTCTTTTCTGCAAAAGGTTGTGTAGAATTGGTGTTAATTCTTTAAATGTGTGGAAGAATTCTCCAGTGAAAGAACCTGGGCTGAAGATTTCCTTTCTGGCAGTTTTAAAATAAAAATTCAATTTTATTCATAGTTCTGATGCCATACAAATTATCTGATTCAAATTGGGTAAATAGTGGTAGTTTCTATTTTTGGAGAATCTAATTTATGTAGGTAGAATTGTTCATAGTATTCTCTTGTTATTCTTCTGATAATAAGGGTCTATTGTGATATCCCCTGTTTTATTCTTGATATTCATAATTTGTGTCTTCTTTTTTATTGATTTTTTGGAAAGAAACAGATCTCTGTTTCATTGGTTTTCTCTATTGATTTTCGGATTTCAATTTCTCCGATTTCTGCTCTACATCTTTATTACTTACTTCTGCTAGCTTTTTTTCTCTTCTTTTTCGATTTTCTTGAGGTGGGAGCTTAAATTATTGATTTGAGATTCCCCTTTTTATTGAATACTTTTAGTGCTATAAATTTCCTTCTCAGCACGCTTTAGCTGAGTTCCACAATTTCACTTTCATTAACTTCAATGAATTTTTTATTTTCCTTGAGACTTCCTCCGAGACCCATGGATTATTTAGAAATGTGTTGTTTAGTTTCCAAATGTTTGGAGATTTTCCTGTTATCTTTCTGTTACTGATTTCCAGTTTGATTCCAATGTTGTCAGAGAACATACTCTAAAGACTTCAGTGATTTTAAATTGATGGAGGTTTGTTTAATGCTTAAGATATAGTCCAGCTTGGCATATTTCTGTCAGCAATTGAAAAGAATGTGTATTCTGCTGTTGATGGGTATTCTATAATTTTTTTTGTTTGATGGTGTTGTTGTACTCTTCTACATCCATGCTGATTTTTTTGTCTCGTTGCTCTATCAATTGCTGAAAGAGGGGTGGTGAAGTTACCAAATATAATTGCAGATTTATTAATTTCTCCTTTCAGCTTTATCATTTTTGTCTCATATTTTGTAGCATGTCAAGTGTTCTTGTATGTTTAGCGCATATAGATTTAGGATTGCTTGGTCTTCTTAGAGGATCGATCCACTTACCATTATATGATGACCTTCTATGTCTCAGGTAATTTTCCTTGGTATCAAAAGCTACTAATCTGATTTTATATAGCCACTTCTGATTTCTTTTGGTAAATGCTTGTGTGGGATATCTTTTCCATCGTTTTACTTTCCATCTGCCTATATTCCTATATATGTATCTTTAAAGTGAATTTTTTTTAGACAGCATTTAGTTGGGTTATGATTTTTAGTACATGCTGCTAATCTTTGTCTTTTAATTGGTACATTAAGATCATTCGCATTTAATATTAATATAATTATTGATATGTTAGGGGTTAGGCCTGCTATTTACTTATTTACTTATTTATTTTTAAAAGATTTTTATTTTATTTATTTCTCTCCCCCCCGCAACTTTGTCTGCTCTCTGTGTCCATTCTCTGTGTGTTCTTCTGCATCCACTTGCATTTTTGTCAGGCAGCACCAGGAACCTGTGTCTCTTTTTTGTTGCCTCATCTTGCTGCACCAGCTTTGTGTGTGTGGCGCCACTCCTAGGTGGGCTGCGTTTTTCATGCGGTGTCTCTCTTTGTGAGGTGCACTCCTTGCATGTGGGGCTCACCTATATGGGGGACATCCCTGTGTGGCACAGCACTCCTTGCATGCATCAGCACTGCGCGTGGGCCAGCTCACCACATGGGCCAGGAGACCCTGGGTTTGAACCCTGGACCCCCTACATGGTAGGCGGATGCTGTCACTTGAGCTACATCTGCTTCCCTGCTATTTATTTTTTGGTTGTCTGTTTGTTCTACATTTCTTCTGTTTTATTTTTCTGACATCTTATGGGTTACTTGAACAATTTTTTAGAAAATGCTTTTGATTTATCTGTAGTGTCTTTGAAATTGTTATAAAATGTCACATTTATTGATTCAGTGTTGTTATATATAGGACATGTCTCTAATCAACCTTAAAGAGGTTGGTTAAAAATCCAGTTGGATCAAGTGTTAAAAACTGCTTTTTGACCTTCAATAAAAGGGGGAAATGGCAAAGACAAAAGAGTTTATATGGCTAAGAGTCTTCTAAAAAGAGTCAGGAGGTCATCAGAGGGGTTGCCCTTACACACACCTTAGCAGGACCCCAGAAAAAGCCAAAATAGATTCAACTCTAGATACTGGTTCTCCTGAAAGCTATGGAGATACACAGGGTATATGGTCATGGCAGGTTGATTTGGAGCTCTGTGCCATGTCAGAGGGCCCTACTTTGGAATTTGTGTTCCTGAGTGTGAAGAAGCTGGACTCAGATGTGACTTTTCTACACATGCCTCTTCTGTCACTTTTGCTGAACCTGTGGTTGGTGCTAGGGATGGTGCATACTCAGGAGACTTGAATCTCTGGACTGCCCATGTGCCAGCTGGGCCCTGAGCCTCAGCAGAGTGGTGACTTCTACTCTCTGGTTTGTTGGTCTTACCCAGGCCAGCTAACAGGGAGGTGAAGATGGTCAACCACCAGACCGGGGAATCAAGAGTGCCTACAACTGTAAGCAGAGGAATAGCATCCATCATCCATGTGGAATCTAAGCCCCCTCTTGATCTAGAGGTGGAGAGGATATCACCATCCCAGGGTCCACAGGATGGAGGAATAAAATTGGATTAGAGTGGGTTTACTGATATTCTACTATAAAACTATTGTGACTAGTAATAGAAGAAATTTTAGCATCGAAGTGGAGAAAGTGGCCACAGTAGTTGCTGAGGAGAGGGAGGAGGAAGAAGAGATGTGATGTAGGGGCAATTTTTGGGATTTTGAGTTGTCCTAAATGATATTGCAGGGTCAGATGCTGGACTTTATACATCCTGCCATACCCCACTGAATGTACTGGGGGAGAGTGCGAACTCCAGGGGAAAGTATTATCTGTGTAGTGCAGCAGTGCCCCAAAATGTGTTCACTGAGTGCAATAAGTGTGCCACAATGATGGGGGAGGTTATTGGTGTGGGAGGAGTGGGGTGTGGGGGGGTATACGGGAACCTCTTATATTTTTTAATGTAATTTTTTTGTGTGATGTATATATCTTCAAAAAAATACAATTTACAAAAATGATGAGGTGGGGGTGGGGAGTAGGTTATATGGCAACCTCTTATGTTTTTTGTTTTTTTATGTTTTTCAGTGTAACATTCCTTGTGATCTATTAACTTTAATTAAAAAAAAAACTATAAGACTATATACAATACCATAAACCCTAATGTAAATTATAGACTATAGTTAATAGTATAATTACAATATTGCTTCATCAATTGTAGCAAAGATATCACACTAATGCTAAGTGTTAATAATAGGGAAACCTGTGTGGGGGGGGTATATGGGAATTCTCTATTTTCTGCATGATTTTTCTGTAAACCTACAACTTCTCTAATTAAAAAAAGAAAAACTATAATGATGCCATCAGTGATTATTAAAGAGGCCTGATGACTCTGCTTAAAAAAAAAAAAATCCAGTCAGCTGTTTTGGACTTGTATAAAATTATTTTTCTTAAAAAACTGTTTTTTGTAAAACTTATCTTGAGGCATTCAGAGCACCCCCCCCCCCAAACAAACAAACAAACAAATGAACAAATGAACAAACCAACCAACCTGTGGCTTCCTCTGTCCCCCAAACACTTGGTTTTAGTGCTGGGTCCAACCCATCAAATATATGTTATATACAACACAGTCCCCAACTCCACAGGGCCTTGGGAGGCTGCAGAGACTCATCAGGGAGCACCAGAAGCCACAAGAAGAGGGAAACTGAGGCAGCAACCTCTGCCAGGGCTTCCTAAAAGAGCAGAACCCCATGCCGACCAGGCAAGCTTGACAGGACCCTTGTTACGCCCCTGACCCAACCCAAGGGCAAATACGGGTCAGGGGTCTTCTCCCAGGAACCTAGTGTCTCCATCACTCCAGCCATGTCCCCTCTGAGGAACCTGGGTGGACCGGGTTGTGGGAGAGGTGAGCGTCCTGCCCTGCTGCTGAACTTCCCTTTGGGCACCAGCTCCCATCCTTAGAGAGTTTCTGGTCAGGAAGGGAACCACCACGCAACCCTGGGGTGTGAGGGTGCGGGTCTTGGGAAATGCAGCAGGGGTTCACTAGGGCAGGGGAGCTGGTGGGGTGGTGCCTTATGGACTCCCCAGGTGGCTGCATCTGCTTCCCAAGTAGAATCTATAGATGAGGCTACTTCAGTTACTCACCTCATTCAGGATGGGACTTAATCCTATTCCTGGAGTCCTTTATAAACTGAATGTATACACACACACAGAGAAAACCGTGGATGTGAGAGGCCATAAGCAATGTGACCCAGAAGAGAAGGGAGAGACCAGCAGATACTGCCATGTGCCTTGCTATGGGGCAGAGGAGCCAAGGATCATTGGCAGCCAGTTTGCAGGAAGAAAGCATTGCCTTGATGATGCCTTGATTTGGACACTTTCTTGACCTCAAACTTTATGCTAGTAAATTCCCATTGCTTTAAGCCAGCCCATTTCATGGCATCTTCTTTGAGCTGTCTAGGAAAGGAAAACAACTTCTGTTAATTTTTTTTTCCCACTGAGTTTGAGGTTTTACTGGTTCTTGGATGATGAGTGATTTTCAGTTGAAACCTGGATATTTTTAGTATTGTGTTATGTGACTCTGGATCATATTTGAACCTTCTGATTTAGATGGATTCTTCTGACACTCTCCTGTAGCAGAAGCAGGGGCATCTCTTCATTACTGCCAGGTGATGGTAAAAATTCAAAGGCTGAAGAGTGGGTGTAGCTCAGTGGTTGAGCACCTGCTTCGCATATACAAGGTCTCGGGTTCACTCTCTTATGCTTCCTTAAAAAAAAAAAAAAAAAGGAAAAAAAGAAAAAAAAAATCCAAAGGTTCTCATTACTGTTGAGAGGTGTGGGGGTTTTGGCTTCCCAGTAGACCTCCACTGATACCTATGTGGCAGGAAGGGTAGGGATGCCTCATTACTTCTTCTTACATGGCTTCCACTGGCACCATCTCCTGGAAGGATGAAAGTTCTAGGTCCCTATTTGGCTTTCTCTGACAGCAATCCTGTGGGCGTGTTGGAGCACCTTGTGGAAGTCTAGGCTCTCTGCTTGACCTTTGCTGGTAGGGTTGTGGGCGGGGCCACAGTTTTTTTTTTATTGTTCTGTTTTGTTTTTAATATTTCACTGGAGTAGAAAGGTTATTGTCTGAAAGTTTTTCTATCTTGCTAGGCTGCCCCTTTCCTGGTTCTTTGGCTAGAAGAAGCAGGCTTGTATTGGGGCTTTTCATGGGTCTATATTTGTTGGAGTTTTCCAGTTTCCCGCTCCTTCAACTTCAAGTCCAGGTTATATGAGGCCAAGAGAAAACCCATGGAATTCACCATTGTGCCATTCCGTGAGCCCCAAGATCTCTAGCCAGTCTGCCTTCTTGTCTTCTTATGCTTGTTTTATACATAATGCCCCGAGTCTATAGCTGTACTTAGTGGGAAGCATATAGAAATTTACACCTACTTCTTCTTTTCAGAAGCAGGAATCCTGATTGTCCACTCCTGTTTACAGGAGAATGCTGAATCCATCAAAAATCATTGTTTCTTCACTGTAGGATTTTTTTTTCTCTCTTCCCTCCCCCCCACACCCCAGTTGTCTGTTCTCTGCGGTGTCCATTTGCTGCCTGTTCTTCTTTGTCTGCTTCTGTTGTTGTCAGTGGCATGGGAATCTGTGTTTCTTTTTGTTGCGTCATCTTGCTGTGTCAGCTCTCTGTGTGTGTGGCACCATTCCTGGGCAGGCTGCATTTTCTTTTGTGCTGGGCGTCTTTCCTTACGGGGTGCACTCCTTGTGCGTGTGACTCCCCTATGCCGGGGACACCCCTGCGTGGCAGGGCACTCCTTGCACGCATCAGCACTGCGCATGGGCCAGCTGCACACGGGTCAAGGAGGCCCGGGGTTTGAACCTTGGACCTCCCATGTGGTAGACGGATGCCCTGTCCACTGGGCCAAGTCCGCTTCCCTGTAGTATTTCTTTTCATTAAGTTTTTCCTCATTTCCTACTGTCTCTGAGGAAGACACTTTCCTTTGCTTCTCTAGGATTCTAGTTTCCCCTTAGGGCTTCCAGACTACAACATTTCCTCTTGTCTGCTCTGAAAACTTCCTTCACCAATTATCTCTTCCTACTTGTATTTCCAGTCTTATTTGGGAAATACATTCTTTCAATCTGAGGAGAGCTTAGCTTAAATAATCTGAACTTTGAACTCTTACTTTCCTAAGATAGTCTTCTATTCTTCACCTTCTCCTAAATGACAGTCTTCTTGAATCTATTATCTATACCCTACTTCTATGGACTTATCATTCTCTCCACTCTTAATCACTTACAGTCTTCTGATCTCACCATTTTATAGAAATTGCTTTCTCAAAGTTCCCCAGTGACTTTTTGGTAGGCAATCCAATGACCTTTTCTCAGTTCACATCTACTTTAATAGCTCTGCATCATTTGGCTTTGCAAGTTTTTGGAAATTCTCCTCTCCTTGGCTCTGAATTATTCGCTTCCCTCTCTGGCTTCCCTTCTTCCTCCTACATTTGGCTAGTCTTTCAGATTCTAGCCCTACTTTTCTTTTCTCTCTCATTCATTTCCATGGCTTCAGCCACACAGTTGTTCCAAAATGATATGCAGATCATTCCTTTTTTTATCTCAAATTTTAACTTCTTTCTTGTGCTTCAGTTTGACATTTCCAAGTGCCTTTCCTTTGCCACCAAATGTCCAGCCAACCCTTCACATATAGTAAAAGTAAAACCAAAATCTTCATTTTATCTCCCACAAATGCTCCTGATTTGTTTCCAATTTCTGTGAATGGAATCATTATCTTCTCAGTCACCAAGCACTGAAACTACAGCATCGATATTTACTTTTTCCTTTTCACATGGAACAACTGTCAGTCATCAGCTTCTGTTAGAAATTCACCATTTCTTTTCAAAAAACTTATTTTGAAATAATTTCAAACTTACAGGACACTTACAAAAATAATACAATACCCACACAGTATCCTCCTCCCATAGACAAAGATCTACCGGCTTTTAACATTTTGCCACATGTTGCCATATCATTCTGTCTATCCATTTATCCACCTATCCATCTATCCATCATTTTTCTGTCTACCTATTAATTTTCTAAACTTTTTAAAGTAGGTTTTATACATCGTGCTCCTTAAATGCTTAATACTTCTTGTAAATTTTCTTAGAACAAAGATATTCACTAAAGTATAGTTATCAAGTTCAAGCAATTTATCATTGATATAAAGCTTTTCAGTCTATATTCCAGTTTTTCATATGTCCCAGTAATGTTCTTTTGGGCCTTTTCTTTTCCATTATTTGTTTCAGTCCAGAATCATGTATTGCATTTAATTATCATTTTCTCTCTCTTTTAAAAAAAATTCTTAAAAAATTTAGTAACACCTAATTTCCCCCTCTAACAACATTCAGATATATAATTGGGTGGTGTTAATTACATTCACAATGTGTGCTACCTTCACTATCATCCATTACCAAACTTTTCCATCACCCCAAACAGAAATGCTACATCAATTAAGCATTAACTCTTCATTCCCTACCCCTCCCCAGCACCTGGTAACTGCTATTCTAGTTTCTGACTCTTTGAGAATTGGCTTATTCTAATAATTTCGTATCAGTGCAATCATACAATATTTGTCCTTTTGTGTCTGACATTTCACTCAACATGATGTCTTCAAGGCTCAGTCATGTTGTCTCATGTATCAGAACTTCATTTCTTTTCACAGCTGCATAATATTCGATTGTATTTACCTACCACATTTTGCTTATCTATTCATCTGTTGACGGACACTGGGTTGCTTCCATCTTTTGGCAATTGTGAATAATGCCGCTATGAACATTGGTGTGCAAATATCTGTTTGAGTCTCTGCTTTCAAGTCTTTTGGGTATACACTTAGAAGTAGGATGCCAGGTCATATGGCAATTCTATACTTAGCTTTCTGAGGAACTGCCAAACCATCTTCCATAGTGGCTGCATCATTTTACATTCTACCAACAATGAACGAGGCTTCCTGTTTCTCCATGTCCTCTCCAACAATTATTTTTCAATTTTAGTAGCCATGCTAGCAGTTGTGAGATGGTATCTCATTGTTTTCCACTGTTTCCTGTGTTTAGCCCTTTCTCCCATGCATTGCCCTTATCCAGTTGAGGTAGACTTTCGTTTTGCCTGGACTATTCCAATAGCTCCTCAACTGGTCTCCCTGCTGTCTATTTCCCATCTCGTCAGTTTGACACACTGTGGCCAGATTACTTTCCCTTTACTGGCTTCTTTTCCTGAACTTACTTTCCTTCGGCAGGCATTCAAGGCTTCCAGGATCTGGCCTCCATCTACCTTTCCAATATACAACAATATTATTTCCACTGAGGAACACCATGCTCCTGACTGGCCAAAACATCTATTGTTCTGTTATCTTATCTCCCTACTCTGCTTCCAGCACTCAAAATGGAAGTATCCTCTCCATTTTCCTCTGGCACTTCATGTGCTTCTCTCCTAAGGCATTCACCAGTGTAGACGTTGCATTAGAGATCTTCAGGTGCTGACTTACGCCTATCAGAGTGTAAGCTCAGGGCTTTGCTGGTTGTTCACTCATTCATTCTTTCAGCAGATTTCCAAGGAGTGCCAGGTGCTGTGGTAGGCTTTGGTGGTATGGCTCGGTTCTGTCCTCGTGGAAGTTATAGCCTTGAGGTTCTTAGTCTTTGTTATTAGTTCGGTTTTTTACTGTAGGAGTCCTAGCCTTAGACCAATGCCTGGAACATAGTAAGCACTCCTTATGAAATGAATGAATGAATTAGCAAGTAGGTAAGATGATAAGATTGTTAAAGTTGCATAACGATCTTGTTTTTAAACAATTCGGGCACTTAAGTCTTTCTTTCTTTCTTTTTTTTTAAAGATTTATTTATTTCTCTCCCCTCGCCCCCTCCCCCAACCCCGGTTGTCTGTTCTCTGTGTCTATTTGCTGCGTCTTCTTTGTCCACTTCTGTTGTCATCAGTGGCACGGGAATCTGTGTTTCTTTTTGTTGCGTCATCTTGTGTCACCTCTCCGTGTGAGCGGCACCATTCCTGGGCAGGCTGTACTTTCTTTCACGCTGGCGGTTCTTTTTACGTGGCGTACTCCTTGCGCATGGGGCTGCCCTACATGGCATGGCACTCCTTGCGCGCATCAGAACTGCACATAGGCCAGCTGCACATGGGTCAAGGAGGCCCGGGGTTTAACCGTGGAATTCCCATGTGGTAGACAGACGCTCTAACCACTGGGCCAAGTCTGCCGCCACTTAAGTCTTTCTGATGAAGCAGAAAATACATATTGAGCATCACAGACAAAATATTAGAAATAAATGCAAATACAGAAATACATCATCTGAATCTTCGGATGAAGGTTATAATAAGGCAGGCATTTTCGACCAGTTTTACCAATGGTAGCAATATTTAAAGAACATTGGTCTCAAAAGACATATTTTTTCTAAGAATGAATAAAGCTATGACTATGGGAACTGCCTATTCTTACTAGCTCCATACACTCAATTTGAGGCTTTTTAGCATAATAAGACATTTGTCCTCTTTGTATTTGAGACAGGGGTCTCATTTTACTTCTTTCTGAGCTTTCCAGTGTGAATTTTCTCTTACAGTTTGCCCCACTTATAAAACATGTCTTCTCTTTCACTGAGGTTTTGATTTTTTTCTCAGCTCTGCAGGATGGTCTTCAGAGCTTGAACAAAAGAATTGCTGGGAAAGAGAAAGAGCAAATCAGGAAAGTGAATAAATTCTCTGCATGCCAGCACTTTCTATACACTTTGCAGAGTGCTGGAATGCTAACCAGTTCTTACCAAATCTTGCATTTCACTCCTCATATTTTAGTAATATTGGTGGTAAGTCAATTACAGAAATGTAAGCTTTAGGCCAGCAGCTTACCTATTCCCCAAACACCATACTCTAAATACTTCCTCTGCTCCATAAAAGAAGTCTGTATCAAATGGCAAAGGAGAATAAAGAAAATTCATCCTGAAGATATAATCTGCTTTTTAACTTCATGCTATTTCTTAAATTATTTTTTTTAAAAAAATATTTATTTTATTTCTTTCTCCTCCCCCCATTTCCTCCATTGTCTGTTCTCTATGTCCATTTGCTGTGTTTTCTTCTATGTCTGCTTGTATTCTCATTAGGTGGCTCTGGGAACCAATCCTGGGACCTTCTGGAGTGGGAGAGAGGTGTTTCTCTCTTGTGCCACCTCAACTCCTTGTTTGGCTATGTCTTCTTATTTTTCTCCTCTGTGCCCCTTGTTACGTTATCTTGCTGCACCAGCTCTCTGCATCAGTCGGCACTCCTGTGCAGGCTGGCATTCCCACATGGGCCAGCATTTCCGTGTGGGCCAGCTTGCCCTCACCAGGAGGCCCTGGGTATTGAACCCTGAACCTCCTATATAGTAGATGGGAGCCCAATTGGTTGAGCCACATCCATTTCCCTTAAATGTTTAAATCTCTCATAAGTTTTTTTTTAAAAATTTCCTTATGAAATTCCTTTTAAACGTATTTAAAGTTTAGAAGCATTAGCTAGGCTCCATTCTCCTAAGGAATCATTTCTAAATGAGGCCAAGGACTTTGGAGCCTTGGGTGAATTTCCAAGGTGTATCATCTCAGAGACTGCATACCTCTGACATGCTTTGATCTATGTGGGATAGAAGACATGAGTTAGCTTGTACCATTAAAAAAGATTTCTAAAATATTTCAATGCTTCTTCTCCAGTGGTGGATTAAAAACTACTTGCTCTGCCTTCTCAGCTATTTTTTTTTTTATATTTAATACTTATAAGTCATTCTTTGTTGGGATGAGCACTGGGGCATCTGCATCTGTAGACCAATTAGTAAAACACAGCACCAGGTACTTCCCAGGCAGTGCCATGTAGCTCTGATCTCTCGTCCTAGACCTGCTGATTGACTGGGGCTTGGCAAGAGATGCCCACTTCCCTTCCCTCTTGCCTTCCTTGAACTGGCACTTAGCCCCTGGGGAGGATATTTGCAGCCATGACCAACTTGCTACAGAGGAGACCTAAGTTTTCCAAAGTAATAGACTGACTACTTCTAGGTAATTTTTCCCATAGTCATTTATTCTGGCATTGGATATTTTGGCTTTAATAGAGGAAAAAGAAGTGTAATTCTGTTTTTTTTGGTAGGAAGCACCATTCAGCATATACATTGTGTTGAAATGCCTGAAAAATTTGGTCTCAATACTGAATTATTTGTATTTTAATATTAGAAGAGGAGAAGCCAGTGCTAGTGAGAAGCTTTAGAGAACACAAAAAGTGAGGGAATTGCTTCATTACATTCCACAGCAGAAGAACTTTCGCACAAAACCAAAATGGCAGCTGGTTCCGAGGTTTCATGAACACATAACAGCCCAAATGCCAAAAACCAAAAAATTCTATTTAAGCAATTTTTTCCCCCTCTCTATAGGAACTGAGTCAGTCAGCAGCATAAACACTTGCAATCCTGCACTTCCTAGGATGCATGTGCTATCGAAAAGGGAGGTGTTAATTGCTGTGCTAATTACAACATGATTGCTTTGCACTTGTTTTGCACTTGTAGGTGATTAAATTTTTAACGAAGCATATTACTTGGCACTGTTAGCACAGTTAACACATTTCTCTCTCTCTCTTTTTTTTATGCCTTGGGAGAAGTCCCACACCGCAGACCCTTCCCTGGCTGTGATGTGTTGTTGTGCTTGGAACAAGCCTCTGTTTAGGCTGTCGGTAACAGGACTCCAGCTTCCTGCTTGGGAAAGAGCAGCAGCCTATTATAATCATACCCAGCGTGATGGCACTGGCCAGATGCGCACGCAGAACCCACAAAGGTATTAGCTAAAAATTAGGCAGAGCTGCTGACGCCAGTCTCCAGACTTCATTTAAAAACTACAGCGACTCCAGGCAGTCAGGCGGCGGTGTCAGAGGGTTTAGCAGGAAGGTAGCGGGATGACAGCAAGTTCCATGTGATTTATTTCTGTTTTATAGCGTGTGTTCCCAGCTGAACTGGAGCCCGGGAATCTTGCATCTGTTCCACGGGCCACCTTGCAGCTCTCGGTTCCCGGGGTGCAGCAGGCAGCCGTCCTCGGTGGAGGCTGCATCTTGTGTTTGTGTGTCTGTGCATGCATGCTCTCTTTTTTTTCCCTCCCTGATGAGGTCTCCTTATTCAGAAGTGACTGGGAAAGCAAGTCTGGTTCCAAGAGAAGAGCTGGGTCAGCCTGTGCATCCACGGAGTAGGAGGCCAAGGAAATGATACGGGGCAAAATCGCCTTTCGTGCCTAATGTCAGCAAACAAACTGCAAAGCCAGAAAAGGGAAGCATCCAACTTCTTGTCACTCAACTCTCATGACTTGGCAGATTTGGCTGCAAGGGTCATGGGGTGTGTGGGGGGTAGTCAGCTGAGCATCGAGCAGACAAAGGAAATAAAGGGAATGGATTGAATGAGAAGTGCCTGAGTTGTCTCTGGGGCATCTTCAGCAGGCCACAAGTCCTGTGGGCTCATTAGCCTACCCGTGGGCCCAATTGGTCAAAGGAGCAAAAATAATTCTCAAGAGGAACCTGACATCCTCAAAGCCCAAGAGTTACGATTGAGACTCTAAGCCTGACGGACTGAGTCTCCAGAGCGTTTGATAAACTTTATCAGTCCAAAGGAGAAGAGTTGTCCCTACACTATATCGTTTATACACATCCATATATATTTCGGCCTGGTGAAGTAATGAGCCAATTGGTATGGAAGGACAAATGAAAGGAGCAATGGAAAATATTCGGGACACTACATATTGTGATACGACCAAATGTTTGACGTCAACTTTCGTATGGCGCTTCCTTGGCAAGGGAATGATATCTCTTATTGTGTAAAAATTAATTCCATTTTTTAATTGTCAGTTTCATGATATTCTTCTATTAAGAAAAATGTTTTCTAATGAACCACTGACTGGATTTTCTTTTCCTCAGCTTTTGACAAATGAGTTTAATTACTTCTACCCTTCTCCTCAACTTTATATTTTACATGTTGCTGTTTACTACCTGGCTTCACTCTGGCCATCACAGCACTAAACAAAGTAGAAGAGGAGGTTGTTTTCCAATGTAAATATTCCAAGGTATCTAATCTGTACCCTAAGTGGAAAAAAAAAAGAGTACGGAGGCCACTGACTTTAATACATTAATATAGATATCTATTTCTCAGTGGGAAAAAAAGATATTTAGAGTGACAGAAGAATTATGAATGTGGGTGAAGTAAACCCAAAGGTCCTGAAAATAACAATTTAATGGTTAAATGTTTTTGGGGGACTGATCATTCTGGGGTTCTATGAGCTGAGCATTAGTTTTCAGAATTCAGCATCAATTTTTCAGCATCTTCGTCCTTAACCTCTAGCCATTGCAAGGACCTGCTACCTGTCAACTTGTCAATGAATAGTCTCCTTCCTGAGCCCGCTTTTTGGTACTCGTTGTCTTTCTCTTTCTCTCCCTATCTCCATCCTCTGTGCTGTTCTCTCCTGCCCCTGCTGAGCTGCCCCTTCTGCCAGATTTGCTTCTTCTGTCTGTGGGAGAACACCTAACAGGCTCTCCCTGAACGGGGCCACTCAGAATCAGCCCCAGAGCTACGGAAAGGTCAAGAATCTGCAGCTTCAGCAATCATCAGGCTTTCTTTTCTTCTTTTCCCTTTGAGGCAAATTTGTTAGAAGTCTTTTTTAGCCTTTTATGCAAATAATAAACCCCCCAAATTTTACTTTTTTTTTTTATAGACATGCTCAACCCCAACCTCTTCTGACTTTTGAGGAAGAGACAATGGCATTAGGTCTGCTTCATTTGATTTTTGAGCACATACTCAAGACTTCATAGAGAACCACTCAGTGTCTAGGCAGGAAAAGGCACTAATTCTTTATGTGAATACAAATGAGTCAACTCTATCGTGTCTCAAGAGAGCTGCGTGAAAATACTTAATAGACATACTGAGTTAATGGATTAAAAAGGTGGAGTACTGGGAAGGCGAAATGATAGAGCTTCTGCATACCATATGGGAGGACCTGGGTTCGATCCCTGGGGCCTCCTGGTGAAAAAGAAGTAGAGAAAGCAAGAATGCCCGTGTGGCAAGCCAGTGCCCACACGAGTGCCCACGTGATGAGCCAGTGCCTACACGAGTGTCTGAACGAAGTCCCGCATGATGAACCAGTGCCCCATGCAAGTGAGTCATGCAGGAAGATGTGACGCATCAAAAGAGAGACAAGGGGAGAGTCAAGGTGAAGCACAGCAGAAATCAGGAACCGAGGTGGCACAATTGACAGGGAACCTCTCTCCCCATCCAAGGTCTCCAGGATCAAAACCAGTGAATCCTAGAGGAGAGAAAATGAGAAGAGAAAGACAACATAGCAAAAACAGCAGGGTGGGAGGAGGGGAAGGGGGAAAATAAATAAAAATAAATCTTAAAAAAAAAGACGTTGACTACTGACCATCATGAGTGCAGTATGTGTGAAGTATTACTTAGGAAAGTAAATTGTTAAAGTCATTTCCTAAAGATGTTTTCTTACTTTTCGTCCTTGCACAGGTAGTTCTCAATTCATTCTAACATTAAGCGTCTACTTTCCCCCAAGACTTTGATCAAACATTTCTTTCATGAAACCTCAGAAAGAGTAAGCCCCTCTCTCCACACCCATGTGCTGTATCCTTGTAGATGTGTTTTAGGACATCTCTCAGCTCTGCTGTTGATTAATTGTAAGACCTTCAACAAGGTTAGTGCTATGATAAATAGGAAAGAGTCAATAACTGAGGACTATTACCAAGATATTGGTGTATTCTAAAAGATTAAAAAAAATACCAAATTTTTAAATGCAAAAAAGTTAAGAGAGTAGAATAATGAACATCTAGGTTTCAGAAAATTTAACAACTTCTCAGAATATAGTGCTCTTTCTAAGAGGATGGCAGCAGCTCAATTTTGAGATTGTTTCCGTGCTCTAGGGGCTGCTGTAGATTATGCACACAGCAAATGGAAGTGCATCTTTGCATATATGGTGGGGAGATGTCATTGCATTTGTTGTTCTTATGAAAAGCTCTGGGTGTGAGAAGCAAGAGTTAATATATTCAAGGTCTGTTTGGATCTTGTCCCCATGGTCCCATTTCTCTTATATACTTGTAAGTCCTTAGGGAAGCTTAGTGGTTACAGGCTCAGATGCTGGAGGTAGACAGGAATGGATTTGACTGTTGGTTCTGCCACTTATGAAGAATGTGAGCCTTGATTTCCTCATTGTAAAATTGAACCAAATAATAGTATCTGCCTCAGAAGTTTGTTCTGAGGATTGAATGTGATTAGGCATGCAGAGTACTTGGGATAGGCTATATTCCATTAATTCTGAGACTCATGCTTTTCCACATTTTAACATCTCTGAAATAAGTCTTACCATCAATGCTGTGTCATGATTTAAGTGGCAGCATTTTCTTTCTTTTTTAGTGGTTCACAAAATACTGGTGAGGCTGTGGTCCATTAATGGAGTCTTAGATTCCATGAAATATTATTATAAATGCTTCATGAATATTAACTATCAAGTTAATAATGATTGTAGAGTTTCCTTAATTCATCCAACCCAAAGCTTGTAACACAGAAGCTTTGTTCTATTTCTTTTGCTACTGAGTAGCCATGTGAGCTTGGACACATCTTTCAATTTCTGTTGGTACTCAGTCTCAAATTTGAATGAGATGTTCTCTGTGCTTCCTTCTGGCCCTAATGTCCTAAAATGTGATTGATTCTCTGGTGGGAATGGAAGGAGAAGTTCAATCTCAGAGTTAGGAGGGCACCTCCCTGTACTTGTAGATAGCTTCTGAGAAGAAAATAACTTTGTCTCCATGAAGCAAATGGTTCTTTGATACTGCTGCTCCAGCACACCCTGGACCTCTGGCCATCAAAGGGAGTGTGTGGGAAGGAAGCTCATGGCCATGTGTCCATATCTGCTCTGACAATACTCATGATACCCATGTGGTTCTGGAAATTCTTCTCCAGGATTGTAGCTATGGGGTCTGGGTAACAAGATGGGAGGGGACAAAAACACCTCTTTGGAATGTTTTGAGATATTCATTGGGTTTTGGCTCTTCTAAAATATTGTCCTCATGTAGTCACCATATTGTCTTTATTTTAAATGTTTTATATTAAGGTTTCTATCATAAGAATTATCTTTCTGGGCTACACAACAAAATCGAGAGCATCGGTAAATATTAAAAGAATATTCAATATGGGATTTCTAAGAAGATGTGGGAGGGAATATCTTCTTTAGCCTTCTCCTGTTATCACATGAACATGAGAGTGTCATCCCGGTTAGTGGTCACCATGGGGAGTGGGGAATCCATTGGGGTTCCAGCTTTGAAGGAATGAATAGGATTGGGGGTAGAGAGTGCATTGGGTAACATGATAGGAGGAGAGTGAGGGAATATTATAGAGACAGTTCCTGGGGTGTTTGACCTAGGAGGGCTGTCCCTCAAAGAGGGACTAATGAGAGTGGAGATATTCCAGGCAAATGTCACCTCCATCATTTTTGTGTGTGTAGGGCAATCTTGGATAAATCTATTACTTTATCCAAGAGGTTTGTGTTTTCTTAGAGTATTCTGAGGTTGATATTATTCATCTTCACCATAGTTTTGTGAGGTATGTAGGGCAACTATTACCAGCCCCAATTCTCAAATGAGGAAGCAAATGTGGAGCAGTGAAGCAACATGACAGCTCAGTGAACAGAACCAGGATTGAGGCTCCGCTCTCCTGACTCCTAAACCATCCTCTTTCTGCTCTGTTAACCTTCACCTTTGTAGAAATAAAACAGGAAAGTCACCTTCATCATATTATAATCCAGATTCCCAAGTGCAGAACTGGGCTGAGGCTATTTCCTTGAAACTAGGCCCGCACCTTTAGTCCACATTGCCATTATTTGGTGCAGTGAAGATATTTTTCATTCTCTTTTAGAAAATGAACCTTAGTCATTAGTCAATAACACAAGGACTAGATTTGAAAAGAACTTATCAGAAAGGACTACAACTTTCTTCTTTTAGAATACGGTGAATTTAGGATTCTCCTGGAAGTTTTCAGTTCCATTGGGGGGCTTAGTCCTCTGAAACATTTGTCTTCTCAGAGAGAACACCAGAGTGGAAAAAAGGTCTTCTAGCAGAGCAGACTCTCTAAATACACAGCTTTTGGTCTTGTGCTATCTCAACTTTGTCTGTTACATCAAATTCAGAGGCAAGGGCTCAGGAGTGCTTTGGGAGGCTCCTGAACACTGCTTTGTCTAAGTTAAATTAATTCCACGTGTCATTGTTTTCCCTCCAATTTTAACCAATATCCAGAACTTCAAGAGACCCATGACTTGAAAAATAATTGGCAGTAATGGGGTACTCTGTACTTTTCTGTCTGTAAATTTTACATAGCCTATTGAGTAAGCATTCATTTGGATGGGGGAAACTTTTGGGTTTCCCTAAAGAGTCCCTTATGTTTTTGTTTTTTGGTTCATGTCTTTTTTATTAATCTTCCTCAAATTATATTTTTTTGTATAGCAACAGATATAAAAGTCCCCATCATACAGTATCAGATCCTAGTTCTCTGGTTTCTGATGGAATTTCTGGAAAATTTCTGGTCTGGTTCTCTGGAGGAAAACGTGGGGTCAGAAGCTAAGCTGATTTCCCTACTCTTTGAGGAGTTTAGTTCTATCTGAAAAACTTTCCTTTCAAAGTTGTTAATCTAATTTTGCGAATGAGTTACATTGTTAGCTGATCATTTGTGTCCACAAATGAAGAAGGACTTGTGACCTGGATGTGCCTGATAAATCAGGAGAGTTTGAAGTGAAAGAATGGAAAGCCTGCTGATGCTGAGATGCTGATCTTAGGAGCCCTAAAGTATTTGTAAATATTTTGACAAATATAGTTAAAGTTGGGAAAAATGGTAGTTGGCTTGCTTTCTTTTACTTTCACTGCCTATACTTCAGATGTAATAAGAAATGATTAGCTAATGATAGTTTCATATCATTTATCACTCTGGTAAAAATGGCTCAGAAATGTTTCCCAGGCAGTGGACTTGGCCCAGTGGTTAGGGCGTCCATCTACCACATGGGAGGTCCGCGGTTCAAACCCTGGGCCTCCTGGACCCGTGTGGAGCTGGTCCATGTGCAGTGCTGATGCGCACAAGGAGTGCTGTGCCACACAGGGATGTCCCCGCATAGGGGAGCCCTACACGCAAGGAGTGCGTCCCATGAGAAGAGCCACTCAGTGCGAAAGAAAGTGGACCCTGCCCAGGAGTGGTGCCGCACACATGGAGAGCTGACACAACAAGATAACGCGAAAAAAAGAAACACAGATTCCAGTGCCGCTGACAACAACAGAAGCGGACAAAGAAGACCACGCAGCAAATAGACACAGAGAACAGACAACTGGGGTGGGGGCGGGGGGGGAGAGAAATAAATAAATAAATCTTAAAAAAAAAGAAAAGAGAAAAAGAGAAATGTTTCCCAATTCAATGACGAAATCAAAATGAAATACCAAGCCCCAGAAGTGAATAAAAATGACTAACAATCAGATTTTTTTTTGGCTCACAAAAGGTGTTGATCTGAAAAACCATAGATTAATTGATGCCGATAAAACATTTGCATGTCTTTCTATGTTAGCATCTGGCATTAGCATTTGGTGGGTGTTTAAATATTGAATGCCTGATGAAAATTTAGTTCTTGACTCATTTTTCAGTTGTTTGTTCTCACCTTTTCTTGAGGTAAGTTGAATAAAATAGTGGTCAAGAGCAATGCTCAGGAATGAGCCTGCTGTGGTTCAAAACCTTGCTTGGCAATTTACCCTGCATGAGACGTTGAGCAAGGGGCTTAATCTCTTGGCCTCTCAGTTTCCTCATCTGTGAAACAGTGAGGGGAGCCCTTATCTCACCAGGCTATCTCTAGGATCAAATGGGATAGTCACATTTGCATGACGACTGGACTCTATAAGAGCCCAATAAATGTCAGCTATTTTTATTTTAATAGGAAATCACCATCTAAAGATATATGATTATGACGATTATTGTGATTATTGAGGGAACACATAGGATGTTGAAGAGAAAAACTAACTCAGGTTTTACAGGACAGTGAGAGGACTACTTTTCTTACAAGATACTTGTACCATTTTTCATTGCTAAAAACGGTCATGTTACCTCTCCCTCATTTCACCCATTATCTCAGAGCTAACCACAGCTCCAAGGGCATACAGCCTTCTCACTCTAGGTTTGATTTAAATGGAGAGAGGAGGGAAGTGGACATGGCTCAACTGATAGAGTGTCTGTCTACCATATGGAGAGTCCAGGGTTCAATCCCCAAGTCTTCCTGACCTGTGTGGTAAACTGGCCCCCACACAGTGCTGCCACACACAAGGAGTACCGTGCCATGCAGGGGTACCCATGCATAAGGGTTCCCCACTCACAAGGAGTGCACCTTGCAAGGAGAGCCACCCCATGTGAAAAAAGCACAGCCTGCCCAGGAGTGGCGCCACATACACAGAGAGCTGATGCAGCAAGATGATGCAACAAAAAAGACACACAGTTTCCCAGTGCTGCCTGATAATGCAAGCAGATGCAGAAGAACACACAGCAAATGGACATAGAAAGCAGACAATAGCGGGAAGGGGAGAGAAACAAATTAAAAATAAATCTTAAAAATAAATAAATAAATAAATAAATGGAGAAAGGAACCAAGGAGTTAAAAGCAATTTCAAAAAGGGGAAATGGCAGTAAGGAAAAAGCTGGGACACGCAGGAATGGTCTTATTTTTTCAATGAAAGATACAGAGTGAACCAGCAGAATTCTTATGTTTGAAACCAAGGGTCCACAAACTTTCACTGTAAAGGGCCAGATAGTAAATGTTTTCAGCTTTGTGGGCTGTACAGTCTCTGCTGCAACTAGTCAACTCTGTCTGTAGCACAATATCAGCCATAGACAATATGTAAATACTTGATCATGACTGTGTTCCAATAAAACTTTATTTACAAAAACTGGTGGCAGGTTGTAGTTTGCCAATGCCTGACCTAGAATACACTTGAGGGACATTGTGAAACATTTGTTACTTTTTCCATAAAGTTCCTTCAGATGGAAACTGGAGATCCTTTTTTATCCTTTGATAGCTCTTCCTTCAACCTCTCTCCAGATTTTCTATCCCCCAGCATCCTAGCCCCATTCTGATGGTAGCCCAAGAGGTCAAGGACACAGAGACTTCATTCCATCCTGGTGCATAGCAGCGTACCCACACAGGCTTAGCCCTTCCAGATTCCTCAGGATGGAACTCAGATGGGATAAACCATCCTTTCAGTTATAGTGATGCCCATGTGTACCTTCAATATCTTACTCTATTAAAAGACACCAACCTATTAGGGTTAGAGAACAAAAAATGAAGCAGAGGAGAGGTTCAGAGGACCCCAGAAACTTGGAGTTCAAGTCAAGTGACACTGCCTGGCATCCCACTTGTGGTGGATTGAATTGGGCACCTCAGTTTGGACATGCTCTTGGTCTTGGTCCACATTCTGGTGGGTGTGGCCCCATTGTAAGTACGGTCTCTTCAAGATGTTACTTCAGTTAAGATGTGGCTCCACTGAATCAGGTTGGGCTTTAGTCTGGATGACAGGAATCCTTTATAGGCAGAGGGAAAGTTAGACAGAGAGAAGTCAGGAGAGGCTGCCATGCACATTGCCATGTGGAAGAAAAGCCAAGGACCAAAGATTGCTGACAGCCAGCCCCAGAAAGCATGGTCCTTGAGAAGAAAGCATTACCTTGCTGATGCCTCAATTTTGGACTTCTCTTGACCTCCAAAGCTTGAGCCAATAATTTTCCATTTTTTAGCACACCCCTTGAATGGTATTTGTTTCAGCAGCTAGGAAACTGAAACACCACCCAAAATATTCTCCACTAAACACAAGCCTGGTCCTCATAGTGGGAAGGCACATGTCACCCTAACCCTAACCGTAACCCTAACCCAAACCCTAACCAGTCCCAGTTCTGTCTCCCATTTTCCAGCCTCCTTCTATCCCTCTTTCCTGGGGACTAGAGCAATATTCATTCTCTCTTTTTTTGTTATAAAGTTTTAATCTGATTTCTTTGGATTATCTGTGTCATTTTAAAAGTCTCATTTACCATTATACCCAGGATGCTGGAGGCTCTCTCAGAAAATGGAATTGGGATTCCAAAATTTATCGGATGGACATGAAGAATGGACTCATCCAGTCTTTGCCACAGGTAAAGAGTCTATAACTGGGAAGTGGTTGTGACTCAAGCGGTTGGGTGGCCTCCTACCACATGGGAGGTTCTGGGTTCAGTTCCCAGTGCCTGCTTAAAAAAAAAAAAAGATGAGTCCACAACAAATGGACACAGAGAAAAGACAGTGAGTGCAGACTATGGGGAGAAATAAATAAATAAAATAAATCTTAAAAAAAAAGTCTGTATCTTTCTAGATCTTTGGAAAAAGGGCCCATATACCACACTTGGTCACAGCAGCTAGTACAATGCCTTACCTGCACTAAGTATTTGTAGAGGTTATTTTGAAGTCTTGGCAACTTTGGCTAGATCCCTTTGGATATTACTTTGATGCAGGACTTGTTTTCTAATTCCAAAGGCAGAACTAAAGCTAATTCTTTTTCCTTTGGGGGAATGGACTTTTGCAGTGAGACATAGAATCTTAGAATAAAGCAAAACTGCTCTCCTGAGACTCAAAGGGTTAAAGGCAGGGGGTAGTTGGTTAGTTGGGGATTTCCAGGAGGAAGTTAAGGGTCACATTTTCCTTCCACTCTAGATAAAGTTTGGGTATATAGGTCCTGGAGAAAGCAGCATCCTTTATCATGCAGTGAGAGGCGAATGAGCGCTTCTAGCAGCCAGTCCCAGCAGGTGTGCCTGGCTGCCTGTAATGTTGCCGCAGGCTCTCCCAGGGAGATAGCCCTGGGGCTTCATGATAGCAACAGCTGGTTGCAATCTTGTTTCTTATCAAATGTGCTCGATTACAGGGGCTGGGTGGCCTTATCATATAAGGGGCAACCAGTTATTTCACCCTATCACCAAATAATCCTTCAAAAACCAACCGCATGGCTGCATTTCAAACAAAGCACAGGTTCCTAAATTCAAACTTCCCTATGATGATCAAGTTGCATCAGCTAACTTTACGGTGAAAAACCTAGGTTTCAAATACTTTATGGGATAGCCTGATGACTCAACAAAAAAAGTCTGGTTACACCATAGCATTTACTTGGCTGTCTGAGCATGCCCATGTCAGGACCCAAGAAAGGGAATTTCCCCCAAGAAACCCTAGCCAAGATCCTTTCTTCATTTCTAGTTTGTTTTTCTCTGACCCTGAGCTTCCTTCTCCTCCAAACATTCATTCATCCACTCAACTCTCTGTTGAGTGTCCCTGAAGTTCCATGCACTGTCTCAGGTACTGTGGATTACCATAGGGAATAAAACGCACAAAATGCTTATGTGGAAGAGTCTGACAAAAAACAAATATACAAGTGAAATGGATAAATGTTAGATGTTGATAAGTGCCCTGGAGAAAAATAAGGCAGGGAAGGAAGGTGGGAGCTGCAGAGAGGTACAGGTTGCTTGAATCCTGTGGTCAGGGAAGCTCTCTCTGCCCACTTGTCAGATGTCAAGAGGCAGGAAGGAGATTAGGGAATGAGCCATCTGAATATCATGGGGAAGGGCATTTGAGACAAAGGGAACAGAAATAGCAAGGGCCCTGGGGCAGGAATGTGGCTTTCTGTGTTTGAGGAACAGAAGGAGGCAAGAGTCGCTGGATGGGAGTGAGTAAGGGCAAGGAAAGAAGCAGAAGAGGAGAGAGAGGCAGAGGGGCCCAGGGTATCCCTCAAACATTCAGCGGTTTAAAGATAGCTTATGGAAGCCCCTAAGAGCTGTAAGACATTGTCTCTTCTAGGGTGTTTTTTGTTTGTTTCAGCAGGATGTTCGGTAGCGTGAACCAATTAGAGAAGGGACAATGTTTTGGACATCCTGGGTAGAGATGATAGAAGGAAATCTAAGTAATGACATAATGTGGCCTGTTGAAAATGCAGGGGATTTCTGCTTAGAGACAGAGTCATCAGAGGACTAGACATGAAGCAATGGTTCCTATTTGGCTTGGAAGACAGCGTACAATTTTTAGGCAAAAATTTTTAACCTCTTAACTAGGTTTTGCTAAAGTACTTACAATCTGTTGGTATTTCTCAGTGGTACATGCTTTCATGGGTGGTGGCAAGAATTAGCCTAGAAGTTTGAGAGAAGAGGGGGACATCTTAGAGCAGATAATCCACAAATGGATAAACAAGACTTGTTAGTACAAGTGGTAGGGAATTGCTTAGGCCCTTTTCCTGGGTTTAATGTAATTAGTAGAAGATTGGCTTTTTAATTCTCCTTTCTAGGGGCAAGAATGACTTCACAAGACAATGATATTTAAACAATGAATTCAACTTAAGGCAAATACTATTTTCATTCTTGGGAAATAAGATAGGCATGTTTTCAATAAGGAATCCTAATCAAATTCTAACTTGTCTACAAAATAGGCATTTGTGACTGTCATACCCATTTGCTTTTTAAGTATATAATGCCAGGAAAGAAAACAAATTTCTTTTGAAGTCCATCCAACTTCATCGTGGCCTGTCAAGATTTTTCTGAAGCACTTTTTGTGCTCTCCGTTAGCTGTGGAAGAGCCTCCCTGTGGATCATCCTTAGTCCTACAAAAAAAAGTCTTTTCTTGCAACCGAGACTGAACACATCTGATTTGCCCTGACAGCATGGGAGGACACCAGCAACTTGCTTGGAGCTCATGTACCCTGGTCTAGCATCAGTGTTGCTTGGCCTTGGCCATGCCCAGAGTCCAGCTTCACTGCCACCAGGGCTCTGGCTTGATTGTAACTTGACTGCCTGAAACACACACTCCTGGCTCATTTTCATGGCAAATGTTTTTCTTTTTTCCATTTTACAGATGGGAAAACTGATCCATGAGCAAGTCACACAGCTAGAACTTCCAAAGCCCGTGCCTGAAGGTGGCTCTGTGCTTTGTAAGTGTGAGTTCTGGCACTGCACTCTTCTGCCTCTTGTACTTTGAATACATCCATTTTAGTCTCAGGGTATATGCCTGGTGTTGACTCCTCTTGCTTTTACTTACTCTTTGCCAACTCTTCTCAGGTCCTTCGATCATGATTGATTTTGATTTTTCATTAGGATGCCTTTTGGGGATAATTTTTTTTTTTCTTTTTACAGTCCTTGCTCTGATCCTTTACAGGATGTACAACTTCCTAATTAGCATTTTTGTCAAGAGCATCTACTCTGAATCCCCCTGGAAAATTGACTTGATGCATTTTTCCAAAAGTTACGGGATTCTTCTTTGCAATGGCTCCCTCTTGCTTATTGCCTGGGCTTCCCATTTCAGCCTTCAAAATCTTCCACTGATCCCAGGCTGACTTTGGCTACCAGGTAATCAAGCTAAATTTTCTCCTGCTTCTGCTGCTGTCCATGGGCTTTTACTTGTGATATTCCAAATAGCAGCCCGATCTGAAAGTATGTTTCCCCTAACCTCAGTCCTACTGATTGTTGGCTTTTCAGATACCAAACCCCTCCTTATGACCAATGGTAGGGGCCCTTGCTTATGCTTTCCCCTTGCTAGAATACCTTTCCTTCTGTTTTCCCTTAGCTATCCTTTAAAACTCAATCGAAGCCTCATCCTCCCCAAGAAGACTCCTCTGGGGGTAACTTCTCTGTGCTTTATAGAATTCTTGCATTCACCATTGTGATAACAATCCAACCACACTGCATTGATAAGGCTAATGTTACCTATAATCCAAACAGATTATAGGAATATAAATCTGGCCCAGTCCCATGTTTCTAAATTGGTTACACTGTCTTCAAGCCATGTGTCCCAACATGAGTGAGACTTATCGTTGCTTGTTTCATTGAGATCTGTGCTGCGAATCCTATCACACCTCTGTTCTCCATTCCACTTCCATTCTTCTCCTTGGCTTATGGCCTATACCCCCTTCCTGGCAGATGATTCTCACTTACTGAATCTGGATGTTGTGCCTCTGGTCTTGGCCTTGATTTCCTTCTTGGGTCTGATTTGTAATGTCCACTCCCATGGAGTCTACTTCTAACCACTGGGTAACAACTCAGCTTTGTCAAGAAACTCTTTGGCCCTTACCTTAGCTCCAGTCTCACAGGTTAATTCTGAGGCCTGATTCAACTCACAGTCTGAGCTGAAAAACTAACCCAGCCAGCACAAGTACTGTAATCAGGTAATGGGAAATAATGAGGAGAATATGGGAAGGCGTGCTATAAACAAAGCAGGATCATATGTGAAGTTGAGTTGCTTTTGCTGTGTAGACAGTAAACACAGATGACTGCAGGGAAGGGAGAGTATCACAGACAAGCATTGGTAGGAAGATGATCAGAGTCTAAGTCAAATTGAAGGAGGAAAGCGGGATATACTCTGCAGACATAGAATATTTCCAAATGTGTGACTACACCGGAGAGTGGAATGCCAAATTCTGAGGTGGTCGAGTTTGTGTCCTAAAAATTAGTTACATTTAAAGCTGATGAAACTTTTGCCTTCTGATAAGAACCACTCCTTTATCTGACATCTTGACTTTGTCTTTACTGCTATACCCCAGCCTTGGTCGGTGACTTTATTTTGGGGGTCAATTTTTTTTCCACAAAGGACCAAAGTTTGTTACAGTGATTAAGAACTTGGGCTCTGGATTAGACCTAAATCTAAATCCCGGATCTTCTACGTTCTGGCTGTGTGTCCTTCAGCAGTTTACTTAACCTGTCTATGCCTCATTCTCTTTATCTAGTCACCATGAAATTCCGCCCACAATGCTCTTAGCATAAACTGCTTGGTACATGGTAGACACTCAAAGGTAGCTATGAGTATTGCTCATTCTGAGAATTAGTCGAGATCAGCACATTCCCATTGAGATTTCTATGGTGGGTGGTTGTGTAGACTTGGTGCCTCACCAGCTAATGGGGACCCTTCACACACCTGCGGTTGGAATTTGTGGCTTAGCAAAATTACAAATCACTATATGTCATGGCTTTTAGAGTCATGCACAGTGATTTGAAATCTCATATGGTTGACTCCGCCAGCCCTGGGGCCCCCTGTACTTTCTTCTCTTTTGTCCATAGGAAAGAACAGCTGGATACCAGGCCGCGTGTACTTGTAAACAATGATTAAATTACCCTGTAGACTGGTCTTCTCCAAGCAGCGTGAACTCAGTTGCTTTTTTTCTTAACCTTTCCTGAGAACGGTTTTGATTTTCCATCCCTTTAATCATCTCTGGGGCTCTCTTCTGAACCTTGTCCAAGCTCTCCATGTCCTTCGTATTGTTACAGAGTACCTAATGGCTCATAATTCTCAGCCAAAAGTTTTGACAGCATGGAACATCATGACACCATTTCTAGATGCCATCCTGAAATTTATGCAGCCAGCCAGGCCTTCTTTTAAAATTTTATGCTGCTGTGGACTCCCAAAAACGTTTATATTCGTATAGCAAAGACAGTTTACTGCCTTTCATCTCCATTACTTTCTAGTGAGATATTGTTTTCTCCCTCTTCTAGATGAGGAAACTGAGACTGAGAAGGATTCGGAGGTTTGCTCACAAGGCCAGCATATATTAGAGAGGGGCCTGGGACCCTGGGTTCTGGTCACGAATTCTTGTGTTCTTTCCACCACACACCCATGAATAGTAAGTACATGGTCATCTTGATAGTTTTCTGTTCTACTTCCTGAGAGCTGTTTTTTCCATGGTAGTTGGGTTGGCCTCATTAATTTACCCCCCACCAGACCTTTCCAAATCCTTCTTTGATACATTGATTCCTCAATACGGTCCCAGTCAGAGTTTCTCTTTCTGATGTTTCTTCCTGTTGCTGTTTCCAGCAACGTTAAACATCTTCAGCTACGTTCCCACAAATGCAGGGTGCAGAGGGACTCTAGATGTTTGAAGAAGAAATTCATCTGGAGGGCTTGGACTCCGGGGTGGGGCTGAGTAACCAGTAAGGTTCCTTAGAGAAATACTCTGGGAAACATGGAATTTCCCAGTGTTATTTCAAAGCTCCAGATTTAGAGTTTGACTCTTAAAGAGAAACTTCTGCTTATTAGAATTATTTGCTCACTGTTTCTATTTAAAAGGGGATTTTATTGCCGGGGAAAGGGGATGATAAAACTTCTCCTGCACCTCTCTCCCCTTATACAGTCCTGCTCAGCCCCTTTTCCCTTTGCTCTTCTGGAGCAAGTCTGGTTTCTTACCTCTGTGACCTTGACCAACGTCCCCAGGAGGAAGAGAAACCACAGTCATGTGCAGAGTCAAGGAATTCACTTTGTGTTTATGCAGACATCCTTACAGGTGTGATAAATACTGAATTCTAAAGAGGCAAACATATTATAATTCTGTGTCCAGAATTGGTATGATTTATATCTGATCATTGAGGAAGGGTTAAGAAAAAGCCTACTCACCTCTGTTTCGGATATTTTGGGAATGATCTCACTGGTTATTTGACTGAATTAACAAGTCAATTAAAATGTATTCCCACACCCATTTGCAATGACAGTTAAAAGAGTTTCCTTTTTTTTAAAAATAAAAATGCTGAGGCAGGGCAGCTGATAAGTAAAGATTAGAAAAGCTAGTTGCAGTGGTTCTCAACCATGGCAACACCAAAGAATCACCCAGATGGGAGACAGAGAGTTTAATAAACAATACCAAGTGTCCCAGCCCCCACCATTATGATTTAATTACTTTGGGGTGTAGCCCTGCATTAATTTTATTTAAAGTTGCCCAGGTGATTTAAAGCAGCCAGAACTGAATGAAAAAAGAAGAGCCAAGAAACTGGGATCTGGGGCCACTGCTGTCAAGTGCCGATGCTCCTGCCTCAGCACACCTGACTTTGATTGGCCCAGCTTTGCGCAGCTGGCCCTGAGGTTGGGCACCACCAGTGGGCAAAGGCTGGCGCCTGACAGGTGCGGGAAGTATACGGGGGCTTGTGATGATTGACTTCATGTGTCAGCTTGGCGAGGTGATGGTGTCAGGTGTTTGGTCAGGCCAGCAGTGGCCTGATTGTAACTGGGAGGATAGTTCACGGATTTAAATCATCAGCCAGTTGATTGCATCTATGGCTGATTCCATCTACAATCAACTGAGGAGATTGCCTTCAACAGTGAGAATCAGATGAAGGCCTTAAAAGAAGTGATGATTTCAGTCATCAAAAGGGAGAAATTCCCTCTTCCCATCAGCCAGCCAGCTTCTCCTGGAGAATTCATCAAAAACTTTCAATGGAGCTCACAGCTAATGGCCTGCCCTACAGAATTTGGACTTGCCCATCCCCACAGTCCCATGAGCCAATTCCTATAAAAAATCTCGCTCTCTCACACACACATACATACCTACATTTATACATACATATATATATACACACATACACACGCACACACATGTATCTCCTGTCGGTTCTGTTTCCCTAGAAAACTCTGGCTAATACAGGGTGCTTAAGTTCATCATCCTGAGGGACTTAGACATGAGTCATGCTCCCCAGACCCTGGACCTGGTGACTTTGCCACATCTTCAAGTGCTATGTCATCCTTTTGGATTCTTCCACTACCCTTGAATGAGGGAGCCCCTGGACTCTTGTGCCAGTGGATTTCTGGTACCTTCTGGAGAAGCATTTCTTAAACTAATTTGACCATAATGATTGCAGGGGATGGTGTTAAATATGAATATTCCCAGGCCTTCCCCTGGAAATTCTGACTCATGCGTTCTGGGATGGGCTCTGTAGTCTATGCAATTAGAAAATGCTCTAGGCCTGTCTTATGGGCAGGCGAATTTAGAAAATTTGGAATAATTGAGAGTCAGTTGGGGAGCTTATTGGGTACATAGATTTCCAAAGGCTAACCCAGAATCAAATTCAGTAGGTCATCAGGAAGACCCAAGGATGTGCCAACAACCCTCTTGACTTTCAGGAATGCTGCCCCAGCAGGGAACTGATGTCTATTAAGGGCCTACACATGCACATCCCTGTCCAAGATGCTCTAAGCCTTTGAGTATTTCCTCCCTATTGCAAGCTTCTAGCCTTCCAAGGTGTCCAGGACCTGGGTACCTCCTTGATGCCCAGTTGCTGTTGTTGTCTCTGACAGCTGCGTGCTCAGCCTTTTTCACCTTTCCATTTTCATTGCTGAAGTCCCTGCAGTTCTCAAGCAAGCCTGCCAAAATACAGTTTTTGGGGCATTAAAGACAAAAAGAAAATTATGTTGTTATAGAGATCCATGGTTTGCAAAATAATGGCATGTAAATTCTCTAAAAGTAATTTTTTTTGGCCCCCTAACATTAAATTTGATGACTAGATTCACTACATAGATTCAGGTTTAAAGGGCAATAAGTAATATGCCTTCAAGACTGTTTTTTCAGAAGATGCAGAAACATACAAACCTTTGATAGCAGGTGGTGGAATAATAGTGAATCACAATTAAGCTGCACCAGTTAAGGTGTATTAGGCTGCATATATCTTACAACCCAATTCTAAAGGGGATTTATTGGCTCAAGTAGTTGAGAAGTTCAGCCTTCTGGTATACTTCAGTGTACTTTGTTGAGGTCCCTGTGATCCCTTTGGCTTTGCTTTCCTCTGGCTGTGGTCTTCATCTTTCAGTTTCATTCTCTGACAGTAGGAAATAGCTGCAGCAGTTCCAACTTTCCATGAGCAAACCACATCTTCCTTCAACCATGAAACAAAATCCTGGACATCCCTATAATTCGCTTAGCTTGGGTTACACGCTTACCCCGAACTAATAATTAAACTGACTGGTACAGGACAATCAAGATCCACTGTGGAGAATGGGTGGTAACTAAACTTCTGGGCTGAATTTGGGATGAAGTGGAATGGATGCTTCGAAGGAAACCAGTAATGTCCATGACAAAAGCACTATGTTTTATTCTACTGTATAAGGCAGGCCTTGTATTCCAGATGTATTGCTGCTTGTTTTCCCACTTAAATAGAGGGTAATGAGGGGTGCCTTCGAATGGGGATCAAAATAATCTCCCTAAATGCTTGCTTGAGACCCCAACTTTTCATGCCATGCAGCTTGGGAAGCCAGCCAATTCCAACAAAGTGGTGAACCAGCTGTGTATAAATGCTTGGCCTCAGTGAGTCTTATGGACCTAATAAGAATAATCATTACCATTCATTAATATTAAACTAATTCTTTCCCACAATTTCTCCTTTTAGATTTTTTCCAAGATAGATACTTGGAGAAAGTAACCGAGGCTCAAGAGGAGTTAAGTAACTTGCCCAAAATCACACAGCTAGTGAGATGCTGAGCAAAACTGAGATGCACCTGTTTCCAAGACAAGCCTCTGTTTCCTTCCTCCCTCCCTTCCCTCCTCCCTCCCTCCCTCCCTTCCTTCTCCTTTAAAAAATACTTAGAATACAATTCTAAATTCTTACAGTTAGAATAGAACTGACAAGTCTTGTCCCATCTCATTCTTTTAAAAAATTGTATTGTGGTAACATATATACTACCCCAAATTTCCCTTTTTAACCACTTTCCCATACTCTATTTGGTACTATTATCTTCCCAATATCGTGCCACCAACACCACCATCTGTAACAAACTTTTTCATCATGCCAAACAGAAACTCTGTACCCATTAAGCATCAACTCCTCATTCCCTTCCTTCCTCCCCACATTGCTTATCCTAGATATTTCATATAACGGGAATCATGAAATATTTGTCCTTTTGTGTCTGGCTTATGTCAGACAACATGGCGTCTTCAGGGTCATCCACGTTGCAGCGCGCATCCTAAGAGAAACCTGGTTCTGCCTCACTGTGGTGGTGCTGCCGCTCAGGATGCTGGGAAACAAGATTCAGGATGAGATGAATCCCCCCGCCCGCCGTTACCTAATCTCTCTCTTTTTTTTTTAAAGATTTATTTTATTTATTTCTCTCCCCTTCCCCTCACCCCTGCCAGCTGTCTGCTCTCTGTGTTCATTTGCTGTGTGTTCTTCTGTGTCCACTTGTATTCTTGTTAACTGCACTGGGAAACTGCGTCTCTTTTTTGCTGTGTCATCTTGCTGCGTCAGATCTCTGTGGGTGCGGTGCCATTCCTGGGCAGGCTGCACTTTTTTCACTCAGAGCGGCTTTCCTTACGGGGTGTACTCCTTGCACATGGGGCTCCCCTACATGGGGGACACCCCTGCATGGCATGGCACTCCTTGCACACATCAGCACTGCATGTGGGCCAGCTCCACATGGGTCAGGAGGCCCTGGGTTTGAACTGTGGATCTCCTGTGTGGTAGGTGGATGCTCTATCAGGTGAGCCAAATCCGCTTCCCCCACCTAATCTCTTTACTCCCTTGTTTCTTAAGCAGAAATAAGAAAACACACCAGTCTCATTTGGATTCAGAAAACGATGAGTACTATTTAAGCATTTACTACATAACACTTTTTTGTAAAAGCAATAATAAAGTGTACAATGTTGGAGCAGTGGAAATATTCTTAAGAGCCCAAATCCTGGAGACCAGAGACAGTATCTCAGCAGCTATGAAGGGCCTTTGCTAATGAACTGGGCTTCCTACTGGGCTAATGAATCGTGTTTCCTACAAAAGGCATGTTCAGGTCCCAAGCCCTGGTCCTGTGGGTGTGAACCTATTTATAAATAGGACCTGTGAAGATGAGGCCAGTCTGAACGAGGGTGGACCTTAATCCAATATGGCAGAAGTTCTTCTAAGCCAAGGACATCGGCGACGGACAGAGCAGCCATGGGGAGCAGCCAGGAGCTGGAGGTCAATGGGACTTGGAAGAGAAAGGAGATGCCGCCATATGCATTGCCATGTGACAGAAAAGCCAAAGAGCCCCCAAGATTGCCAGCCAGCCAGAAGACCCAAGGAAGACGCAAGCCTTCCAGACTCCAAAACCCTGAGCCAATAAATTCCTGTTGTTAAGCTAACCCACTGCATGGTATTTGTTTTAGGAAACTAGAACAGGCTGCTTCTCCACATTATCCTCAGAGAACACAGAAACAAAAACGACAAAACCGCAATGGATGTTGAACGCAACTTCATTTTTTCCTTTTTTTTTAAACCTAGGAAGTGGGAAACACTCAATAAAGGATCAAGAAAAATCGCACTAAAGTGTTTATATAATTAGGGTGCCAGTTATATACATAATTAGGGTTGATGCAAAACCCCAGCATGGGTTTCCCATTCTGAGAACGCCCTCTAATCTCTTTTTTTCAGCCGTGTGGGGTCGAATCCTCTCCTGCTGCACATCCTGCCCTCACTCTCTACCCCCTCAATTTCACATTTCCTAGACTGTGGAGAAAATGTGATGAGACAATTTAGCCTAATCGATTTGCAACTACTAATGACTTTCGGTTAGAGTGATTGGGAGGAAAAAGCCTAGTTCTCATTACCTTTTGAATGTGATACGTGCTTCCTAATGGCTTGCGAGTTAAAAAATGAAAACCCAAACCCAAACCCCAAACCCCAGACCCAGCCTGCTTTATTTGTTTAGTGAAGGCTTTCCTTGTCAAAGGCGTCTCTCCTCAAGGGAAGTAAGTTTTTTGGGGGGGAAGTAGGAGAGGCATGAGATGTCATTCTGGCACGTCCTCTGCTTTCAAAATACCTGACAAAGTTAATGAAGACTGTAAGGAAGGGCTCAGAACGTCCAGGCGTGTCCCCGAGGGGCTTCTAATTGCCACCAAATGGGGAGGAAAGGAGGTACTTAGTGCTCCCTTTGATCAGTTATCTGCTCAGTGCGTATTTTTTTTCCCAGCAAGAAGAGAACTGACCAGATAAATAAATGAATATGTCGCCATTAGGCTGAGACATGTATCGGGCAGGAACATGTGTCCCGTGTCAGGTTGGGGCAGGCAGCAGGCTTGGCAGGCGTCCCAGGAGCCAGGGCCAAGCTGGCATTTGGACACTGACTCCCAGCTACCCCAGTGCCTGCTAGTGGACGGGCACTCGTGGACTGGCGACCTGGTGGAGATATGAAGACATTTGCCTCGTCACACTTAGGTGGCTTCATATGATACATCTGTTGCTTAATTTTTTTATTTTTAATTATTTTATTTTTTAATTTATGTATTTTTTAAGCAGAAGTCCTATACTGAAGTAGTAAGCCGGTACAGGCAAATTACCTGGAATATGTAGTGCTTGGAAGGAGAATCTTTAAAACTTGATGTTATTTGAAAACGTTTACAAGGCCCTAAGGCTTCCTTAGGACATTAAAAAAATAAATCTATCATATATAGTGTAATGTCAGGTCAGCCTGAGAGGTCCATAGGAGAAAAGTTTGAGAGAATAAGCAAACCTCAAGGTAAATCCGTTGGGTCTTTCACTTTCCATAGGGAAAAAACCGGGAGGCTAAGGCTGGGAGCATTCACCACACCCTCCGACTCGGCTCGGGTCAGCTCAGAAGGAGAGGCTGTGACTCAGCGAGCCAGTGACTCCGAGAGAAGAGGCCTGCACGCAGCCGGCTCGCTCTCCAGGGCAGGACCTTCTGTCCACACCTGCTCATTTCGGGCCACACCTGGGCTACGCAACCTCGGGCCACTCAGACTCTGTGTCTGCCGGCCAGGCCAAAGCATGCCTGAAGTGATTTTGACTTCTGACAATTTTAGCCATGGTGGGAGGGAGGTGTATGATTTAAAAAAAAAAGTTTATTCATTTTTCTCTGCCCTTTTGAATGGAAAGAAGAGAAAGTAAAGACAGTCCAGTATAGTCATTTGAACAAAGGGCTTAGAGGCAAACAGACTTGGTTTATCAGCTATGTGACCTTAGGGAAGTCACTTAGCCTCTCTGTGCCACAGATCCTTCCTTGTACGTAAAATTCGAGGTTTGGATGACTAGACGGATTCTAAGTTTCTCTCAAGCTCTAAAGATGCAGGCTCAAATGCGACAGGAGACACATTTTAGCCTGAACGGGCCTGTCCACTCTTGCCTCAGTGAACGATGGGGTATTGCATGCATCTGTGAGAGTAACAAGCACTGGCTGCTCAGTAGCAAATGTTTGGGGAGGCACAGGTTCCAGCCTTCATTGGAGAAGAAGGTGGGTTTGTAAGAAAGATCGGGTTTAATACTTTTTTTTTTTTAAATGATCAGGAACACTATGTTTTTGCCTGGACTTTCATGAAGCTTCACTTTTTCTCATAGAATCAGTCATCTGAATCTTCTCCCTCTGTCAATCCAGATAGAAACCCAGGGCTAAAACCCACGAATGGATTGTTTCTAGTTTCATTTTCTCTTTACTGAGGCTCATTTTTTCAATCCCACTTTCCAGATTTCGTTCCTCCTTCTCTGGTCCTTTGATAAGATGGTCAAAACATTTCATAGTTAAAAACCACAACGTAAGTGCATTTCATCCTGTCCACCCATGTGATCGGCCTCCCCTCAAGTCAACTGGTCAATACCAAAAAGAGTTTGTTAAAATCCAGATATAAAAATATAGTTAATAGGGCAGTTGTACAAATGCCCTTTCATGAAATGAATGTGCCACACTAATGCAAGGTGTTACTAAATAGAGCGGTAAATGGGAACTATGAATTTTATGATTTTTCTGTAAATGTACAACTTCTCTGCTTAAAAATATATCAGTTTTGCAGGGACAGGTGCAGGACATTATATAACCTGCCATAGCCCACTGAATGGACTGGGAGAGAGTGTAAACTACTCCATAAACTATAATCCATGCTGTGGAGCCGTGCTCCAAAATGTACTCATCAAATGCAATGAGTGTACCACATTAATGAAAGAAGTTGTCGACGTGGGAGGGGTAGGGGGGTACGGGGAGTGGAGTATATGGGGATCTCTTATATTTTTTAATGTAACATTTTGTGTGATCTATGTATCTTTTAAAAAAAGGTGATAAAGAAATAAAAAACTATGTATCAGTTAACATTGCTTGGACATTGTGCACTTTTAATTAAGGGCATTTTGCTCTCTATTTGGCCTGAGCTGTTTGACTAATACCTGAATCATTTAGATTCCCAGGGATCTTAGGGAAACACTGCCCAAGGGTGACGGGCAGCTGCATTTATGTATGCATTAGATGCCTTACGTAATCCTGCCGTCCCACATGGGACGCAGTATTTGGGGAAATGACAGACTATCACTGATTTTTTTTCTCAGCATAAATAGCCCTTAGAATCTTGAAAACAATTTCAGGTGCTCTGTAAAGGCTTACCACGTCCTTACCAGGGTTTGTTGTCAGTGCAGAGCAATATGCTCTAGGAACATTTGTTCTGAATGATTGGTATGTCTGGAAGCAGATGCTTTTGTGAAAATACAGCCTACGATGGCTTCACTTATTTATCAATGCTTTCATGCAAAGCAAATATTCAGTTAAAGGCGGCATGCTTAAGGCTTCTGATCAGATCACAGAAGTATAAATATCACAGGGCTTTTATGTGTTTGCACGATGTGAACCAGCCAAGTTCTTTCCTCTGACCCTTTATTTTTAATGGAAGCCTGTTTAGAGAAGCATACTATTTCTCTCCACTCTCCTTGCTCAATATATCGTTCCCTGGTTTGCATTATTTGAATAAGTCATAGGTTTACAGATCAAATAAAAAGTTAAGAACCAAAACAACCCACCAATCTTTCAAGATACTGCTCTCGGTCGGTCATTGAATGTGAGGAATGCTTGTTCCCAGCCGGAGAGAGCACAGATGTATTTTGCAGAGGACTTATTCTGACAGTGTAACTCAGTCTGTCCGCTTCACTGTCCAAGATGCCTCCCACTTCACAGTCTAGCAGGCTCTCCTTAAATAATGGATGTGTTAGAGACCTCGGCTAGAATTTAAGCATTTAAAAAAATATATAATGGTTTGCATACTGTGCAGTGATTTGTAAAATGTGAATGCCTACAAAAGCCGTGGTTACCCAGCATAACATTATCTTATTTTTAGTTACACAACCAGTAAAACAGCTGGAGGTCTGAAATCATGGCTTAGCACCGAATGCATTACTACATTTTATCCATGCAGCAAGGGCCTGTCCTTTTTAGCTAGACGATAGGAGAAAGTACAGTGATTACTGGCAAATTAACACTCTCAGTTTTAATAGAGAGGCAGGTCTACATAGAAACATCGGAATTAGAATCGACTCCAGTTAGATAATGTACAGCAGGTGATGTGCATCTGAACCACACGAACATATGACTGTATTTTATAATCAAATGGACCCTTTTTCATTAGCCAAGAGATAATATCTACCCAAGTAGACGAAAGAAGTAACCGGCAAAAGATTTTATTTTATAGCTTCTTACGATAGTTAATAGAATCATCTTGGCAATAATAGCAAAATATAATTGGCACTTAGAGAGCTGTGCTTGTTTTGTTTTCTCTGTAAGAGCATGAAGTGGTCTGTAACACCCCATCCCCTTTATCTTGAAAACCAGCTCTTCCAGGTAGGTCAGTAATTTTCACAGAGCAGACCAAGAAAATATAAATTTAAATTGTATGAAATTACTGGCATTGACTGATTCGACCTAAAAATGCCAATGTCATATATAGCTCAGTTGAAAGTGTTTCAACAAAACATACACACATATACTTCATATATAGTTCAATTGTAAGTGTTTCAACAAAACATACACACATAACACAAAAAGTGTTATAAATAAATCTGTATTTATTTGTAACAAAAATTTTGGATTTTGCCAGACACAAAGAGACAAGTATTGTATGATATTGCTTACATGAAATTAACAAAATTAACAAATTTTGTAGGGTCAGATGGCAGATTACAGGTTGTCAGGAACTGGGTATAGGAGACAGGGAGGGAAAGGGAAAATTATTGCTTAATGGGTACAGCATTTCTGGGTGAGGTGATGAAAAATCTGGGGTAATGAATTTTGGTGATGGTAGCACAATATTATGAACATAACTAATACCACTGAATTATACATTTGAAAGTGGTTAAATGGGACGTTTTTCTTTTCTTTTTTCTTTTTAAGATTTATTTATTTATTTCTCTCCCCTTCCCCCCTGCCCTAGTTGTCTGTTCTCTGTGTCTATTTGCTGAGCCTTCTTTGTCTGCTTCTGTTGTCAGTGGCATGGGAATCTGTGTTTCTTTTGTTGCGTCATCTTGTTGTGTCAGCTCTCTGTATGTGTGGCGCCATTCCTTGGGCAGGCTGCACTTTCTTTAGCGCTGGGCGGCTCTCCTTACGGGGCGCAAGGTCTCCCTTACACAGGGACACCCCTGCATGGCACGGCACTCCTTGCACGCATCAGCACTGTGCGTGGGCCAGCTCCACATGGGGCAAGGAGGCACGGGGTTTGAACTGCAGACCTCCCATGTGGTAGACAGATGCCCTAACCACTGGGCCAAGTCCACTTCCCTGGGATATTTTAAGTTAGAATAAAAAGTTAAGAAAAAAAGCAAAAATCTATGAGTTTTGAAAGTTAAGTATTTCTTGATTTTTTTTTTTTTTTGCAGTGATCTTCACTGGGTTTTTGTGTCTGAGAGTGATGGGTAAACCTTCTCCATGCACTGCATCTGTCACTCTTCCAAGACACATCATAACACAATAAGTATAAATAAATCATTTTATATAAATTGGAAGTGAAAGCATCTTTAGAAGACTTTGCTATTTTATTGATCTAAATAAGAACATTCAAACCCAACCTCTTGGCAAATGCCCTAGCTTCCTGCCCCTGCCCTTCCAAGGAGATTTCTACCATTGAATAGCTATTATATGCCCTCATCTCTGCTTCCCTACAGCCACCTGCTCTCATGCTGTAGCTTGGACTTTGTCATCACTTGATGTGGATTCAGCCCTCAAATCATAAGCTCTGTCATCCTTTTTGATGCCAAACTCTTATGGTCACAACTCAGTCAATATTCTTGAGTTTTTTGTCTTCTTTAGATGTTCAGTCCCTTGTCTACTCTACTTATGTTTTCCCCATCTGTTTCCTCTTTCCTTTGCTTCTCTTCCTCTAACTTAGTCTCCATGGCCCATCACGTCAACGTTTCTTTGAACTGTTCTTTCCATACTTGACTGGTTAATTCTCAACCTTTGATGGGTCCAGATGCTCCTCTTTTTCCCTGCGTACTCAGGCTGTAAAGTAATGGTGGGAAGTAGCAGCAGCTCAGTGCTTTGATAAATTCACGGGCATGAGTGTCTGCTGGACCTAACCACTGTGTGGAAATAATTTTATGTTTCCCTAATCAGCTTTTTATACCATTCTTCATGGTATTTATTTTTAACCTTGACCTCTAGGATTGGAATAAATGCCACAAAACTGTTTGGGTCTGTTGTTTTTTGAAAAAAAAAGTTTTCTTCTATTAGCTTTATAATTTTACATTTCACATTTAGATCATTAGTCCAATAGAGTTCAAATTTTTAAAAATTTATTTCTTTCCCCTTCCCCCCCACCAGTTGCTTGCTTTCTGTGTCCATTAGCTGTGTGTTCTTCTGTGACTGCTTCTTTCCTTATCAGTGGCACCAGGAATCTATGTTTCTTTTTGTTGTGTCATCTTGCTGTGTCAGCTCTCCATCTGTGCCACGCCATTCTTGGGCAGGCTGCACTTTCTTTCATGCTGGGTGGCTTTTCTTATGGGGTGCACTTCTTGTGCATGGGGTTCCCCTACGTGGGGACACCCCTGCATGGCACGGCACTCCTTGCATGAATCAGCACTGTGTATGGGCCAGCTCCACATGGGTCAAGGAGGTCTGGGGTTTGAACCGCGGACCTCCCATGTGGTAGGCATACACCCTGTCCATTGGGCCACATCCGCTTCCCTGGAGTTCACATTTTACAGAGGGTGACCTTCTGACAGATTGGGTTATATACCCCAGAAAAAAATGTCCTTAATCTTAATCCATTCCTGTGGGTATAAATCCATTGTAAATAGGACAATTTTGAAGATGTTTTTAGTTAAGTTGTGGCCCACTACAGTGAGGTTGAACCTTAATCCTATTACTGGAGGCTTTATGAAGAGAAAAGCACATTGGGGAGCAGAAGCTGGAAGTCAATGGAATCTGGAGGAGAAAGAGGAGGACATGGCCATGAGATGGGAAAGCCAAGAAACCTAAGGACTGCTGGGCAGTCAGAAAGCTACCGACCCTGGGAGGAAGCAAACCTTCTAGACACCAAAACTGTTAGACATAAATTCTTGTTGTGAAACCAGCCCACTGTGTGGTACTTGTCATAGCAGCCTTGGAAACTCAGACAGGCATTAACGTCCAGTTTTATTTTTTCTCTGAGTGTCTACGTCTTACTCAGATGGCTTTAAGATGAACATCCAAGTTTTGATGGAATTAAATGCATTACTCCTTTATTTTACAATTTGCAATTTTTGCATAGTAAGAAATCACTTCATCCCAAGACCATTAAGACATTTTCTTATTGTCCTTTAAATTAGTTTTAAGTATGCTCTTTATTTATTTATATCTTTAATCCATCTGCAACTGATTTCTTAAAAAAAAAGTTGATGTGAGGTAGGATCATTTTTTCTCCCATATGAATTACAAATTGTTCCTAGGTCATTTATTGATTAGTTAATCCTTTCCTTATTTCCTTGTCACTAGCTTTTTCATATAACAGTTTTTTATATCTGTGTAGTTCTGTTTTGGAGTCTTGATTCTGTACCATTAATCTCCTTTTTTTATTCCTTGATCAATTTCATAAAAAGTAAAATAGCTTTATAATAAGTCATAATACCAAATGGGAAATGTCTCTCTTCCATCTTCTTCAGTAGTGACCTGTTTATTTTCATCTTTTGCTATTCCATACTGATTTTTGAATTCTTTTGTCAAATTCTACAAAGAAAGTGAGATTTTGGTTGGTTTTGCATTAAATCCATAGATTTGGGAAGAATTAAAATCATTTGAATTTTCCTAGACATAAACAAAGGCGTGTTTCTCCATTTATTTAGGCATTTGTAAACGTCTTTCAATAATTTTAAAAAAAGATTTATTTTTACTTCATTTATTTATCCCCTCCTCCTGTTGTTTGTGTTCTCTGTCTGCTTTCCACTCTCTGTGGTGCTGTGGGCCAGCTCGCCTTCATATGGTAGATAGAAGCCCAATCATCTGAGCTACCTTTGCCTCCTCGATAATGTTTTATACTTTTCTTTATAAAGGAGTTGCCATATTTTGTTAGGCTTATATCTAGATGCCTTTTTTAGGTGGTCATGCTTGCTATTATAAATAGTATCATTTAAAAATTATATTTTCTAATTATTATTACTAGTGTACAAGAATGTAATTAACATTTTTAGTTACTTTGCATTTGGCAACTGTGCTAAATATTAATGTCAATAATTTATTTCTGGAGTCTATGTGGTTTACTGTGAACAGTGTTTTATTTTTACAATACATCTTTCTTTTGGATCTTCTCTTGTTTTACTCTCTTAGTGTACTGATTATACCCTCCCATACAAGGGTGAATGAAATTGGAGCTAGAGGTGATAAGTGTTTTTATCTGATTTTAAATCAATGCTTTTAATGTTTCACAATTAGGTATGATATTTACATTTGTTTAAATTTTATGAGGTTAAAGATGTTCCTGTCTATTTCTAGTTTGCTAAAAAAGTTTTAGTGACTTTTTTTCTGCTTATGCTGAGATAATCAAATGGTTTTCTCCTTTTGTCTTTTTTCAAAAGAGATTTTACTTTATTTATTTCTCCCCTCTCCCTCCATTGACTGCTTTCTGTGTCCATTCGTTGTGTGTTCTTCCTGTGTCTGCTTATATTCTCATTAGGTGGCTCCAGGAACCAATCCTGGAACTTTCTGGAGTGGGAGAGAGGTGATCTTTCTTTTGCACCATCTCAGCCTCCTGTTCTGGTACATCTTCTCATTGTCTCTCCTCTGTGTCTCTTGTTGCATCATCTTGTTGAGCCAGCTCTCCATGAGGGGCAGCCCTCCCACATGGGGTGGCACTCTGTGTGGGCCAGCTCACGATGCCTGCCAGATTGACATGTGGGCCAGCTCGCCTCTACCAGGAGGCCCTGGGCATTGAACCCTGGACTCTCCGTATGGTAGACAGGAGCCCAATTGCTTGAGTCACAGCCATTTCCCTCCTTATGTCTTTTAAGGTGGTGTATTTAGTTCTTTTTCTAACAGTAAACCAACCTTGCATTCCAGTAATGAACTCAATTTGGTCATGATGTTATCTTTTAAACCCATTATTAGATTTGTTTGACTGATGTTTTGTTTAGGTTTTACATCTCTGTTCATCTCTGTTCATGTGTAAGATTTGCCTGTAATAATCCTTTTTTATGTCATCTTCTCTGGTGTTGGTACCAAGCATCATAAAATGGATAGTCTTCCCTCTCTTTTTCTTTTCTGGAAGTTTGGGTAAGTTTGGAATGATATGTTCCTTAAATGATTGCTGAACTTGCCATAAAAGAGTGGGCTATTGTCCTTGTGAGAAAATTTTGATTAGTTTAAAGGTTCTGGAACTAATTTGGCTTTCTGATTGTGTCTGAGTTGTGGTAAGTTAAAATTCTTTTTGGGAATTTCTCCATTTGCTCTACTTTTTGGAAATTTATTGGCTTGTTGCTCATAGCATTTTATTATGTTTTAAAATCTTTGTATCATCAGTATGCTATGCTCTTAATAATATTTAGATATCTCTTAATAATATGTTCTTAATAATATTTAGATATCTCTTCTCTCCTTTTCTCCTGATCAATCTTACCACAACTTGTGAATTTAATTATTCTTTTCAAGGAACCAAGTTGTGGCTTTGTTGATTGTATGTTTTCTTTCTATTTCATTGATTTCTATTTTTTAATTTCCTCCCCCCTTTCTTCGGCTTTCTTTAATTTAATTTCTCTTTTCACTTCTGGAGAAGAATGCTTTTTGGATTTTTGGGCTTTCCCCCTGCCTCCCCCCTTATAAGTACTTAAATCTCTATTTATTTCTTTAACATTCTAGGTGTGTCCCATCTTTCCCTATGTATAATTTCATTATCTTTCAATTTTAAGTTTCTCTAATTTCCATTATAATATCTTCTTTTACTAGGGTAAAAATTTCAAATGAATGTTTTTCATTTAGTTGTCTTTTTGTTATTGATTTCTACCTTTCATTGTTGTCAAAGAATTTGTCCATATGATACCAGTTATTTGGAATATGTTGAGATTTATTTATGGTCTATCTAGCATGCGATTCATTCAAAAATATTCTAAGTATCTCAATAAGAATATATATTCTTCAAGTGTTGGGTAATATATAAGTTTAACTTTGTTAATTAGGTTGTTCAAATAGTTTATATGTTTACTTTTTTGTTGTTTTTTTTGTTTATTTGCATGATTTATCAATTATGGAAGAATTGTGGTAAAATATCCTACAAACATGGTTGATTTGTAAATTTGTCCTTAAAGTTCTGCTAATATTTTTCTCCTTTAATCTGTTAACTTTATTTTTGCCATCTATTATTAGGCATGAAAAGTTCAGAATTTTTATGTATTTTTGTCAATTGAAATTTTTGACAATATAGAGTGACATTGTTATTTCTAGAAATACCTTTTTGCTTAAAATTATTTTTGTTGTTTGATAGTAATATAACTAGCCTATCTTACTTTTGACTAGTTCTTAGTATTTCCCATCCTTTTACTTTCAACCTTTCTGTGTCCTGTGCTTTAAGGATTCTCCAATAAACAACAAATAGCTCAGTTTATATTTTTATCTAGGCTGACATGTGTATGTGTTTGGACTTGTTTTTGCTATTTCGTGTTTTTCTACTTCCCCTACTTTTCCTTTTTTTTTTTTTAACCCCCTTCTCTCATCTTTTGTTCTGATTTGTCTGATTTGTTTTCCTCACTCCACTTGCTTGGAAGTAATAAATTATAATTTTGTTGTTGGTTCTTCCAGAGGTTTAAGAGATCTATTTATCAGGGTTAATTGGTATTTTTATTTTCCTTGCAAACAGTTGAAAGTAATCTGATCACTCTCTGCCTACCCATGTTTTTAACTTGACAGATTAGACATTTCTTTTTTTATACAGTAAATATTTTTAGATTTCTTGAAGTATTTACTACTTTCTTTCCTCAGGAATGCTCTCTGTCTTATCTATATTCTGGGATTTTCTTCATCTCTCCAAAGTTCTTCTGTAGTGTATTGGCTTATTTCCTTTAGAAAGGGCTTGCTCATTGTAAAATTTCCCCTTATTTATATGTATAGGATGTCTTTACATTGACCTTATTCTAACTATAATTTAAACATGCTATATAATTCTCGGTTGCAGTCATTTTTTTTTCAGCATTTTGAAGATATCACCATCTTCTGGTTTCCATTGTGTCCGATCTGCATAGTAATAATAATAATAATAATAATAATAATAATATAAGTATAATAGTAATAGACTTATCTGGAATTTTGATTAGATGTTAATTTGGTGTTCTTTAGCTTCCTTATCACTTGTCTCCCTCCCTTTCCCCATCTGTTCCCACCCAAACTCAAAATCTTTCTGTGCTACATCCTGGGTAATAATTTTAACTCCAGCTTCCTGTTAATGAATTCTCTTTTCAGATGTGTCTAATCTTCTATTTAATCCATCTATTGTATTTTAAAATTTCAGTTATTATGATTTCATTTCTATGAGATCTACAGTATTTTATGGTTTTGCAGAACTGCATGGTCATTTTTGCAGTCTTTTTTCCCAAAGCCTGTTTATTTCTTTTAACAATTACCTTTGTAAACCATAAAACAATTCTTTAATCATACGTATTTTCAAAATATAGCAATAAGTGAAATCTTTTCAAGTCAGATTCTGGTGTCTGTTATTTCTGATACTTTTGCTTATATTACTTTATTTCTTCAGGTAGTTAATAATTTTTGAATGTGAATTAATGTTCCAAGGAACTTTATCTGTGAAAATGCTTTGCAACCTGAAAGAAGGAACATTCTTTCAGAGAGAATTTGCTTCTCCCAACAACCTGAGGTTTCTACCAATCTGTGCTGCTTTTAAAATATTAACTGTATTATGTTGGCTTCAATTTTCAAAAAGTTTTGGGTCACAGAAGGGTTACAACTGTGGCAGGGGAGGAGGATAGACATGGAGTGTAAGAGATGGGGAATGCATGGAAGGAGGTTCATCTGTGGCATACCTGTGAGGCATATGAATATGTTCAAGTGTTCATGGGGCATTGTTACATTGGGTGGAGATCCACACAATAACCAAAGAAATATCAAATTCCCATCTTGAAATGCTCTGCCATGTTCTCTAATGGCACAGCAAGAATCCACTGAATACAGGGACAGTGACTACTGAAGGAGTTTGGACTATTGCAATGGGCCTTTGATTGCGATGACTGTACTTATAAACCTTTACTTTTGAAATTGAAGCTTAGCATGGTATTATATGGTGCCTAAGTGTTACCTCCTGAGTGCCTCCTTGTTGCTCAGTGTGATCTCTCTCTAAGCTAAAACTCAGCATGTAAATGTATTACCTTCTCTCCAGCATGGGACATAACACCCAGGGATGAGCCACCCAGGCACCAAGGGATTACTACCAAGCACAATTAACAATGCAACTGAATAAAGACTTTTACCAAAAGGGGGAAACGGTAACGACAAATGAGTTTATATGGCTAAGAGTCTTCAGAGTTAGTCAGGAGGTCATTTCAGAGGTTATGCTTATGCACATCTCAACAGGAACTCATTGACAGCCAAGATAAATATTACCTCAAATATCAGGGCTCCTAAGGGCTCTGGAGCCATCCAGACACTATTGGCAGGGCAGACAGCTCAGGAGTTTGGTGCCTGCCCATGGGCCCTACTTTGGGCTTTATGCTTCCCAGTGTGATAGAGTTGGACTCAGTTTTGTATTCCCTATACATGGCTCTGCTGTCCCTCTATTTGAGCCTATAGTTAGTACTAGAGTTGATAGTTGTATATGTCTAAGAGACTTAAATCTTTGGGCTGTCTACGTGCAACTTAGTCTCAAGTGACTTGCCACACCTATTTTCCAGTTCACTGGACTCACTTGGGACAACTAACAAGGAGATGATGATGGACAGCTACCACACCAAGGATCCAAGAGCATCTATAATTGCAAGCAAGAAAGTCCCATTTTTGGGCCTATGGGATCATACCTCAATTGAAGGTGGAATGGGCATCACCCTCACAGAATCCTCAGGATTGGGGAATGGACTAGAGAGGACTTACAGTTGTTCTATTGTAGACTTATTGGGATCCTAGTAATGAAAGAAATGTTAATAATGGATGGGCAGGCAGTGGCCACTGGAGGTTCTGAGGGGAGGGAGAGGGAAATATAGGTGTAATTTGGCGGCATTTTCGAGACTTGGGAATTATCCTGAATGACATTGGAATGACAGATACAGACCATTGTATATCTTTTAATAACTTGCAAAAATGTATAGGACAGAGTATAAACTACAGTGTATAGTATGATCATCACTTAGTGACAATGCTCCAAGATGTGTCCATAAATTGTAGCAAATGTTCCACACTAATGAAGGATATTGTTTATGTGGGAAAATGTGGGAGGGCTAGGAAGCAGGGCATATAGGAATTCCCTTTATCTTTTGTGTAACATTTATGTAATCTAAGTTCTTTAAAAAAATAAAAATAAAAAAGTATATTAAAAAATTTTTAATTATTGGCTTGAGAATTTTGAATCATCAGCTTTATGCAGAGGTCTTCCATCAGTTCCCCCTCCTTAGTCAGGTCTGGTGTTTTATCTCTTGTTCCTCACACATCTTGTGACTATTTACATGAAAGCTAAAAGTCATTAGAGAGCAGAAGATGCTCCAAAGGCCTCCAAGAGATCCATTGCTGTCTTCCCAGGGATTAGTTTCCTTCTGATGTTTCCATCATTATTCCTTCTTTTGGTTTTACTCCCACTTTAGACAAAACCACTTTGCTTGTTCCTTCTCATTTTCTCAACGTTTTATCTTTGGACTACCCTAAGGCTCAGGTCTTAGGATTTTTTTTTCTACCTACATTCACTCCTGGGTCTAAATCCATTAATACACTGATCACCCTCCATTTATATCTCCAGCTCAGACTTATACCAAACTGCCTACTTGACTTTCCACCAGGACATCTAATAGACTTCTCAAACTCAGTGCCTGATGTTTGCCCCCCTAATTGATTTCTTTTTCAGTTTTCCTCTTCTTAGCTAAGAGCAATTACATCCTTCTAGTTCTTCTAATTCAGAGTCATCTTGGATTCTTCTTTTTTCCCCACCTTACATTTAACCCATGAATAAATCATGTCAGTTTTACCTTCAAAATATATCCAGAATCTGACCATCATCACCTCCATTGCTACTAACCTAATTCCACACTATTATAGTCTCTTACCTGATTTATTGCAATAACTTAATGCTCTGCCTGCCTCTATCATTGCCACCCTTCTGTCTATTCTCAACCCAGTAGCTAAGGTGGTCCTGTTAAGATGTAAGTCAGTTCATGTCACTCCTCTGCTTGAGGTCCTCTAGGGTAGAAGCCAAAGTCTTTGCAATGGTTTTAAGCTCTTCAGTCTGGTTCCCATTATTTCTCTAACCTCATTTCCTATTATTATTCCTACAGTCTCTCTGCTTAAGCCATAATAGTCTCTTTGCCATTCTTTGAAAACATCAGGCATGCTTCCTTTTCAGGGCACTTGCATGTAATGTTCATTCTTCCAGAATCGCTCTTCCCCCAGATCTCTTCACAGCTCACATCCTCACCTCCTTGAGATGGCTGCTCAAATGCCCCCATCTCAGTGAAGTCAGACCACCCTAGTTAAGATCTATACTTCTCCTTCCAATGCTCTCTGTTACATTACCTACTTAAATTTTCACTATAATATGTGCTGTTTTCTAACATGTTCTGTTTAATGTCTAGAACTCCCATTAAAAGATAAGCTCCCTCAGGCAGGGATTTTTTTTTTTTTTCTACTTTGTTCACTGATGTATTTCCAGAACTTAGAACAGTGCTCGGTGCATAGCATTTGTGGCAGTTTGATTTGGTTATGAATTCCAAAAATAGATATTGGATGATGTTTATAATCTGATCTGTACCTGGGCCTGCTTGAGTTATGATTAGGGCTTTAATTGGGCCACGTCATTAGGGCATTGAGTCCCTGACCCTTTGTGGGTGGGGATTCACAGATAAAAGGCATGGCAAAGGACAGAGTTGTGGGCTTTTAATGTTGGAGTTTTGATTTTGGAATTTGATGCTAAAGACTTAAACTGGAGCCCTGGGAAGTCAGCACACAGCAGAAAGAGAAGCCAGCCCCAGGAAGGAAGGAACCTTGAAGCTAGAGTAAAGCAAACCCCAGGAACTTAGGAACCAAGGAAGCCTGAACCCTTATTGACATCAGCAGCCATCTTGCTCCAAATAGACTTTGGTGAGGGAAGTAAGATATGCTTTATGGCCTGGTGTCTGTAAGCTCCTACCCCAAATAAATACCCGTTATAAAAACCAACCAATTTCTGGTATTTTGCATCAGCACCCCTTTGACTGACTAATACAGAGGGCCTAAGTCATTTCCTAAATTATTGACTGCTCACTATTTAAATTCTCACGATCATTTTGGAGGTGGTCATTCTTCATGACATTTCAAGCTATGGAAAGATATTCCTTATATTTGTCTTTTCATGACATCTCCATGATCTTAGTTATTTTCCTTTCTTCTAGTTTTCGTGTTTCTGATTTTTTTAAAAAAAATTGTGGTGCTCAGACCATTATATTTCATATTAACAAAGACCTAGTCAATACGAAAAGAAAAAGAAAAGGATAAGCATTACTTCAAGTCTTATACATACTTAATTCAGTTGTTTTCTAGCTTTTTTCTTAAGCAACCCTGAGTTACCTACTAGGGATGGCTCATCCTGGTTCATCACGATACTAAAGTTTTTTTGGTTGTTGTTGTTTTGTTTTTAAATATTCTTCAAGTGGCCTTCATATATTATTTTAATTATTTTTCTTAATATAATGAAGCAAATATATAATTTTCACTATTTCACAAACCTGAAGGGGCGAAAAATGGAACTTTATTAAAATAACTCCATTTCTAAATTGAGCCTCCATTCCACTTAATGACAGAAATGAAGACTTAGTCAAGTAGGGATAAACTCTCCCTGGGGCTGTGTCTGAGATATGGAGGAGGGCAGTGTACTGTCAGTGGATTGGAGGGGAGGGGCAGCAGGCCCTGTGTCTTCATTGTCCATTGAAGCATTCCTTGAGCTGTCTTCGGTAACACCATTGTCTCTGGCCATGGATCCACACACTCGGTGTTCAACTCATTCTGAAATTGAGTCTCCTTCTGGTTCCTTGGTCTTCTCCACCCTTTTGCTCCATTACTGGAGCTTGAGAAAGTTTTGGGGATGTTTTCTCACATCTTGCTGGGGCTAAAACTCAGGAGGGCTGCCTCTGGACCTCCATTTCAGTTCCTTAGGTGTCACATCCTGTGCTGTGTAGGTGACTTCTTGTTGAGGTTTCTCATCTTTTCAGGCTTCTTCTTGGAAGCCCAGCCTTCCTGCTCTCAGATTCCTTTCTGGAATGTCTATCATTTCCACTTGCTTTGGGGGATGGCTACTATTATAAGAGATTGGGTCAAACTTAAAATTTAGCTATTTATTTTTTTAAAAATTATTGACTGCTCACTATTTAAATGCTTGCCTTGGGGGATGGCTACTGGGCAGGGTTTAGAGAACTTTCTTGCAGACCTGTATCATCATCTGATTTTTTTTGCTCTCTATTCCTAATTCCCTATCCTAGCCAGTGGAGTTCTAGTTTGGTTTTCAGCTGTACTCTTTCCAATGCATTGTTTATGTTGTGAATTGTGTATGCTTCAATAGGTGAGTCTATTGAAACTCAGAAGCCCAGCTCTTAAAATCAAAACCTTTGATGGGCATGGCTATTATCTCTGTAAGGAGTCTCACAAATCAATTCTGAAACTCAAAAGCTAAGTATGACTGGGTTCTTTGTCTTTGCATTTTGATATAATCCTAATATTCCAGGAGGCAGTGGATGCTTCTGATTTAATGTGTGGTTAGGAGTGTGGGTGAGGGAGCACAAAGGGCAGTGGTGAAAAGTATAAAAGTTCTCCCCAAATCATAGCGGCTTAAAAATATTTATTCTCCACTCCAAAAATCTTTATTTTTTAAAATTCCTCATAAAAATATTTTCGTTTCTCATCTTGTGGTCTAAGAGGCAATTTTTATATTTTTGTAGCTGTTGTCTCTCTTTATATGATCTCAAAACACATGTTTGTTTATTTATAATTATTACTTTTTGTTTACTTTTTTCAAGGAAAAAATGAAATGAATGAAATAACCACAGACAAATTTCCTTGTTCATCTGCGATTCTTTATACCAAAAAGGTATGGGAATATTGACTGAAAATCTCAATAAAGAAAGATCTAAAGATAGCATAAGGTTATGGAGACCATAATCAGAAATCACATATATAAATAAATTGACAAAGGATTTTTTGAAACTTCAAAGGATCTCTTGAAAGCAGGAAAAAAAAAAAAACAAAAAAAACAATTCAGAGGTAAACATCATTTATTTCCATTTCTATTTCCTTTGGAGCTGATTTGATTTTCTGCTTCAAGTTCATAAAGCTATTAACTACGTAACTTCGTGGTCTAGAGAAAAGAAGATTAAGGCCCTTTTCTATTCTGGGCTCTTGATCTTTGGTGGCAACCTTGAGATCTACTGGGAAAGAGTTGGACCTAACCCCTTGAAAGCAGACCTAGGTGGGGTCTACCAGGCATACCAGACCCTCTGTTTGCACAGGAGGTCGGTATTGTCTGGGCATACATAAGCTCTGGGGAAAGTATGGATCCCAGCAAGCATGACATCCACCCTGGAATGCTCTCTGCTACAGGCTTCCTCTAGCTCCTTGCTCTCCTAGACCTCAGCTCCCCAGATCCACTGCCCTCAAGCATTGAGGACTATGTTTATGACCTAAGGCAAAGTGAAGCAAGCATTGTGCATGTGGGTTCCTGGGAGGTGAGGGACTGGGTCCAGGCTGAGGAAAGCATGGAAGAAGCGAAAGAGAAAGCTTCTCGGAATGAATGGTTTTTCACTTACCTAATTGCTCTTGGGATCTCAAAATTCACCATTTTTAACCCATTCCTTCCAAAACTGAGTGAGTTAGACTTCTTCCTCAATGCTACAGTGTGGGAAACAAAGTTCAGCGTAGAAACAGTTTTTGAAACTCAGTAACTGAAGTGTCAATAGTGCCACATTTAACTCAATTTTATATCTTTCTTTAGTGGAGTTAATTCTTTGGGATTCTCCATTCATTACCCTTTATTCATGCCTAAAGCCTACTCTTGAGTTCTGATCGTATGAATAAAACCAGACATAATTTTTTTATTTACCAAAAAAACTTGGGACAAACAAACATTGCTTTGGTTCAAATAATTTCAGTAACTGTGCAAATATCAGAGGAACAATTCACAGTAACAGTGAAAGCAAATAAAACTTGGTTTAAATATAGTTATCCTTCTTCCCCTCTTTCTTTCCCTAATAACAGAGCATTTATTGGATGCCACAAAGTAGGATCCGGCATTTCCAAGCTGGATAATGTACACAAGACAAATCTCTAGTTTCACTGTATAAATGTGTGGTCTCACTGTAATTTTTACAAAGGACTCAACAACTTGAGATAAGAGTTCACATTTTAGAATTAGTTAACACAAATTTAAAAAATCATGCCAAAATAAATGCAAATATAAGCTGCTTTAGTTTATCATGTGAAAGCTATATATTTGGTATTATTAAAAACAACCAAAAAGGACCTGAAAGGCGCTTATCCTCCATACCCAGACATGTTTATGACTCAACCAGAATTGCTCCATCCCCAGATGTCCAGAGTTTGGTTTGGACATCTGTTTTTAATAGTTTCCAGGCATGCCAGTGGGAACGTGATCACAAATGGGTTGAATATGATTCACCCAAGAGAAAAAAAGAAACAGGCAACTAATAGATGTTCAATAGAATTTGAATAGTTCTTAATTTTCATGAACAGCTCTGAGAGCGCCATGCTGAGCTCAATAAAATCCAAACACAACTGGGCTTTGTTAAAAGGGAATCTTGCAAGAAACTTTCCATTACACAATGTTTGACGCACAAAGAAGACCCACAGTAAAATGCTTTCGTGATTGCCAGTTGTAGGTTAGATATGTAGAAATGCCGCGATCACTATCTTGTCAGGTGTCTATGCATTTTTCAGTGACCTCTTAGTAGCACTGTCTTCACCTGTCCTCATGGGATAAAAAGGTGAACGGACCCATAGGGATACATAGGAGCAAAGTAGCACTGGATGGGGCTGAATTGACAGTCCAGAACTTACTGCACTGAGCTCCAAATACAGGCGTGGCATGGGCAGGTGACCTTGGCAGGGTCAAAAGGCTCCAGCACATCCACAGGCCCTGCTGTGTTGGTCATTCTCAGAGTGGGCAAGAAAGTATCAGGGCCAGTAGAACTAGAGATGGCTTATGCCAAGCCTGAGATTTTATTGTTTCCGTGGAGTCAAATGTAATTAAGTCTAGGGAGAAGCAAGGGCAGGGAGAAAGAGAAGCAAATTCACCAGAAAGAGGAGAAAGTTAAGAATCATTTTTGAAATGCCCTTGTGCATTTATGCATTCATAAATTCACCTGCATTCTTCCTATAATTTCTCTCTTTTGAAAAGTTAGGCAAGATTTTCTACGTTATCATTTTACCAGTCATCCTTAAGAGGATACTAGAAAGAGGAAAATTTGGCATCCTGAGAATTTCATCCCTATTGATTGATTGAAACTGTATTGAACAGAATGTCATTTAATCTAATTTATTTTCCAGTAAATTATGCAGTCACCTGGCACAAAATTCAAAAGTACAAAAACATACACATGTTAAAGTGTTCTTCTTATCCCATCCTTTAGTCAGCTTCTTCGTTAAGGTTGTCAGTTATTTGTTTATCCTTCCAGAGATATTCTGTGTATGTAAGTCTCATATTAGACCTGAATTTTATTTTCGGGCAGAATGAAGAGTTGCTGAGACAATTACCTAGATAATTTTGAGCCCTGATCTGTTATTCAAGAACAGATCAGCAAGTATGTTTCAAAATCGTTGTTGCATGCTGTTTTAGTTTCCCAGCTGCTAGAACAAATACCATACAATGGGATGGCTTAAACAATGGGAATTTATTGGCTCATTGGAATTGAGGGTTGGAGATGTCCAAAGTTGAAGCACCAACAAGGCGATGCTTTCTTTCCACAGACTGTGGTGGTTTGGGGCCAGCGGCTGGCGATCCTTCCTCCTCCTCGGCTTTGCTTCAGTTGGTAAATAATGCACATGGCAGGCTCCCCTGGCTTCTCCCTCCACCTGACTTTTACTCTGCCTATAAAAAACTCCTGATTAAAGCCCATCCTGATTCAGTGGAGCAGTCCCTTAACTGAAGTAACATTTTGTGGACCAAGACAAAATGCCAAGACCAAACTGGGTAGCACGATTCAATCCACTATGCATGTTCAATAAAGTGACTACAGATAATGAAAGAACTCCATGGCATAGTCTCGGGCCTCAGGGAACTTAGGATCTTATCAATAAAACAGATCATACACATAAGGTAAATAGGTTTTATTGTGCTAAGCACAGTGTGTTATAATCTCCTTTGGTTATGAGTGCCTTGACAACAGACTTTTTTTTTTAAGATTTATTTTATTTATTTCTCCCCTGCTGCCCCATTCCCCCCACTGTCTGCTCTCTATGTCCATTCACTGTGTTCTTCTGTGTCTGCTTGTATTCTCATTAGCGAACTCTGGGAACTGATCCTGGGACCTTCCAGAGTGGGAGAGAGGTGATTACTCTTTTGTGCCACCTCAACTCCCTGTTCTGCTATATCTTCTTATTGTCTCTCCCCTGCGTCTCTTGTTGGGTCATCTTGCTGTGCCAGCTCTCTGCTTCAGATGGCACTCCTGCATGGGGCGACATTCCCAAGTGGGCCAGCACCCCGTGTGGGCCAGCTTGCCCTCACCAGGAGGCCCTGGGCATCGAACCCTGGACCTCCTATATGGGAACCCAATTGGTTAAGCCACATCTGTTTCCCAACCACAGACTTTTTAATTCATCTTTCTATACTTGCATGTTGGCATGGCAGTAAGTCGACAGCCAATAAGTGACTTGAATGAAAGCAGGGGCTTGTGACTCGATGGGGACTAGCTCAAGAAGGCATGGCAATGCTTGAGAGAGGAGAGCATGCTAATGGTCTGGAAAGGGTGGTGATTGTGAAACATACAGTAAATGAGTGACTGGAATTCTGACAGCTAAAGAGAAGGCACCAGTTTCCATGGAGAAGGTAGGACTTGACCTTGAAGCATGGAAGGATGGAAGGATGAAAATGAGGTAGCATGGAACCCAGTCTAGGTGGGGCAGAGTGGGTGAATAGCAAAAGCAATACCCTGGTGATAGAAAAGCATAGCTTGCTATAAGGGCCAGTTGATGACATTGGCAAGCAGAGTCTTCCCTTTGAGGTTTGTTGAAAATTTGGAGAGACATGGTGAGATTGAATTGTGACAAGCCTAGAATGTTACCAGAGGGAGTCAAGCGTTATCCCAAAGGCACTTGAAAATTATTAAAAGCATTTGAGTTTGGGAATGCTTAGGAAGAATAATCTGATGAACTAGAGGCTGGGAATCTGGCTAGGTAGCTACTGTGATATTTGAGAGAAATGGGTGCAGCTGAGGGAAAAAATTAGAAACATTTTGGGGGATATACCAAGAGCACTTGATAACTGATAGGATAATAGAGGAGAAGGAGAAGGCTAATTTATTTATTTATTTATTTATTTACTTATTTATTTATTCATCCATTCATTCACTCATTTTTAACCTCAACAATCCAGAATGCGGTCAAGTTGATGAACTCCCATTTACTGAATGCCTGCTGTATTTGAATACAGCCCTGCTCGTTCCCCCGAGCAGATCTAGGTAAATACAAATGTTCTTATTGGGATATTAGCCAATTAGCAGCATGCCCCAGGTTATCAGTCACATTTATTGGCATGTCCTATTTATTTGACTTTTGAAAAATTACAAAGACTGTGAAAATCTCTTGAAATTAGGTTTGGCGACAGTCAGAATGATGAATCTGCAAGGAAGCCCCATTTCGTCATGCCATCCTTCCCGCCTCATTCTTTGAGTCTGATGCCTTCACAGTCATCGCACCCCCGCACCCCCTGACTTTTCTACTCCCTGACTGGGGCTCTCTAGATGTATCTGCTCATAAATCCAGGGCTCCTTTAGCACTTGTGGTTTGTAAACGATTGATGGCTGGTGTCCTGTATCCTCCTTCCCCAGCCCACCCTCTCGGCCGTTCCGTCGTGGTACATAATAGTGACACATCAGAAGCCACAGAGAGACTGGGAGGATAGACCTGTTAACAAAAAAAATTATAGCTGCAGAGTGCAAACACCACTCAGAAGCACTGGGCATTTGCTTGGGGTTGTTCATAATCTGCTTCAGTCCCTTTTGGTTTTATGAGGTTTTGTTTTTTTTTTTGGAGTCTAACATAAACCAGTTTGAGATGTGCTCTCCCTTTGCAACCTTCTTTTGTTCCATCTTAGGACACACACACAATCATCACGCACTATAAATATGTGCCTTTAGCATTCAGCTGTCTATAACAAAAAGTGCAAATTGCCCCAGGATGTGAATGATTTAAAAACCAGTTTTAAAAATTTGGGTAAGGCTAAACAAAAACAAGAAAGAAGAAAGAGAGAAAGAACACTCCCCCCAGCCCCCTTAATCAAATCCTTCATTTCCCCCAGAGCAGGCAGTTCTTAATTATATTTAACAGACCCAACAACACACCATCACAAGCTGGTCAAAGCAGCTGTGGGCAAGGCTCCATTTTGAAACCAACATGGCCGGACAGGACTCAAACGGCCAATTGGAATCTTCCCTTGGTTTAGGTCAGGCTAGTTTATCACATTTGTTCCCACCTCGCGCCCCCCCCCCCAACCCTTGCCTCCTAGCTGTATTTTTCTGTTGGTATATTTTTGCAACTAAATATTTCAACCAGGCTTTCAGGGGGCTCTTCCAGGTCTGTCATCCGTGCTATTTTACTAAGAGTTGACTGTGGATAGATTGGCATTTCTGAGAGTATACTCTTTGGGTCAGAAACCTGCTGAACTTGTCCCCAGCTGCAGAACAAGAGTTTTCTTCTCAGAACCTGTCACTTAACTATATGTTTATGGAAGGAAAACAGAATGAACTCAAACCATGCAGCCCTCCCCTGCCCACCCACCCCTGATTCCAGGTCCCACTATAATTATATCTGCTTGTTTTATGAGCTTTACATACCTGGCCTTTTATGTTATCAAAAAATGAATGCATGCAAAGGAGGACAGCTATTTAAAAATAAACGTTACTGTGTGTTTACAAGATATTTTTTCAACAAGAAGATTAAAACTTTTCTCCTTTTGCTATTGCATTTCTTTATCTGTATCTATCGCATGTAACCACAACCAAATTGCAGTACGGAAAGAAACACATTCCATAATTTTGGTTTTTTAAATTTCCCATCGTCTTCCTTTTATGTTTTGTTCATTGGGTATTTTATCATCCCAGGGGATCTGAGATGTTTTCCTAAGTAAATATGCATCTAAATCACCAAATTCTCCATTTTTGTTTCTTTTCCATTCTTGTTTCTTTTCATGCTGTAGTTTCTTATAGATTCTTTTCTCTTTTTCAATTTGTTAAACTGCAAATAGAGTAAATTACTAATTAAAATTTAAATCAGTGAACCAATTGTACACTATTCATTAGCTGATAAAATTTCTTCCTTATTTATCTTATTTTACCTCATTATAACTTTTCTTTTGGTGTAATAGTACTTTTAATGTTAGGCCATATGTGCTGTTAAAAGAGAGTTTATTTTCAGTTTTGCTTCTGATGGAATTTTCCCTAATAAATCTATGTCTAGTAATTGTCTCTAAAATGCTGTTTAAGACACCGATTTTCTCTCATTATTTCTGTTGGCTTAACAGGTAGTCAAAGAGGTTTTCATTTGTTGCTTTATTAAAGGCCCATTACAAATTAATAATGAGAGTGCCGGCAAATTTCCCCCTAATATTTTCTCGATCTTCCACTGATTTAACACTATTCTGCACAGACACCAATTCCATTAAAAAGCTCTTCACTCGCCTGTAAACAGTGGTCTATTAATAGCAAGGATGCCTGGGCTCTGGCTGGTGGCCTTAAGGCTTCCATTACATTATTCAATCTATCTGTGTCTCCTCATTGGGGCAAGAAAGTTTAACCCTGTCTTTACAGTCTTTAGAAATGGGAAAGACAATTCTGAAGAGAAATGCCTCTTAAAGTGGTCGCGTGTGGACCAGACCAGCCCCAGAGAGCTGGCATCTAAGACTCAGCTCTGACATTCACTGGGCACACCACCGAGCCCCCGCACCCTCCATTCCTATGCTTATTTCTTCCTCTGTAAAACGAGGGGGTTGGGTCCTGTGAGTACAGACATTCTTTCCAGCTCCAGTAGAGGAACCTGGATCTGTTCCCTGAAACTTTCCCATGATGTAGGGGTCTTCACCAGAATTGTCTTAACTCATCACTTTTGCTTAGAGACTCTCCAGTTTGGGTGCACATTAGAATCACCCGGGGTGTTTTTAATATCCTGCCCGAGTGATTCCCATGTGCAGCCAGGGCTGTGAACCAGTGCCATGATCGGCAATGCAGGGATTGCAGTTCCTGGCTTTAAGCCTCCTTGTTCCCCTGGGGAAACATCGTGAGTTATGAGTTCAATAGTAAATTTCACAAAGGATGACAGTGGTCATTACTAAAGGTCTGTCCTACTCCTGCCACAAAAGGGCTGCAGTGCCCTGGTAAGGTAATCATCTGGTGACAACAGAAGTGAAAAACTAACTTGAATAGAAGGACATGGCCCTTTTTGTGCAGCCAGTTAACCAGGCTGCCTTGGTCTTACCCCCTTATTGCAGCTGGATGGACAACACTAGGGAAGGGAATTGCTGCTCTCCCATGGGAATAGGTGCAATGCAAGTCTTTGCTCCTCAGCTACTGGTCCACCTTCCCTCAGCTGGGAATTAGGTGACAGTCCCAAGTCTTGGAATGTTCCCGCATCGCTCTGGGGTCACAGGTTCCCCCACTGGTCTGGGAGACTACTGTCAGCCTGCCCCGGGTCAGGATCAGAAAAAGGCAGGGGGGTGGGGGACTGTGAGTCCTGTGTTCCTGCACTCAGCTGAAATCTTGATCTGGAACCCTGGCTTCTTTGGGGAGAAAGACATTTGCGCTGGAGGAGCACTTGCCCAAAGATCACACAGAGCTCACAGTGAAGTGAAATACTGTGTGGATGATTAATTTTTATTTCCCTGTTTTGGCTCTTTAGAGTATCTTCTCTTCTTTTTCTCCTCTTTCTTCTTCAGGTTTATTGCTTTTTTTTATTAGTGAAAAAAATAATGCCTTGTAGCTTGGGAAGATGAAAATATTCACTACACACCCACCAAAAAGAAAAAGAAGTAAAAATAATCAACAAGTTTTAATTACTACTAAAAACGCATGGCTGTTAATTTTTCTTAATTTTTTAACTTACATTGTTTATTTTGTTTATTTATCATCATATTGAATGTCTAACCTTTTTTTGCCTTTCCCCCTTACACCACAAAATAAACATTTCCCTGTATTACTTAAAACTTTTCAGAAACGTTTTCTTCAGTGAGCAATATCCCATCAGATGAATTTAGCAGATACACTTAAAATTCCCTATTACAGTTAGCATGTTTCCAATTTTTCCTGTTGATAAATGATACTTTGATAAAATCAACAAAATCTTTAAAATATAAGTAATGAAAAAATTATATGTAATGAAAATGGACTGTAAATGGTTATATATCCTTAATATATAAAGAGCTCATATAAATTGAGAAGTGAAATACCAATGCAAAAAAATGGGCAAAAGACATGAATGAGCAATTGCATAAAAGAAGAATTATGTGGCCACTAGATATATGACAAATATATCTATTAATAAATAAAAAATGAAAAGTAAAATGGCAACATTTTTATCCTATTAAATTAGCAAAGATTTCTCAAACTGAGCTTGGTAGGTGCCGTACTATGGAAGTTGTCAGATACCCTTGAGAAGAAAAAAAACCACTCAAACATTTTCTGGGAAACACTTTGAAAATATCTGTCGGTATCCTTAAAAATCATATGAATTTTTAGATATCTGTCTTAAAAATCCAGAAAGTTCTACTCTAAGAAAACAGAAGGCTGGGCAGAAATTTGTGAGATGGAGTTAAAGATATTTAATGTGTCATTGAATAAAGTAGTTAAAAGTAGAAGCACACTAGATGCTCCTGGTGGTAGATTGAGCTGTGTACTCCGCTTTGGATGTGCTCTTGGGCTGGCACCTCGTTCGGGAAGTATGGGCGCATTGTTAAGTAGGTCTTCCGGAAGATGTGATTTTCAGTTAAGGTGTGGTCCCACTGAATGAGGGATCTGGATTACTGCAGGTCTTTATAAGCAGAAGAAATTCAGACACAAAGAGCCACAGGGAGAAGTGGGAAGGAAGGTCAGTGGAACCCGGAAGAGAAAGGGGACGGTATCGCCACGTGACAGGGAAGTCTCGCATCCCAAGCCATCACCAGAAATGCACAGCCTTCCGGGAGCAAGCAAGACTTCAGTCTCCAAAACCGTGCACTGGTAAGTTCCGCTTGTTCGGCCAACCCATTGTGTGGTCTTTGTCATAGTAGCCCAGAAACCAAGACCCCCATATACATCTACATGCTATAATATTGTGCAGAACACAGAGCAATTTGTTGAAGAAGATGGAAAAAGTCTCACCATATAAATGATCAATAAATGCGGTATAAGACGGAATTGTGTAACTGGATTTTATACATGCATATCAAAATGACTGAAAGGAAATGTCTATCTCTGTTTATTTATAGGTGATTACGTTTTTTTCATTATGTTGATCTCTATTTTCCGAATTCTCTACAATGAGAACACTGCACAGTGAAAGAGGGAATGTGAATTAGTGGTTGAGAAATGGCTCCCTGGTGGCAGTCCTGGCCCACCAGTTACTGTTTAACCTTGGGCAAATTATTTTACCTCTCTGTGCTTTAGCTTCCTCATCTGTAAAATAGAGATAATCATAATACATGCATCTCATAGGATTTTTTATGTGGCCAAATGAATTAATCACATAAACATTTAGGACAGTATGACACAGAGTAAATGCTATAAAAGTGTTAACTAGTCTTAATTTTTTTTATAATCAGAAGAAATGTTTGGAATTGCACAATTTGCTCCTCTTTCAAGGAATACTATGGTAAAATTTAGGCATATGACTATACTTTTCTGTACTCTAGTTTATTTCCTTGGAAAATTCTCAGAAATAGAATTCCTAGGTCCTTGATAATTATGATAGAACCTTGATAATTACTGCTGAAATTCTGAAAGGCGTTATAAGATGATCACATGCCAGAAATACATGGTAGTGTCTGTGTTATCAAACTTTTATAATCTCTGCATATTGTTAAAAAACAACCAGCTGGGTGATAAGGGAAAATGGAATGGCATATTTTTATTTACATTTCTTAAAATTTGTGAGGTTGATAATTTTATGCTTGCTCTTGTTATAGTTCCTCATTTGTAGAAACTGTTATACCTTTAACCTACTTAGTTACTGGTGTCTCAGTATTTTTCTTATTGATTTGTATCAGTTATTTATATAGTAGGGATATTAGCAATCTTTTGGATGGCTATGAATATTTTCCCTCTTGTGAAAGGGTTTATTATTTTTGGCCTAATATGAAGAAATTCAAAAATTTTGTTGTCAATTTTACCCATATTTTGCTTGTCAATTTTTACACTGCTTTTAGGTTTAAAAACGTTAGACTGGAAAATTTTTGACATGGTTCTGTATTTCTAGCCCTAAAGATATTTGCACTGTTTGCTATAGGGAACGGTGGTTTATTGTTCTGAAAGACTGCTGACAAGGAAGCATAAGGGAGCTTACTCCGTTAGTCAGGCGGAAAGATTTCTCAAAATTCTAGATCGCCAGGCAAAATCTCTGGGATGGTCCCTACAAAGCACAGATTCCTCTTATTTAATCATTAGGCAAATGTGCCAAGGTTAGGCAGAGTATGACCGAGGCCACATTAACCTACACCTTGCCAGATTAGGGTAGAAAACGTGGATTTCCTTCTTCACGATGCCTTGTACAAATGGCAAGACCTTTGGCACTAAACTGCCTGAGTTGGATATATACATCCTGCCATAACCCACTGAATGAACTGGGAGAGAGTGTAAGCTATAATCCATGCTGTGTAGCAGGGCTCCAAAATGTACCCATCAAATGCAATGAATGTACCACACTAATGAAAGAAGTTTTTGACATAGGAAAAGTGGGGGGTGTGGGGAGTGGGGTATATGGGAACCTCCTATATTTTTTAATGTAACATTTTGTGTGATCTATGTATCTTTTAAAAATAATAAAAACTATAGGAACAAAACAAAATAAAAGAAAACTGCATGAGTTGCTTATAGGATTCTATGAAAAAGGGATGGACCAGCTGTTTCAGGGAGAAGCCTGCTAAAAAGAGGTAAAGTCAGTCGACGTGTGCATCAAGTTCTTAGAACAGCTAAAGGATAGTCTAAAGTCTAAAGGAAAGTACAGACTGAATAACTCAGAGACTAAAGACAGGAAATTTGGACTTCAAGCTCCAAGTGGCCCCCTGATAATTGTGTGAACTTCGGTCAGTTGGTGTTTTGGTCCCTTATTTCCTCCATTTCCCACCTCCATGCTTCTTCCTCTAAGTGTCCTTCTCTCTCAGAAATGTTCAGGAATCTCACTACCAGCCGATGGAAAATATATGCACAGAAAGCAACACTTGCCAAAATCAAAGATGGTTTACAAGAACAAAAAGTCACCCTCTTCATCACTGTTTAAGGAAGTGACCACTTGTCTGGACATTTGAATAGAAATGAAGGCAGTTTATTGAATGTTCACCTTGCGCTCTGCTTTGTTGAGGGATGCTTCATCTTAGTTACCTCTTTTCCCCTGTTGCCCCTGAAACTATCTGAGCAAATTTGATCTCTTTTTAGGATAATAACCACACATTTCAAAAAAAAAAAAGGTCTAGAAAATATACGTATTTTTTTCTTCAAATGTTCTCATGGACATGCCCTTGAGTGTCCTTGACAGCCCTAAGAGCTTCAGAAATGAATGGAAAGTGACCACCTGCTGTAACCTATATTGTAAAGATTCTGTCTGGCTATTCAAGTCAAAGCCAGAGCTTACATAACCAGGAGCATGGTTTCTGGTTATGTAAAATGTGACTGAATATCTGAATTCTGGATCAAAAGCTTCCTCCACATGAATGGTTTAGTTAGGGGGAAAAAATAACCCAAGACTGAGCTGTGCCAGTGAAAGCATGGATCAGTTCACATTTTGCTTTGTGAAAGAGCAGAAAGTAAAGACATATGAGGACTGTGCACAGGGTGCATACGAACCTCAGGTCAGTGGGAAAAAAATAAGCCTGGAAAATGTGGGGGAGAAAAGTGAATGACTCTAAGGAAAGATACTCAGTCATGAGGACCTGGCATGCTTTCAAAAGAAGTTTAACAATAGCAGGCGGGGATGGGGGGAGAGATTCTTGACTTGGGACAAACAAATTAAAAGCAATAAATCAACTCCTCAGGTGTTTATTGAGCATTAACTCTAGGATTTTGAAGCTGCATACCTTTTACATCCAAAGTGCTGCGCATAGGGGAAAGTTATAAAGAAATACGCATTTCAGTCCTCGACTTCGAAGAGTTGAAGAAGGCTTGAAAACACAAAGCCTTCACAGAGGGTAAGTAGACCTAATAGTGTCTAGTGGATATTATAAATGCCCAACACATTAGGAAATGAAAACAAATACTTTAGTCTGCTCACTGAGAATCAGAGATGGGCATTGGTATATGGGTTCAATTCAGGCAGATAGAGAACAGGGACAGGTGCCCAGGCAAAGGCTTAAACTGGAAATGGGCCCAACAAGCATGGGCTCACAGCCAAGAGACCTGCCTGGTAGGGTGAAGGGTGTATTCTCCAACCAGAGGAATCATGGTGTCTAGAGATGGAATGAAGGGGTGGGACCTGGAAAATCAGTAACAGAAACCAAAATGTCGTAAGTAGAGTGGCACTGCTTGGTAAATCATAAGTGCACAGTAATTGTGGAATGATGAAGATCGAGCAGAAAAATGGCATAGAAAATAGATGCTTGCAGTGATGAGTCAGTGAGTGCTGAATGCATCTTGTGATCAAAGACAAATCACTAACTTCCATGGGCCTCAGTGTTCTCATCTGTAAAATGGGGCTGATAACTTATATCATAAGGTCTTTAAAACAATAAAATCAGGGTACTATGTAAATGTATTTAGAAAATGCAACGTAGATATAAACTATTATTAGAGCAGTGGTGCGTTGGGATGCAAAAGACTTAGGTTTTGAACTTGGATAACTGTGGGCTCATGATTTTACTTACCAATTTTGTGACCTTGGGGAAATTATTTAACTCCCTCAAATGTCAGAGTTAGCCATTTTTGCATTTGGAATAAAAACTTCTATTTGCAAGGCTTTGGGGATTAGAGCAAAATAGTATGAAGCGCCTAGTGCCAAATGAGCCCTTAAGAGAAGTGCCTGTGGAGATAGATGGCTTGTTGTTGAGGAAGATTTGTCTACTGGTTTTGTATGGTTGGCGGATACTTGAACAGAGTTTAGATATGTTATTTTAGATGGTTGAGTTTGAGGGAAGGATGATACTGACAACCAGGTGTTCTAAAAGCAACTGGGTTGAGGAGACTGAAGTGCAGGTGGGGATCCAGGGCACAGGTAACTCCAGAAATTCTATGTGAAAGGATCATGGGGTAACAATTTAATTAGAATTAGGGGGGAAGTGGACTTGGCCCAGTGGTTAGGGCATCCATCTACCACATGGGAGGTCCACGGTTCAAACACTGGGTCTTCTTGACCCATGTGGAGCTGGCCCATGTGCAGTGCTGATGCGTGCAAGGAGTGCCCTGCCACGCAGGGGTGTCCCCTGTGTAGGGGAGCCCCATGCGCAAGGAGTGCACCCCGTAAGGAGAGCCGCCCAGCGTGAAAGAAAGTGCAGCCTGCCCAGGAGTGATGCCGCACACACAGAATGCTGACACAACAAGATGACGCAAAGGAAAGAAACAGAAATTCCTGTGCCGCTGACAACAACAGAAGTGGACAAAGAAGAATACACAGCAAATAGACACAGAGAACAGACAACTGGAGTGGGGGGGAAGGGGAGAGAAATAAATAAAATAAATAAATCTTTTAAAAAAAATTAGAATTGGGGGAGTGACAGTGGGAACTTGACTTGAAATTACTTTCATGTAGCAGTCAAATTAATTTGACTTGGATGCATGTTTATTTGGTCAAGCTTGAGAAGATGATGAAAATTATGGGAACAATAAGTTACTGGCTCAAGGACAGACATATAGAACAATGGAATCAAATGGAGGGCTCAGAAATAAATTATCATGTCTATTGACAATTGATTTTTGACAAGGGTGCCAGGTCCACTGAATGGGAAAAGATAGTCTCTTCAACAAATAGTGCTGAGAAAACTGGATATCCATATGCAAAAGAATGAAGGTGGACCACTACCTCATAGCATATACAAAAATTAGCTCAAAATGGATCAAAGACCTAACTATAAGAGGAAAAACAATAAAACCTCTAGAAGAAAACATAGGGAAACATCTTCAGGACCTTGTGTTAGGCAATGATTTCTTAGACTTCACCAAAAGCACAAGCAACTAAAGAAAACATAGATAAATGGAATTTCATCAAATTTAAGAACTTTTGTGCATCCAAGAACTTCAGTAAAAGACAACCTACAGAATGGGAGAAAATATTTGGAAACCATATATCTGATAAGGGTTTAGTGTCCAAAAATATATATATAAAGTCCTACAACTCAACAACAACAAGACAAGCAACCCAATTAAAAACTGGACAAAGGACTAGAATAAACATTTCTCCAAAGAAGATATACAAATAGCTAATAAGCTCATGAAAAGATTCACCCTCATTAGCCATTAGGAAGATGCAAATCAAACCCCAAATGAGATTCCATTTCACATCCACTAGAATGGCTACTATTAAAAAAAAAAAAAAGGAAAACAACAAGTATAGGAAAGGATGTGGAGAAATAGGAATACTTGTTCATTGTTGGTGGGAATATAAAATGGAACAGGTACTCTGGAAAATAATTTGGCAGTTCCTCAGAAAGTTAAGTATAGACTTATCATATGATTTAGCAACCCCACTTCTATGTGTATACCCCAAAGAATTGAAAGCAGGGTCTTGAACAGACATTTGCACCCCAATGCTCATTGTGGCACAATTGCCAAAAGATGGAAGCAACCAACAGTCCATCAAAAGATGGATGAATAAACAAAATGTGGTATATATACAAAATGGAATATTATTCAGCCATAAAAAGAAATGAAATTCTGATAAATGAGACAACATGGATTGAAAAAACCATGTTGCATGAATAAACCAGACACATAAGGACTAATATTGTATGATCTCACTGGTGTGAAATAATTAGAAAAAGCTTATCCATAGAGCCAGAAGTTAGAATACAGGTTACCAGGAATCAAGGTGGGGGAAGGGAATGGAGTTAATGTCGGGGGTGATGGTGAAGTTTCGTAATGGATGGTGATGATGGTAGCATATTGTGAATGTTACACCATTGAATTATATATTTGAATGTGTTTAAAAGGGGGAAATTTTAGGTTGTATCTATGTTACTAAAAATAAAAGCAAAAACATATAGGACTGTACAACACAGTGCCCCTACTGGAAAATTTGCTACTATATTACAATATATAATAATATTCTTTTATAACTTGTAACAAAGATAATACCACAGTAATACAATGTGTTACTAGGGAAAACTGTGTGTGTGTGCATGTGTGTGTGTGTGTGGTGGTGGTAATTAGGAACTGCCTGATTTTTCTGGAAACCTGTAACTTCTCTAATTAAAAAAATCATATATATATATATATATATATATATAAAAGATTATGGGAAAGCTAAAGCCTCTAGAAGACATTCCGTAGTCCTGGAGTATAGAAATATATAGATGATAGGACCTTTCAATTATTGGGATCTACTATCTTCCTGGTACTTTCCTACACTATTAAAAACTTATTTCGGGACTTGGAATTGTCCTAAATGATGTTGCAGGGACAGATGTTGGACATTATATATCCTGCCATAACCCATTGAATGGACTGGGGGAGAGTGTAAACTACAATGTAAACCATTATCCATGTGGTGCAGCAGTGCTCCAAAATGTATTCACCAAATGCAATGAACATGCCACAATGATGAAAAAGGTTGTTGATGTGGGAGGAGGAGGGGGTGGGGTGTGGGGTATGTGGGAACCTCTTATATTTTGTAATGTAATATTTTTTTATCTATTTATCTTTAAAAAAAGACAATTAAAAAAAAACTTATAGTTATCAAAGTCACATGTTTATATGGTAAGAATCTGAATGTTATGTAAGAGCTCAATAGAGACCAAGTCTCTTGCTGCTCTGCTTCCTTCTTTTATTCCTTCTCCTCTTCTGGTTTCTTTTCACCTGCTGGTAGCTTTTTTTTTTCTTTCCCATAATCTTAATTTAATTTAAAAGTGAAAAGTCTGAAGTTAATACAATTTAATATGCCCAGAGGAACAGACCAGTTTATAAACATAATCTAATATCTATTTTTGGAATTCATGAGTAATGCAAAACTACTACAATGGCTGATTGTAAGAAGAATTAAAATCGGTTTGTGTCTATTAAATGTCAACAGGTAATGTACAATAGATATGAGCTTTAGATCAATTTGTCTGATTCCCACATGTTTACATTTAATATCATTTTAATAGTCTTCTACCGGGCAATTGTGGGAAGATGGCATTGAGCTAACAGGCAGAGCTCAATGCTCCCACAGAAACAACAGAGAAAGAGCCAAAAGCTGCCTGGGGGACCTGTTTTGGGAGTCAGCAGACCAGGACAGTGCTACACAACTCCCAGGAGGGTGAGGGACAGAGAGACAAAAAAGCCAAAACAACAGACATGAGTTACCAAGCCCCAGTGCCAATCAGGAAGTGCTCCTCTCCCCTACCCCCAAGATATTAAGCTGGGAAAAACCCCTGGCTGACTGCTGCTGATTGAGAGGCGAACAGACATCTTCTTCCCTGTCAGATGTTTCAAAGGAAAAGGGAGGGGGAGTTGGGGTAATTTTCTTCAGTGAATTTGATGTTGGTAGCTTTTTGAGACATTTCTTGGTTAGATGTTAGATCTCCTGGGTTACTTTGCTAGTCTTTTACTTGTCTTAACCATGTGCATATTCTGGGGGAGTTCGTCAAATTTTATTTTGGAAATCTTAAATTTCTTTTTCATCTAAGCAATTAAACTTTTTTTTTCTTCTCCCCTCTCTCCCCCAACCTGCTGCTGGTTTTTGCTGTCTGTGTCCATTTGCTGTGTGATCTTCTGTATCTATTTCTCATTTTTTCTTCTCTTCTTGTTTTTCTCCCCTAGGATTCACCAGGATTCGATTCTGGGGATCTCTAATGTGGAGAGAGGTTCCCTGTCACATGTGCCACCTCAGTTCCCGGCTTCTGTTGTGTCTCGCCTTGACTCTCCCCTGCATCTCTCGTTTTGTTGCATCATCATCTTGCTGGGTGGCTCACTGTGTGGGTACTGGCATGCCTTTACCAGGAGGCCCCGGGGATCAAACCTGGGTCCTCCCATTTGGTAGATGGAAGCCCAATTGCTTGAGCCACATCCGCTTCCCAACATAATTTTCTGAGATCTGCTCAAAGTGTCATCCTTAGGTAGTAAATGGCTAAACTGAGATTGAAAGAGGTTACAATGCTTCTAAATACCCTTCCTTCTCTTTCAAAGGTCAGATTTGTGGAAATTATTCCCTTAAACCTGTATGACCAGAGTTCCTCTTTGGTTGTAGGTAGTGGGAAATGGGGCTAGGCCTTGAGAGAGACAGAAGATGAAGGGGAGGATGAAGGGGGCGCCTGGGGGATAAAGCCCTGACTTTTCTGCTCCCTGCATGGCCTTTGGCCTGTTTTTAACCAGTGTTTCTTTATCTAGAAAATGAGAGGATTTGGCAATTCAGTTGTTAAAGTTTCTTTCTTATCAAACATGCTAGGAGGCATGGATGCAGCTCAAGTGGCTGAATGCCTGCTTCCCACATAGGGGTCGGGTTTAATCCCCAGGACCTCCTGAACACCAAACCAAACCAACAGACACAACCTTCTAGGATTCTCTTGGGGTTTGCTGCATGATTTGAGAATTTCCTTATTGTTGGTTTCCAAGAGAAGCAGAGTCATTTTCTCTTTTATCCATGCAAAAGGTCAAGGTAAAGCAGAAAGAAACATATAGGAATGTAGAGAAGGCGCCGTGTTTTGGTCATCAAAAGGCATTTCAGCACTTACATCTGTGAGGTGCTCTGTGCCTTGAGATCCCAATCTCCTTTGTGTGGAGCAGAGGTGGATTGCCCAGGAAGCGCCTGAAACCTAAGCTTTAGGTTTCTTCACTTGCACAGGCTGCTTCCAAAATTTTATTTTAAATTTTGTATTTCTTAAAATATTTTTTTTTATTTAGAGAAGTTGTGGGTTTACAGAACCATCATGCATAAAATGCAGGATTCCCTTAACAGTCCTATTATCAACACCTATTATCATCACTTATACTTTCCTATTATCACCTATTGGTGTGGTTCATCTGTTATTGTTGATAAAAGCACATTTTAATGATTGTACTATAGGCTAGAGTTCATGGTTTAACTTAGAGTTCCCTGTTTGTGTAGTGTAGCTCCATGGATTTTTAAAAAAATTTATTCTATTACCATATACATAACCTAATATTTCCCCCTTTAACTACATTCAGATAAAAATTTCAGTGCTGTTTATTCTGGTCTTAAAAAGGGTTCCCAAATGATATAAACTTTAGGCCCTGCAAAACCTGGATCCTTCCTCCATGGGCATGAGAGCACGGCAGGGTTTCAGAGAGAGCAGTGGCTTCCCCTGGTTTGATGACTTGAGAGCATAGCACAACCGGAAATAGAAAACGGACAATTAACTGGTGTGTGTGATTCATGTTGACAAGCCAAATCAAATAATTCAGATGTTCAGATAACAGAGTTGAGTCTTGATTTATCCCCATGGCCCAATTCAGAGCTTCCTTCATGACTTTCATGACTTTCCTTCATAAAACCATGTTTGCACTGAACTCAGTAGGCTGCCCATGCCGGGGGAGAATTCAGAGGAGTTCATGAAGAGCTTCTCTCTCCTTTATTTTCGGGGGACTTGCTTAAAGCTGAGGACCAAGCAGGAAAATTGAAGTTGAAAATGTAAAGTGGCAATTCTCTGCAGTTAGTTGATCCTGGCTCTGTGGGAGTAGCATAGCCAAAATGTGGTAGAATATTTTCTCTTGTTAGAATCCAAGTTTCAAAAACACTTTCCATTGCATCAGGATTTTCTAAATGTATCCCTTCTTTTTTTTTTTTCCAAGTTTTAAAAGCAGTTTTATTGAGATATAGTTACATCCATATAAGCTATCCTAAGTGTACTTTAGTATAATTACAGATGTGTGTATTCCTCACCACAATCAAGTTCAGGACATTTTCATTACTCCTAGAAGGAAAGCCCTATACTCCTTAGAAGTCACCTCTCAATCCCTCTATCATTCTGCAGCCCTACATAGCCACTATAAATTTCATCTCTATGTATCCCTTCTTACAGTGTGGCTGAAAGAACAAATTTCACGAAAAAGAAACTCAAAAGGGACTTGCTAGAAAATTGGAAAACGGGTAAATTACATCAAATACGTCTTAGAACCTGCAAGTAATGAGACATCTTATGCTACCTATGATGCAATATGATCACATTCAAGGCAAATAGGGTGGAAGGGCAGTAGGTTTCGTATAAAGCCATACTGAGTAAAATTTACTTTCCTTTAGCATTTCCTTAAGTAAGCGACCCAAGCTAAAATCAAATATTTAGATTTTAAGCCAACTGTTTTGGAATATTTTTACACATTGCTTGGGGCAAGTTCCCTACCATGAGAAAGTCCCAACCATTGCCAGAATTTTGGTTAGAAATCATTTGGGTACAAGTGAAAGAAAACCAAACCTAATTTGGATAATGCATAATTGGCATTTATTGGCTCACGTAATTGCAAAGTCCAAAGCAGCAGACACAGGTCAATTTAGCAAGTCAATGCCATTTGGGTGGTGAGTCGCTCTACCTCACCTCAGAATTTTTTCCATGTGTAGGTGTTAGTAGTGGTTAGATGGCTACAACAGCCCTAGTATAAGTTTGTTCACTGAGGCACCAAGTTAAGGAGATGATGCTAAAACAATTCAGAAAAGATTTTGCATTGAAATGTGTGTCAGTGGGACTCTTGCTGATGAAAGTCATAGAAGAGTCGAACGAGCCTCATCAGAAAGAGACTGGATTGGTACAGATAACTGGAAGTTCATGGACACTTTTACTTCCAGTGCAGCTTGCTTTTGAACTGCACTCAAAAAGCAAAATGCAATCATTTCTTGGCTTTGCGTTCTGTGAGTGTCAGCTAGATGCACAAGCTGGCTTTCTTTACGAGGATGCAGCAACCCAAGCTTTGCATCCTCACACTGTCAAGTCTGGAGGAAAGGTGGAGGCTAATCTCTCACTGGGTTCTTGCTACCCTTAGACTAATCATTGGGCCAGGCAGATGGTCTATATTGACTGGAGTAGATCATGGCTAACCTCTGGAACTTGGCCCACCCATGAAGTCAATGCCACCCAAACCAACCAATTGAAACTGAGCCTCTGTAACCAGAAGGAGGGCATGGGTACTGGGCAGCAAACAAGAGATGCCTGCTACAAAGCAAATGCTCATGGCAAGTGATCAAAACACTAGCAGAGAAAATAAGGGCAGAGATGTAGGAAAGGGAAAAAGAAGGAAACTACCATTTGTAAAGTGCCTACTATATAAATCTTAAGCAAGTTAACATCTTCCCAACAACTTTACTTATAGATGAGATGAAGCATCATATCCCAAAGCAGTTAGCCAGAAGTGATGGAGACAGAATTCAAACTCAGGACTGCCTCTTCCAAAGCCCATCCTGGTTATGTGAGTCTGTGAAAGTAAGAACGTGTAAGCTTGGTTTTGAATTTTAAAATGAGAAGTGTTTTTTATCAGAATAGATATATCATATGGCCATTGATTCTTAAAGTATGACCTTCTAGAAGTTTGTAAGGTCCTCCTTTATTCAGCTACCTACGTATCTGGTCAGATTTTCTTTAGCTATTTCAACCAAAACAATACCTCATAACAGATTAAATGCAGAAACAGATATGAGATATGAGACCCCAGCAGTCTTCTATTAAGCCAGAAATTAAATAGATTTGCAAGCAATTTAAAACAATGATGTCCTTCTCAGTATATTTTTCGTTGGTTTTGGACAATAATTTTTTAAAAATACAATTTATGTTATATATGATAATATGCAATACATTTATTGTTTTTATTTTAAGTAACTTGAATAAATATATATTTAAAGTTCTCTTTTAATTTCTAATATGGTTAATATCAACAGGTATAATCTCCATAAACAAAAGTTCTTTGGGGTGCTCGATACAGTTGAAGAGTATAAAGGGATCCTGAGACCAAAAAAGTTTGAGAATCTCTGCACGTACATGTTGCAAGTCTGAAAAAGTAATTGTCCGGTAGAAGTCTTCAGGTATTTTACCTTATTATTAAGTACTCCAGAAGGGATTTTCTTGCCTTTTGGAAACTGGTGGGTCTACAAGGTTAACAACAGGGAAGCATGAAATCTTGACAGCCCTGTACCAGTCATTGGATTCAAAACACTATCCTATCAAACCTTGATTTTTAAAAAAGACAAAATTCTTGATTTGCACTTTGGGAATGGGAATGGCTCTCCTGAGGCATGGAATGAGCAAAGTAGCCTGATAACGTCAGGGGCTGCAATGGAACAGGGTGTGAGTAAAGCAGGAAAGATAATGTGGGAAATGCTTTTTCAGTGAAAAGAGCCAAGGAAGAGTTAAAGTCCACGATGAAACAGGATTATAACAGTGTGCTTTAGAATTTTATTTACTTTTTCTCTATCACTATCTGTCCTGTTCAGCTTTTGAAGAGAGCGTCAGAAAGAGTGAAGGCAAGCAGAAAGAAAGAATTGGAAGCTGAAGACTGGGATATTCACCTATTAGATAAGAGTTCTTTGAATAATCAAGAATTGTGGGTATTTCTAGATCTAGAAGACTAGCAGATTATTAATCTCTTTTATTTGAAAGCTCATCTAATGGTAGAGACTCCTTTACAATTTCTTAACAATTGGGAGTGTTATTTCCAGCTTAGATAGCTATAATAGTAATTTAAAATTATGAAGAATTGCTTAGTCTTCAGAGCAAATTCCAGATAGTGTAATTAGTTATGCAAAACGTGGGCTATTACTCCTCATACAAGAAAGAGATCTATCATTTATGAGTTTTTGAGGTAAACTAAACCCTTTTTACATTTTTGGGAAAAGGCATGAGTCCATTTATTTCATGTGTGGCAATTCACATTTACAAGTTTCTGAATCTGAATAACAAGTCCAAATTTCAGAATTTAAGAAACAGAGTCACGGTGGGGTTTGCAGCTATGAGTTGCTCTCCAGGCCCGGGGGATCTTGACAGCCAGGTTGTTCCTCCTGAAATTGAGGCTCACAGAACGGAGCCTTTTTTCTTAGGTCTTAGGGTAAAAGTAGCCTGAGGCATTTGGGAAGGAACTGACTGAGGGCTAGAAGAAGCAGAATGACCTGAAATCAGCAATGGAACACTCGCTTTAACAGAAATGGGATATATTTTGAGGCCAATTTGTACTTAGTAAAAAGAATTCAGGGATAATTATTTACTAGCCTGGATAGCACCTTTAGATTGTCTTTAGAATTTAATAGTTGGGAAGTGGACTTGGCCCAATGGATAGGGCGTCTGCCTACCACACAAGAGGTCCGCGGTTCAAACCCCGGGCCTCCTTGACCCGTGTGCAGCTGGCCCACGCACAGTGCTGATGTGCGCAAGGAGTGCCCTGCCACGCAGGGGTGTCCCCCACATAGGGGAGCCCCACGTGCAAGGAGTGTACCCCGTAAGGAGAGCCACCCAGCATGAAAGGAAGTGCAGCCTGCCCAAGAATGGCGCCGCACACACGGAGAGCTGACACAGCAAGATGACGCAACAAAAAGAAACACAGATTCCCGGTGCAGCTGATAAGGATAGAAGCGGTCACAGAAGAACACACAGTGAATGGACACAGAGAACAGACAACACGGGGGGGGGGGGGGGGCAGGGCGAGGGGAGAAAAAAAAAGAATTTAAAAGTTATTTAAATTCAATTCAGCGTATTTGATTATCACTGTTTTCAAAACATTGTGTTACATGTACTGTGGGAAATAAAATATGAATGCTGAGGTCCTGCCCTTTAAGAAATCTATAACCCAGAGTAAAAATAAAATATGTAAATATTTACTATCTGGGACAAAGTGTGATAAATACCAAAATAAAGACACTAAGGGCTTTGGGTTGTAGAAAACGTGGACTTTGAGACCAGTTACGAGATTCAGGGAAGTTTTCATAGGGCAGGTATATTTGAAATGGATCTTACCAAAGATGAGGTTTCAACTAGAGAAAATGGACATAAGGGCATTTCTGACAGAGAAAAAATTTAGCAGTCAGTGGGTATAGTGTTTGGGGCGTGTGACATTGTTTGGTATTTTCGACATTTAGAGGGTGGCTAACACAAACTTGGGCTCTATTAAGGGTGACTGCTCCACTCATAATGATGGCAGACATGCTCGGTGTCATGTGACCTGTTGCTAACAGGCATCCCAATTGGACCGGAGATGGTGGCTGATAAAAAGGTCAACTGGTCTGTGTCCTGGATGGAAAAGTTCTGCACAAACAGGCAAGAGCTATGTTGATTAGGTTCTTTTTTTTTTTTTTAATTAAAACAAATCTATTTTATTGATACATATTAGCAATAACTATTTTATCCAAAGTGTACAATCAATGCTATTTGGTATATTCACAGAATTGTGCATTCATCCCTTCAATCATCAGTAAACCTTTTCAGTATTTCCATTGCAATAATAATAAGGTAAGTAAAATCTGACAAACAAACAAGAAAACTGTTAACCTCTCAAACTCTCTGTTTCCTTTGCTGTACCTCTGTGGTAATCTGTCTATCCTTGCCCCAATATTTATTTGTTTACCAAGCAGATTTACTAAGATATATTCACAAACCACGTCATGTCAAAAAAGTGTACCATGAGATTCAAGTCTCCTGAGCATACACCATGATTAGGTACTTGATCTTTGGAATCTACATTGTAAAACAAAGAAGCTGGCATTTAGAATTGGGAAGTGAAGTTCAGAGGATGTGTGCACCAGGACAAACCATAGGTAGAGAAAATAATTATGAGTTAGTGGACGTTATGAAGAAGTTGATGTTTTGAAAAAGAAGAAACTATAATATGTAGTAGGAAAAAAAGGTGGAGAAGAGAGGTTGAAAAAACTATATGGTACCCACAGTGGAAGTGCAGCATAAAGCTGGGCCACATCAGTGGAGAGTAATGCTTCCCCACTACCGATGCTTCCCAGCTACTGAGGTCTGGAGCTGCCCTAGATCCAGACCACATTCTAGCTCCAGTCTCTCTATGGCTTGGTTGGGTCATGGATCCTCTTCTGGATTTCCATGGGATATTTTTCTTACTTGTTGCATCCCATATTCATACCCTAAAGCTTGATTATGCATGTTGGTCTGAGTAAGTCACTAAAAGAGCCCCAGTAAGTGATCTCATTTGGCTGGAACAAAGGGCTGGTGAAGAGAGTGCAAAATGTGGATAGATACATTGGCACCAGTTTGTGGAGGTGGATGGATTCTCTACATACCTTTGGGTGCTTCTGTTTCCCTGCCAGGCATTTTGGATTCAAAAATGCAAAAAGACAAAGCCCCCAATCTCCAGGAAATCATGCTGTAGGACTAGGTGGAGATAAATAATTATAATTGAAGATGAACATATAAAACACTGGATATACCAAAGATGTATTAATCCTGTGATTGGGCAAGTGGGGCTGTATAGGAAGGTTTCTCAGAGGAGATGACAATGCTAAGGGCTTTAAATATTATTCTGTTTCCCTGAAAGATTTCTGTGCAGGGGGATAAATGAGTATTTAAATGTTATAGAAAGGTGACCTGGCCCAAGGATGATTGAATGATGGGGAAGCTGTAATCAGGGAGATTTGTCCTGACAGTTGTGGTTGGGGGAGATAATTCAAGTGTACAGGAGAGGAGTGTTGAAGTCTTGAAATAGCACAAGGGTCAGTGATTGGGGAATAAGAGAATAGACCCAAGGTATACTTGAAAGATTGAATCAACTCACCTTGTTGACTGATTTAGTGCACTGGATGCTCGAAGGTGTGGGGGTTAAAGTTACTTTCAGCTCAGATGATGTGACATAGTTAATGATATTAACTGAGCAAGGGAGTACAAGAGGAGGATCAGATTTACATGGGAAGATAATTACTTCCCATTTAGATACGACCAGATATCTTAGTAGAGATGCCCAACAGGTAGCTGCAGATGCGGGACTGGAGTTTGCAAGATTGTATTTTATCTGTCTAGAGGTTTGACTGAAATGGTGGGAGAGAAGGAGACCTCATGAAAAAGAAAATAAAGAAGAAGGCAGTGCTCTTCAGTGGAAAAATACCAATTTTCCATTTGATCACTAATTGCTCCTGGGCTCATAGTTATAATATATTTATTTACTTGATTTACTGTATATTTTTATTAACTATATAAAGAAATTTTCCTCCCACTTTGTTGGCAACTTAACATGTTTCTAATAAAAACACTAAAGGAAAAGTCCATTAATTTGAAGAAAACTGAACTACGCTATCTTTAGCATTCCACAAATAGGCTTATCATAGGCGTTGTATCCATTATCTTGACTCTCTTTACCAAGAATACAAGTCATGCTAAATCCTTTAAAATTAGCCATGAGACCTTGGGACTCCTTCTAGTTGATAATGGCTTTCCTCCACTCCCACTCAATACTATGGGGTGACATGCATGACTGTTTGTACGTTTTGCAAGAAGAAGAGAAGAAATTGGGTATAAGGAAATCAGGGTTCTCCTTACATTTAGAGATAGTATATTTCAATTGTGGAACTTTGAGAATAAGTAAGAATTCCTGAGAAGCTGAAATTTACCTATAATGAGGATACAAAATGCTTTACCTTTGGTGAATATTTCATAAATGTCTCCAGAAGAGCTCCAGATCCTCAAATATATCTGGGATTCCTTTCATGTGTTTCTAATTTGACATTCCAAAAGGAAGACAGTGTGAATCATGAGATGGGGGCAGGAGAGATTACTATAAGAAGCTTTGTCTGGATATTTGAAGTGTCTTAGTTTGCCAGAGCTGCTATGACAAATACTGCATAATGATTGACTCAAACGACAAGAATTTATTGGCTCAGAGTTTGCAGGCTAGAAGTCCAAAATCAAGATGTCAGCAAAGCCATACTTTCTCCTGGAGTGGGTAGCATTCTGGTAATGATAGTCCTCCATCACATGGAGATGTATTTGGTTTCCTCCTGTGACTTTCTCTGACATATTGCATCCAAATCCCACCCTCCCAACCAATTTGGCCTCATCTAAAGAGGATCTTCACAGATCCTATTCACAAATGAGTTCATGCCTTAACTAATAATAATATCTTCAAAGATCTGGTTTACAAGTGAGTTCATACCCACAGGAACTCAGATTAAGGCTTGAACATGTCTTTATGAGTACACCCACTTGAAGAGATTAATTCTGTCTCACCAGATGGAACTGCAAGGGATTGCAGAGATCAGGGCCACCATGAAAGACTTGAAGGAAGCAGGGGTGGTGATTCCCATCACATCCCTATCCAACTCTTCTATTCGGCCTATGTAGAACACAGATGGCTTTTGGAGGATGGCAGTGGGTTATTGCTAACTTAATCTGGTGGTAGCTCCAATTGCAACATATGTTTCAGATGTGGTATCATTGCTTGAGCAAATCAACACATCCCCTGGAACCTGTTATGCAGCTATGGATTTGGCAAATACTTTTTTTCTCAATCACTGTTAGGAAGGATCACCAGAAATAGTTTGCTTTCATCTGGAAAGTCCAGCAATATACCTTCATTGTCCTACCTCAGGGGTATATCAGCTCTCCAGTCTTGTCATCATATTTTCTGCAGGGACATTGATCATCTCTCCCTTCCACAAGACATCACACTTGTTCATTATATTGATGATATCATGTTGATTGGACCTAGTAAGCAAGAATTAGCAACTGCTCTAGACTTATTGGTAAGGCAATAAGAGGATGGATGATAAATCCAGCAAGAATACAAGAGCCTTCCACCTTATTAGTGGAATTTCTAGGTGTCCAGTGGTATGGGGTATGTCAAGAATCCCTTCTAAAGTGAAGGATACAATGTTGCATCTGTCCCCTCCTACAACCAAAAAAAGAGGCACACTGCTTAGTTGGTCTCTTCAGATTTTGGAGGCAACATATTCCTCATTTGGGTATCTACTCTATCCCATTTACCCAATGATCAGAAAAGCTGGTGATTTTGAGTGGGGACTAGAACAAGAGGAGACTCTGTGACAGGTCTAGGATGCTGCGCAAACTGTAGTGCCACTTGGGCCAATGATCCAGCAGATCCAGTGGTGCTGTGAGTGTTGTTGGCAAATAGAGATGCCATCTGAAGTCTTTGGCAGGCCCCTATAGGAAATTATAGCACAAACCCTTAGGATTTTGGAGCAAAGCCCTGCCATCCTCTGCAGATAACTACTCTCCTTTTAAGAAACAGCTTTTGACCTGCTACTGGGCCTTAGTAGAGACTGAAGGCTTAATCATGGCTCACCAAGTTACCATGAGACCTGAGTTGTCTGTTATGATCTGGGAATAGTCCGACCCACCAAACCATAAAGTTGGGTATACACAGCAGCATGCCACCATGAAGTGGAAGTGGTATATATGAGATAGGGCTTAAGCAAGTCCTGAAGGCACAAGTAAGTTACTTGAGGAAGTGGCCCAAATGCCCCTGGTCACACCCCTGCCATGTTACCCTCTCTTTCCCAGCCCACAGCTATGGCCTCTTGGACAGTTCCTTACAATCTCTTGACCGAGGAAGAGAAAACTCAGACCTGGTTTACAAATGGTTCTACACAATATATACAGGTACCACCTGAAAGTGGACAGCTGCTACATGGCAGCTACTTCCTGGGATGTCCCTGAAGGACAGTGGTAAAGGGACAGTGAGCAGAAATTTGAGCAGAGCACTTGGTTGTTCACTTTGCTTGGAGGGAAAAGTGGCCAGAGGTACATTTGCATACTGATTCATGGGTTGTTGCCGATGGTTTGGCTGGATGGTCGTGGAATTGGAAAGAATGTCTTTTGAAAACTGGTGACAAAGAGTTCTGGGGAAGAAGTATGTAGATAGAACTTCTCAGTGGGCAAAAAACATGAAAATATTTGTGTCCCACATGAATGTTCACCAAAAGGTGACTTTAGCAGAAAAAGATTTTAATAATCAAGTGGATAAGATGATCCACTCTGTGGCTAGCACTCAGTTTCTTTCCCCAGACACTCCCGTCATAGGCCAATGGGCTCATGAACAAAGCGGCCATGGTGGTAGGGATGGAGGTTATGCATGGGCCGAGCAACACAGACTGCCCCCCAACAAGACTGACTTGGCTACCGCCACTGCTGAGTGCCTAATCTGCCAGCAGCAGAGACCCACACTCAGCCCCTGTAGCAGTTTGATATGGTTACGAATTCCAAAAATTGATATTGGATTGTGTTTGTAATCTGGTCTGTACCTGGGCATGATTAAGTTATGATTAGGGCTTTGACTGGGCCATGTCATTAAGGCTTTGAGTCCCCACCCCTTGGTGGTGGGAACTCACAGACAAAAGGCATAGCAAAGGACAGAGTTTAGGTTTTTTGATGCTGAAGTTTGATGCTGAAGCCTTAAGCTGGAGCCCCAGGAAGTGAGTACACAGTGGAAAGAGAAGCCAGCCTCAGGAAGGGAGGACCCCAGGAAGCCTGAACCTCACAGACGTTGGTAGTCGTCTTGTTCCAAGACATGAAAATAGACTTTGGTGAGGGAATTAACTTACGCTTTATGGCCTGGTATCTGTAAGCTCCTACCCCAAATAAATACCCTTTATAAAAGCCAACCAATTTCTGGTATTTTGCATCAGCACCTCTTTGGCTGACTAATACAGCCCCCAATATGGCACCATTCCTCAAGGTGACCAGCCTTCTACTTGGTAGTAGCTTGACTACGTTGTACCACTTCTACCATGGAAGGGGTGTGATTTGTTTTAATTGGAATAGTGACATACTCCAGATATGGGTTTGCATTTCTTGCATGCAGTGCTTCTTCCAAAACTACCATCTGTGAACTTACTGAATGTCTTATCTATCACCGTGGCATTCCACACAGCACTGCTTCTGACCAAGGAACCCATTTCACAGCAAATCATGTGTGGGAATGAGCACATGCCCATGGAATCCACTAGTCTTCACTGGTCTTACCATGTTCCTCATCACCCTGAAGCAGCTGGATTGATAGAATGGTGGAATGACCTTTTGAAGACTCAATTACGGTGCCAACTAGGTGGCAATACTTCGCAGTGCTGGGGCAAAATCTCCAGGGTGCTCTTTCCCTAGAGAAAACAGACTAATACAATCCCCAACAGGTAGCTGGAGGATTCTGTGTTGTTTAGTAACACATATATATTAGGTGTTCAAATAACGTCTGTTGCGTGGAAGACATCCCCTTTCAATGAAAGCATAATATAAAACTTTAATTTTATTATGTGCCTCTGAGTTTATATTCTTCCCAAAGGAAAAAAAAAAGGAGACTCCAGATCCTTCCTCCTTCAAATACTCTGGAGAATCCCAGTCTCATGATCTTGGATGCTTGAGAGTTGAGAGGATACAGAGCATTTCTGGAGATCAAGTTGGGTCCATGAGGACAGTGAGTAATCTTACCTTTGGTGAAGGTGTTCCTGATGGCAATGGTAGGGGCAGGGGCAGCAATTACATTCTCTTCCTCCTTTAATTGGCAGCTTCTGCGAGCTATGGGAGCGATGGTGTATTGTTTACCTTCAGTGTTTGGCACAGTATGGGACAAATAGTAGACGATTTAATAATGGCTATTGAATTTAAAAAAAAAACACAGAAGTTCAATGTAAAATGTAACCATCCCTTTTGCAGAAAAGAGTTATTTTTCTCAATCTCCAGTTGCGTCAGGCGTGGCTGTTTCTTTGCATAGTTGTGGGAACCCATATCTGGCTTTGTTGGCTTAAATAATGAAAGGTAAATTCCATAGATGGAGAAGGAAAAAACTGCCAAATTGACTTTACCCTGAGACAATAGTAGGCTGTTAACTATGGGATAGGTTTAGAACCGATATGGATGCTGGGAAAACCTCCTGCTTATAAATATCAGCTTCACTAATTTGCCAAATGTGCCTGAAATTCTTCCTTGGTGATCTCCTGCTTTGAGTTGAGTTTTGCCCTCTGCTGGTGGCAGTAGAGTGGTCTTTTCCTAGAAGGTGAAGGAAATACAATAATCTGTTTGTTAAGACTTCTGGCTGCAAGTGACAGAAAACCTACTTCAAACTGACTGAATCCAACACCTAGATCGTTGAAAAATTAGGCGCTGAAGTGATGCCATCTCTTGAATCTGTTTTTCTAACTGCTGACTTCATTTAAGCAGTCTTATTCCTACTTGGTGGCAAGCCTGTTCTCTCAGCAGCCCCAGAAGCAGACAACAGTGTTTCCTTGTTGCTTGTAGTAATTTGGGGCTTTTTTCGGACCCCAGAAAATTATGTCCTTAGGGCTAATTCATTCCTGCAGGTGTAAACTGCTCATAGGTGGAAATGTCTCTTGGTTATGTTACTTCTGTAGGGCATGAGCCAGGGTGGGTCTTAATCCTGGATTGGATTATAAAGGACTGGGGTCCTTTATAAACAGGATGAAGACAGAAAGAAACAGAGAAAAAGTCACAGGATCAGAGACAGAAAGCCATGAGAGCAAGGAGCTGAAATCAGTGGAACTCAGCCTAAGAGGAAGCCCGAAGCTAAAGCAACCAAACCTGGAAGAGAAGGGAGAGACCAGCTGAAGCCTCCACATGCTTGTCTTCAGGGAGAAAGCATTGCCTGGAGATGCCTGGATCTGGACACTTTCAAAGCTTCAGAACTGTAAGCTTGCGACCTAATAAAATCCCATTGTAAAAGCCAGCCCATTTCCGGTGCATTGCTTCTGGCAGCTTTTAGCAAACTAAAACATTGCTTTAGGTGAAGTCCTGGAGTTCAAGGCTGATTGGGCTGGTTTGGCTCATATGCCAGTCACTCTAGCCCAGGGATAGAATGTGTTGCTTTTCCTGCTACTCTGGATTCTGGGGGTGGAGTCATCTTGAACTCAACCCCACACACTGAGACTGAGGAAGGCTCGGAGGAGAAAGGCAGGCTGTTGCCAGAGGAAAAGAGAAAGAATACAATGCAGGCAGGGGTCCATTACAGCTACCGAAGTCTCAGTGTGCATGTGCCTGCTGAGCTGTTGTTTCGTGATGGTGGAGGCTGAGGCTTGGAAGCAGTGGGTACCTGGGAAGGAGACGAGACAGGGAAGCTGGAAATGCTGGAAGGAGAGGTTGGATCTGTCAAAGACACCTTTCACCATTTTGCCTTAGACCCGTTAAAGTCCTCATGAGCTCCTGCGAGTTACTCCAACCATGGAAAAAAAGGTCCATAAAAGGGTAAAATTTAAAATTCGCAGGAAATTGAAGAACTCACTACAGAATGTCTCAGCTGCTCAACGGGCTGTGACACTTTTCTTAATTCATTACATATTTTTTTCCTGATTCCTTTGTATTTTTCCATACCTGTTGTACAACCTGGGCTACAGGTACTTTTATATTAAAAGGGATGCTAATTTTTCACTCTTGAAGGTTATTTATTTATTTAGTGGTCCGTGGTTTTGTTATTCTTTGGGAATCAAGAGAGACTTTTTTCATATGTAATTGCTTCCTTATTTCATCATCATCATTTTTTTTTTTCCTTTTTGGATTTGTTTGTTTTCGGTTAGCCTATGGTTTTGGTAGATCAGAATGTGACATGGCTGGATTTGTTGTTCTTGCTAGGTTGTTTACCCTTGCCAACGGGGGTGTGGCCAGAAAAACAGCTCTCCACTTCCAACCCACGTGCAGGTGCCTATGGATAGAGCCCAAAGGAGCACAAAGCTCAAGTAGCATTCCAAGGCAGGGAATCCTGCTGTTGTCCTGCTAGGTCAGGAGCTAGGGAACCCACACTTTCCTCCCCAAACTGTGGATGTTGACAGATAGTGTCCTCAGGACTACTTCCGTCTCTGGATGTGCGTGTGGTCAGTTTCCCTGGGTGGTCCTGGGTGAGCCTTGGTGCCTGGCTGTAGCCATGTTGGCCACCTGCCACGGTTCTTCCTTGGGTAACCAGCTTCGACCAAAAGATCAGGCCCTCAGCTCTAGCTTTGGAGCCCCCAATTTCAGAGTTGTTTTGATTTCTAAAGGCAACATCATTTAGCTAGATCTGCATTGTCCAATACAGTAGCCACTAGCCACAAGGGGCTCTTGGGCACTAGAAGCACAGTTTGAATTGAAATGTGCTGCAAGTGTGAAATACATACTGGATTTCCAAGACGTAGTATGAAGAAAGAATTATTATATTTGTATTCATGACATGTTGAAATAATATTTTGGATATATAGGATTAAATAAAATATATTCTTAAAATTAATTTCACTAATTTCACTTTATGTGCTAAAAACATGGTTATTAGGAAATTTAAAATTATGAATGTGGCTGGTATTATGCTTCTCTTGGGCAGTGACGACCCAGACCACTGGGTTATTAATAAACTGTCTTGGGAAGCGGACTTGGCCCAGTGGTTAGGGCGTCTGTCTATGACATGGGAGGTCCGCAGTTCAAACCCTGGGCCTCCTTGACCCGTGTGCAGCTGGCCCATGCGCAGTGCTGATGCGCACAAGGAGTGTCGTGCCACGCAGGGGTGTCCCCCGCATAGGGGAGCTCCACGCGCAAGAAGTGCGCCCGTAAGGAGAGCCGCCCAGCGCGAAAGAAAGTGCAGCCTGCCCAGGAATGGCGCCACACACACGGAGAGCTGACAAAACAAGACGATGCAACAAAAAAAGAAACACAGATTCCTATGCCGCTGACAACAACAGAAGTGGACAAAAAAGAATATGCAGCAACATGACAGATAGCAGACAACAGGAGGATTGGGGGAGGAAGGGGAGAGAAATAAATAAAAAATAAATCTTTAAAAAACAAACAACACAAAAAAACTGTCTTATTTAAGAAAGTGTTTTGTTAGTTGTTATTCAATCCCTGTTTATGAGAAATCTGTAAACTTCTCTCTGCTTCATGTAATTTTTTCTTTTTCTTTTAAAATTCAGAACATGAAAACAAAACAAATAAAAACAAAAACAAGAGCACCACAAAACCTGCTCTCTTTCTCTGTGCACTCCACTTTTTTTATTTTTGAAATGACTTTTCAAATCTAAAAAAGAGAGAGAGAAAAGAAAAAAGAAAAAAAAAAAGTTTTCACTCTTCCTGACCTCTTACCTTTTTTCCTTGAATGTTGAAGACAATATTGGAAGAAGCTTTCCTTTAAGGGAAACTGACGTGGAGAAAGTGGGAAAGTTTCTGCACTCTCAGCCCTGAGTCTTTGGTGAATGCACCTGTCAGAAGGTCTATCTTGGGCCCTTTGCTTCCCCATGGCCCAGGGCCCAGCTCAGCTCCGGGGAGAGCCACACACTCGGGCTTCACTGCTGGGAGTAGGGAAGATTCTGCCGAGCTGTGCTGGATAATCCTTGGTAACATGGAACGAGCCCAGAAGAGGCCCAGAAAACTGGGGACTCATAGCACGCATTCCCTGGAGCAGGAGACACATCTTGCCAACTGCAGAACAGAGTGCAAAAATATCCTAAATTACTCCCTATGCTTTGGACCAAGCCTAGGTTTGGTAAGGACACTTCTGGTGGCAGATCCCACACTCAGAATTCATGCTTTTCATAGCAGAGATGTTGCTGTTCCTTAGGAAGTACCATCACCTCAGTCCAGTCCCTGCTTATCACGAATCTTGTCATTGGCAACAAATATTGTTGGTTGCTTACCTTGATCCGACAGACTCATTAAACTGATTAAAAAATTTTTTTATTAAATATTTTAAAATATTTATTTATTTATTTAGTTTAGTTATTCCCCCCTACCACCCTCCCCCACCCCCACCCCATTGTTTGTTCTCGCTCTCTGCTGTGTCTGTTCATAGTGTGCTTGTTTTTTCTTTTTTTTTTAGGAGGTACTAGGAAACCGAACCCAGGACCTCCCATGTGGGAGGGAGGTGCCCAATGGCTTGAGCCATCTCTGCTCCTGCTTGTTGTGTCTCTCATGGTGTTTCCTCATTTTGTCTCCTCCTTGTGTCATCTTGTCGCACCAGCCCATCATGTCAGCTGATTGTCTTGCTTGTCTTCTTTAGGAGGCACTGGGAACCGAACCCGGTACCTCCCATGTGATAGACAGGCGCCCAACTGCTTGAACCACCTCCACTTCCCTAAATTGATTTTCAAAAAATGTTTGCTGAATACCCAAGTCTGAGTAACCGGAGTTAGTCTGTCAGTTATTCTTTCAAGTAAAAATGGTGTTCCGTGAAAAAAGTGACTAATGCAGCTTGCAACTCAAACAATCCCACGAAAGCTTTTCCTCAAGGTATCCATCCTTCTTTGGTATGCAGCAGACATACTTTATGCATACCTCCCATTTTGTCAAGCAGAATATTTTTACAAATGTGTATGCAAAGGTTAAGATCTAATAAATTAATTTTTACTGCTTCATCAAAGGTGATTAGGTAAAATTGGTTTTTTTTTTTTTTATCCTGTGAGTGAGCAGGTGGTGCTAAAGAATTCAGTGACTCCTAGCTCAGTTTGGTGCTACTCCTTGATTTGTGCCAAGGGACCAGCAATTTTACCCACCTTTGCTTTTGTACCATTGGTTAAAAGTCAACACAGTGAAACAGGCAAATAGGATCTTCATCTTCCTGTGAAAGTAGTTTTGACCTCCAGGACCCCCTGTCTCTTAGATTCCTTGGGGTCCACAGACAATACTCCGAGAAAGGTTTGTCTAAAGTAAATGTAAGGAACTTTAATTCTCCCTCTTGGAAGTAAAATCGTATTTCAACAAACCATTATTGGAAATGTTGAAGCAGATTCCAGACCACCTGGTTGGAAATGATGTTTAGGGCATCTGTGCATCTAGGGAGGATTAGACTCGCCAATCGTTATGGAGCTGTTCAATTCTATGATTTTGTGCTACACAGTGATCCCCCAGTTTTCCAATGACACGTTGGGTATAATGGTTCTGTCTTCCTCCTATTTATGATGGAAAGAACCCATGTCACTTGTTAGGGTCCCTGAATGCCTGAGAGTTCTCCTAGTCATGGGAAATCTGACAGACTCTTGTAGCCTGGAAATCTGAATTAACTGGCATGATTTGAACCAGCAGTAGTTGTTTTGGAGGTGCTTGTGGATTCCCTAGTTATTCCTAGTTACAGGCCATGGTAGGAATTTTTGATCCAGCAAAACCACCCATGGGATTGGAGCTTGGACTCTGTAGAGACTCAAGGCATAGGGGCAAAGGGACATTCTCCTCTCATTTGCACATGATGCCAAGCACAGCATTTGTTTTCTTATATATATTTTTTCAAATTAAAAATACAAAACAGAGGTGGCTGTGAAAAAATTTTAATCTCACGATAGAAATCCTAATGCATTTTAGGAAGCAGTTGACTACATCACATTTTATAATCAAGGAGTAGATGGAAATTGTTTCCATATCTCTGTGGGACCTGGATTTGTACATTGCCCTGCATGTACAAGATAATGAAATGAAGAGTCTAGGATTCAATCCAGAAAAACATGTATATATAATTATCCCTATTAATACATTTCAGCAACTTACTCAGTATGTTGTTATAAAGTGTATTTCTCCTAACATCATAATGGTTCCATTTTTCATCTGGGTATTCTTAGTTCATACTCATGCCTCATTTTGCCCCAAGGGATACGGATACATCCTATTGCCTTAAGGTAAATCATTTAGGAATCCTCAAAATTATTTTTATTCTGTCCTTAGGAAGACTGCCTCTAAGTTTATATTTAAAATAAGGGGAAGTGGATGTGGCTCAAGTGATTGGGCTCCCATATACCATAACGGAAGTCCCGGGTTTGATTCCCAGGGTTCCTGGTGAAAGCAAGCTGGCCTGCACAGCAAGCTTGCCTGTGTAGGAGCGCTGGTGGAGAGCTGGTTCATCAAGATGATGCAACAAAAAGAGACACCGCGAACCAGGAAGCAGAGGAGATTGAGTGCCTCTCTCCCACTCTGGAAGGACCCAGGATTGGTTCCTGGTGCTGCCTAAAGAGAAGACAAGCAGACACAGAAGAATGCACAGCAAATGGACACAGAGAGCAGACGATTCGGGGGGTGGTGGGGATAAATAAATAAAATCTTTAAAAATAAAAAAAAGAAAACATAATGGCATAATGGACACAGATACACACTACAAATAGGACTATTATTTAAGTCCAGAAATGAGGCAAAATCTAAAATCTCACCTTCTAGAATCATTTTCAACCTTTGCATTTTCTGGCCACCTTTAGAAGAAGTACAGGATCCTAAACCTTTGATTTTGCTTGAATAACATTATAAACCTTCTGAATTTTATGCCATACATAGTTTATTTCCTGCACATGCCAATTTCCCAGTTAAACCTTCCCAAGTGTGATTAGACATTGTTTTCATTTACCCAATGAGATGGGCATTAAGGAGCAAGTTTAACATCAGTTTTCCATTTCTCTTTGTTCATTTGTTTCTGTGCACTCCCAAACACAGATCTGCACGTGCAAACTAAATAATACCTGCAAACCCACAAATGGAGAATTGGCATATCATGCTGGTCCTGTATATCCTTTGGAAAACTTCACACTTACCCAGAAATGGCACTCTTACAAAGCTTGGCCCTTTTGTCCAACTTAACCAATGGAGTTTAACACCATTCATTTTCCTGCTTGAGTTGCTCCATGTTTATAAGCTTTTGATTCATGCCAGAGGGTCCAACCTCAAATGCCCAGGACTCTGCCTCTCCATCCTACCTGCCCCCCTCCACCAATCTAGCTACTAGACTGAAGTCCTTTGCGGACAGTCATAATACCATCCTTATTGAGATGAATTTATGAGTCGTTGCTCATGCAATGCTTTAGATTAACGATGGGTATCCATAAAAGGAACTTATAAAGTTAAATTACCTGTACGGATGGTAGAACAGGGAACTAATTGCACCAGTTTTGCGAAAGAAATAACTTCATGATTGTAGAAAAGATACTGACCTCTGGTGACAGTTCCGTTATCTATAAAGTTTTTATTTAAGGCAAATCCTTGATCTCATGGGTTCATAGATGTTATGGGAACAAAACTGTATCATTATTGTCACCATTTTGTTGCCCTCAGCATTGAATGGTATTGTCTGTGCCCATATAATGCTAAATAACCAGCACATTTAGACAATGGGTGAGTCCAGTGGTTTAAAAAAGTTGTTGTATTGATTGAAGTGATTGATTCAACCATCTCATCTGTTTGACCAATAATATGAGCTTAGTAATTTCAGAGAAAATAGCTGTAAATATTTCTGAGTGGGTGAATTCAAAGTCTCAACCCTTTTTGGAAGACATGCTGCTGTCAAACATGTCATTTCCCACAAATGAAAGCTTTAGCTCAATGAACCCTTTGAAGGGGAAGGGGACACCATGGGTTATATCTTCCTCTCTTCCTGCTGGAAAATATGGCAAAATAGAGAAGGAATGGAGCACCTATAATTGATTGGCAATGAATCCAATTAAGCCTTAAATTGTAATGATAAGGTCCATGTCTCCGGAACGGGGATTCCCCGCCAGATCCTCCCATTTCCGAAAAAAGAGAGTTTGGACCCCTCATACCACTTGATTTCTTCTCTTTTCAATGCACATGTGCACAATACTTGGGGAAGGGATGTATTTTCTGAGGGAATATGTTTTGCTATGGGATTCATAATGGGAAAGTCATCACTCTTGTGTTTCTTGAGGGGTCACGCATATAGGAAACTATCTCATTCTGTAGTAACTTCCTACATGTTATGGAGGTGGGAGGAAAAGGTTTGAAAGGAAGATTGTACCTACCGACTTCAATGAGGGCATAGCTAGGTGGCTGAAATTACCCCCTCTCTTCTGGTTCCAAATGAAAAACAGATAACACATGACAGACAGTGATTTTCCTTTATGTGAAAATTCCTATCTTGGACTGGAAGGAGAAGAAAGGAGGCAGGGAGACTAATTGTAAGATTGCTATACTTTCATAATTTAAGTGTACAATGCAAGATTCCACAGGCTCTTTGAAGAAAAAAATAAATTTAAAAGAAATGTGTAATATATTAGCTTGTCAGTACATTGGGCAAATGCAATATAAATGTTCTTGGGTGACTATTGTTCCTGAGGTTAATGGAAAAACTGTCTCTATTTTCATCTGGCTCCTCTAACACCATTCTGTTGCCATCTTGATTCATCAGGTTTCCTTTTCTTTCTCTGTGTGTCAAGCACTGTATCAGAAGCACCAAGTTTAGCGGGGGAGATGGATATGGGTAGGGGCTTATGTGGTTTGACTTTCCCACTGGTACCAAAGGAGGAAGCACCTAGTTTTTCTTATTATCTTGCCCAGATGTGGGGCAGAAGGAGAAGAGGTATATATAATCTCATAACAGCAGGTAATTCTTGCCACACCGTGTATGGAGACGATCCTGTGAAAATACAGAGCAGGGAATAGCTTGCCTGGGGAGAAACCTTCACAGGGAAGGTGTTGGGTTCAGTCTAGAAAAGTAGTTGGGACCACGTCACCTTCTACTCTAACAATTAGGAGCCATGGGAAAAAGGAAAAAGTCCTGCTCAGATATTAGTTTCTTCTATTTTTTGTTGTTGTTGTCATTGTTGTTTGTTGGTTTGTTTTGAGGTGGGATTGTAGGGAGGAGAAATTAGAGGCAAGGGGCTTGGGTAGGAAGCTCTTAACAAGAATCTGGTCAGGAGAAAATGAAGTAAGGTGTTCAGAGCACAGGCCCTGGAAGCAGCTCGGCAATTTACTGTTTGTTCAACCTTGAGTGAACTGTAAATCTATTTTTCTTTTCTCTCTCTCTTTTTCTCTTCTTTTCTTTTTTTGGAGGTACTGGGGATTGAACCTGGGACCTCATACATGCAAAGCAGGCACTCAACCACTGGGCTACACCTGCTCCCCTAAACCTGTTTTCTCTTAGGTTAAGGGAGGCAGGTAACAAGAGTATTCACTCTTGTTGTAGACATCCTTCAGGGACAGGATGGACCCCACCCAAATCTGATTCAGACTGATGAGGCCACACACTAACCAAGAGAGTTTGAGAAGATTTATTACTTACATAATGAGGCTTTCTGGAGAGATCAGGGCAGGTCTGAAAATCGCTTGAGAGAGTAGGGAAAGAAGACTGACTTGGGTTTTTTATTGTGTTAGTGGGTGGGGCTGGGCTAGGTGTTCCCATGTTTGGGTAGGAGCTTATGTGGTTTGATTCTCCCACTGGTACCAAAGGAGGAAGCACCTGGCCTTTCTTATTATCTTGCCCAGATGTGGGACAGAAGAAGAGGTAGAAATGGATGTTAAAACCTGCCAGCAAACTTCAAAACATGAACTCACACTCTTTATTATTGCCCTGTGCTTGAAGAAGGCATTAGAGATTTCTTGCAAAGTGCTTTGTACAACCTAGTCTGGCCAAAGTCAATGCTCAATCAATGTTAGTGAGGCTGATGTGGTTTGTGATAATGATAAGACTGTATCTAACACAGTGGCTGCATGGATGATGGAGATAGGGGTTTGGATGGAAGTTCTTTACTTTTAACTGTGCCTCAGGCTTAATTCTGTTTTGTTTTGGGCCAGCTTCATAGACTCCAGTTGTAATTATCTGAACAGATCTACATAAAAGAGGAATAAATAAATAAATAAATAAATAAATATTACTTGAATACTTACTGTCTGTAAGATGTTCCGCTAGCCACCTCAGAGTAGTTAGGTGTGGCCTCCTCTCTCAAGCGTCTTATATTCACTGAGATTACTTTACATTACATCATGAAGGGCATTGTATAATGAGCTAAGACATGCCTGGAAGAGCAGGATAGATTTCCTTTGGTTGCTTAATAATTGGCAAGTCAATTCTCTTTGCCTTGTAATAGCAGTGATTGTGTTTGCCACCCACAGTTGGCTATTGTATCCTTTGAGTGGTTTTTTGACAAAGTGGTCTAATATTGGACTATTCTATAATACCTTAATTTCTTGAATATAAGATACTATCTTTTGTGAGAGGCACTGTTATTTTTGTAGCACTAAGAAAGAGAAAATACTGCTGATTGGCTACTTGGGCATCATTGATCATGTGGTGCATTCTGATTTCAGAGATGATAAATGATAAAAATTGTGAGACTTGGGATTCATGAATGTGATAGTTATGTGGCTTTCTGTTTCTTATATAATCATGTTCAATTCAACATACATGTACTCAGGGCCTATGGTATGGCAGTTACTATGGTGATGGTGTTAATTATAGAAGGGGAGATAGACCTATAATCCTTTCCTTACCCAAAGTGATATAGGAGAAAATAGATCATTATTAAAATAAAGGTATAAACCAGATGCTTTGTAAGATTTGGGGTGGACTACTTCCTGCTTAGGACTCATGGAAGATGTAACATACTGAACTGTATTTTAGCTGATCATTCTTGGAAAGGGCCTACAAGGGGAAATGTTGTAGGAAAACGAGGTGAGTGTTTGGTGATAATAATTGTGGCTGGAGTTAGAATGAGTAGTTGGAGGGGTTGGAGGGGTTGATGCTGCATTGTAGAGGACCTGGAATGCAATGCTGAAGAGTCTGGCCTGTGGGCAAGGAAGAGTCATTGATGGGTGTGGCATGACTGAGCCACCTTGGGGACATGCCCCTAGCAGGAATGTGTTGAGTGGCTTGGAGGAGAGAGAGCAGGGCCTGAGAACACAGAAAATGACCTGACAATGATCAAATAGGAGGCAATGAGAGCCTGAATTTAGATTGTGGTCCCAATAAAAGAAAAGGGTGATGGCTGCTAAGGTAGTAGTCCAAGTAGAGTGAAAGGGTCTGGCAATTGCTCCGAGGTAGGTTAGAAGAGGGAGTCAATGACAACCTGGGGTTTTTACTCTCGGTGACTATGACAGGATCATAAGGACATTAACGGAGCTGGGCAAGTTATGAGAATATTTTTAGTGTGGTGGGTGCACGGGCAGGGAAACAACGACTTCTGTTTTGGAAATGGTGAGTTTGATATGTCGGTGGAACATTGACAGAGGTTGGAATGTGCAGGGAGAGTGGCCCCAGAAATATGGATTTGAGTCTCTTTAGAGTTGAAGTGGAAACTATGGGGGTGGCAGAGATTAACAAGCACCTGGGGATTCCCATGGGCCAGACCTTGTGTCTCCTGTTTCATCAAACAGACAGGTAAGCAAATCATTGGAATTCAACGCATAAGTGCCATCCTACAATGTAAATGGATAAGGACTTTGGTAACACAAGGAAGAAAATTGCTAGCTCTGCCAGGGAAGAGTCAAGCATGACTTAAGCTGGGCAGGAAAGGCTGAGCAGAAGATCCCAGGGGTTTCCAGGGAAGAAAGAGCATTCCAGGCAGAGGGAAAGGATATCCAAAGGCACAGGTTGGAAAGCATCCTCTGGGTTTGGAGAGTAGTGGTAGCTCGATTAGTTGGAGAATAGGGTTGGGATTGGAGAGAGATGGAAAGGGATACTGCAGGATACTAGTGGCCAGAAGAGGACAGAGAAGGGGAGAGAAGGAAAACCAGCCAAACTTGCGTCTTGACCATAGTAACGCAACTGCGACTCAGCAGGTTGGAGATGGATTCCTCTGTTCGCTTCTTGGCACCTTCCTTTTTTTAAATCTGTAAAGTGAGGGTTTTGAATGAGCTGATTTCTGATGCACTTTCCAGCTCTGAGGTTCCATCTGTCTCTCCAGCTTCGGGAAACTTTCTTTCCAGGTTACGCTGAATAATTTAGTGTTCTAGTAATTACAGTCTAATTGGAAGCCCCGTGACCTGGGAGAGGTAGCACACTTCCTTAAAGGGTCTGACTTACTCTGGGGGCAGAGTTCACGCACTAGCAGCATTTCCTCATTAAGGCTCCCAAAGGGGCTTCAGCCAACGGTCAGTGACTTGGAGTGGGAGGGACATGCAAATATTTATAAAGGTCATGTTGGAAAATAGTTTACAACAATTGAACTGTAAAACATGTGTTTAACATTTCTAGTGCTTGGAATGGGGAAGATACTTTTAATCATCCTTATTCTTCTTGGAGTTTAACCAGCATCTCATACCCCTGGGAGGGCTTCCTTACCACAGCAGCAAAGAGCAAGAACTTGCTAGCAAGAGACGACCGTGTGCCATTCCTTGTGATTTAAGTGAAGGCTCGATTGGAGTACATGTTTTCAGATCCTAGTAATCTTAAATAAATAATGCAAGTCCACGGCATTAATAAAAGCAGTAATTCTGTCAAATATCCTTGCTAACTTCCTAAACTTCTGAAGGGCCAGAACTGGTGATTTATGAACACTGCCAGAATCTGAGCGGTGGTGTTTTTCAGGGGATTCATTGGGAGGTATAACTTTTGAGGGTAATTACCATGTGTCAGAAAGATGCCTTAGCCCTCTTGACACGCTGTGCTCAATTTTATTTCAGAGGTCAAATGGCATGAGAATTATATGCGAAAGGCTAGCCTTTCAACATTTACAAGTAGAAAGTAAATGTGGTCACTGCTAAGCTTAATTCCAACTTTACGTGGTAGTCAATTAACCCTGTGTGTACTTTGCTGCAATAGGTCAGTTTTGTTCGACAAACATTGATTGTGTTCTCATTATGCTCCAGTGGAAGACACGTGAACATGTACACTCAGTACAGCAGGGTACCGCTCTGGAGTGTTACAGAAAGGTGTACGGAAGTACAAAGGAAGCCACTTGAGAGCCTGGGAAGTGGGAGGAGGTAGAGGGAGGGAAGGTGGAGTCCTTCTGAAGGAGGCCTTGCCCGAGCTGGGTCTAAACTGATCAATTAGGGAAGCGGACTTGGTTCAACGGATAGAGCATCTGCCAATCACATGGGAGGTCCAGGGTTCAAATCCAGAGCCTCCTGACCCGTGTGGAGCTGGCCCATGCACAGTGCTGATGTGTGCAAGGAGTGCCGTGCCACGCAGGGGTGTCCCTCATGTAGGGGAGCCCCCCACGCAAGGAGTGCGCCCCATAAGGAGAGCCGCCCTGCAGGAAAGAAAGTCTAGTCTGCCCAGGAATGGCGCCGCAAACACAGAGAGCTGACGCAGCAAGATGACGCAACAAAAAGAGAAAAATTCCTGGTGCCGCTGACAAGAATACAAGCGGAAACAGAAGAACACACAGTGAATGGACACAGAGAGCAGACAACTGGGGCGGGGGGGGGGGGGGGAGCGGAGAGAAATAAGTAATAAATCTTTAAATAAATAAATGAAAATAAAATAAATAAAAAGAAAATGATCAATGAATTTACCCAGGTAACACACAAAAGGGCAAAGGCAGCAAGCAGGAGGCCTGCCTTAGCACAGTGTGGGGTTACGATGGCCTCTTGGTTAGAGTGTGGTGGGCAAGGGGCAGTGGCCGCAGAAGAGGCTGAGAAGGTAAGGGGGAGACGTCTGTGTGACACGAGTGCCTTCCCTGATGGTAAATTCCGTCGTGAAATCTGCTCCTTCCCCACCTGAAGGATCTGGACACACAAGTGAACTCTTGAAAACTGTGTGACTTCAGGGCATTGACTTCAGGGCATTGGCCAGGCTGCCACATGACTTTCTACCTGGATCCTTGGCTCCCGGTTCTCTCTCCAATTGCAGAATTTTCGAGCTCGGATCTGCATCCCTTGCACAGGCAAGTAGGTTGTTTCTCCCAGATTCTAATATCTGTCTCATTAACTGAGATGGATCCATAACCCAGACACTCAACTGATGTTACAGAAGTCTTACTGCACACCCCAGCCCTCCAACCCCTACTCCTGTGATCAGACCTGCCCCAGAGCATGCTAGATTTTCTTATACCTTTCGAATTTGGTGATATGGCCCACAGCTTCTCCTCCTTGTTTCTCCATCCTAGTTATTTTTCCTTATTCTTCACCACAGCGAGCCTCCTCTGTTCAGCCGAGAACCTCCCGCCGTGTCTGCAGAGGTTAAGCTGTTTAGTTTGCCAGATTAGACTAAAGCGCTTCAGAATTGGAAAAGCCAATTTTTAGTTGTCCTGCTGTCTGTACTCTTTGCCCTCCCGCCTCTCCCTCCCTCTGTGCCCCCCAACTAAAACTTAGTTTTATGTCCCATCATGGGAATGGAAATTTTATAAAGTGGCATTTCCTAAAGGGTGCCTGGAGGATTGGTTAAGGGCTGCAGATGACACACTCACCCTTGGGGATTCATGATCATTATTAGCATATTAAAAAGGCCCTGAAAAAGTCCTGCGGTCCAGAAACCTGTCTAACTGGAGTTCAGCCTTTACAAAACAACAGCAACAACAAAAAACCCCACAACACTCCTCAACAACATCTATTTAAATCCCACTTGAAGCTCATGTTTAATGAAATATGGTTAGGGAATAGTGTTCAAAAGCATTCAGATTTTTTCCCAGTACTATTGACCTAGCAAACCCATCCTCAGGATTTGCTAGGACGGTGGCTGCAGAAACGGAAGAGAGTCTGGGCTGACCTTGCTGATTTTGTCAGCTCCACATTAATTCCCCTTTCTCCCGGTAACAGCCTCCAAAATTTCTTTTTAGAAAATGAAATTTACCAGGTGAAACTGCGGCTGACCCCACCGGGTGGATTCACGGGTGGATGTGCGACCCAGATCTGATCAGAGAGGACAGGGGATCGTGATGGCCACGTGATTGCTTGGGGATTGGTCACATGACTCAAAATAGACCAATGGGGTTCAGCTCCCGTTCTGTAGCACCACTGGGAGAGAGGCGCCCTCCCCGTGGTGGCGCTGAAGCCGGCGGGAGACAAGCTGGAAGCCGTCTTTACCATCGCTTAGGGGAGAGTCTGCCGGAGCATGTAGCCAAAATAAGGATGAACGGGCTCTGTTGGGGAGAGTTAGATTCCTGGTAAAGTCACTTGAGTGCCTCAGTCTAGGCATGCCTGTCGTGCCTGAGGTTTTCTACCCCGCCTCCCAGAATTTTCCATTTTCTTCAGCCAACACCTCCTGTCCCCCTTTTTCCCCTAATACAATATAAGTTGTAAAAGAGCCCCGGATGATCCATAAAAGCGACATGGTAGCCTTTCCGAAAATGTCCATCAATGTTACTGTGGTAGTTGGAGGTTTTTATGGACCCCAGAAAAATCACATCCTTAGAGCTAATCCGCTCCTGTGGGTGTGAACCTGCTGAAGGTGGGAACTTTTGATGAGATTACTTCAGTAGGGTGGTCGCTTCATCCTTACTGGACGCCTTTATACATGGGATGACTGTGGAGAGATGGACGGAGAGAAACCCACGGGAGCTGAGAGAGGAAGCCAGAAGCGGGAAGCTGTAGCAATGAAACCTGGGGAGAGGCGAGAGGCCAGAGATGCCCTTGGGCCTTGCCGTTAACAGAGGAGTCCAGGGTCACTGGCAGCTGGTCCTCAGGGAGAAAGTGTCACTCGATGGTGCCTTGATTTGGACATTTTCACAGCCTCAGAACTGTCATCTTGCAAGCAAATACATCGCCATTGTAAAAGCCAACCCATTTCTGGACTATTGCATTTCGGCAGCTAGCAAAAGGAAACAGTTACCTTCTTGTTGCACTTTCCTTTCCAAATGTCTCTTTGGTCCATACCCCTTGAAGAGAATCTCCTCAGAATGAATAATCTTTGTTCCAGGAAATGTGTGAGATTTTTACTAGACAAAATTTTGGACGATTCGGTTGTGACGAATTTCTCTCTCTCCATTACGATCACTGCTACTTGCCTATATTTTTGCTCTGGATTACTCTGAAGTGACACCACCAACCATAATTGGCAGCCAGGTCACTGACTTTGCCCATTGCCTCACATTGACGGCAAAGGTTCTAAAAATGATGACGATGGCATAAATAATAAATGGAGTCATCCTAAACAGAAGTGTCATTACCTCAGGCATTCAGATTCTCAGGTCAACAATCTTCTACGACTCTATTCCGGGCTTCCCTATGCCTTAATGGATAAGTGAATGTAAACCAAAGACCCCGGAAGGTACAACGAGGAGGGCAGAGGAAGGGTTGTGGAGAATTTGAATTCCTGGGATCTCGGTGGAGGAAGGTAACTGTGACCTTAAAATGACACTATGACCGTGGCACCCTCTTTTGCCTGTGCATTGACCTGGTTTAACCACCCGCAGATGGCTGAACCTCAGAGGACGCATTTGGAAAGTCAGGGAGAAATGGAAATTCATGCAAAGAGTTTTTTGGCTTTGTACGCATCCTTGTGTAGGTGGCATGGGCCAAAAACCTTGTCACAAAAAATTTCCTTTTGAAACGGATGACATTGACTCTCCTCTTTCCAAGTGGCCCCTGCCAGCCATTCTCCAGCAACCCCTCCCTCAATGGCGCCTGGCCGGGGCTCAGAAGTGGTGACAGTGCAAACGCCACTGTCGCGGGCCTGAGACCGACGGCTTTGGCTGTGCTCGCCTGGCCTGCCGCCACCATCCAAACCTTGGGTGAAAACCCAGCTTAGGATTCGGCAGGAAAATATGCATTTTTATCTCTGGTGGTTGTGCTTCTTCCTTCAGGAGCCCCCACGATTCTGCCTTCCCTGAACATGTGGCAGGAAAAGAGGCGTCATTTAGAGTTCTTGTCTTCTAACCGTAAGATAGAGGCTGTCAGAGGATTGACACTTCAGTTGGGGAATTTATGTGACTGATGAACAAGGTTCTGTATGTAATTCAGAAATATTATTTAATAAATAGGCGTTTATGTGTAGTATAAAATGCAATATGTAGAGAAACTTTTTAAATGTTCATTCTTTGCTTTCTTCCTATGTTATGTGATTTAAAGAAATATATGAAATGTGAACAGATAATACATATATATATAGTTTATTTCCTACTTTTTAAAAAAAAGATTTATTTTTTATTTATTTCTCTCCCCTTCCCCTCCTCCACCCTGTTGTCTGCTCTCTGTGTCCATTTGCTGTGTGTTCTTCTGTGTCCGCTTGTATTCTTGTCAGCGGCACTGGGAATCTGTGTCTCTTTTTGTTGCGTCATCTTGCTGCGTCAGCTCTCTATGTGTGCGGTGTCACTCCTGGGCAGGCTGCCCTTTTTTGCACGGGTGGCTCTCCTCACAGGGCGCACTCCTTGCGCATGGGGCTCCCCTACATGGGGGGACACCCCTGCATGGCACGGCACTCCTTGCACGCATCAGCACTGTGCATGGGCCAGCTCACCATGTGGGTCAGGAGGTCCTGGGTTTGAACCTTGGACCTCCCATGTGGTAGGTGGATGCTCTATCAGTTGAGCCAAATCCTCTTCCCAGATAATACATATTAAAATCCTCTTTTTAATACTGAGGGATACTCTAGGAAACAAGAAGTAAAGAATCAGTGTGGTGTGTTTTTGTTTGTTTGTTTTTTTAGCTCCATTTGTCTTGTTTTCTTTCCTATCACCAGAGTAAGACAGTAAAATGTAGGTATTTAGATATACAGGCTCTAGAATGAGTCCAAGCTCTATCAACTACTAGCTGCGAGACTTTGGACAATGTATTTAGCCTCAGTTTTCCCATCTATAAACGGGCTTAAAATAATATCTACCTCATAGGGTGGTGGTGAGGAGTAAATGAAAGTCGATATAAGATACATACTAAAGAGTCTGGCGTGGAATACCCACTGATAAAAACTTGCTCATCTCACATGATAAAAGTTTTGTTGAGCTAATCCATTTTTTATTTAGTGTTCATTTTATTTGTGCATTCGCTTTCTCAGAAACTAATCAGAAGTATGAAAGATGTCATTTTCATTCTGCTTGAAGTCAAGTATGCCTTTTCTTGTGATGTGCAATTTTGTGGATTGAATTGTGTTCCCCAAAAGACATGTTCAAGTCCTAATCCCCAGACCTATGAATTTAGGATAAATGCACGTCACAGGAAAAGGTGTCGAGGCACAAATAAATAAGGTGGTTGAAGAAAGTTGCCAGTTGGGGAAAGGATTCATACACATGGAAAAACAAACGCTCTGAGTTAAAAAAAAAAAAAAAAAAGTTGACTTTTTTTCTTTTTTTAGATAAAGAAATGTCCAGGTCATGCACGGCAAGAAAAACTTGCTTTGTAAGTCGGTTTCATAAAATTTCTGCAAAGCGCTGAAGGAATTTTGAGTCAGGATACACTTGTTCTAATAAAAATAAATTAATAAATTTATAATGTTCAGACACCTATATTCAAAGGCCACTGGGCATTTTAATAGTAGATAAGGAAAAACCATTTAACGTGGTTTCCACCCGCCTTTTCCTATTACCCTAGGCAGCTGTGGCCAGGCTGAGAAGTGGCACTATGGGGAAGCTGCAGGTGCTGGATAAAAGAGTGATACTGTCCACACTTTAGCTCTCTTAAAAGTAAGTACAGAATGGTACTGGGCGACAACTTAATTTTTTCACCTTTTTGTCCTACCCTTAGGAAAAGGTAATCAAATCAGTAACGTGTATAATTCTGTTCTACTTGCTTGGCATATATTATTTATCACATTAAGAGAGACGCTGGGACAACCCCACACAGGCATCGGCCTCATTTATGCTATTGGCCACGTTTCTATCCATGAAGTAACTTTGGAGTTGCAAAGTCTATTAATTGAATCCTTGCCCTTTCGAGGGTCAGAGAATCCTTGGAAAAGCCGATGAAAGTTATGGACTCTTTCTCCTCAAATTACATGTTGGCATGTCGCACGTTCTTAGCCTCCCTATAGGTACATGGATGTCATCTTCACACTCTGAGGATGGTCCCTCACAGGCATGTGTCTCCACACTGCAAAGCAGTGACTACAAGAGGGAGCAAGAGTTAAAGAAAACACCACCTCAGAACAGATTGGTAACCCCTCTATCGCGTCAACTCTTACCACTTGCCTTTTCGTTCAATCTCTGGTATTTTCTTACACAAGAACCATGCAGCTGCATTTGCAGCAGAATTCCATCTCCCACATCTCAAGCAGCCTTTAAAACGAGCCACTCTCCATTATCAGGAAAAGTGTTACTTGTTTCCTCCTTAGACATTTCAACTTCAGAGTCTACCACTTGTCTCTGCTCTGTTCAGCCCCATTCTTCCCTTGGTTCAAACCGACTTCTGTATCTGCTCCTCTGTCCTCAATAGCAGACTGAGCTCTACTTCCTTTCTCTATTATCATCTCTTTTCAACAGAGGGCCAGAGTTGGTCAGTCATTATTTGATGAAGTTAATTGAATTAACTTCTGCTGTAGTCAGCCCCCTTTCTGAGTAAAATAACTGGATCCTAAGCATTTACTCACTTTGCATTCCTGACATAATATGTCAAAGGATAGGATTGGATATAAATCTCTATGGTTGCTTAAAAACATTTCATAATTTTTAATGTATATATATAGGTATGTATGTGCATGCATGTGTGTGTAGGTATTACCTAGTCCCAGCAAGTTTCCAAGGTGCTGATACACCCTGAAAGAAATGCAAATACTCAAACACACTTTTTTCTTTTTGGTACATATTCAAACATACAGAATCTTTTTTATTCTCATCGAGGAAGGCTTGTCCTATACTACATCAACTAGAGGCCACTAGCAAATTATTTGTCTGTTTTCAAGTTATCAAATATCCTAACTCAAGTTTTAAAATAGTTCAGAAGTTGTGCCTTCTTCATATACCCTAATACCAGACACATGAAGATAAGATGCGGCATATGACTAGTTACACTGAGATGACATTTAGGAGAGAGTTTGTGGCTCTCCACCACACTAGCTTCACCAGGCAGGGGCTCATCTGTGTCCTCCTCACCCCCTCCCAGCGCCCCACAATGCACTTGGCACATGTACCTTTGTCGAGCAAATGGACGTTTCTAATGACTGATATATAGGATGGACATAAAGGTTGAAAATATTACTACTGGTTGGAAGGAATTTGGAATTGGAGATGGAGTGTTAGTGGGTGGAATCAAGGTAAAACGTTAGAAAATGAGCTCAAGAAAGAAATGGTGACTGAGAAAGGGGAAAAGATTATTAACCTGGAATTGTTTTTGAAGGTCATGGAACTAATAAGGGGTATGATGAGACAACGAGCAGGTAATGGAAATATTTCACATTCATTGTATTTTAAAATATATGATTTTTTCCCATGATATGTTTCATATCATCCACTGTTTAGATTAGCACACATTTTACTGAATGAAATCAATCTTCGACTGACTTGTGTGTTTTTAAACATCCAAAGAAGCCCCGGGCTGAGATGTTAGCTGAAGCCACTGAGTAAACATGCTGAGCAAAACTGACCTTGTATGCCAGTAAGCCCACATGTTCAATATCTCCCCTCATCTTCAAATCTCATTTTCTTTGTGAAATTTATCAATATTAATCCACAGTTGAAGATTTGCAACTTCAACTGACATTCCTCTATCAGTTAGGAATGTATTGGGCTGCAGGTATTGAAAGACCTGACCTAAAGAATACAACTAGATGTCCAGAGGGAGATGTTGCTGGCACTGATTCAAAGGCAGTGATACCATCAGGCACCCAGGCTTCTTACCACCTTCCACTCTATCACCTGTATTTGTGGCCTCCATCTTCATGGCTGCAAGATGGCTGCTGTAGCTCCAGTCATTATATCTACATTCAAGGTGGGGAAAAGTACGTGTGTGTATGAGGAGGGAGGAATGGGAGAAGGCCCTGCCAGCTGCTTCATTAGCATATACTAAAACTTTCCCAGAGCCTGAGCTGACTTTCATGCATATCTCATTGGCAGATGGTTTGACATGGTTCTCCTTAGATGGGAAAATGGGTGAATAAGTGATCATCTCACCTAAGACTGGCCGCCCTGCTGCTCCAAACAACATTTGGGTCCAAATGACAAAGAGAGAAGCAGGGAATGGAGATAAGATGGGCAAACAATTAAGTTTGCCATAGTGACAAAAGATGATGATGGGAACCAGGAGATTGGAAGAAAACACGATGAATTTCTACTTTTTTGGTGTTAAAAGCCCATCTTATTTTCCTATAATTGCCTTGAGTAGGTGTTCTTGCCTGCCTGCTTACCTCAGGAGAACATTTAGTGAATAATGACTAAAGTTATGTTTAACAGTTTATATAACAATGAGTCAGAAATGTCCTTTGCAATTTTTGCATATTTGAATTTTAAATTTTATTTAAAAACATTAAATGTATTAAAATTGTACATAAACTCACTGGTTTGCACATATACAGTTTTGGAATGAAATTCCTGCATTTTTATTATGGACAGAATTGAGAAAATGGCACTATTTTATATGTAAAAGTGCTCAGGGGAAAATTAAAATTTTTTCTTACCATACATAAGTCAGAGAAATGGGGAAGAAATGGGAATAAGGGAAATAGAAATTGTTTAGCTAGCATAGGCTGAGAAGGGGAATGAAAGTTAGACTGGCACTAACAAAGACTGCAGTGGGAGAAGAAAGGACAGAAATAAAAAATGAGTTTTGAAGCTTTTCTTATTTTTTTAATTAAACTTTTTATTATGGAAAATTCCGAGCATCTAAAAATGTAGAAAGACTATTGCAACAAACTTGCATTTATCCATCACCCAGCTTCGACAGTGATCAACACATGGCCAACTTAAGTTTCATCTACATGCCCCCCCTCACATACCCCCACCCGCATTATTTTGAAGCATACCCCAGGCATGAGATATGACATATCACGTCATCCTTGAGTATATGAAATGAAAAAAATCTTTAAATATGTAGTTATCTTTGGAATCAGCTGGAGCTGAGTTCAAATTCTAGTCCTACCAGTAAAAGCTCATGCACCTTGTCATTCATTCACACAAAGCCTGTATGTTGTCTCTGGGAACTCAGAAGCCAATGTACACACTAAATAATTCCAAAGAGAGATGGATGCAATGAAGGAAATAAACAGGGTGCTGGAACAGAGAATAACAGCGAGGTCTCCTTTAAACCAGGTAGTTGGGGAGGGATAAGTCCTTCTCCACTCTCCTCCGGTTTCCTTGTCTGTAAACTGGGGACTATATCACCTGCCCCCTATGGCTCTTGAGAATCGGCTCAGACATGGGAAAATGCTTTACAAAGTCCTGATGTGTGGCTGGCTCTCAAAAAGAGAAAGTTATGATGATGATGATCTCTTTGATCCCAGCCCAGCAAGACAGTCCCATGGAGACTGCGATGGTTCAGCCTGCTTCCTTCTGACCAAAGATGCTTTTAGGTATGCTGGGCTGACTATCATAACTTTAGACAAGCACTGGCTCAAAACTCTGTCGCTGTAGTTTTATTCCTCCACAAGTCAGCTTGTTCTAGAACTCAGCTGACTTGTGGAACTGCCTCAGGAAAATGAGTTAGATGAGTCTGTCTTATTTTCTTCTTTCTTCCCAACTTCATGGGAAGGAACGAGTGTGCATTCATGAAATTTTTATGTTAAAAAAAATACTCGTTTTTTGTAAGAGCGAGTATTTGAGGAAGGCCACTTAAAAATCTTATATTAAATTTATTTTGAAAAAATCTTTTTTTGAGATGGCGTTTTACGGCTTCCATTTTGGCAGATGCTTAATTCTAATCCAAACAAAGTGTTACTGGCAGTCTATCAAAAAAGCGGAAAAATTCAGGTTGTGGGAATGGTGACTTTTCTGGGGTTTAACGATCTTTTTCATAATATTTTAGCAGATCAACTTTCATTCATATTAAACGTAAGCTTTGATCCAAACTCCATGTCATGAAGCAACAAACAGGGAGAGAAAAAAATTCAATATAGTCATTCACTTCCTTTAGGTTTGGCTAAATGCAAGGACAATCAGTCGATGTTGACCCAACTGTGCCAGTGTATGGCTGAGTAAATGTGAAGAATACAGGGCTCTTTCTGGAGGAACCACTAACCAGCTTAGCCATCCCTCTCTCCTTAATCCTCCACTGGAACAATAAGAAGACTGAGGATGGGCCTGCTTTAGGAATTGCCTGTTTTCCGTTCCCCTGGCCTGTTCATGAGATCATGACTGCATGTACCTTCACCTCGTGCTTTTAGCCAATTCCCATTACTTGATGGGGATTGCCCCACCCACTGGCTCCTGGGCCCATCGGTGCTGTTGGCCCAGCCAAGCACGAATCTCTCCGCCAGGGCTTCGCTGCCCTTTCATCCACTTCTTAGCTTCCCAGACTACCAGCTTTCAATCTTTCAACCTCTTTTAAAGCCTCGTCCACTTTCCCCAGGTACCTGGTCCAGGGAACGACGTGCCTTCCCTCTTCCCTCCAGCCTCCTCCTAAGGTAGAAGAGACCTGACCCGAGCCTCCTCTATCTTCTCTGACTTTCTCTATCACCCAGACTGGCATCTCAGCCTTTTCTGACGTAGACCTTCATAGAATTACGTTGTCTCTACTCTTGCCCTGTGTCCACCTTGGTTCCTATTGGGTCCCCCAAACGTGTTGTGTACGTCCTTCCTTTTCTGTGAAATCAATTCCCCTGTGCTCTCTGCATTTTCAAATTCTTCCCACCTGCGCTAGTTTTCTATTGTTGCTGTGGCAAATTACCATAAACTTATTGGCTGGAAAACAACACGAATTTATTATCTTACATTCTGGAGGTCAAAAGTTGGGCATGGTTCCACTGGGCTAAAATCAGGGCGTGTGTAAGCTGCATTCCTTTGTTGGAGGCTATAGGGGGGTATCCATTTCATGATTATTTGGCTGTAGGCAGATTCTGTTCCTTGTGGCTGTAGGACTGAGATCACCGTTTCATTGCTAGCTATAAACTGAGGGCTGTTCCTAGCTGTAGGAGGCTGCTGTACCCTTCAGCTTGTGGCTTACTTCCTCTGTAACCACAGACTTAGTCCTTTTCACATCATGTCTCCCTGACCCACAATTTTTTTTTTCAAACTTTATTTTTAAAGAAGTTTTAGATTACAGAAAAGTTATATAAAAAATATAGGGTATTCCCATATACCCCACCGCCTCCCCTTCCCACATTTTCCCCTATTAATAACATCTTACATTAGTGTGGTACATTTGTTACAATTGGTGAACAAATATTGAAGCATTGTTAACTAACTATGGTCTGTAGTTTACATTATGGTTTATATTTACACCACATGATTTTATAGGTTTTAACAAAAGTATAATGGCCTGTATTTGTCATTGAAATATCACTTGGAACAATTCCCATGCCTTAAAAATACCCTATGTTCTAGCTATTCATCCCTCTCTTTCCCCTCAGAACCTCTGACAACCACTATCTTTACATCCATGTTATAAGTTCTTTTGTTACTATAATAATAATAAGTCTACTTTGGTCCATGGTTGCATTCCCACTTTATGTTTGTTCTTCCTCAATTTTGAGGATTTGGGGATGGTGATGACTATTCTGCTTTAGATTGAGAGGGGGTTTAGATCTTATGGGGCAGATGGAAAGAACTGTTTTGCTTGCAGTTGTAGATACTCTGTTTTTTGGGATAGGCTTGTCCATCATCATCATTTTGTTAGTTGTCCTGGGCAAGTCCAATGAACTGGAGAGTAGGTGTTGGCTGAAACTCTGCTGCAATTCAGGGCACAAACAGCACATGAACAGACCAAAGATTTAAGTCTCTGGGACATATATTTAATAGGTAGAGGGCAATTATAGGCTCAAATAACAGGGGTACAAGAATTACGTGTAGGGAAATTATAAAATGAATCTAACACTCTTATATTGGGGAAATAGGTTATTATATATTCCAAGGTAATGCCCACTGATGGGGTGCTAATATCATGGGCTTGTGTGCCTTGCCTATGGAGTTTGGATATCTCTAGAGCCCTCAGGAGCACCTGTGTTTGAGGCTTTGTTTACTGTGGCAATTAGTGAGATCTGCCTGAGATGTGCAAAAGCATAACCTCTGGATTGACCCTTGACTCACTTTGAAATCTTTTAGCTATAAAAACTCTTTTGTATTTGTTTCCCCATTTTGGCCATGGTCTTTTTTCCAAATGCATTGCTGGTTGGTGCTTGGTAATAATCCTTTAGTGCCAGGGAGGCTCATCCTCGGGAGTCATGTCCCATACAGGGGAGAAGGTAGTGAGTTTATTTCCTGAGTTTGGCTTAGAGAGAGGCCACATTTCAGAAATAAGGAGGTTTTCAGGAGGTAACTCTTAGGCAACAGATATTATTAGACTTATTAGGTTAAGTTTCAATTTTATACAAATAAGGTTTGTAAGTATAGCATTAATATTAAGGCCTTGGTGTATTGGTCTGTTTTCTATTATTAGGCACTTCTTATGTACTCCAGAGATTCTTGCTTTGAGAAAGTAGCCAGACTCTCCAGGATGGGAATTTAATGGTTTTTGGTTAATGTATGTGATCCACAACTTTTAAGCACTCACAGGATTAGACTGGGTCCATCTAGACAATTTTAAAGGCCAGATAATTAACAGCCTCAAACTTAATTTGACTTTGCAATCTTAGTTCACCTTTGCCACATAATGCAACACATTCACAGGGTCTGAAGATTAAGGCATGGATATTTTTAAAGGGCAGTTAGTCTGCCCACCACACATACTTACATATTTATAAATAAAATTTTTCTTATTAAAACAATTATAATACATAGTCACTGTAAAAAAAATAACAATATAGAAAAAGAAAACCATTTTGATTTCAACCACCCAGAGACAACCAAGATTAACAACTATATGTACTTTCATGCTTTTATGCATTTTCTTATTTACAAAAATGACTTCATTCTCAACACAGTTGTTTGTAAACCTGTTTTCACTTAATTGAATATATTGAAAATATTTTTCCATGTTATTAAAAATTCCTTTACAACATTAATTTTAGAGATCTATAGTATTCTATTGTTTGAAGTGCTGTAATTTGATTAGCCAATCTCCTTTATGGTTTTCATTTTTTTTATTGCTATAAAAATTGCTAAAATAAACATATATCAATCCTTTATCCATATAAGCCTGTGTCACCTTCCCTGTCCCTTTAGTTGACAGGGAGACTTCTTTATCTGAGTTTCTTTGATACTCAAAGAAGTCCCCTATGGACTGATACATTCATTCATTCATTCATTCATTCATCATTCAATATTCATCGAATGCCCACTCTGTTCATGGCATTCAGCTGGGCCTTAATCAAGGAGGCCTGTTTGCTGTTTTCTGTATCCCTCCTCTAGCTCTATGCTTACAATCATATAGAACTGATCTCTGATAATAATCAATAAACAGATGATGAATGAGTGAATGACTTTACCTCTTTCTTCACCTGAGTGAAGCCTATCTATAATCTTTTGCTCCTCTTCTCTGGTAGAAAGCATCCTCTTTTCATCCATCCTTTTAGGCTCTATGTCCTCCTTGTCTGCACTTATTTCTTTTCTTTGTCTTGTGCTCTTTCTCAATGGACTCTACTTTTTCTCTGGTTTTTGACCATTCACAGATCTTTCCAATATGGTGAATAGGAAAACAACATTCACCTGATGCCAATGTAACCTTTTTTTAAAAAAATTCAGAATTTATTTCAAATTAAAGAAATAAAGTAACAGACAAAAGACAACAAGTTATGGGAGCATTACTCTGAAAAAATTCCACACAGGCACTTTTATCTCATTGAATCCTAAAAATAAACTCAGTTGTTCCTCCAGTGTTCAGAAAGATACACAGATGAGCACAGACCAGTTAAATGACATGACCAAGGTCTCCTTATTAATGAAGAAATGAAGAAGAGAAAAAATGCTTAATCATATTCATAACTCCTAAACCCAAACCCCATATTCATTTTTTACCTTTAGCATTGATATAGTACCTTCTTTGCTACAAAAATATTACAATATTATTCTTAACTATAGTTTATGTTACATTAGTTATATTTCCCTATGTATCACCATATTCTTAACTCCTTGTAGTAGAATATTCCTGTATTTGTATTATCAACTACAGTCCTCATCTACTGCCAAATCATTGTTATACATTCTCTATATTATCCTCCAGTTGTCCTCCAACTAACTTACTTTTTTATTTTATTATTTTTTTAAAGATTTATTTTTTTATTTATTTCTCTCCCCTTCCCTCCCCCCACCCCCAGTTGTCTGTTAGCTGTGTCCATTCGCTGTGTGTTCTTCTGTGACTGCTTCTATCCTTATCAGCGGCACTGGGAATCTGTGTTTCTTTTTGTTGCGTCATCTTGCTGTGTCAGCTCTCTGTGTGTGCGGCGCCATTCTTGGGCAGGCTGCATTTTCTTTCGTGCTGGGCGGCTCTCCTTACTAGGAGCACTCTTTGCGCGTGGGGCTCCCCTACACGGGGGTGTCCCTGCGTGGCAGGGCACTCCTTGCGTGCATCAGCCCTGCACATGAGCCAGCTCCACATGGGTCAAGGAGGCCCGGGGTTTGAACCACGGACCTCTCTTGTGGTAGGCGGACGCCCTATCCATTGGGCCAAGTCTGCTTCCCCCAACTAACTTTAACCTCCCTAGACTACCCATTTCAGCCACAATCACATCCATAAATCAAGTGTTATTACACTCATTCTAATGTGCTATCATCAACCCCATCCATTACTACATATTTACAGTTGAACTTATTAAACATTCTATATACATCCAACAACAGCATCCCTTTCTCAACCCATATTCTGTTTCCTACCAACCTACACTCCATAGTCCAACTCCTTTAAGTCTACTCATTGTATTTAATTCATATTAGTGAGACCATGCAATATTTGTCCTTTTGTGTCTAGCTTATTTCACTCAACATAATGTCCTCCAGGTTCCTCCATTGCATGTCGGCTTCCCTAATTCATTTCTTCTTATAGCTGAATATTTATATATTTATATTTAGCTGTTCATCTGTTGACGGACACTTAGGTTGTTTCCATCTTTTAGCAATTGTGAATAATACCTCTGTGAACACTGGTGTACAAATATATCTGTTCACGTCCTTGCTTTCAGATCTTCTGAATATATTCTTAGTAGCAGACTGCCAGATTATATGGCAGATCTATATTTAGAGGAAGTGCTAAACTATCTTCCACAGAGGCTGCACCATTTTACACTCCCACCAACAGTGAGGGAATGTTCCTATTTCTCCATATCCTCTCCAGAAAGGATGATATAATCTTCAGTAATCATTGGAAATAATTTTCAATATCTTACTTTCCACATTTCTCCTGCTTTGACTTCTTATAGTCTAAATCTCCCCCTCATCATTCTATGGAGACCTTATTCCTGTAGGCCACACATGGCTTCTTTTTGCCTAGTCTGATCAGTTCCCACTCCATCCCTGCAGCTGAAAGAGCCTCGAAAAAACACAACCAGCTGACTTGTTTCCTTTGACTTCTTGACTATGACCCTCCTCACATAGACCCTTAATGCGATCTGTTGTCATATGGTGCTCTCCTTGCTATTCTCACTTGCTACTAGATGCTTCTCCACACCTTCTATCTCCAGAAACCTCTAACACCTCCTCTCCCATTTTTAATTTTAGCCGATGACTTAGATCCAATTTGCCTAAGAAAATAGGAACAAGAGAGAACAACTCCCAGAGACTCCCATCACCTTCTGCCCTTATAGATTATCCAAGCTCCTTTCTAAAGCCAGTCCTTCTACTGTGCATTGTTAAAATAAACACATATCAATCTAGGCAAGGCCAGCACTTCGGCAATCTCCCCTCCTCTGCTGGATCATTCCCATTGGTACATAGATATGCTGTTGTTTCTCTCAACTTAAAATAGGCAAATGAACAAATGAATATTCTCTTAACCTTACTTCTTCTGCCAGCCCCATTTCTCAGCATCCCTTGCAGCATAACTTCCTAAGAGAGTTAGCTAAACTTACCCTCTCCAGTTCCTCTACCCATTCTCTTCCCTCCTCTAGGCCAATGACACCATCGTGCAGTGAAATCTAATTGTCAATTCTCAGTCTCCATCTCAGCTGACTGAACATGGACACTGATTGAATGCTCTCTTTCTTGGAACGTGTTTTCCACTTGGTCTCCATCACACTATGCTCTCTTGGTTTTCCTCCTACCTGACTGATTGCCCTATGCAAGCTGGTCTTCTTTTCTGTCTCTTAAAGTGGGATTTCCCCAGGACTCAGTCCTTGGTCTCATTCTCTATTTATACTCACTCCTTAATGGTCACATCAAGTCTCCTGGCTTTAAATGCTACCCAGATGCCCTGACTGCCAAATGTGTAACTTTAACCAATCCTGCCTCCTTGAGTCCCAACTCAGATGTTCCACTATGTATTTGAAATCTTCATGTAATATGAATGTCAAACCTAACAACTTAAAACCAAGTTCCTGCTCACCTGAGTCTTTCCCATCTCACTTGATGGCAACATCAAGGCTAGATTTGAGTGACGCAGTGAGGCACTCAGATACCAAATTTAGTAAGGCACTAAAAACCCAGTATCAATATAAATATTTATTGACATCTTAAAAACATAAAAAAATCAGTGTATATCTTTGCCCAGATGATGTTTGACAAGGTTACCAAGTCCACTCAATAGGGAAAGAATAGTCTCTTCAGCAAATGGGAGAATTGGATATCAATATGCAAAAGAATGAAAGAGGCCCCCTATCTCACATCATATACAAAAATTAACTCAAAATGGATCAAAGATCTAAATATAAGAACCAGGAATATAAAGCTCATAGGAAAAATGTAGGGAAATGTGACAGTTTGAAGCTTCTTGTGGATCCCAGAAAAGATCATAATCTTGGAGCTAACCATTCCTGTAGGTATGGGACCCTTGGATTGGATTGGATTGGATTCAAATTGTAAGGCTTTTGATTGAATTTCTTCAGTGAGCCATGACCCAGGGTGGGTCTTGGTCCTCTTGTTGGAATTTTTTATAAACAAAGACAAACAGAAAAAAAGTTGGAGAGAAAGAGAAACCCTGAGAGGTTGAGAGGGAGGTCCAAGAGGCTGGAATCAGCAGAACACAGGCTCAGAAAGAGGCCCCTGAGAGTCTCAAAGAGAGGAGGTCTAGAAGAGAGGGGGGAAACAAGCCATGTGCCTGATCACCCACTGCTGAGTTTGGAGAGGAAGTAAGCTCGGAGAAGAAGGCAGAGACCCATTCCTGCGGATGCCTTCACGTGTCTTGCTGCATGTAAGGTGTCCAGGATCATCAGCAGCTGAACTTTGGGGAGATTGCATCTCTGATAGTGCATTGATTTGGATACTCTCATGGCCTCAGAATGTAAGCCTTTAACTTAATAAATTTCCATTATAAAGGCCAGCACACTTCTGGTACATTGCTTCCAGCAGCCTTTAGTTAACTAAAACGGGACCCTGTGTTAGGCAATGGCTTTTTTGACTTTCAACCCAAAGCACAAGCTACAAAAGAAAAAAATAGATGAATGGGACTTCGTCAAAATTAAAAACTTTTGTGCCTCAAGGGACCTTGTCATGAATGTGAAGAGATAACCTACTCAATGGGAGAAAATATTTGGAAGCCATCTACCTATCTGATACGGTTTAATATCCAGAATACATAAATAAATCTTACATTTTATGAGTGAAAAAGCAAACAGCCCAATTAAATAATGGGCAAAAGACTTGAACAGACATTTTTCCAAAGAGGATATACAAATGGCTCAAAAGCACATTAAAAGATGCTCAACATCATTCGCTTTCAGGGAAATGCAAATCAAAATCACAATGAGATACCATTTCATACTCACTAGAATGGGTATTATTAGAAAAACAGAAAATTACAAGTGTTGGAGACATAGGAACACTAATTCTTTGCTGGTAGGAATGTCAAATGGTGTAGCCACTGTGGAAGACACTGGCAGTTCCTCAGAAAGCTAAGTTGAGAATTACCTTATGACCCAGCAATTCCTCACTAGGTATATACCCCAAAGAATTGAAAGTAGGGACTTGAACAGATATTTTCACACCCACATTCACAACAGCATTATTCACAATTGCTGAAGATGGAAACAACTCAAGTGCCCATCAACTAATGAATGGATAAACAAAATGTGGTATATACATACAGTAGAATTTTATGCAGCTTTAGAAAGGGCTAAAGTTGCACGTTTAAATAGCTTAGTCAGGGGAGGCCTCATTGAGCTGGTGACTTACCAGCTAAGACTTGGAGAAGGAGGCGAGAGGGTGTTCCATAAAGTTATTTGGGAGAAGAGGGTTCCAGAAAGAGAAATGAGCCCATGCAAAAGCAGATTACTTTTACAGGCCTAGTTACCTGTCCATTTGAGTGCTACCTCCTGTGGGCAACAGGGTGTCTGTCCTCTTTGGTGTCTGACTCTGGCCTTTTTTCCCCAGGGCCTTTATGCCAGGGCTCAAGCTCTCCATCAGTAGATCCATCCTGGTTTCTCCCTCAACGGCTAAGGAGGTAGGGAGGTGACCCCCCACGTCCCTCAGAGTGAGACATCTACAAGACAAACAGTCCTTTCTCTTGCTAATATTGACCAGCTCTTATAACTCTGGTACATTGTTATGCTAACAGAGTCTTAACGAAGCCTGATAAGCTTGTGCCCTTTTAAACCTAATCAGTGTGCCCCCCCCACCCCCCTCCCCCCAGCCTGGCTTTAGGAAGTTAGGGTAAGCATCCACAAAAGAGCGTGAGAACTGGAGAAAGGTCTAGCCAGCCCCTCCATGCTGAAAAGGAATATTTATTGTGAAGCCTGTCATTGACTTACACAGTTGTTCTGCTACTTTCACAGGAATGACTTTTATTATAAACTCGACTTTTAGTACTCCCGGCCCGTGGATTTTTGTGAATTCGTGATTCCTTTCAATTTGGGTAAGTCTGATTTGCCCTCTACCTTTCACTATCCCAGTTGAGATGAAAAGGGCATTCCTAAGACCGGGAAGATCAGAGACAAAGGCAGTCCGAGTGGTGAGTAGTAAATACAGCCTTCTGAGGCTACCTGGATGAGATCAGCCCAGACCCTTCCCCGGAGCCAGGGGAGTGCAGGACTGAAACCAGTGTCAAGACTCAGCCCAAATTTCAATGAGAAGACAGAAGCAGCTCTTTTATTATAGCCCAACAGTTATGACAAATGAAGACAAAGCCAAGAAGAGATAATGAAAAATTTTGAATTATTGCCTTTGGATCTCATATTTCTGAGACTCTCGAATTAATATAGCAAAGCAAGTCTGAAGATAAAAAGCCAGAAGTTTTAGCAAATACATTATGTCTGGCAGAATGTCTACACTGAACGAACTCCAAGCCCGAATGGTAGATAGGATTTTGTATAAGAAGTGGCATGGATTTTTCTAGGAGGTCTTAAGTTGCTTAGCTCTTCATTTTAAGCCAAAATGTTGGACTGTTTCTTCACTTTTCCTATTGGTCTTTTTATTTATTTATTTTTTTCTTTATTTCTGGTTGAGCCACATTTACTTTCTGGAGGAGGCAGGGAGTTCTTCTACAGGTCTCGAGAATGTTAGGCATGGAAGAAAAATGAATTTAAGTCCAACCCTTTAGTAACAGAGTGCCTAGAAAATAGCATTTAAGTATTTATCTGGGCAAAAAGTTAAACTTGTGGAAGGGTTAGACATTATGTGACTTATGAAATATATGCAGTAGATGGAGAAATGCTCTAATTTTACATTTCAGTTGTTTCAAAGGCCAGTTTTAATCTGCACTAAATTCTGGATTTATTCTGTTTATTCATTGCTAAAAAATTAAGAATATTATTTTCTTTGCCATCTAAGTCTCATATACAAGTCATCACAATTATAGAGATAGCCATTTGTATATACAGTGTGACAACAAAATATTAAATACTGTTAAAAATATGAAATTATACTTTTGCTGGAGGATTTAGAATTTACATCCAGTAGACATGGAAGCATTCTTGATTTTGAAAGATATCTTCTTCCAGCTATGTTTTTATATACTGATATGTGGAGGAAATAAATTATTTCCATGTGTTTAAATGCCTTCCTCTTCATGTTTGTACTTTTATATAAAATAGTAAAATATAGTTGTTTATAATTATCTAATTTCTGAATGCTGTCATTAGCTCCCTGTTGGAAAACTACTTATTAGCATCAACACAATAAACAAGCATACTGAAGGCATGCAATCACTTGATACCTTGAAAGTAAAGTTAAGGCCATGACTGAGTTTTCCAAGACTATCTACTGAGTGAAGCTGGGGAGGAAAAAGGCACAATAGCTTTGTTTTGATGAAATATCCTTTCTTGTACCTAGTACTATGGTTATACAATAGATTAATTCAACACATACACAGGAGCTTGTAGCTCTTAAAGAAATTGTTCCATTGCTAAGTTCCCCAAAGAGACTTCTGCAGTAAATGCTGTCAAATATGTATTAAAAATAATGCATAAATCAATTCTAACCTTTAATAAGTCCTTTTAGGTGATGACAAACTCAAAGATATTTAGTCCCTGGTACTATACTCTTATTGGACTTGCAAAACAAACTAACATAAAAATTTTACTAAAATGAAATGAAATTGTAATGTGAAAATGACAATCTATTTTCCCCATCTCCTTTCTTTTCCCAAGCTTAACTTTGAAATATTTTCTTTCTTTCTTCTTCTTTTTCTCTCTGATAGTCTCCCATCTAAAAGGATAGCATCTTTCCTTCATTTTAATATTCTCTCATAGTCTGATATGGAAATAATAATATCTTAGGTTTTAAAGCCAAACTATGATGTGATTGAGTTAGAAATTCGCTTGTTAAACATGACCTTTAAAAGAATTTAAATGTGCATTTGGAGTGGTGTTTTTGTCGTATGCCACATGCTTTCCATGAACAACAGAGCAGCTAAATAAACCCGAATGAATTTAATTTCTTCCAGTGCTCATGCATTTCTAAATAAATTATATCTACCGTGTACTTACTTTGCCACTCTTGTCCGTGAGCTCACCCAGCCCAATGTAGAGCAGACATTTGCAGAAAGGGGTGTGAAATCTAGAGCAAGTTTCAGGAGAAGCAGTTGGCTTGTTTTCCTCAAGGCATTAAAAACTTGGCCTTTTGCCACGTTTTTGGACACTTGGTTCTTTATGAAGCTCACTTCCCGCCCCGCTGAGCTCTGTCCTTCCCTCCTCTTCCCTGCCCTTCCAGAGCCACTTAGAAAGAAGAACATACACCCAGTAGACAGAGGGTAGGGTAAACTGGTCGTTAACGTGTAGGCATTACAATGGCAGAGCTGTCACTCTTTAGGCTGTACACATTACTAAGCTACTTTCCAGAGAGTTATGTAAAGAGTTGCTAAGGTTTCCTGAAGATTCCCCTACCGTGTTGACTGCACAGGCATTTTGAAAGGGGCAGGTTGAGACGTGTGTGGGCACCTCGCTCTTTATGAGCGGAGCAGTTTGCTGTGAAAGCTGTCATTTTTCCCCTGGGTGTGTAGAACCAGTTTCTCCAGCATGCCGGGCCACGAAGCTGAGGCTGATCCAAAAAGGAGGGGCTGGTGAAGGGGCTGCAGAGAAAGCCAGGTTTCGAATGCGGGGATGAGAAAAAGGAAAGGAGAGAAATGACTCTCTGTCCGACGTTCTCTCAGTTATCCGTGGTTCCAAAGGGTGGAACCATTTTCTCTCTCCATTCCATAGGGTGGGAGGGAAATATGGGCACTTAGCTCTCCTGCAGGGAAGCAGGATTTATTCACAGCTCCTGGCCGGACCGAGTTTGGCCTGCCCTTGATCACTGGGAATCCTTGGCAAGGGGCTCGACTGGCTTTCCCGGGTTGACTTTCCACGTTGATATATTAAATTTCTTTAAGAAGGCTCTCAAAATGATCGAATCAGAATAAAAATGCCTTTTCTTAGACTGTAAAAAGATCTGAAGCAGCCCTGTAAAAGGATCCCCTTTTGGATTTTTAAAAGGTGTGTAGTTGTACTTTGCCCTCTGTGTAGGGACTATTACTGTGCTATCAACCTAGGACAAGAAAATGTAATTTAAACGGGAAAAAACATTATGAACTGGTTTCTCGGTTGCCTGAGAAGTAGAAGCAGTCAGTAGGTCTGCTTCCACAAATGTGAATGTTAAGACAACTTTTTGTAATGCTGCATAAAGGCAGACTGGGCTAGGCATTGATCAGGAAATGGGGTTGCAAATTACTGCTCTGGCAGGAATACATCAGTGCCACCCTGCAAAACAGAGGAGCCAGATCAGAGAGTGGTTGTTGTTTTTCTTGAATTCTTTCTTAATACATCTGTTTTTTTTAAAAAAATGATTCTGACTGTCAACTGGGATTATTAGGCTGCATAATGATATTTTTTATGTCCAAACACATGAATAAAATTACTTTCTCACCACGTATATTATGGTTATACATGCTTTCTGAAAGTAAATTAACATAGAAATAAATCTGTGATGTCAAGAATATGCATTAACCTGTTTGGGCCTTATAAATATGTAAAAATGGCACCTACCTCTTTGCTTCTCTGTGGTAGTGCAATATCTCATGCGGAATCTAGAACTGGGCATTTTGTATATTAGAGGACACAATTGCATTTACTCAACCGCACTTAATGATTTTTTTTTTAATAGCATGAATTCAGTGTTGTACCTGGTGTTCTGAGGCATACGATGGAAGATGAGCTACCATGTGATCCTATCTTCATGTAGCTTATCATTTGGATTTAGATTTTACAAAACCATTTTTGTCTGGACTACTCCATCAGACCCTACCTCAGTTTTTATGGTCCTTCCAAGATGCTCTTTATACTATCTGCTTCTTTCTTGCTAGACTTCCTCCCTCTTCCCCTCTCCTTAGGGCACCTAAGATCCTTGATGAGCCATCCCACTTAGCACTCTCACTCCACCCAAAGCCCGCACGTGTCCTGCCCACACCCCTCCACGTTGTCATGATGCTACTCCGCTCCTGCACTGCCTTCCCACACCCAGTCCCATTATCCTGGGAAAAGTCCTCCTCATCGTTAGGGTGTCTGCTCAGACCCGTCTCTTTTGTGAACGAAACTGTAATGGTTCACTTTGTGTGTCAGCCTGGCCAGGTCATGGAGTCCAGTTGTTTGGTCAGACACTAGCCTAGATGTTGCTGTAAAGGTATTTTGTAGATGTGGTTGACATCTCTAGTCAGTTGGCATTAAGCCATGGCACTGATTCTCAGCCTTAGGGGCAAAAACAGGTTTCCAGGAAAGAAGAAATTTTGCCTGAAGACTGCAGCATCGACCCCTGCCTGAGTTTCCAGCCTGCCTTCCTCCTCTACACATTTTGGACTTACCCACACCCCCAAAACTTAAAAGCCAATTCTTTAAAATAAATCTCCTATATATCCCATTGGTTCTGTTTCCCTGGAGACTGATACATAGATCTTCACTGTTCTCTCCCCTCTCCAGTAGGGCTCCATCTTCTTATCCTTGTCCCATTCTGTAGTTACACCTCCAAGAGCTCAGAATGTGTTTTATGTGCATCTTTGGTGTACTTGTCAGTATCCTTGACTGGCCTGAGAGCTCTCGGTGGGCAGGGATTTTGTCTTATTCATCTTTGCACCACCACCACATAGCACACTGGTGTAGACATCTGACATATGTTTGCTGAATGTCTAGTACTTTTGGCACATGCAAAGTGATGTACGAACACCACTAGGTCTGCAGCTGATTTTCTAGGATCACTAAAACTGGAAAAACCTTGCTGAACTCAAAATACCTAAATTGGTTCAGTCTGAATCAGCCAAGACTAAGTTGGTTCTGCCTCCATCATCCTTCAGACAAGACTGCTTCTCTCCTTCTCTTCCTGCCTTTTTTTTACCTTCATCTACTGATGAATTAAGAGAACACAAGCCACATAAACCAACCCACCTCTTCTTCCCTCTTAGAGCTCTATGATGCTTCTGTCTTCCTTAGAATAGAATGGATGGCTATGAGGTCCTGTGTGATCTGGTCACGCCAACCTCCACTACCTCTGCTGTGTGTGCCACCTCCTCCGCACTCTGTTCCAGACACAGGATCTCTTTTGGTTCCTAGAACATCCCAAACTTTCTTCTGCTGGGGGCCTTCACATCTGCAGTTCCACCTGCTGAAACACTCTCCTTGCCCCCCCCCCCCTTTATTTTTCCTGTATGGTGGGCTCCTCATCTTTCAGGTGTCAGCTTAAACATCTCCTTCTCAAAGAGGCTTTCCCAAACCACCCCATCTAAGGTAGATCCCCAGTACCCCCTGCCTCTTTCCTTTAGCACTGCGTCATATTTTGGTCCTTCGTAGCAGAATCATAAGTGGCAATTAATTTATTCTTATTTACTTGTTTATTTACTTGTTCACTGTCCAACTCCTCCTAAAGTCTATGCTCCCTGAGAAAAAGGACAACGTCTCTTTTTAGTCCTGCCGTGTCCTCCAAAATCTACCATTGTACCTGGCACAGTCACCTGGCATGTGATGAATGATCAATAAGTATTTCTTGAATGTTGAGTGAATGATCATCCCAACGCGAGCATGTAAAAGGGCTTCTCTTTTCATAGATTCTCCCAACAAGGCAAATAAATACAGGTACAAAGTGGTAAAATGAATTTAGGTGTGCTGCTTGCTCAGGCCTCAACAATTTTGATTTGTTCTTGTTTTCATGACAATTTGGTTGGGTAATATAACACTTATTTGGTATCTTTCCTTCCTATTTCAAGCATGTATGCATATCCAACCTCTTGCTTATGGTTTTGTGAGGTTATTCACTCCTCTCTCTGTCCACACAAACACATATTAACAATGCACAACTCACACCCTACATTCACAGAAAGATCTGAACTGCCTAAACTAAACCTGATATTTCTTCATGAGACCTTTTAGTGCTATTTTAAAGAGAGAGCTTAAGGAATATCCTGGACTGTGAAGAAGAGGTCTGTTGATCTACTTGTTGGAATGCTCTTTCCATCTTTCAAACAGTGAGCTCTACAAAGAAAGCACAACGTATTGATCCTGATGCATTAACAGTAAGAATATTTTCATATCCCTAAGCTCTGTTTACATAAACAGTGTATTATATCAAGTATATGAATTCTGGGAAATATGCAAGTATGCATACACATTCTGATTTAGGGCACTTTGTTCTTTCCTTTCAGTCCAAATTCTTTGCATTCTCTCAATTACCCAGTTATTTTTTTCAGGACATATTTCAGATACCTCTAACCTCTCTCAGGTCATTCAAGACTAAGAGAGGTTCAGAACTCAAATTATCTGGCAGCTACTTGATTCATGTTGCTCTGCCCTAAAAATGCCTTTCTGCTGTTAAAGTCATCCAGTAAAACAACAGCAGAATCAATACAATTGCTAAAAATACATTTTAAAAATCCGGGATTTTGGATCCTGCAAGATCCAGTCTTTTGGGGAAAGAAACATTGATGTAGATCATCCTCTAGTGACCTCACAACCAACTCCATGAGTTTTGCTGGGAATTAAAGGTGATTCTTGGAGCAAACACATTATTGAACGGCTGTAGCATTTGAAGCAGCTTGAGTAGGATAAACAACACCAACCCCCAAACTCAAAACCCAAAGCAACCCAGGCCATGCAACATGCCCAGTAAACACAGCTCAGCTGTTTCCGAATGTCAGAGAACACCTGCCCACACCGGGGGCTGGCACAGGTGCCCAGCTCTCATTAATGAGGATTTTGTCTTACAGGCTTTGCCTCGTGATTCTCATGCCTTTCCAAACGCCTCCCACAAATATCTGTTTTTTTTTTTAAATTAATTATTTATTTTTAAAAATTACATTAAAAAAAATATGAGGTCCCATTCAACCCCACCGCCCCCGCCCCGCACTCCCCCCACAGCAACACTCTCTCCCATCATCATGACACATCCATTGCACCTGGAAAGTTAATCTATGAGCATCACTGCACCCCATAGTCAATGGTCCACATCATAGCCCAGACTCTCTCACGTTCCATCCAGTGGGCCCTGGGGGGATCTACAGTGTCCCGTAATTGTCCGTGAAGCACTATCCAGGACAACTCCACGTCCCGAAAACGCCTCCACATCTCATCTCTTCCTCCCATTCCCCACACCCAGCAGCCCCCATGGCTACCGTTCCCACACCCATTCCACATTTTCTCTGTGGACATTGGATTGGTTGTGTCCATTGCACACCTATGTCAAGTGAGGGCTTAGATTCCACATGGATACTGGATGCACTCCTCCCACTTCTAGTTGTAGACACTCTAGGCTCCATGTTGTGGTGGTTGACCTTCTTCAACTCCATGTTAGCTGAGTGGAGTAAGTCCAATAAATCAAAGTGTAGGAGCTGAAGTCTGTTGAGGCTCGGGGCCTGGGTGTCATATTATCAGTCCAGAGATTCAAATCCCCTACATATATCTTAAACCCAGCACCAACTACAATTCCAATAAAGTAGCATGCAAATCTTGTGAAAAGAGATCCCCTCTGAGTCCAATTCCATCACGCAGAAACACCAGCTCCAAAGAAGGGCCATCTGTCATGGCAGTGAACCCCTTCTACCATGACCATAGAACCCGTGGGTCTCTTTATCCCTCAAAAGAACCAATACCTGGGGTTGTATCTACCTTATCTGTCTCTTAGACTCTGTTCAGTTGTACATAGGGGTATTCCTTCTGACAACCTCCAGACTCTTTTTTAGAGACTCACAGCCTTATAATCTCATTTCTCCTTTCCATTTCCCCCTTACATTAGGTCAAACCGCTTCCCGAAGTCATGTTATTATATGTAGACAGGTATATTCTGCTGTTCTGCATTGAATCTTTAATTCAAGGTCATTTTCTAGTTGCTTCTTCAGCTGGTATGTGGTAGTGATCCCTCGGTGCCAGGGAGGCTCATCCCCGGGTGTCGTGTCCCACGCTGGGGGGAATGCATTGCATCTACATGCTGAGTTTGGCTGTGAGAGTGGCCACATTTGAGTAACATGAAGGCTGTCAGGAGGAAACCCCCAGGCACAATGCTACTCCAGACCTTGTTCTTTCTGCAGGTGTATAGGCTTAAAAGTGTAGCCATTAGTATCAAGAGCCCACTGTTGGGCCCTCCTTCCTTCCTGGTTCTTGCCGTTGCACCTGGAGGATTGCCGCTGCTCTCCCAGGGCCCACAACAGTGACCCCCCGGCCAGGAGCCCAGTACCCCCCCAGCTGTTGTTTTTAATTGTTTCCACTATGAGTATATATAGACATTACCATATACCCTGGGCATATGCCCTGTGTAACTCCCTGTCAACCATATATATCCTGTCAATAACATCCCATATCAGTATTCCTCCACTGCCATTGTTGAACCACTCTGTGATCCAAAACTTCCCGTAAAGTGAATCCCAACATAATGTCAGCTTCAGAAGAGTCTTAGATCACCGAAATTCATATATACAATATACAGTATTTCCCCAGATCCACCATAAAACCTTTTCCCTTCCACAGCAATAATCTTTTAACTTATTCATATCATATTTCCTGAAACTGATGTACAGATTCCGAAACTATAGTTTTCAAACAAGGTGGCATTTGTGCTTACTATGTGGTCCATACTTCAGGTTGTACAGTTTTCTAAATTTTTTAGTTATCCTATGTTTTGTCTTATGGTTTTCATTATTAGTCTGTCGTCCCCTATATGTTTTTGGTGTAATATTAGCTGTTTTATATTCATCCTCGTGTACTCTCACATAACTCCTCTCTTGCCCCCTTATTTACCTTTGTTCCATCCATTGCACATCCATTTTCCCCTCCCCTTAGGGCCCACAACGCCTGCCAATCTAATGCCCTGGGAGCCGTCCTTTCTCACGAGAGATACAGTTCTCTCTATTCGACGGCATTAGTCTTCCCCAGGATATGGGTCCACCCCACCCAATGGTAGAACCCACCTTGGCAAAATGAGCCTTCAGCTATTCCCTCTGGAGTCCGTCCCGCATCAGACCATACCCCCTGAGCGTCCTAACCAGGTGTCCCTCCTATTTATACTTTGATACGTTTTACTCAACATTTAGTTCTCAACGAACTTCTGACACTCTCCCATGTTCGTATGTTGCCCCTCCCTCCCACCTATTTCTTGGACCATATTACCCCTCTTCCCATCCCCAGCCCCCCTCAAACCCAGAAAACCCCACCCAAAGGTAATCCCTTGCCCCCATTTTGTCCCTTCTTTGTGCTCATACTTACCGCCAGCTCATCACAGATTCCACCCCTGCAGACATTAACTCACATCCTTCCTCCACCCCCCGATTTCCTGTAAGCCACTTTTCCAGACTCTAGCTCTCTGAGGCAGTTAACTTATTTCATATCATTGAGGTCATATAGTATTTGTCCTTCAATGCCTGGGTTGCTTCACTCAACATAAGATTCTGAAGATTCATCCATGTTATCACGTGCGATTGTAGTGTATTGGTTCTTACAGCTGAGTAGTATTCCATTGTGTGTATATACCACATTTTATTGATCCACTCATCTGTTGATGGACATTTGGATTGATTCCAACTTTTGGTGATAGTGAACAATGCTGCTATGAACATTGGTGTACATATATCGGTTTGTGTCCTTGTTTTCAGATCTGATGGGTATATACCCAGCAGTGGTATTGCTGGGTCATATGGCAAATCTATGGTTAGTTTTTTGAGAAACTGCCAAACTGTCCTCCAGAATGGTTGGATCCTTCTGCATTCCCACCAGCAATGGATGAGTGTTCCCCTTTCTTCACATCCTCTCCAGCATTTGTATTCTACTGTTTTTTTCATGGCTGCCAATCTTATGGGAGTAAGATGGTATCTCATTGTAGTTTTGATTTGCATTTCCCTGATAGCTAGAGATTTGGAGCATTTTTTCATGTGCTTTTTAGCCATTTGTATTTCTTCTTTGGAGAAGTGTCTGTTTAAATCTTTTTCCCATTTTTTAAATGGGTTGTTTATCTTTTTGTTTTCGAGATATATGAGTTCTTTATATTTGCAAGTTATAAGTCTCTTATCAGATATATGGTTGCCAAATATTTTCTCCCATTGTGTGGGTTCCCTTTTTACTTTCTTGACAAACTCCTTTGAGGTGCAGAAGGCTTTAATTTTGAGGTAGTCCCATTTATCTATTTGTTCTTTTGCTGCTTGTGCTTTTGGTGTGATATTCATGCAGCCATTTCCTATTACAAGGTCCTGTAGATGTTTCCCTACACTGCTTTCTAAGGTCTTTATATTTAGGTCTTTGATCCATCTTGAGTTGATCTTTGTATAAGGTGTGAGGTGGTAATCCTCTTTCATTCTTCTACATATGGCTATCCAGTTCTCCAGGCACCATTTGTTGAATAGGCCATTCTCTCCCAGTTGAGAGGGTTTGGTGGCTTTATTGAATATTATATGGCTATATGCATGAGGTTCTATATCTGAACTTTCAATTCGATTCCATTGGTCTGTGTGTCTCTCCTTATGCCAGTACCATGCTGTTTTCACTACTGTAGCTTTGTAGTATGTTTTGAAGTCAGGAAGTGTGATTCCTCCTATTTCGTTTTTCTTTTTCAATATGTCTTTGGCTATTCGGGGCCTCTTTCTATTCCAAATAAATTTCATAGTTAGTTTTTCTAGTTCCTTAAAGAAGGCTGTGTTGATTTTTATTGGGATTGCATTGAATGTGTAGATCAGTTTTGGTAGGATAGACATCTTAATAATATTCAGTCTTCCTATCCATGAACAGGGAATAGTCTTCCATTTATTTAGGTCTTCTTTGATTTCCTTGAACAATCTTGTATAGTTATCGATGTATAAGTTTTTTACCTCTTTAGTTAAATTTATTCCTAAGTATTTGATTTTTTAATTTACTATTGTGAATGGTATTTGTTTCTTGATTTCCTTCTGATCTTGCTCATTATTGGTGTACAGAAATGCTACTGATTTTTGCGCATTGATCTTATAACCTGCGACTTTGCTAAACTCATTTATGAGTTCTAGAAGCTTTGTTGTAGCTCTCTCAGGGTTTTCTATGTATAGGATCATGTCATCTGCAAATAATGAAATTTTGACTTCTTCCCTTCCAATTTGAATGCCTTTTATATCTGGTTCTTGTCTCAGTGCTCGAGCAAGTACTTCCAAGACAATGTTAAATAGGAGCGGAGACAATGGGCATCCTTGTCTTGTTCCTGAGTTTAGAGGGAAGGATTTTAGGATTTCGCCATTGTAAACAATGTTGGCTTTAGGTTTTTCATATATATCTGTTGAAGGCCGTCCACGTGCCAGGCTCTGCAAGCTGTCCCTTGGAGATATGATGAGGTCAGAAGCAAAGGTGCAGAAAGCACTAGAAGCTGGTAGGCCCAATGTTCAACCACTTTCTGATTGGAGAAATCAGGGTAATCATTTATTCATTCATCAAACATTTTCTGAGGGTCTGGCATGTGTCAGGGAGCTCTGGGGATGCAAAGTGAATTCCGTGTAGTCTTAGCTCTCAAGAGGTCTTAATCTGGACACAGACTGACCTTTAGGAGGCTCGCAGGTAAAGAAGCAAGGTACCTAGTAACGCGGATGCTCCTATTTGGGTAATTAAATGGGGCCTATAATAGACAGACTTTGGATCCACACTATGTGTGTACATACATACACGTGCACACGTGTGCTGGTAAATGCCCAAAATAGGTGACACTGGTTGTCTTTGGAGAGAAGAACTGAGTTTGTTTCCTTAAAGCACTTATCACTCAATGCAATGGTCTTATGTATTTATTTATTAGCTTATCTATTATTTGTTTTTCCCAGTAGTATGTACTTGCTCACAGCTATATCTCCAGTAACTAGAATAGTACTTGGTACATTTTGGGTGCCCAATAGATAACATATTTTTTCTTTAAATGAATGAGCTGAGAGTGAGGGAGTTAGGGCAGTTAGAGTTCAGAGATGGCAATGAGTCTTCCTTTTGACCTTATGCCATTTTGTATGGCGTGAATATTTAACTTTTTACTTTGAAAAATTTCAAAGACATATGAATTCAGAGACAATAGTATAATAAACTTCTAAGCGTCCATCACCTCCAGACAATTATCATCTCATGGCCAGTCTTGTTTCCTTACTCTCTTCACTACCCCCTTCCTGCCCCAAAATTATTTTGAAGCAAATCCCAGCCATCATTTATACCTTTAAGTATTATTGTAAATAACCATAGCTACAATACATTCCACACATAAACAAACAAAAACAATAATCTACCAAAATCATCAAATATCTAGTCTGTTAAAATTTCATTTAACAATGTGCATGTATTACTTTTTCATAAAAATAATTTGGGCTGTTCACAATTTAGTGGGGATATGATTTCTTTCACCCATCCACCCACCCACCCATCCATCCATCCACCCACCCATCCATCCATCCATCACACAAATGCATACTGAGTACCTAGTATGTACAAGGCACTGTTCTGCATCCTTGGAATGCACCAGTGAATAAAAAGAGGAAAACTCCTGCCCTCTTGGAGCTTTCACTTTAGCTGGGGGAAACAATTGAAAAAAAAACCAAACCCAACAACACAGACACATTAAATATTGATTATGTAATGTAACATGCTGCAATAAAAGGGCACAAAATCCTTTGTCAAAAACTTCATGTGATTGACACAGGGATTCAGGATATTTTACATACTCAGGTATTTAAAAATTCCACATTTCTTGAAAACAGAACATATCGTTTCTTTCTATAACAAATAAGTAGGGAAGTGGACTTGGCCCAGTGGTGAGGGCGTCCGTTTACCACATGGGAGGTCCACGGTTCAAACCCCGGGCCTCCTTGACCCGTGTGGAGCTGGCCCATGCGCAGTGCTGATGCGCACAAGGAGTGCCATGCCACGCAGGGGTGTCCCCCGCATAGGAGAGCCCCACGCGCAAGGAGTGCACCCCTTAAGGAGAGCCGCCCAGCGCGAAAGAAAGTGCAGCCTGCCCAGGAATGGTGCCTCTGACACAGCAAGATGATGCAACAAAAAGAAACACAGATTCCCGTGCCACTGACAACAACAGAATCAGACAAAGAATAAGATGCAGCAAATAGACACAGAGAACAGACAACTGAGGTGGGGGAGGGAGAGAAATAAATAAATAAATAAATCTTTAAAAAAAACCAAGTAAATTACGGCCCTCAAAGCTTTTTTTTTTTTAACTTTTTTTACAGCAATGTTTACTGGGCTGTGCTATTATGAACAAACTCATGATAGCAGGAAATCAGATCACTATTTTTTAAGGATCCAGGTGGTCAGACATGGGTGTTTATGAAGCAGAGCTAGGGCCACTCTGACAGCAGGCTCTGCCTTCTGCTCTGCAAACAGTGCGCAGGCATTTATCTAAACCAAGTCGATGGATACGAGCTCATGTTCCCAAAGCAGGTCCGTGGAGGAAGTTGATAGGGCAGTGGGTGCTGTGGTGCGGAGAGGGCATACAGGCTCGGGGCACAACAGAAACTTTCAGCAAATGACCCCTTTATTAATCCTTGCACAGTATTAAGAGTCCTGAAAGGGCACACGGTCTCTTTGTCACTTACAGGGCACAGCAGAGCAGGGGAGAAAGTCCTATCACGGCTGGTCTCCCAGGGTGGCCAAACCTGGTCTGAGTCGGGGTCTGTAGATGGCAGCTCTGAACTGCCCACTTCACATGGAGGCAAATCTTCTCTGCTTGAGTGTGGTTTTTGCACATCTGGGGTGGGGAGAGGGAGACTGCTGTTGAGAATTCCGGTTTGATAAGCACGTAAGGCCGCTTGTTTCCAGTTTCTGGGTTTAAGGTCTGGCTGGGCCTTACCAGTAGACTTAGCATCTCCTCCAGGCTGTGGAATGACACAATAGAGAAGGAGGTGGGGGCAGTGGGAGGTCACTAAGTGTGTGTGCGAGACTTCCCCAGATAAGAGGGGGAAGGTGAGTTCTGGGTGATGGCCACTTAACAGGTGTCTGGGACAGCCTTTTCTTCTTTGAATGGAGACACCCTCAATGAAGCCAATCATCCTTAAATCTTTTTTTTTTAAAGATTTATTTTATTTATTTCTCTCCCCTTCCCCACCCTGCCCCACCCCAATTGTCTGTTCTCTGTGTCCATTTGCTGCGTATTCTTCTTTGTCCGCTTCTGTTGTTGTCAGCGGCATGGGAATCTGTATTTCTTTTTGTTGCATCATCTTGTGTCAGCTCTCTGTGTGTGCGATGCCACTCATGGACAGGCTGCACTTTCTTTCGCGCTGGGTGGCTCTCCTTACAGGGCGCAGTCCTTGCGCGTGGGGCTTCCCTACGCGGGGACACCCCTGCGTGGCAGGGCATTCCTTGCGCGCATCAGCACTGCGCATGGGCCAGCTCCACACAGGTCAAGGAGGCCCAGGGTTTGAACCGTGGACCTCCCATGTGGTAGACGGATGCCCTATCCACTGGGCCAAGTCCACTTCCCCATCCTTAAATCTTGAAGCATTTTTGCCTATGAACTGTATGTTCTAGAAAAAGCAGTGCTATTGATGGGTTCTAGTAAATCCAAGAATATTTGTGAATACCACTTGAAAGGTAGTGTTTTAATTGCTGAAGGGAAATGCCGACAGTGTTAAAATAGTATTAAAACCGAACAGGGCAAAATATAATGTTTTAAAACTTTTATTCAGGAATCAAGCCATTAGCTTACTTAGACGTTTTGGTTAAAATGGAAATTTGGTTAAAAAGGGGATGATGACAGCACTTGGCAAGATAATCCAAAGACTTTAAGTTAGCAAGACTGACTTAGGCATGTTCCCCAGAACATATGCATCCAAATGCTCTTCTTTCTTACGCCACGCCACCATATGTTCAGAAGTATGTAGACTCATTCCTTCAATGGTGCAGCAAAATATTTTTGAAACGCCTCCTTTGTAATTGCTTCCTGAGACATTTTCTCAGTCATGTAGGAAAACTGGCCCCCTTTTGAAAGTTTAGAGTTATATATTACTTACACCAATATGCTGCAGTCAGTGAGAACCAGCTCATGATTGTAAAAGCTACCGGAGGTTGGTATATATCTTCTTCCTTTTCCACCGATTCTGTATTTCTTTCCAAACAGCGCTGAAATCAGTATGGGCTGGGGCAACAGGATTGTGCATGTTGACTGAACTGGTTATTTTTTTCCCCCACTAAAATGATGGCTGCCTGATTTGACTGCCTGGAATCAATTGGTTGCTGGTTTGTGTGAGCAGTTGGCATATGGTAGACATGCCACTTTGGTTATCCCACCCTGCTTTCCTTCCGAGTCCTTCTTTCTTCTCTAAACTGCAACTCTGCTCAGATTGCACTTTCTTTAAGATTTTGAGATCCCTCAAAAGAGGCAAGAGGATGATTCTGCAACCTAAAAACTCATGACCTTGTTTCTCGTTCTGGGTAAGACGCTAGATCTGTTAATTGAGAAGATGGTTGAGAAGTTTGGGAAGGGAAGTGATGTTTTTTTGAAGCTGGCATGGATTCACCAAGAACAGGTCTAGTCAGAACAGCGTCATTCTCCTTCAACAGGGTTATAAGACCACTAGATACATGGTGGCAATGGGATTTAGGAGATCTTGTGATCTCCTTATTTTTACCACTTTCTGTGAATTGGTGTGAGGATTAAAAAGATCATGAATCTTAAAAAGATTGGAATATGTCAGGCAAATAATTCAATACATGTGAATAAGGGTGATATACACAGAAAAACAAACAGAAATATTCTTCAAGCTATACTACTGGAAAGGTATTGCCATATGTTACAAGTAGATGAAGATGCCAGGAAATGTTTAGGTTGGATAAGGGAAAAATCTCAGTGGGGGGGGAAGCATAAAATCTGTAATCACATTTTCAGGAGTTGTTAAACTAGACCCCAGGAGCTGACTCCAGACCGCCACCTGTTTTTGTGTGGTCAGTGAGCTAAGAATGGTTTTTCTATTCCTAAATGGTTGAAAAAAATTTAAAAGAAGTTTTTATGACGGCATGCATACAAATATGCACGCACGGGAAACAATCAAAAAGGTTGACAATACGGAAAAAAGTTTGAATAACTTATGGCATACCCATGTGATAGAATATTATACCGTTATTAAAACTCAAATTTTTTGAAGAAAATGCTCATGGAATAATATTGGGTAAATACTATGCTCATGGAATAATACTGGGTGAAAGAAGAAGGAAGCATAATTATATATACAATATGATCTATGTACAATTACACATTGCTTATATCTAAATAATAAATGTAACTAAATTATATGTATATAAAAATACAAACACATTAATCTGTGCACGCCACAGGGGAAAAAGAAGATTATATGAAATTCAAATTTCTGTGTCCATAAATAGATTTGTATTGGAACATGGCCATTCTCATTCATTTACATATTGCCCATGGGCTGCTTTTGCACAACTACAGGAAGGTTGAGTAGCCATGACAGAGATCATCGGACCAACAAAGGGTAAAATATTTACTATTTTACAAAAAAAGTTTGTTGACCCCTATGATGGCTGAGAGCTGTCATGTGAAAAAGAGAATAGCCTTTTTTTCTGTTTGCTTCAAGAATTTAACTAGAACAAATGGGTAAAAACTATAGTTTCAATTCAATGCAAAGAACTTTCTAATAATCTGAGTTTTCTGAAGATGGACTATCAGGTCGTAAGGTCCCTGTCAATAAAAATATTTAAGCTAGGTCATATGATGGTTCACAGGAATAGAGAAACATTTCAAGCACAGGATGGAGGCTGGGCCAGATCATGTTTCAGAACTCTTCTGAATCTCTAATTTTATTATTCCAAGCTTTTTTCAATATATTTCTAAAGTCCCACAAAAAGCACTTGTAGTTGAACTCCCCAATCGAAAGACATAGACTGACAAAATGGATGAAAAGATAGGAGCCATTTATATGCTACCTACAAGAGGCTCACCTCAGATGTAAGGACACGAGCAGGTTGAAAATGAAAGTTTGGAAAAAGATAGTCCACGCAAATAGTAACCACATACAAGCTGGAGTAGTGATACTAATACTGGACAAAATAGGTTTTAAATGCAAAACTGATATAAGGGATGAAGAAGGTCATTGTATATTATAAAAGGGCCAATTCACCAAGAAGAAATAACTATACTAAATATTTATGCCCTTAACATGAGTGATGCAAGATACATGAGGCACACACTGGCAAAACTGAAGGGAAAAATAGATGTCTCTACAACAATAGCTGGAGACTTCAATATGCCACTCTCAGTATTGGCTAGAACATCTGGACAGAGGATAAATTAAAAAACAGAGAGTCTGAATAATGTGATAAATGAACTAGACCTAACAGACATTATACCCCAAAACAGTAGGATATATATTCTTTTCAAGTGCTCATGGATCCTTCTTCAGGATAGACCATATGTTGGGTCACAAGACAGGACTCAATAAATTGAAAAACTTTGAAATTATACAAAACACTTTCTCTGATCATAAAGGAATGAAGCTGGAAATCAATAATGGATGGAAAAATGAAAAAATCATAAGTATATTGAGATTAAGCAACACACTCTTAAATAATCAGTGTGTCAAAAAGGAAATTGCAAGAGAATTCAGTAAATTTCTTGAGATGAATGAAAGTGAGAACATAACATATCAAAACCTATGGGATACCACAAAGGCGGTGCTGAGAGGGAAATTTATAGACCTCAATTCTTACATTAAAAAAGAAAAAGGAGTTAAAATTGAAGATCTAACTGTATACTTGGAGGAACTAGAAAAAGATCAGCAAACTAATCCTAAACCAAGTCCAAGGAAGGAAATAGTAAAGATCAGAGCAGAAATAAACAAAACTGAGGACAAAACAAACCAATAGAGAGAATGAACAAAACCAAAAGTTGGTTCTTTGAGATCAACAAAATTGACAAATGCTTAGCTAGAGTGACAGAGGAAAAAAATAAATAAAATCACAAATGAAATCAGGGACATTACCACTGACCTCACAAATAAGAGAGATCATAAGAGAATACTATGAACAGTGGTATGACAAAAAACCTAGACAATGCAGACAAGATGGACAAATTCCTAGAAACACACAACCGACACTGACCCTAGAAGAAACAGAAGACCTCAACAAACCAATCATAAGTAAAGAGATTGAAACAGTCATCAAAAACCTCATAAAGGGGTGCAGATGAGGCTCAAGCAGTGGAGTGACTGCCTCCCACATGGGAGTCCCAGGTTCGGTTCCCAGCACCTCCTGATAAAACAAAAGCAATAAGCAAGCAAATGAAAAAAAATAACTCAAGGGAGCTGATGTGGCTCAGTGATTAAGCACCAGTTTCCCACATAGGAAGTTCTGAGTTCAATCCCCAGCCCTGATACCTAAAAAGGAAATAAAAAAAAACAAAACAACCTCCCAAAGATGAGAAGTCCAGGGCCAAATGGCTTCACAGGTGAATTTTATCAATTATTCAAAGATGATCTAATACCAGCCTTGCTCAGGCTCTTCCAAAAAATTGAACAAGAAAGAACACTGCCAAGCTCATTCTGTGAACTAACATTACTCAAATATCAAAAGCAAATAAAGATACTAGGAAAAAAGAAAATTACAGACCATTATCGCTAATGACTATATATGTAAAAATACTCAACAAAATACTTGCAAACCAAATCCACAAGCATAGTAAGATACTTATATACCACGATCTAGTGGGTTTTATCCCACATATGCAAGGGTCTTACAGCACAAGAAAATCAGTGTAATGAAACACACTGATAAATTGAAGAAGAAAAGTCATATGATTCTTTTGGTTAATGCAGAAAAGGCATTTGACAAAATACAACATCCTTTCTTCATAAAAACTCTCCAAAAGATGGGAACAGAAGGAAGCTTTCTCAATATGGTAAATTGCATATATGAAAAGGCTACAGCTAACATTGTGCTCAACGGTGAAAGACTGGAAGCTTTCCTGTGGAGATCAGAAACAAGACAAGGATGTCCACTGTCACCACTGTTATTCAATATTGCCCTAGAAGTTCTAGCTAGAGCAAGTAGGCTAAATAAAGAAATTAAAGGCCCCCAAACAGGAAAGGAAGATGTAAAACTTTCACTATTCACTGATGATATTATCCCATATGTAGAAAATTCCCAAAAATCCACAACAAAGCTGCTAGAACTAATAGACATATTCAGCAATGGGATACAAAACAAATACACAAAAATCAATAGCATTTCTATATACTACTGATACACAATTTGAGGAGGAAATCAGAAAAAAAAATCCACTTATAGTGAAAAAAAGAATCAAATATTTAGGAATAAACTTAACCAAGGACATAAAGGACCTGTACTCAGAAAGCAACAAAAACATTGCTAAAAGAAACCAAAGAAGACTTAAATAAATGGAAGGACGTTCTGTGTTCATGGATGGGAAGACTAAATATCGGTAAGAAGTCAAGTCTATCCAAACTGATTTATTCATTCAACATGATCCCAATAAAAATCTCAACAGCCTTTTTTTTTTTTGGCAGAAATGGAAAAGTCAATTATCAAATTGACCTGGAAGGGCAAATTTGAATAGCCAAAGATATCTTTAAAAAGAAGAGTGAATTTGGAGGACTCTCATTTCCTGACTTTTAAGCATATTACTTAGCTACAGTGATAAAAAGAGCATAGTACTGGCATAAAGATATACTGATTGGCCAATGGAAGAATCAAAAACTCAGAAACAGACCCTCACATCTTCAGTTAAGTGATTTTTTTTTAAGATTAAAAAAAAAATTTCTCCCTCCCCATTCCCCCTGTTGTCTGCTCTCTGTGTCCATTCGCTCTGTGTTCTTCTGTGTCTGCTTGTATTCTCATTAGGTGGCTCTAGGAACCGATCCTGACACCTTCCAGAGTGGGAGAGAGGCAGTTACTCTCTTGGGCCACCTCATTTCCCTGTTCTGCTACATCTTCTTATTTTCTCTCACCTGTGTCTCTTGTTGCGTTAGCTTGCTGTGCCAGCTCTCCGCATTGGCTGGCACTCCTGTGCAGGGCAGCTTTCTCGTGGGGGGCATTTCCATGCAGAGTGGCACTTCTGCACAGGGCCACATTCCCACATGGGCCAGCTGGCCCTCACCAGGAGACCCTGGGAATTGAACCTTGGACCTCCTGTATGGTAGACGGGAGCCCAGTTGGTTGAGTCACACCTGTTTCTCAGTCGAGTGATTTTTGACAAACTTGTTAAGCCTTCTCAGCTGCGTTAGAACAGTCTATTAAATAAATGGTGTTGGGAGAACTGGATATCCATAATCAAAAGAAAGAAAGAGTACTCCTATCTCACAACTTATACAAAAATTAACTCAAAATGGATCCAGGACCTAAATATAACAGCGAAAACCATAAAACTTTTAGAAGGAAATATAGGGAAACATCTTCAAGGCCTGGTGGTAGGTGGTAGTTTCTTAAACCTTACACCCAAAGCATGAGCAACAAAAGATAAATAAGTAAATGTGACCTTCTCAAAATTAAACACTTTTGCACCTCAAAAGACTTTGTCAAAACAGTGAAAAGGCAGCTGACACAATGGGAGAAAGTATTTGAAAATCACATATTTGCTAAGGGTTTAACATCCATGACATATAAAGAGATCCTACAACTCAATAATAAAAAAAATACTATCCGATTAAAAAGTGGATGAAAGACTTGAATAGATAATCGTCCAAAGAAGAAACACTGTGGTGAAAAAACACATGAAAAAATGTTTAACATCACTAGTGAACCGGGAAATGCAAATCAATACTGGAAGATATCATTTCATACCTATTAGACTGGCCACTATTAACATAATTTGAAACTACAAGTGCTGGAGAGGATGTGGAGAGATAGGACTGCTTATTCATTGTTGGTGGGAATGTAGAATGGTACAGTTACTGTTTGGCAGTTTCTAAGGAAGTTAAATATAGACTTGCCACATGACCCGGCAATACCACTACTTGGTATATACCCAGAAGAACTGAGAGCAGCGACAGGAACAGACATCAGCACACCAATGTTCATAGTGGTGTTACTCATGGTTGCCAGAAGATGGAACCAACCCAGGTGTCCATCAATTGATGAACGGATAAATGAACTGCGGTGTATTCACATGATGGAATATTATGCAGATGCAAGAAGAAATGACGTTGCAAAGCATATGGCAAGGTGGGTGAACCTGGAGGACATTATGTTGAGTGAAGCAAGCCAGACACGAAAAGACAAATCCTGCATGATTGCACTATTATGAACTAAATATATATTTAAACTCATGGAGTTAATAATTAGAACATAGATCACTAGAAAATAGAATGAGGGTAGAGAATGGAAAGCTGAGTGTTAATCTGTGCAGAATTGGTAAAAAGGTTGTTTTTAAATCTTTGGCAATGAATGGAAATGGTAAAAGCACATCACGGTGTTTGTGACTAGCAGAGCTACTATATGGGTATGACAATGGATGAAAGAGAAAGCATAAGAACATGTGTATTAGTAGAAAGACTGTTTAAAAATGTAATGTGGACTGAATAACATAGTGAAACCTGAGGTGAAATATGAATATGGTTGAAATTGCTTATATAAGACTGTTTTTACAAAATATAAACCCACATAAACTAGAGAGATGGAAACAGAATAGCAGCTACGTGTGACAAGGAAAGCATGGAGAGATTGACAAATGATGAGTTTTTTTGGTCTGTTTTTTATTATTATTATTATTGGAATAATGAAAATGCTTTAACAATGATTGAAGTGATGAATGCACAACTAGGTGATTATACCAAATACCATTGATTGTACACTTAGGATGAATTTATACTTTGTTAATATGTATCAATGAAATAGATTTGTTAAAAAATCACGATTTAGAATCTGATTTAGTATACTTCCTTCTTCTTCTTATTTTGATAATTACTACTTCCAATTTGGACTATCACCTTCCCCAGGAAACCCTCTCTGACCCCATGAGAATATGCTCTCATAATATCCCATGATTAGGGATTAAATTATTATTACTTCTCATGCATTATCATGAAACTCCCTGATTGTTGCCGCACATCAGTTGCTTACTGGAAAATGACATTTCTCCCCAACATAACAATGCAAACTCCCAGAAGTCAAGAACAGTTTCTTTTTCACTGATTTATCCCCAGCATCTAGCACAGAGCCTTGCAGGTAACAGCAGCTCCCGTTTCTCCAGAGTCTGCTATGGACCAGAGATTGTCAGTCCCCTTTGGCTTGGGATGGCCCTTTTAATTTTTGCACCTGTCCTATGAGACAGGTCATGCATCCAACTGTACAAATGAGGAAACAGGCAGAGCAGGAGAGTAACTTGCCCAAGATTTCATGACTTGTAAGTGGCAGAGCTGGTATCACACCCAGGCCACCTGCATCTAGTCTGTGCTCTTTAACGGCTACATTTCGTGTATAATAAATTTATGTATTTTACTTGTGATCTGATTGTAAGCTCTGAGGGTAGGATCATAACTTGTCTCTTTTTGCTTTCTTATACAGAAGTGAGCACGTGAGATTATGGGATAGTAGAGGAACAGGACTTTGACCTGGAGTAAAGGGATCTGGGCTCTGGGCCACCAACGGTCTCTAACCTTTGGACATTGTTATAATACTTGGTGGGCCCCAGGGATGACTTCAGGTCTTTACTTTCTGAAGGGCAATGACTTCCCAAAAGAAAGATGTTAAATAAATTTATACTCAACATGTTCCCTGTGATATTAGGTGGATTTGGGAGCCCAGCTGAAGTCCAATCATTGGCTGGAAGTTAAGAACCCCAGTCTACACAAGCTCCAAGTGAAAAAGTCGTGATGTTCCATCCCTGCATTTCATTTCTGGATGAATCGTGTCTTCTGTTCCTCAGTTTCTTTTACAGTGTATGAGGGTGACTAGCCTACTTCATATGGAAGATTGAACCGCATCTCCCATGGAGCACACATCCTCCAAGGTAGAAAGTTTCAGGCCTTTTTAAGTTATTCTAATACTTAGAGTTCACAGGCTTGTCATTCAGGACAATATTTGTGGCCTAAAAGACCTTCCTTCTATAATTGCAATAATTGAGAGATGGCATGACTGGTCGATTTTTAAAAATTTATCTTTATGCCAGATTTTTTCCTTCCTCGTATGTTCTTTCTCATTTTTAAGGTGAAGATCAGCATTTAAGAAGGTTAAGAATCTGCTCAAATCTTGGTTGATCTTCAGATCAACCAAGGATTAGATTTGTGTGCCTATTTGTAAGTAAAGTCATTTGTCCAGAGAGGACTTTCTGTTCTGGAAGAATCAGGCCTGACATGAATCACCTGGTAGAAGCAATATGATTCTGCTGTCATTGATAGTTTTGGAGAGTGGTTTCCACTAATTATACAAGCACTACATGTAAAGTAAATTATTTTTTAAAAAATGTTTTCCATTATATCAAGAGCAGAAACTATGGTCCATGGGCCAAAACAGGTTGTTACTTGTTTTTGTAAATAAAATTTTTTGGGGACCTAGCCACACTCATTTATTTATGTATTGTCTATGGCTACCGTGATGGTTGAATTGATTTGTCAACTTTGCCAGTTTATAGTGTTCAGTTGTTTGGTCAAGTAAGCATGGACCTGACTGTTATTGTGAGGACATTTTGTGGATTTATTATTTTATTTTATTTTATTTTATTTTATTTTATTTTATTATTTTATTTTATTTTATTTTATTTTATTTCTCTCCCCTTCCCCCATCCTCCTAGTTGTCTGTTCTTTGTGTCCATTTGCTGTGTGTTCTTTGTCTGCTTTTGTTGTTGTCAGCAGCATGGGAATCTGTGTTTCTTTGTTGCATCATCTTGTGTCAGCTCTCCATGTGTGCAGCACCATTCTTGGGCAGGCTGAACTTTCTTTCGTGCTGGGCATCTTTCCTTATGGGGTGCACTCCTTGTGCATGGGGCTCCCCTATGCGGGGGACACCCACACCCCTGTGTGGCACGGCATTCCTTGTGCGCATCAGCACTGTGCGTGGGCCAGCTCCACACAGGTCAAGGAGGCCCGGGGTTTGAACCGCAGGCCTCCCATGTGGTAGATGATTGCCCTATCCATTGGACCAAGTCCACTTCCCCATTTTGTGGATTTAAATCATTAGTCAGTTGATTGCATCTATGGCTGATTACATCTAAAATCAACAAACGAGATTGCCTTCAGCAATGTGATAAGTCTCATCCAATCAGTTCAAGGCCTTAAAGGGAGAACTGAAGATTTTAGCAGCCAGAAGGAAGAATTTCCGTCTCTGCTTCAGTCAGCCAGCTTTTTCTGGGGAATTCATGAAAACCATCAAAATTCCAAACTTTTGGCCTGCCCTACAAGATTTGGACTTGCCAATCCCCACAGTCATATGAGTCAATTCCTATAATAAAACTCATAATATTTACACACATACATATCCTGTCAGTTATGTTTCACTGGAAACCCTCACTAATACAGCTACTTTTTAGACACCCTTTATTTTGAAATACTTTCAAACTTACAGGACTGGTGCAAAAATAATACAAACCTCACACAAAAAAAGCCAACATACTGCTACCCCATAAATACCCAGATCCATCAACTTTCATTTATTTACCATATCATTCTATCTGTAGATCCACCATCATCCGTCCATCTATCTATCTATCTATCTATCTATCTATCTATCTATCTATCTATCTATCTATCTATCTATCTATCTATCATCCTATCATCATCATCTATCTCTAGCTAGCTAGCTACCTACCTACCTATTTTTTAGTCCATTTTCTGAACACATGAGTGTAGGCTGTATTCATCATTCTCTTTGGAAACTTCATACTTCCATGTACAATTCCTAAGAAAAAAGATATTCACTCATGAAACCACTTTAAGTGCAGTTATTGAATTCAAGAAATTTAACATTGATATAAAGTTTACAGTCTATGTTCCAATTTTTTTTTCATATGTCCCCCAGAGTCTTTTCTCTTCCCTTGCTAGGTCCCGTGCAGGATTACGTAGTACATTTATTTGTCATTGTCTCTTTAGTTGCTCTTTCTCCCCTCCCTCCCTCCTTCTCTCTCTCCCACCTTCCATCCTTCCATTTTAAGTTGGGATTAATCACTGTAGTAGTTTGATATTATTGATGAATTCCAAAAAGAAATATTGGATTATGTTTGTAAACTGATCTTCTCCTCTGTGCATATTAGATTATACTGGATTCATAGGTTTACTTGATTAAGGAATTATGTAAACCTCTTGTGCCGGTAGGGTGTTGAGTCCCTACACTTTGGTGGGTGGGGACTCACAGATAAAAGGCACGGCAAAGGACAGAGTTGAGGGGTTTTTTGATGCTGGAGTTTTGATGTTGGAATTTGATGCTGAAGCCTTAAACTGGAGCCCCAGGAAGTTAGCACACAGAGGAAAGAGAAGCCAGCCCCAGGAAGGGAGGAACCCAGGAAGCCTGAACCCTCACAGACGTCAATAGCCATCTTGCTCCAACACGTGAAAAGAGACTTGATGAGGAAAGTAACTTACGCTTTATGGCCTGGTATCTGTAAGCTCCTATCCCAAATAAATACCCTTTATAAAAACCAACCAGTTTCTGGTATTTTGCACCAGCACCCCTTTGGCTGACTAATACAATCACAATATTGTTGGCCCCTCAACACCTTCCATTATTAAAACTTTCCCACCTTCCCAAACAAACATTACACCCATTATGCATTAAGTCCCTGTTCCTCCTGATCCCCACCCCTGACAACCTGTACTTTAATTTCTGTCTCTATGACTTTGCCTATTCTCTGATATTTTCTTTGTGGTTACCATGGGTCTTAAATTTAACACCCCAAATCTATAAGAATCTCATACACCTTGTTACCAACGTAACTTCAATGGTATACACAAACTATGTTTCTGTACTCCTCTGTCCCCTCACCTTTATGCTATTATTGTCACAGATTATATGTTTATATATTGAGTCCCAGCCATTGTTTTATCATTGCATTTTCTGCATTTGCTTTTTAGATCCCGTGGGAAGTTAAAAGTGGAGTGAAAAATCAAAAATGCAATAGTATTGATATTTATTTATTCATACCAATATCCTCATCAGAGATCTTTATTTCTTCATGTGGCTTTGATCTATTTTCTTTTGTCCTTTCCTGCCGGTGGGTGGAGAGGAGCCGCTGGAGGCCTCTGCGACTTCTCTCGGTGGCTCCGAGGTGTGGAGGGCGCGCGAGATTCAGGAAGAAACCGTGGAGACAGGCTGATGGCACAAGTCTGGTTTATTGCGGAAGGGGATACGGTTTTAGAGGGTTAGGGACTGCGTGGAGAGATTTGATAGGTGCGGCGGGTACTGCTTTCTGATAGGTGATTGTAAGCGGTTGCTAGGCAGAGGGCTAGCTGAGAGGTTAGGAATAGGGGAGGGGGAAGGGGAAGTGAGAGCCGACCAGATGTTAGGCTAGGCGGGAGATAGCGGGAGGCGACCGTTACTGATCTTAGTAACGTTGGTTTGCACTCCCACACTTTCCTTTCAATCTGCAGAATTGTCTTTAGCATCTCTTGTCACCATTTGGAAGTGATAACCCCCTACCTTTTGCTTCTCTGAGAGTGTCTAAATCTCTTCCTCATTTTTAAAGGAGATTTCACTGGATATAGAATTCTTGGCTGGAAATTATTTGCTTCCAGAACTTTACATATGTCACCCCACTGCCTTCTTGCCTCCATGTTTTCCAAAGAGAAACTGGCACTTAATTTTATTGAGGCTTCTTCGTATGTGACATGTTGATTCTTTCTTGCAGCTTCCAAAATTCTCTGTTAGTCTTTGGCATTTGACAATTTGATTATAGTGTGCTGCAGTGTGAGTTTATTTGGGTTTATCCTGTTTGGATAATGCTCACTTTGGCTATCTTGGCTGTGTATATTCATGTCTTTCCTTAAATTCTGAAGTTTTCAGCCATTATGTTTTTGAATATTCTCTCTACTCCTTTCTTCTCCTTCTAGGACTCCCACAATGTGTTGGTACACTTGATGGTGTCCTACAGATTCCTCAGACTCTGTTCACTTTCCTTCATTCTTTTTTTCTTTCTGCTCCTCATTTTGAGTGATTTCAAGTTTCTTATCTTCAAGTTCCCTGATTTCATCTTTTGCCAGCTCCCATCTGCTATTGAACCATTCTATGGAATTTTAAATTTCTGTTATTGTGGTCTTCAGCACTGCTTGGTTCCTTTTCATAAGCATTCATTCCTTAAGCTTTTATCCAGCAGGTGTTATGACAGAGCTGTCCTTGAATATCAGGAGTTAACAACAACAACAACAGCAACAAAGCCAAAGAAGAAAGTGAAAAAGAAAACACCTTCCCGGTCTTTGCAGATTGACCTGTGGAAGTGTTTCTCCTCAGGATTTATTAATACAATGAGTTTAGAGAATAGCTCCAGGCCAAAGCCAACGGGCCACACTGTTACTCTCTGCACATAAATTCTGTCGGGAGCATGTGTGTGTGACCCTGGGAATTCCCCTGTTCACTCAGTCTGAATGTCCCCTCTTCCCTAGGAAACAGTTTCCCCACAGTCATGGGCACAGTTCTGTATCTACTGCAGCCAGCAATCCCTTGCCTTGGGCATCAGGACTTGACTGCTTTCCCACAGTGTTCTGTAGGAGAACTCTGTGAGCCGCCATCTACACCCAGGTCACCTGCTGGGATGGGGAGTCCCTCAGGCCACCACCACCACCGGACAGATTGGGTCAGATATATATGCTCCCTGCAGGTACATGAAGGTTACTCTGCTGCCTCTGGAGCTGGGGTTAGGGATCATCGTAGGAGCGCAGGCTGGCTCCATGCCAAACCAGTTCAGGTACCTTGAGATCCTACCGCTCTTAAGTAGACTTTTTCTTGATTTGACACTGGCCTTGTTCCTCCAGTCCTTTAACTGTTTTCTGGACCTTTGAGAAAGAACTTTCTGCCAGTTCCTGCTATTTGCTCAAAGCTTCTATGTGGGAACAGAGCCCTGAAGCATCTCACTCCATCATCTTGATAGGGACAGGCCTGTCTAAGGCTACTTTTGCATTACAGCAGCAGAGCTGAGCAGTTACAACAGAGACTGCTTGGCCTACAAAGCTAAAATATTGACTATCTTATTCTTTACAGAAAATGTTTGCCAATCCCTACTCAATTTTATAGCAATGCGAACAGCTATAAAAGCATGAAAAGAGAAATAAAGAGCTTCCTTTTAAAACAGTGATCTATGCATCATGGAGAAATTAATTTTTATTAGATAGAGATCAGCAAAGATTTTCAGTCAATCAGGAAAGCCTAGACTTTATATGAAAATCCTTCCATCTGAGCGAATCTATTTGCAGTAATTAACACAATATATTCTGAATAGTTGAGAACCAAGTCTAGAGTCCAACTTGAGATTCTTTCAGAGAATTTTGTATTCATGCATTAACTGCAAAAACATGTCCAATACCCAGCATGTATTCTCACATACATATCATTAGTTATGCTTACTTGTTTTGGTAGGGAACAGTGGTCAAATTAATTTTACCTCCATGTTTTCATTATCGATGTTCATGAATTTTTAAAATATAAGCAATAATCACGCAGACATTTATCTTTGCCTTTGTCCCTTACAAATATACTTTGAATGGAAGACTTAGGAGAAGACGTTTGAAAGTAGAATCTCTCTGGAATAGTCCTTTACTTTAGCTTTTTACCCTTTTTTGTTAATCTCAGTAATTAATTTGCTATTCTTTTTTTTTTTTTTAAAGATTTATTTATTTATTTAATTTCCCCCCCTCCCCTGGTTGTCTGTTCTTGGTGTCTATTTGTTGCGTCTTGTTTCTTTGTCCGCTTCTGTTGTCGTCAGCGGCACGGGAAGTGTGGGTGGCGCCATTTCTGGGCAGGCTGCTCTCTCTTTTCACGCTGGGCGGCTTTCCTCACGGGCGCACTCCTTGCGCGTGGGGCTCCCCTACGCGGGGGACACCCTTGCGTGGCACGGCACTCCTTGCGCTCATCAGCACTGCGCATGGGCCAGCTCCACACGGGTCAAGGAGGCCCGGGGTTTGAACCGCGGACCTCCCATATGGTAGACGGACGCCCTAACCACTGGGCCAAAGTCCGTTTCCCAATTTGCTATTCTTATAGGCCAACAAGTCAATTTCTCAAATGTTTCCCTTTTAATTGGTTCTAAAATGACTCATTCCTGAGAAAACCTAACCTTTTCAAAGACTATGTAAGTGAGCTTGTGGTTTGAAATAGTGAGCAAAATGAATATAGCATTTGCTTTTGGTGTTTCATAACGGAGAGAATGCTTCGCAGCTTCCAGACCAAAGGCAATGATCAATTAACTATAAATCAATTTCTTTCAATGCTACTTCATTGCTGTCCGTACCAGCACTGAAGTACTTCTTAAACTTTGGGAGGAGTTTCCAGCAGTTCCCTCTATAGACATATTTTCTGAACCAAAATTGGGATGTAATCCCTGAAGATGACTTGGCAGATAATGATGTTGGATCCTTATATTTAAAACCAGGAAAGCAATGGAAAATGACCTACATACTTTTCTTAAACCACATTTTTCTTAAATTGACCTTAACGAACCAAATATTCTGGGGATGCATTTTCTCCTGTACGATAAATTAACTCAGATACTCCTTGTCATTAATTTATTGAATTGGCAGAGTGGCTTTTATTTCTTTTAACTAAGCATCATTCTGTTACCTAACATGATTAATGTAAAATGCAGAAAATATGGAGTGGTATAATTAATATAATTACAGCCAGGCTGTAGATCCTTTTCTTTTGAATAGCTGCTGTTCTAAAAGTGCAACCCACAAGGCACAGAGTTCACCATATTGGTGTGATAGAGCCTGTGGGCAGAAGTCCAGCCAGACTTCCACAGGAGAGATAATTAAGAGACAATGGTACAAAAATGCGGGTTGTAGCACATACTAATGCTCCAGTGTGTTGACCTTGCAGCTCCAAGCAACTTAGAAAATGGCTTGGTGCACAACATTACAATTCCCCTTTGTTCTACAGGGAGGAGCAGATAAAATTCCTCAGGTTCTACACCATTTCAGGGAGGTAAAATACCTCGTTTCAGGAAAAATGCCCTTTCTTTGGAGACCTGCTAAGATACTGGAATTTCAGGTGCTTCAAAAATGCCAGACACAAAGAGGGATCTAAAGAAGGAAGAAATTTATATTTTGTACAAAACCATACTGTAACAGGAAGGCAGAAAAGAAGCAGGAAGTATAGTTAATCGGTTTAGCTGACTATTTCCCTGTGGCCCCCTTTGCAGTATGTTTCTCAATCATATATAACCTTTTAACCAAAAGATTAAGGAAAAGAGGTGTATGGGCTTGGCATTAGAAAGTAGCCTGCTGTTCAAGGTAGAAGAGGGGACTCATTCAAAAAAATTACAGTAATTTTTGCAGTTGCAGGAATCTGCTTGTCATATAACTGGGATGTGAAAACCCAGGAAGTACACAGAGAGATCCCAAAGTCAATGAATGAAATAATGCCATGCTAAAAACACTTTTTGCTCGAGAGCATCAACCCTTTTCAGTTTTGAGTCGAATGCAGTCTGTGTGTATGTATGAGTGTATGTCTAAGCAATAGCAAAACCAGCCTTTTTTTCTTGTGGAGATTATCTGGGGATTGCTTAAATGGAAATAAATAACATTTCACATGTAGAAACTCACCATGGGTGCTTCCTTTTCTAAATTATTGATCTCCTTTCATTCCATTCAAATGGAAGACCTGCAAGAAGTAGAAAGAGGAGGGCACTGTCTCTTTATGAATACTAATAAGGAAATCAAGGGGGACAGTGGCACTTCAAGTTTCATCTTTCCATTTCCTAGAGGCGCAAACTCTGCAAGTTGTCACCTTGGTGTATTCAGTGGCTTTTGAAGCACTAGACTCCTCCAGAGAATGTCAGCCCCAGCCCTGGGCAGTTTTGACAAACAGAGTATATATTGATACATGATAAAGTATGCTAGAAATCACCCCAGTGCTAAAGGCTACTATAGTTTTAATATCATCATTTGAATTAACAAGCATTCTGTGGAGAAATAATGAGCTTTCATTATTCAGAACATCATCCTTACCCAGGGAACTCAGAAACCATTAGCTCTTGAGAACTTAATGAAAAGATGATAAAGAATGTTTTAGATAAAAGTTTGAATGGGTGCACTTGGAACTGAGGTAAAATATTAATGTTTGCTCGGATGATGGATTAGGGTTGCTGAGTCCACTTGCTGAAGAGATGGGAACCAGGCAGGTGGGAGGTCCCCTTGCCCCTGTGGGCGAGCCGGGCCTGCCCAATGTACAGAGCTAGCTGTCAGTCTCTGGTAAGCTGTGCTCAAAAGAATGCCAGTGAGCTCGCCGAGTTTCTTTAAGACTTTCAGACAAGCAGGAATGGAAGCAGATGGCACAAAGAGGGAATGTAGAAAGATGAAGTAGGAGCAACAGGTATCCATGTACATATGCAAAATCGGCATCTCAAATCATTTTTCACAGTCTCTACTGTGTATAAGTATTGGCAGACATATAAACACAAGTTTATGTGGTAAATATTTTGTTTTTCTTGCCTTAGCCTGGCCAGAAACTAGGAAATTTGAAGTTTACCACTCCAGTCTTTAAATTTTATAATTATAAAATAGTATTTGGAAAGGAAAGAAAAAATAAATAAAAAACAAGCAAAATGAGAATGCATCTTCAGGGCTTGGAGGCTAACATGAACCATCTGTAAACTGATAAAAGGAACTTGACCACACATAGACATAACATAAAAGTGACATTGGCTCATCGTGGAACATTAGGAAAATATAAAAAGAAGAGAGCAAAATATCATTCACAGTCCCACCATATGAAGATCATTCCTGGTAGTACTTTGGTATATTTAATTTTAGCCCATTTGCAGTATGTGCATCTTTTACATAGCAATGACCATATGGTGTGGCAGGTTGAATTATGTACCCTGATTTTGACAAGTTTTTAATTTTAATCCACATCCCTGTGAGTGTGAACCCATTGTAAAAAGGACCTTTTAAAGAGATTATGTTTCGTGTAAGGTGTGACTTAACTGAATAAGGTTGGGTTTTCTTTTTTCTTTCATATCATTTTTTTTTTATTAGAGAAGTTGTCGGTTTACAGAAAAAAACATGCATAAAATACATAGTTTCCATACACTACTTCTTATTAACCTCCTGCATTAGTGTGGTACATTTGTTACAATTCATGAAGGAACATTTTAATAATTGTATTGTTAACTATAATGCATCCTTTACAAAAGGGTTCACTGGGTTGTACAACTGTATGTTTTTCTTTCTTGAAGTTTTTATTCTAGTAACATATACACAACCCAAAATCTCCCCCTTTCAACCCCATTTCAAACATACAATTCAGGGCTGTTAAATTACAATGTTGTGATGAGATTAGGTTTTAATCTGATTTCTGGAGTCCTTTTTAAAAAGCGGAAGAAATTGAGACATAGAGAGAGAAAGCCACTGGGGTGGACCTGGAAGCTAGAAGCTGGAAGTCAGCAGAAACAAGGAAAAGAAAGGAAAGGATATCACAGTGTGAGGGAAAAGTACAGGCAACTGGAGATGAGCGGCCGGCCAAAAGCTTTCCAACCCAGGGAGGAAGCAAGCCTTCCAGCTTCTGAAACTGAGCCAATGCATTCCTGTCATTTAAACCATTGATTGGTTTGGAGGATTTTTCTGCTTCTAAAACTAATACATGATGATTGCTTAAAATTTGAGAACATTAGATATATTTAGACTTAGGTGTCCACGAGAATCACCCTGGAGTGCTTTTTAAAAGCATCGTATCCTGGGTGCCACCTTAGAGCTACTGAATAAAATATCTAACAGGCAACGCTGGAGTAGCTTAGAACCTTGGCTCATTCTCTTGACAATCTGTGGCCTTGAGCAAATTATTTTACCTCTTTATGCCATGGTTTTCTCATTTGTAAATTAAAGATAAAAAGAGTACATACTTCAGGGCTGTAATCAGGATTAAATGAGATAATGCCCATAATGTACATCCAAAGATGGTTGGCGCATAGTGTGAAATAAAATGGTAGTGACTGATAATACTATTATTATTATTAATATTACTTCTATTGTTTTCCTTATCTGTAGTTACAAGCTCTCCAGATGGTTCTAATGGACCATTTGAATATGATAGATTTGATAAATTGGTGCTCAATATCTTTTCCAAACCTTTTTCTATATGCATTCCTGTTTATTTCCCAGAATTGCTTGTATCTAAGGTTCTCGTTATAATTTAGCTTTCCCAGATTAGAGGAATTTGAGGCACTCAAGTGGGATTGGGAAGGTGAAAGCGAGACAGAGGCTATGTTTCTGCTGCTTAATTTTACTAGTAAGCATGGATGGGAAGGAAATTGGTTTTTCTACTGTAGCATTGTTGAAGTCTTAGCAGCTGCTATACAGCAGCAGAGTTGGAGGAAGGCAGGGAGGGTGATCAATTTTGCTCATACACATCAGAATGGGCTTCTCGATTGGACAGTATTGATGTGGTGATGTTTCACAGCTGGCAGCTTCCCCTTTTGGCAAGAGACTCCCTGGTCCCAGCAGAAGCTTTGTGGCTGGATTTCATGACTTTGGGAGACTTCCCAACAGTTCAGTAACACCTTTAAAACTTGCAATAAACCTGCTTCTGTTAAACTCGATAGAATGGATTCTGTTCTTTGCAGTCGAAACTTGACAAATACTATTGAATATGAAGTTTTAAAATCATAATTAAATAGAAATATTCAGAAGTCTTAGAAGGAAGATGATAATAGAACAGGTTAAAATATATCATAGGACAGTTTATTGGCTTTTACTAATCATATAGAGCCATAACTTAGGTTTCATAATATGCATTTTAAGATGCGGAAAAAAAAAAAATCAACACTCAAAAAACCTGACAATGAAAATGACCTTTATGTTGGGCTCAGCAGTTCTGTTTTTGTGGAGGGTAAAAATAGCACTATTTGTATCAGCCATGTGAAAAGTTTGGTCATTGTTAGTAAATGTTGGCATAGAACAGCATTATTTCATGTTTAAAGTAGTCGTCAAAGAAATCAAGAATTCAGAATAGTGGGTGAACGAAGTGGCTTAAGAAGGATTTCTGGTGCTGAGAAATTAACAGCATCAGAAGCAGAATCACTGCAGGGATCACACTCTTTACCTTGACTGCGGAATCAGTTTGAAAACAACATTCTCGACCGATGATTTTTTTCTGTATATTTAAAATGTATATTGAAAAACCTAACTATGGCTTTGTTTAATTAGCAAAGACCAGTAAACTGGCCTATGACAGATGGGTCTCTGTTGCCTTCCATCCATCAGATAAAACTTGGCTGCAGTATAAACTCTAGGGTCACTTTTTTTTTTTCACTGTCGAAATTCTGTAAACAATGTTCCACTGTATTCTGGCATTTTAGGGCTGGGGGTACAAATCTGAAGATGTTCTGGTTTTTATTCCAATGCAGATGATTCTTCTGCCTCTATACTTGCTACATTCATTTGGAGACTGTAACCAAAAAACAAAACAAAAAAGGTGCAGGTAAGTGAGAAGACTAGCGAGGTACATTGCATGCTGGGACGTATAGTCCCTACAAGTTACGGTGCATGCTGGGATGTGTAGTCCCTACAAGGTATGGTGCATGCTGGGAAATGGGGTTTTTCTGGGGCATCATCAGGTCTGAACTGCATTTCTAGGACTATACTTTGGAGGTGGTATAAGCTCCCTTCTCTGTGTGACAAGATTTATTCTGTTTTTGAGAATGAGAAAACAAAATTCAAATAGGAGGTTTATGGAAGAAATGGGGGTTGCAGGTAGCTGAACTGTCTTTCCCAGTAGCTTTGGGGGCTGGGGTGGGGCAGTGCTGCTCAGTGTCCTGAGGTAAAACATAGACAAGCTAACGATGGTTTAGTCTCACGTCTTCTCCATTGTACCTATAAATGTCATCTCCTTCCAGATTCTAGGAATTGATTGACTTTTGATCTAAGATTTCAACATTAAATATTGTCTTTTTATTTGCTTTATATCCATATATGTATATATAAAAGGGGAGGCTGGGAAAGGCTGTGTCAGCTACTGATAGGAGATGCTATTTTTATTTTTAAATTATGAAGTATTTTAAATAAATAAAAATTATAGGGAATAATATAATGAACAGCAAGATACCTCCCAAATTAAAAAACAATTATCACATTAAAGCACCGCACTCTTGCCCTGTTCCCCTCCCTTCCCAATTGAGATCATCACATTATATTTTTATAACGCATGCATGTGTTTTCAACATAGTGATCTTCTGCATGTATTATAATCTTTGTATAAATATTATTGAATTGTACTTGTCTTTCTGTAACTTGATTGTGTTCTGAGGCTATATTGATACAGATCTTTTTTTCTCTCTCTCTCTCTCTCCATCTCCATCTCATCTCCATCTCCATCATCTCTCTCTCTCTATCTCTAATTTTATCTATATATATTTCCCATATCCGTATCCATATCCACATCAATATCCATATCCATGGTAATGGCTATCTATATCTATATTATCTCTATATAGTTTATATATTTTAACTGCCATTTTAAATTTTTTATGAAGACACCACTATACCCGCAATGGACCATTAGTATGTTTTTAGTTTTTCATTATTTAGTAATGCTATGAACATTCTTGATGATGTCTCCTTGAGCACATGAACAAGTTTCTCAAGGTATGGAGTTGAGTCATACATAGGTCACTAATAGCTCAAAATTTACTACATACAGCCCCAAATTTTCTCCAAATGACATATACTGATTTCTACTAATATCAGCTATGTATGAGTGCTCCTATCACTTCATATATTCGCCAACACAATGTGTTGTCAGAATTGGAAAGTTTTCTTCAATCTGATGGATGTGAAATCTCCTGGCTTTTATCTGCATCTCTGTAATTATAATGAGGTTGAATATCTTTTCATGTTTTTGACCATTTGAATTTCCTCTTCTGTGAATTCTCTGTTCATGAACTTTTCCTATTTTTATATTGGGTTGCTTGGCTATTCTTATTGATTTGTAGGTATTCTTTTTATATTCTAGAAACGAGGCCTTTTGGGTTATATGCTTCTTTTTTTTAAAAAAAAAATCAGTTTTATTGATACATAGTAAAAAAGCACACAGTTCATCCAAAGTGTACAATCAATAGTATTTCGTATAATCACATAGTTGTGCATTCATTACTTCAATCATTATTAGAACATTTTCATTATTTCAATAATAATAATAAACAAAAAACAGACAAGAAAATTCTTCACCTCTCAATCTATGTCTTTTCTTCTGTACATAGCTGCTATTTCTGGCCATTCTTGCACAATTATTTATTTATTTATTAAGCAGTTTTATTTAGATATATTCACATACCACACAATCTATCTAAAGCTTATAATCATTGACTTTTGTTATAATCACAATGTTGTGCATTCATCACCACAAAACATTTTACAATTATTTCACTACTCCAAAAAGAAAAACTCCACATCCCTTAGCATACCTTCCCTAGCCCTACATAACCGCTAATCAAAGTCCATCTTTATAAATTGATTTATATTTCCATTTTATATAAATGGAATCATACACTATGTTACACAATATTTTCAGTTCATAGTAATGCAATCATACAGCATTTGTCCTTTTGTATATGGCTTGTTTCACTCAACATAATGTCCTTCAGGTTCATCCACCTTCTCATATATTTTACAACTTCATTTCTTCTTATAGCTGCATAATAATTCCATCGTGTGTATACACCACAATTTATTTATCCATTCATCAGTTGATGGACACCTGGGCTGTTCCTATCTTTTGGCAATTGTGAATAATGTTGCTATAAACATCAGTTGTTCAGATGTCTATTCGTGTCACTGTTCTCAATTCTTCTGGGTATATACCCAGTAGTGGTATTGCAGGGTCATGTGGCAAAGTTATATGCAACTTCTTTAGGAACTGCCAAACAGTCTCCACAGTACCATTCTGCATTCCCACCAACAGTGAATAAGAATTCCTATCTCTCCACATCCTCTCCAGCACTTATAGTTCTCACGTCTTCACAAATAAATAAAAACTGATAGAATATGTTACCAAAAGACCAGATTTACAAGAGATGTTAAAAGGGGTGCTGCAGCCTGAAAGGAAAAAACAAGGGTGAGAGATTTGGAGAAGAGTTTAGAAATGAAGATTATTAGGAAGGGTAAACTAAAGGATAAGATGACAGACAATATAATGATATGACAACAGAGAGCCGAAGGACAAAATGGATGATGTAAGTAATGCCTTTACGGTAATAACACTGAATGTTAATAGATTGAACTCCCCAATCAAAAGATATTGGCTGATAGAGTGAATAAAAGAATATGAGCTGTCTATATGTTGTCAACAACAGACCCACCTCAGATGTAAGAATACAACCAGGGTAAAAGTGAAAGGTTGGAAAAAGGTATTCCATGTAAATAGTAACCAAAAAAGAAAAGAGCTGGAGTAGACCAGAAAAATGTAAAATAACAACATTATAGTAGATGAACAAGAATTACTCAGAGCAACTGGCAAATTATTTCTGTGATTAGTATTCTGTAAATTTTTTTTGTACAAAATAAACACTTGCTTTTTCTTGAGGAGGTTTGGAGAGGAGATATATTTTGGATACTTCATTTTCCTTTAACCATTTCTTATTCATACTCTTTAAAATAATCTCCTGCCATTGGGCTCTACTTGGGAACTTAGGCTCCCTAGTGTGACAGAGTTGGATTCAGGTGTGGTTTTCCTGCACATGGCTCTTCTCCCCCCTTCTCTTTGAACCTATAGTTAATGCTAGAGTTGATAGGTGCATGTACAAGAGACTTAAATCTTTGAGCTATCCAAGTGTCAGTGGGGCCCTGAATCTCAACAGAGTTGCAACACCTACTCTCCAGTTCACTGGACTTACCCAGCACAACTAAGTGGAGATGATGACGGACAATGACCATCTCAAGGAACAGAGAGTCTGCAACTGCAAGCAAAATAGTCCCATCCATCTGCATCATGGGATCTAAGCTCCCTCTCAATTAGAGGATGGACTAGAATGGACTTACTGGTATTGTAGTATAGATTTATTGTGATTCTAGCAATGGAAGAACTTTTATCGTTGATGTGGAGGCAGTGGCCACTGGAGTTTCTGAGGAAAGGGAAAGGGAAAACAAGGGTATTATGGGGATATTTTCAGGACTTGGGAATTGTCCTGAATGACATTGCAATGAGAGATACAAGCATTACATATCTGGTAATAACTTCCAAAATGGTGTGGGAAAGAGTGTAAACTATAATGTAAACTATAATCTATGCTTAGTGGCAGTGCTCCAAAACGTCTTCACCAATTATGACAAATGTACCACACTAATGAAGGATGTTGTGAATGTGGGAAAATGTGGGAAAATGTGGGAGGGGTTGGGAGTGGGGCATATAGGAATCCCCTATGTTTTTTTGGTAATTTATGTAATCTAAGCATCTTTTTAAAAAAATAAAAAACTATATTAAAAAAATAAAATAATCTATCTGGATCAATAATGATTTAGCATGACCACTGTTGAACAAGATTTTGAGTTTTTCTCCATCATAAAATTACAGGTTGGCAAATTGTTATCTGCTGTAATTCCTTCCAATAAGATGTAACAAATTCCCAAATAGGAATCTGATTATCTAGAAGAATTATAATCTAAATGGAAATTAAATAATTAAATAATGAAACCAATAATTTATTGGAAATTAAATAATGAAACCAATAATTTATTTCATTCATAGAGATTATTATGTCCAATAGTTAGAGCTGTAATATAAAAATTAGAATTATGTTATAATTAAATTTTTTATATTTGAATTATTATTTACATTTATACATGTTTGTTGCTATGCTGTCTATTTTTTTATAATTGATTATTTTAAATCTAACCTGGCCTTGCACTCTCGTTTAAAATCTGTAATTTCTTTCAATCTATTTTTCTATTTATTTTACAATTTTACAATAAAGTACCTTTTAACTGCTAAAAAAATCAAACAAACATTGATTACATACTTTGGACAGATCATATGGTATGTGAATATACCTCGATAAAATACTGCTTAATAAAGAAGTAAATAATTATGCAAGAATAGCCAGAAATAGCAGATATGTACAGCAGGGGGAATGGAGAGATTGAGAAGTGAGGTATTTTCTTGTTTGTTTGTCTATTTATTATTATTATTGAAATAATGAAAATGCTTTAATAATGATTGAAATGATGAATGCACAACTGTGTGATTATACCAAATACCATTGATTGTATACTTCGGATAAATTGTATGCTTTATTAACATGTATCAATAAATTGGGTTATATGCATCTTTACCCTGATTTGTGGCTTCCTTCTTTTTTTTTTTTTTAGGAGGTACTGGGGATTGAACCCAGGACCTCATACATGGGAAACAGGCACTCAACCACTGAGCTACATCCACTCCCAAATGAGACTTGGTATTTTCAGTAGTTCATTTGTTTGTTTTCAGGAGGTAGCGCTGATTGAACCTGGGACCTCGTACATGGGAAGCAGGCACTCAACAACTAGATCTATATCCACTAGTCTTTTTTTTTTTTCTTTATTATTATTTTTTTAATGTTACATTCAAAAGATATGAGGTCCCCATAAACCCCTCACCCCTCTCACCCCACTCCTCCCATAACAACAACTTCCTTCATCATCATGGGACATTCATTGCACTTGGTGAATACATCTCTGAGCACTGCTGCACCACATGGTCAATGGTCCGCATTATAATTTACACTCTCCTCCAGTCCACCCAGTGGACCATGGGAGGACATACAATGTCCAGTAACTGTCACTGCAATACCACCCAGGACAACTCCAAGTCCTGAAAATGCCCCCACATCACATCTCTTCTTCCCACACTCCATACCCTCAGCAGCTACCATGGCCACTTTCTCCACATCAATGCTATATTTTCTTTGATTACTAATCACAATAGTTCATGAATAGAATATCAGTAAGTCTGCTCTAACCCATACTCTATTCCTCCATCCTATGGACCCTGGAATGGTTATGTCCGCTCCACATCTACATCAAGAGGGGGCTTAGATTCCACATGGATGATGGATGCAATTCCCCTGTTTTCAGTTGTAGGCACTCTTGACTCTTTGGTGCGGTGGTTGACCTTCACCTCCATGTTAGCTGAGTGGGGTAAGTCCAATAAACCAGAAAGTAGGAGTTGCAAGTATGTTGAGGCTCAGGGCTTGGCTATCACATGGACAGTCCAGAGATTCAGGTCCTCTGAGTATACACTAAACCCCAGTGCCAACCACAGGTCTGGTAAAAGTAACAGGAGAGGCTTGTGAACAAAGATCATATCTGAGTCCAGCTCCATCACACTCAGGAATACAAACTCCAAAATAGGGCCAACTGACATGGCACTGGACTCCATCTGCCATGACCATAGAACCTGTGGGTCTCTGTAGCCCTCAGAAAAACCAATACTTGGGGTTGTATCTACTTTGTCTCCTGGACTCTGCTGAGGTGTGCATAAGGGTGACCCCTCTGATGACCTCCCAGCTCTTTTTTGGAGACTCATAGCCATATAAACTCATTTGTCCTTTCCATTTCCCACTTTTATTAAAGGTCAAAAAGTATTTTTAACTCCTGATATTACATGTAGGCTGAGATATTCTGCTGGTCTGAGTTGACCTTTTTATTCAAGGTCATTTTACACTAGTCATTTGAGGAATACAATTTTGTTTGCTTACTGCCTTTTAAGCAGAGTATCCTGTAGGTTGTTTCAAGTTCTGAGCAAAGCTGTTTTCTTCAGTTGGACATCCCTTACTTTCTAATACACAAATTGGCAGGTGCCTTTAAAACAGATTAGTTTTTTTACTCTTTTTTCTCTTTATTAGAGAAGTTGTGGGTTTACAGAACAATCATGCTTGAAATACAGGACTACCATATACCACCCTATTTTTAACACCTTGCATTGGTGTGAACAATTATTATAAAAAAGATTAGTTTTTGCCTTGATTGCCTTAATATTCAGTTAATTGCAAACTGGCTAGCAACTGTGGTAAACATACTTTATTATTATAAAATTATAACTTATTGTTATCTATAAGAGAATCACATTTATATCTTTAATATAAACTGTAATAATTTTTATTCTTCTTGTTGTCTTTGAAGACAATTGAATTTCTTTTGTAAATTAAATGTTTATGTTTTCTAGCAGTGGCCAGGTTCATTTGATTTTTGTCCATGATCTCAATATTTGTTTATTCATTTGCTTAGCTAACATTTACTGTGAGCAATGCTGAGGGTCCATTTGAATCAAAGATACATTATACTTCATAATGGTATTAAACAGGCTCATAATTAATTAATGAATATATGTAAATTGATAACATTTCTTATTTACTTTATATCTTATTGCATATTTAGATCATATTGTGTCTTCAGCCATTTAGCTCAATATAAAGAAATGTGTATTTTATTATTAAGCTGTCTTACAGAATATATTTTCAATTAAGTTACCCAATTTGCAATTGTCAGGTGGACTTTGCCCTGGCTCAAAAGAAAGGTTATTCATATCTTAAAGAGAAAGCAAAAAGATTGTTAAGAGACCATTCTTTATTATTTAAAAAAAAGTAAAAAATCATTAAATAACCCAAAGTATAATATTTAAATTGACAGTGAGATTTTCCAAAGTTAATTTCATTTTTTAAAATTCACTATTATTTTGGTAATAATAATTCTTCCTTATTAACTCATTTTTTCAGTTCATTTAAAAAATGCAGAGCATTTCAAAATTGATAATCTTTTCAACCTGCATTTGAAAACCCTCCATTAAGATTTTTCTTGGTATTGGGGTATACAAAGAGGCTGCTTTCTATGTCGATTTTCTCTCTCTTCATAAACATAGCTTTGTGGAAAAATTTTCAGGTCAAAATTGACTTCCTGAATATCCTTATAAGTATATACATTAGTATCATGTTTCAAATACCACATAAATTGTTTCTAAAAATTTACACATTCTCTTAGCTTGGATAAATTTTGTTTACTAAAGGACAGATAGTATGAGCGATGTTTTTGTAGCTATACAGTCGTTATCTGCTGTGGACACACACTTTGATAGATGTAATGATGGTAAAGGTGTGGGGGTGGGAATGGGTAGGGAAGGAGGCAGAGACCAAGAGCCTGAGAAAGCAAGAGATGGAATAACTCAGGAGGAATGTCGAAAATAAGCAGATCAGCCTGACGTTGAGCAGGTTTGCGATGTCGAGGGAAAAAGCAGCCACCACTCCTAGAAATTCCATATGGGTGGTTTCCTACCTGTCTGCAATAAAACTCTTGTGCAATAAATGAAGAAAAAAAATAGAAGTTTAAATTTTATTGGGTGTAAAGCTCTTAAAAGAACTGCTGCTCACCAAGAGTATAAAGATGACTGAGTTGGAATGAGTGAACCCCGGCTAAAAGAGGGCGAGCCCCTGGTGTTTTCTTTCCTTCACTATAGCAACATCTTGTCTCCTTGATTGGACGCCTGTGCAGGATGGACCACAACCAGCTGGAGCAGAAATTTACCTGCCTAGACGTGGAAGAGTAGTTTATGCTAGGAACCTGAACATAAATTTCACTGTGAGACTTACTATCTCCTGGAAATGGGAAAGACAGAACATTTGGGAATAAACCTTCACATAAACACTCTTGTCAGTGTTGGTTGCTAACAGATGCATTTAGGTAAAAGCTGTTACCTCAAGAGGTGTTATCTTCTGGGGATCTTTATCATAATTTTATTTTAAATCCGAACAGCTGTTGTTTAACTACCACAGACCACAATTTATCTACAGCTTGGGGCCATAAAGTTAGCTTTAATGCACTCTGTTTCTTTTTTCCCCCTGTATTTGATTTAATTTCCATGCATCTGACACCAACAAGCTATACGCTATTTGCATATTTCAATATGTACTTTTGCAGATCCCGTCAGTACCCAGGTGCTAAAGGTGGATAAATAAATACAAATGGAAGTTCCCAGTGACAAATTATGAAAGAAAAGGAAGAACTCTTCTCAGGTTTCACTTACATGTAAGATATTCTGAACAATAATAGCTCCTCAGGACAAAAAGCAGGTTTTTCTAGGGTGGTTGGTTTATGGGGATGGTAGGAAAAAAACGGATGTTATTTTTGGCAGTGGAACACAAGCACACTTATCTGAATTGAGCCCTGGGGCTTGTTGTACAGTAAAGGACGAAAAACTTCAGCTTTATTTAAGAAATCCACAAATGTGGCCACTTCCATAACGTGAATATCTTCTAAAGTAAATATTTGTAGGTTTTCATTCATGGGATTTAAAAAAAATGAGGTTGCAGTTTCAAACAAAAGAAAACTTTGGGGAGGATTGGAAGAGAATACAAGTCACTCTTAGGGAAACTCTGAGACGGGTCCCCTCCTTGGCTGTTGTACCATATTTAGCAACCGGGCTTCGTCTGCTAAAGCAATGCCTAGCCTAGGACTTCGTGAGCCACTGGATGGAAAATCAATTTTGGTCAGGGTTAGATGGGCCCCAGACTCATTCTTTGGTCTTAACTACAACATCTGGAAACTTCCAGGCAGAGGTCAGAGGACTCCAAAGCCTTTTTCTTTTCTCTGGTTTGCACAGATGCCAGCCTGTTTGGGGAACCTCAAGCTTCTATCTCCGTTCCCATTCTCGAGTTAAGCAGCACGTACAGACCGCTGCGCCTTAACGATCCGAACTGTGAAAATTCTCCCGGCCCCAGAGGTTTTGGAATTCTTGTCTGTTTGTAATCAAGTTCCATACGGAAGTGAGATGTGACCCTTCCTGCACCAGATGACAGGCTCTGGGGCTCAGGGATTCACTTGCTTATTTGATTATTAGTTTTTGACAACAAACTGAAATCGACAACTGCGAGGCAAGTACGCTCGCTAGCAGGTTGAACAATACCAACAAGAGAGTCACCTGCCTAATCTCCACCTGTCCTAAATACATGACTGGAAAGCTTTCCCAGTGAACAGTTTATTTCTGTGCCAGTATTGCTCATGGAAATGGGAGTCGCTCAAATGGAAACAAATTAACAATGAGAAGGGGGGGTGGATTTACTGTGCCTAATTAGGGGGTTTGATTTTGCATTATGCAGATGAAGTCGGTATAACAAAGCTTGAATAGTGAATACCATTTCACATTAGATTTTCCACTGAGCACACTTCCAACAGACCCTAGAAGTGGAGAGAATTGGAAAGGCACCTAGTTCTTTTTAAGGGGAGTCACTTGGAACCTGAAGTCTCCTGAGAAACTTTGACCCTGTGAAAATTTTAAGGCGATTTACAAACCAAAGAGGTGAGATAAGCTACTGTAATCACTACCTTTGGCGCTTCCCCTGTACCTTTCATCTGAAGATTTCAAAGAGTCTAACAAACACTAATTAAGGAAGCCTCTCCCAATGCCCAGTGGGATGGAGAAGGGTAATTTCAGCCCTTCTGGGATGGAATGCAAGAGCTTCTCCCTCTGCACCTTTCTTCTCTGCCCAGCTCTCAGCTACTTGACACAGAAATTCAGGGGACAAAAGGACATGGACGAGGAGAAAAGGGTGACTCTCCAAAGGCATGTGGGCTCTTTCCTGGAGAGAGATGATTTGGCCCTGGTGAGCATTCTCCTCTCACCCCAAGGACCAGGAGGGTTACCAGTGAGCCAGAGGGAGGACGCCAGTTCGATTTTTATTTCCTTCTGAGCTGATGGTATTTAGCACAGCAGCTAGCAGCCTGGACCTGGGCTATCTGAACCTTAGCATTGTAGCAGGTCTGGAGGAAGGAATTGGCGGCTGAGTCACGCACACCATGTGGCTGCCTGCTATGTTGGCCTTCAGAGAACTCCCAGCTGACTGCAGGCCCTGCCTCTCAAGCCGTTTCACCCTGCGTCTTAGCGCACAAGGCCACAGCTGGACCAACATCTGACCGTGCTTATCTAGGTGAATCATCTTTCTAAATCTATTTTGGTCCACTGATAATTGCTTCTTTAAATAGAAGCTTTCACCAGACGACTGAAAAATAGGCAACATATTGCCTTTCCACTTCTATAAGGTGTGGAAGTCAACAAGCATTTCACCCTAGGAGGCAAATAGGGATTTGGGATGAAAAGTTGATTTTTACTCTTTTTTTTTTTTTTTTAAGAAATAAGATTTAATTTTTATTTTTTTAAGATTTATTTTTTATTTATTTGTTCCCCGCCCCCCCTTCCCCAGTTGTCTCCTCTCTTTGTCCATTTACTGTGTGTTCTTCTGTGTCCACTTGGATTCTTGTCAATGGCACTGGGAATCTGCGTCTCTTTTTGCTGTGCCATCTTGCTTGCTGTGGTGCCACTCCTGGGCAGGCTGCACTTTTGTTGTACGGAGAGGCTCTCCTTATGGGGTGCACTCCTTGAGCGTGGGGCTCCCCTATGCAGGGGACGCCCCTGCGTGGCATGACACTCCTTGCACGCATCAGCACTGCACGTGGGCCAGCTCACCACATGGGCCAGGAGGCCCTGGGTTTGAAGACTGGACCTCCCTTGTGGTGGGCGGACACCCTATCTGTTGGACCAAATCCCCTTCCTGGCTTTTACTCTTCATGTTACTTGTTTTGTATATATGTTCAATTAAATTATTGTCGGAGAAGCTAGACTCACAAACTTTTAGCTCAGGACTCAAACATCATCTTTATTTTTTCTTCTTAGTATGCAGAGTATCCTAAGAATACAAAGAAAAACTCTTTACTAAGTTATGTGTGTGAGTGTGTGAGTGTGTAAGAGAGAGAAAGAGAGGGAATGAATCAGAATGAGAATTTGGGGGCAATCTTGAATCTGGTTGTCTGAATGTGCCAAAGATGAACTGTGGTGGACATTAATGCATTAATTTTAGCAGGATTAGAGATCAAGCCACCATCAGTTTAGCTGGGAAGCTTCCATGAGAGCTGAAATGAATAGGCCTGCGATGTTGAGGACTTATTTGGGTGATTATATTTTGAAGGCAATTTACAGGAGGGAGGCAAGTTAATGCTGGCTTCACATATGCTATCCCTGGGGGAAAAAAAACCAAACCTGTCGTTTATGATTGTTGGGGACCCCAAATTGAACATATGTCGTTTGGGGGCCACAGGTTGACAGTGCCTTCACTGTGGCCTTACAGTCGGCTGGTAGTCCTTAGTTTCCTCATTTGATTCAAATAATTGAGACTGGTCCTCGTTTTTGGAAGGATTACCTGAGGCCAATGAGTCCAATCTGCTCTGTTTGTCTATGCCACCAGTCAGGTGTCATTCGTCCACCTTAGAATGATTGGTTAATGGCTATGTCAATGGAGGTGGAGGATGGAAAGACATCTGGAGGTGGTGACAGGTGTTTTGTGTGGAAGTGCAGGAGCTAAAACTATCCCTGCTGTCAAGGTTAGGGGTTGGCAATCAAATTGTGATTGGAGCAGACTGATGGCAGACCCAGTAGCCAGTTAAATGTAAGGTGCTTGCAACAGTTTGAGGCAACTACAGCAGGACTTTTTTTCTTAGTTAAAAGGCTCCAGGGGCAGTTCTAAAAAATGAAGGTAATTAATAGCCTTCCCTCCCAAGTACCTCCCAGGTGTAAGTTGTTCCCTCCCCAGGTGTTAGAGTTGCTGATCAACTTATACCTCCACAAAATTGGTGTGTCCCATTCTAGCAAATACAACTTCACCTTTCTTCTTATTTTTTGAATTGTGGAAATACGTATACAACATAAATCTTCCCATCCCAAATCCTCCTAAGCGTACCATACAGTGGGATTAATTACATTCATTATGGGGCAGTCCCCTCACTGTCATCCAGTACTAGAACTTTCCCTTCACCACAAGCAGAAATCCTGCACTCATTTTCCATTAACTCTCCATTGTCTCTTCCCCTCATAACCTGCAGAAAGAATGTTGGATTTTTCTGTTTTAAATGAGATGTTCCTGTAGATTGTTTGTTTTTGTTTTTTTCCATAGGGCAAATCAACCTTAGAATGCTTGGATGAATTTCACTTGGTCATGGTGACTAGTTCTTTTTATATGTTGCTGGACTCAGTTTCATAATGCTTTAAAAAGAATTTTTAGAATTTTTGCATCCCTATTCACAAAAAATATTGACCTGTAGTTCTCTTTTCTTGTGATATCTTTGTCTGGTTTTGGTGTTGGGGTATTATTGGCCTTATAGAATGAGTTGGGAAATGTTTCCCCTCTTCTATTCCATGGAAATTTTGTGAAGAGTTGGGATTAAGACTTTTTAAATGATTAGTAGAATTCAGTGGTGAGGCCATCTGGGCCTGAGTTTTTTTTCTGTGGATCATTCTTTGATCACTAATTCATTCTCTTTGTTTGTCATAGATCTTTTCAGATAGTCTATTTCTTCTTGAGTCACTTTTGGTAGTTTGTGCCCTTCCATGAATTTTTCTATTTCATCTAAATTATCTAATCATTAGTTTACAAATATTCTTTGTGTTCCTTTATAAACCTTTTTATTTTCTCTTTCAATTCTGATTCTAATAATTCGAGACTTGTCTTTTTTCCTTGGTCAGTGTAGTTAAAAGTTTGTTAATTTTGTTAATCTATAGAAGAAAACCAGATTTTAGTTCCATTGATATTCTCTGTTGTTTCCCTATTCTCTATTTTATTAATATCCTCTTTAATCTTTGTTAGTCCCTTCTTTTCATTTGCTTTAGATTTAGTTTGGTCTTCTTTTTCCCCAGCATTAAGGAGGAAGATTAGGTTTTTGATTTAATATCTTTCTTCTTTCTTAGGTATTTCTAGCTATAAATTTCCTTCTAAGCACCATTTCAGCTGCATCGCTAAAGTTTTGTTATGTTTCATCCTTATGTGAACTAATCTTGAAGTACTTTCTGAGTTCTCTTTTGATTTCTTCTTTGACCAATTGGACATTTTAGGAGTGTATTGTTTAATTTTTGCACCCTTTTGAGTTTCCCAAATTTCTTTCTGTTGTATTTTTCTAATTTAATTCCATTGTGTTCAAAGAACATACTTTTATTATTTCTATCTTTTTAAATTTATTTAAGTTTTTTTATGGCCTAGGATATACTATATCCTGGATAATGTTCCATGTACACTTGAGCAGAATGTATGCTTTGCTGTTGTTGTGTAGAGAGTTCCATAAATATGTTAGGTTTATTAGTTCTATTTCTTATTGATCTTCTACGTAGTTGTTCTACTCATCCCTGAAAGGCGGATATTGAAATCTCCAACTATTACTCTTGAATTTTGAAGTATTTTGGTATCAGGTGTCTATATGTTTATAATTGCTGTATCTAGTTGATGGAATGGCCCTTTTATCATTATAAAATGTCCCTCTTTATCTATAGTAATATATATATATTTTAATATCTATATTTTTTGTTAATCTACTTTTTGTTAATATAGCCACTCTAACTTTTTTGTGATTGCTTTTTGTGCGATACGTGTTTTTTTTTGTTTATTTACTTTCAATCTGTTTTTATCTTTAGATTGAAAGTATATCTCCTATAGACAGCAAATAGTTGGATCTTGTTTTAGTACCCAGTCTGGCAATCTTTGATATTGATTGGATTGTGTAATCCAATCGCATTTAATGTTACTATTGCTATAGTTGGGTTTACAATTGCTATTTTGTTTTCTATGTTTCACTTTATTTTTGTTCTTCTATTCCTCCATTACTGTTTATTTTCCTTTAAGTGACTATATTCTAATGTAGCATTTAAATTTCTTTTGTGATTTTTTTCACTATACAAATTTTAATTACTTCCTTAGTGGTTATTCTAGGGCTTATCATATATGCCTTAACCTTATCAGAATCAGCTTCAGATTTATAATAATTTAATTCCTTTGAGATATAGAAATGTCATCCCCATATAGCTCTGTTCCTTTTTCTCCCTTTTTATGGTATTATTGTTAAACAGATCACATCTATAAATGTTATGAATCCAACAAGACTTTGTTTTAGTTACTATTTTATGTAATTTTATGTCTTTTAAAGAGACAAAAGGAGGGCAAGTATATATGTATATATCCAACTTTTTAAATATTGAATTTATCTATCATTTCTGGTTTTCTTCATTTCGTTTTGTGTATTTGAGTTACCATCTGGAGTAATTTCCTTAGCCCAATATAGCTTTTCTCCCACCTACCTCCTTTGTGCTGTTATTGGCAAATACATTACATTTTTCTATGTAATAGGCCCCAAATAAAACATACACATCTTTTTTTATGCAAAAGCTTTTAAAATCAGTTAAGAGAAGGAATGGAACAATTATGTATTTTTACTGACTTTTATGTAGTTATGTAATTATCTTTACTGGTACTCTTTTATTTATTTGTTATTATTATTTTAATGGATATGAATTACTGTCTGGGGTCATTTGTTTTCAGCCTGAAAAACTTCCTTTAGTATTTCTTGCATGGCAGGTTGCTAGCAATAGATTTTCTGTTTATTTGGGATTATCTTTATTTTGCTTTCATTTCTGAAAGATATTTCACTGGATATAGATTCTCTCTTTTTGTTTATCTGGGAATATCTTTGTTTTGCTTTCATTTCTGAAAGATGCTTTGTTGGATATAGAACTTTGTTGTCAGTTTTTGCTGGATATAGAACTTTGTTGTCAGTTTTTGCTTTGAGAACTTTGAATGTATTATCCTACTGCCTTCTAGTCTCCATTATTTTTGTTGAGAAGTCAGCTGTTAATCTTGTAAATGACAAGTAGTTTTTCTCTTGCTGCTTTCAAGATTTCTCCTTGTTGTTGGTTTTCAGTATTTTTTACTAAGATGTATCTGTTGTGGATCTCTTTGCATTTATCCCTCTTGGAATTTACTGAATTTCCTGGATGTGTATATTAGTGATTTTCAATACAGTTGGGAAGCTTTCAGCCAGTGTTTCTTCAAATATTTTTTCTGCTCCTTTCTCTGTTATTTTCTTCTGGTATTTTTATTACATGTTCTTTGGTGTGCTTAATAGTGTCTGGCATTTCTTGGAAACTTTCGTCAATTTTTTTTCATTCATTTTTCTTTCTGTTCTTTGGATTGCATAATCTCTATTGATCTATGTTCAAGTTTGTGAATTCCTTCTTCCACTAGTTCAGATCTACTGCTGAGGCCCTCAAGTGAAAAATTCATTTCAGTTATTGTAATTTTCAGCTCCAGAATTTCTTTTTTATTTTATTTAATTTAATCTCCCCCCCCCCCCCGAGATGGCTCCCTCATCTCTTTGCTTGTTGTTTTTTGCTCGTTGTTTACTTTTTTTCTTCTCATTGTCTGCTTGTTGTCTGTATTTTTCTTTAGGAGACCCTGGGAACTAAACTCAGGACATCCCAAGTGGGAAGTGGGGCACTCAACTGCTTAGGACACACCTGCTCCCAAGAATTTCTTTTTTTAAAAAGTAATTTCTATCTCCTTGATGATACTCTCTATTTGATAAGATTTTGTCATATCTTCCTTTACTTCTTTAATCATGGTTTCCTTTAATTTTTTGAACATATTTATAGAAGCTTCTTTGAAGGCTTTGCTGTTAAATCTGACATCTGGTTGTTCTCAGAGACAACTTCTATGGCCTGCTTATTTTCCAATGTACAAGTCATACTAACCTGTTTCTTTGCATGTCTTGCAATATTTGTTGGAAACTGAACATTTTAGATAATATATTGTATCAACTCTGGTACAGGTCCCCCTCTCTGGGGCTTTTGTTGTTATTTGCTTTGTGTTTGTGACTGGCTGGATTATTTTAGGGAACCCTGTGATGGTTAAGTTCATTGGTCAAGTTGGCTAGATTATGGTGTCCAGTTGTTTGGTCAAGCAAGTACTGGCCTGATTATTACTGTGAGGATATTTGGTGGATTTAAAACACCAGCATCTTGATTGCATCTGTGGCTGATTACATCTATAATCAGCTGAGGAAATTGCCTTCAACAATGAGAGAGGTCTCATCCAAGCAGATGAAGAGGTTAAAAAAGAAGTGATGGTTTCAACAGTCAGAAGAGAAATTTTCCTTCTCTTCTTCAGCCAGCCAGATTCTGGGAATTCATCAAAAACCTTCATTGGAGTTCCCAGCTTGTGGCCTGCTCTATGGAATTTGGACTTGTCCATCCTCACAGTTGCTTGGGAAAATTCTTATAAAAATCTCATAATATTTACAAATATCTCCTGTTGGTTCTGTTTGCCTAGAGAACAGACCCTAACTCGCTCCTGCAGTGTTATGCTTCTGATGTTTCCTAGTCCTGGGTATGTCCATAGACATCCTGGGATAGCAGTGGTTTTGGCCGGGTTCTCTTTGTCTCTTTCCCTGACCACACCCAGATGTTAAGCTTCTCTAATTGCTGGCTGATTGTTCTATTGTTTTCAACAATGCCCTGGATACCTTGATGATTAACCCACTGTTGAGTAGCTTTGGTCATAAAGGCACACCATTGTCAGAATGCAAATGGTCTGGAGAGCCAAAACATGACTCACTTTAGTTTCATGGGCCTCAGTGGTGTGGCTAGAATCTGTTTCTCATACTGGAAAAGTAGCATCATAAACTTAAAAATGTCAACAGCAATAAGGCACAACCGATAGCCCCAAGAGAGGGTAAAAGGCCTGCAGTAGTCAATCTGCTAAGAGTTGGGAGAGAGCCACGCCCCATGCAATACTACCTCCCTCATTGCAAGACAAATGGACTGACTTTTGGCAAGAGTCAGAAGTCCAGCCTTCAGTGATGCATCAAGAACAGAGAGTCCATTACTTAGTGCCCCATCTAAGATGGCAGCTATGTCACCATGTTCAGTATGATGATGGATTCATGCAGCAATTGTGGCAGTCTTGGTGAAGCAGACTTGATCAGCAGCTTGATTCCAGCTGATTTCATCAGAGATGGACCCTCACCATGGACATCACCATGAATGATCCAGATGAATTGATCAGCAGCCATGATTTTTCCCACAGTTCATAGCCCCAACAAAGTATGTCTTTAATCTGTTAGCCTGTGGTTTTCCAAGTGGCAGATCAAATAGTTAGACAATTGGCAACAGTCCAAGAGTCAGTAAAAACATAACATGATTCATTGAGGGGTGTAGTGTTCAGAGCTATGAGAATGGACTTGAGTTTGCCAATTTATTGCAAGATTTTCTCTAGGTCCTTGGCAATGTTATGAAAAAGAATTTAAGTAATGCCAGTTTAGTTAGGCCAGCAGTTTATTAAGAAAATAAGAGAAGAGAAATGGGTCCCAGGTATTCTTGTGGACTGGTCCAGGCAGAGAGAGAAAAAAAAGGCAAAAACGGGTCAAAAAAAAGGGCTGATTTACAGATTACGAATCCCCATTACAGATTACAAATGCCAGGGTCTACTTGTTACGAATCCCCATTACAGATTACGAATGCCAGGGTCTACTTGCATGCTAATCTGGGCAGAGAGAGGAAGGGTAAAACAGGGCAAGAAAAAAGGGTCCATTTGACTTCTTTGCTTGCTTTTTAGAGTATTAATTACCCCAACCCTTGTTAATGTTCAGAGGAAGAGTCCCAGCTGTTTGCTGTTTTGATTGGTTATCCCACCCATCAATTCTCCTGGCGGGGTGAGGGTAGGTAATGATAAGGCCCCTTGAGAATATCCAGGGTTTTTCCTTGATCCTGGGTGAAATCCTGCCCAGAAGGGGGGTTCTCACATGGTTCTTCCAGCAACCATCTTGTGCTATTTCCATGGCTATGTGTTTCACGGCTGAATTTTTCTCCAGACCCCAGATTCACCTTTTTATTCCCAAATCTAGCCTGCCTCACACTAACCTGAACAAGCACATGCGTTTTTGGTTCTACACAGCTGGTGCTGGGACTGAATAGCTGATAAAGCTCAGTGCAATACCATTGGGTTTAGGTTTAGCTTACCTATCTGTGAACTGGATCCAGATCCTCTCTGAGTCAAAAGTCCCTTTGGGTGTGCATCAGGCAACTGCATAGAGAATGAAGTTTCCCTCAAATGGATAGCTGCCCCTTTTCAGGTACGGCCAAGATACTAAGGGTTTCGGCCCATGATGGCTGCAAAGTTCCCTCATTTTATGCTCAGTATTAGTGGGTGTTTCTCTAACTATTGTATGAAAGGAGCCAGAACCTTCCTCTGGCTCCAGAATGAATCTTAGCATTAGTTGTTACAATGGGGTAAATTTGAGGCTGACTGCCAGATTTGTGAGGAAGTCCCCCTTTCCAGAGGAGAGTCAACTATATCAGAACACTGTTCAGTCTGTCTTTGAACCTGTACCTTGGAAGTCAGCCTGAAACCATCCAGTTGAGGAATTAGGGGATAATTCTTCCTATTTAATAGGCTATAAGGTGGAGGACCATTTATTGTCTGGTCAGCCAATTTGATCCACATGTTTACTGCTAATTCCCATGGACTTCCCTTAAATCTCGTCCATCAGCCCACGGGCACTCATCTTTCTGTCTCGGAAATCCATGTCTCTGTCACCATCCCATTTTTGTTGCCGAAAGTGTCAAGAACGGAGATTTCACATCACTTGCAAGTTCTAAGTTAGCCTGAGTATTAAATATCTAATGCTCCATAGCAAGATTACCACAAAATTAGAAGTGTCAAACAACATGCATTTGTTTTTTCACAAGTCTCTTTGGGACAGGAGCTCAGGTACACCTTAGCTGGGTTCTCTGAAAGGCTTCAGTCAAGAGTTTAACCAGAGCTGGGCTCTCATCTCAGGCTTGACTATGGTCTTCAATTCCTTCCCATGTTGGCCTTCCCTACATGGACACTTGCTTCCTTAAGGCCAGCAAGGAAGAAAATCTTCTTGGACAGAAGTTACACTCATACGAAACCTAGTCATGTACACATAAACCTGTATGTCCCATCATCTTTGCTGTATTCTATTGGATGGAAGCAAGTTGCAGGCCCTGCCCACAGTCAAAGGGAAGGGATCACACAAAGCATGACTATCAGGAGAGCAGAATCATGGAAGCCACTTCAGGCTGTGCCTGCCACAGTTTCATGGGTGCTAGCAGAAGGCAAGGAACTACTGGGTCAGAGACAAAGGCCTTGGTTACTCATAGCAACAGTAGTAGTAACATTTGTGCCTGAACCCCAATTCTGCAAGGGTGATGTGACAAGGACCATAGGGATAGCTGCACATGTACTGGGTGTGTTACAGGAGAGGAACTCTGAGCTTAGGAAGCCTGAATCTTATAATAATCAGTATGCATACTTAACCTATGCTTTGAGGGGAGATACTATCTTTATTGTACTGGATCATAAGCAAACTGGCTCTTGCTCTGAAGGAAGATACTGTCTCTATCTTCCAACACTGTTCACTTACAGACATCCTTGACAAGACATTCTGAGACAAATGCAATCTGTACCTCAGTGTTGAAGAGGTACAGAAGACTCATGGAGAATTATCTCCCAACAGGCAGATCTTGACTCTGAGGAGAAAATCTGTTTCATAGAAAAATATACACATGTACATAAATAACTGAAATGAATGGTTGAATATAGAAAGAGAAATTCGAAATGGTATGGAAGCTCAGAGGAAACCAAAATTGTTTCTAACTTCAGTTACCAAGTGTATTAGCTAAAGGGGTGCTGATGCAAAGCACCAGAAATCTGTTGGGTTTTATAAAGGGTATTTATTTGGGGTGGAAGCTTACAGTCACAAGGCCATAAAGCATAAATTACTTTCTTCACCAAAGTCTGTTGCCATATGTTGGAGCAAGATGGCTGCTGACATCTGCAAGGGTCCAGCCTTCCTCTTCCTTTTAAGGCTCTGTAGACCCTGCTTCTTCCAATATCAGCAATGGGCTGGGATAAGGCTTGTCTCTCTCCTGGGGCTTGTTTCTCTCTGGGCTCAGCTGCTTTCATCTCTCCACATGATTAGCTATAGACTGTCAGGTTCCCCAGGGGACCTCTGTCATATCTATGGAGCTGTCTCCATTCCTCTGTGTTCTCCTGTGTATTTACTTACCGGGGCTCCACCATCAAAAGACTCCAACTTTCTCCTCTGCTACATCATTTTCTCTATGAGTCCCCACCTTCTTGGTAATAATTTAATCAAGTAAATGTAACTTTAATTTAATCAAGTAAAAGAGAATTTAATCATAATTTAATCAAGTAAAAGTGAAACCTCTGAAGTTAATATAATCTAATATGCCCAGATGAACAGACCAGTTTACAAACATAATCCAACATCTATTTTTGGAATTCATAACAATACCAAACTGTTATACCAAATGATCTGTCACAGCATGTATTTTGGATTTAATATTATGAATAGGATTTCAACTGGTGGGAGGAGTGGAGAAGAAAGAAAGAACATATGGAAGAAACAGAAAGCAAAGACACAGAGGAGAAAAAGCTCTATGTAATTTTTCCATGTTGTGTGACTCAGTTTCACTTAAATTTGGTAAGTGAAAAGGGCAGTCTTTCTCCAGCTAACAGAGAAAGATCTGGAACTGTAGAATTAGTAGATTAATTAGTGGCATTAAATATTTATTTAGGTGCTATTAAAGTGTTTGAGTGAATACATATATAGGGTGTGACATTCACTGTTGTGCTTTGGAGATAGTGGAAAAAATTGAGGTTAGAAAAAGACTAGAAGCTTCATTCTTAGTGAAAAATCTATTGTGAATAGTACAAACCAGAAAGTGATGAAAATTTAATCAACTTCTGTGACGGTGGTAAGGAAGATATGCATTTGGATGTGGGATCTCTTTCATTGGTGGAATCAGTTGGACTTAGTAGCTCATTGTTCCTGGAGGGTAAAAAGAAAAAAAAAAAAAAAAAAAAAGGATGAGTCAAAAAATAACCCAAGTGGGAAGTGGATGTGGCTCAAGAAGTTGGGTGCCCACTACCACATGGGAAGTCCCTGTTTCTAGATGATTATAAGAACTCTTTATATTTTAAGGCCATTAACCCATATTTGTGATATTAGTTGTATATCTCTCCCCCAGTTTTATCACTTTTCTTTTGACTTTGTTATAGGATTTATTTGTATTCCAAAAAATTTTATATATTTAAGTTAATAATTTATTGTTTGAGTTTTACATCATATTTAGAAAAGGTTTTTTGAATCCATTATTATAAAGTAGCCTCATGTTTTGTTCTTTATGGTTGTATCTTGTATGTTTTATGTGTAGTTTGAAGTTGTATGTACCCTAGAAAAATATGTTCTTAAATGTAATCCATTCTTGTGGGTTTGAACCCATGTAAGTATCACCTTTTGGTAGGGATACTTCAGTAAAGGTATGACCCACCTCAGTCAGGATGGGTCTAAATCCTATCACTGAAGTCCTTTATAAATGGAATAATTCAGATATGAGAGAGAAAGTCACGGAAGCAAGAATCTGAAATCAACAAAACATGGAAGAGAAGGGAGAGCCCAGCAAATGCCACAATGTGCCTTGCCATGTGACAAACTAAGAACCAAGAATTATTGGCAACTGGTCTTCAGGAGGAAACTATCACCCTGATGATGCCTTGATTTGGACATTTTCCTGGCCTCAAAACTGAGAATGAGGGAGGTGGACTTGGCCCAGTCGTTAGGACATCTGTCTGCCACATGGGAGGTCCGCAGTTCAAACCCTGGACCTCCTTGACCCATGTGGAGCTGGCCCACTTGCAGTGCTGACATGCGCAAGGAGTGCCCTGCCACACAGGGGTGTCCCTGCGCAGGGGAGCCCCACGCAAAAGGAATGCACCCTGTAAGGAGAGCCGCCCAGTGCGAAAGAAAGTGCAGTCTGCCCAGGAATGGCGCCACACACACGGAGAGCTGACACGACAAGATGATGCAACAAAAGAAACACAGATTTCCATGCTGCTGACAACAACAGAAGTGGACAAAAAGAACAACACGCAGCAAAATGGACACAGAGAACAGACAACTGGAGTGGGGGTGGGGAGGGGAGAGAAATAAATGAAATAAAATAATATTAAAAAAAACTGAGAATAAATAAGTTCTCAGAGAATGAATAATACTAATACTAATACTGACAAATTCTTATTATTTAACCAGACCCATTTCATGGTATTTACTCTGAGCAACCTAGGAAACTAAAGCAGTTAGTACCAGGAGTGGGGTGCTGCTATTGCAAATGCCAAAAATGTGGGAACAGCTTTGAATTGGGTAATGGGTAAAGGCTGGAAGAAATATGAGGTGCTTGATAGAAAAAGCCTGTATTTACTTTGAAGAGACTATTGGTAGAGGTATGGATGCTAAAGGCATTTCCAATGAGGCCTTAGAAGGAAATGATGAATGGGTTATTGGAATCCGGAGAAAATGTGATCCTTGTTTTACAGTGGCAGAGAACTTGACAAAATTGAATTCTGATGTTGGATGGAGGGCAGAACTTGAAAGCAATGAATTTAAATATTTAGCTGAAGAGATTTCCAAGCTAACTCAGAAAAGTGCAGATGGATTTCTCTTGCAGGTTATAGTAAAGTGTGAGAGGGAAGGGATAGAGAACTAAACTCCTGGGTACAAAGAAACCAGAAACTGATGGTTTGGAAAAATTCTGAGCTTCTGGAAAGTGAGTCCCTGGGGAATAGTGTCCCATGTGAGAGTTTAACTGAACATGGAACCAGGCAACCATTTCAGTGCAAGTCAGGACTGGAAATGCAATTATGGAAGAAGGATCTGTCAAAGTCCAACTATCTGATGGATTGGACCCCTGTGTACTACATGCAAAACCGACAAACTTTTTGTAAGATCTTCATGAATGGACTACCAGCCTAGACTTAAAAAGGCAGAAAAGGGAACAGATTAAAGGAAAAATCACTTCAAGGGAACAACCATGGAAATTGAGGTCTGAACCGAAGACATCTTCTCAGGCCAAGAGAGCAGGCCTACCCATGTGTGTGGATAGCTTGAGTCTACCCTGGTGCTTGGAGAGGGTGGGCCTGCTGCCCCGTTGTTCAGGAAGAGTGCTTCTACCCCTGTTTTCTCAGAGTGTGGAGCCAATTCCACCAAAAGGAATGCACCCTGTAAGGAGAGCTTGGCACCTTGTGGAGAGCTTGGCTACCATCCCAATGCTTGTAGAGGATGGAAACTTCATTCCAGTGTTCAGGGAGAGCAAGGCTGTTGCACAAGCACTTGGAAGATTTTGGGCTGGTTCTCCATCAGGCCTGGAAGACAAAACATCATTCTGTAGATGGGTCTTTGACCTTGAAATCAGAAATAGATCCTGCTGGGTTTTGGAATTGTTTGGGACCTGTGACCCATGTTTTCCTTCCAATTTCTCCATATGGGAGTGGGAATGTTTATCCACGCTTGTCCATCCATTGTGTATTGGAAGCAGGTAACTTGTTCCATCCCCACATACCCCCCACCCCCACATACCCTGTACCAATGACCCTCCCCTGCCATATATGCCAAAAAGGAACATTCCCACCATAGTAGTTTCAACCACAGACCTACAAATCCCCTGGACTCACCTGGTCCTTCCTCCACCCCTTTCCGCTATTCCATGGATTGTTCAATCCACCCTCTCACCCCTACTCTTCCTCACAGTCCAGCACTGTGATTTCGATGAGTCTTGGCATTCTTAATGAAATAACCTAACGTTTTGGGGATATTGTGATGGTGTGAATGTAATTTGCATAGAGAACGAACATGTCTTTTTGGGGTCCAAAGGGTGGAGCATAGTAGTTTGAAGCTGTATGGTCCCTCAAAAATATGTTCCTAAATTTAACCCATTCTTGTGGATGTGAACCCATTGTAAGTAACAGCTTTAAAAAATATTTTTAATTTATTTTTTAAATTTAGTTTCTTTTTTATTCATTTTCTTCTTTTTTTAAAGATTTGTTTATTTATTTATTTCTCTCCCTGCCCACCCCACCCCACAATTGTCTGTTCTCTGTGTCTATTTGCTGCATCTTCTTTGTCCGCTTCTGTTGTTGTCAGCGGCATGGGAATCTGTGTTTCTTTTCGTTGCATCATCTTGTTGTGTCAGTTCTCTGCACCATTCCTGGGCAGGCTGCACTTTCTTTTGTGCTGGGCGGCTCTCCTTACGGGGTGCACTCCTTGCACGTGGGGCTCCCCTACACGGGGGACACCCCTGTGTGGCACGACACTCCTTGAGCGCATCAGCACTGCGTATGGCCCAGCTAGATCCACACAGGTCAAGGAGGCCCGGGGTTTGAACTGCGGACCTCCCATGTGGTAGACAGATGCCCTAACCACTGGGCTAAGTCTGCCACCTTATTCTTCTTTTAAGTAGTAACTTTTGATGAGGTTAGTTCAGTTAAGGTATGACCCACCTCAATCTGTATGGGTCTTAATCTTATTACTAGAGGCTTTATAAACAATGAATTCAGACAAGAGAGAGGAAAATATGGAAGCAAGAATATGAACTCAAGGAATTTTGGAAGAGGAAGGAGAAACCAGCAGATGCTGCTATGCACTTTGCCATGTGACAGAGGAGCCAAGGATTGTCTGCAGCCAGGCTACAGGTGGAAAGCACCACCTTGATGATGTCTTGATTTGGACATTCTCCTGGCCTCAAAATGATGAGCAAATAAATTCCCATTGTTCAATGCTATCCATTTCATGACATTTGCTTTGGGTAGCCTAAGAAACTAAAGCATTTTAAACTTTTGTTCACTTGGAATTTATGTTGGTACAAGGTGGGAGATAGTTGTTCAACTCTGTTCTTTCTGTAAGATTTCCTTGTTGCTCCCAAACTATTTGATGAATAATCTATCCTTCCCTCATAAATTTGGAATGCAAATTACCATTTCTACATTCCTGCATGTATTTAGGTCTACTTCTGAACTTTCCATTCTGTTTCCAGTACTGATGCATCAGTGTTACTGAGTTTTAATTATTGTGGCCTATGATAAAACTTTATCATAGACTTCTTATACTTGACTCTCTCCTTTTAACTCTTTATTTTTAGAAATTTCCTCAAAATCCCATCTTTTCCTGTTATGAAAACTTTTAAATCATCTTGTCTACAATTTTTTCCCCACAATTAACCTTTGTTGGGATTTTTATTGAGATTGTATTAATTTATGAATTACCTTAGGGAGAGTTAACATATGGTAGATGCTAAGTCTTGAGATCCTAACAAGATTTTCCATTTGTTTAAGTGTTCTTTTGCACTTCCTAATGGGATTTTAAAGTTTTCTTTTTATGGTTGTACCTTTCAAAGATGAAAAAGCCTATTATTCCTAAGCATTTTATCATTTTGTTGATATTAGAATTTTTTTTACCTGGTTGTTTTGTAGAGGAAAGATAATGAGTTTTTATACTTGACACTTTCCCATTTTTTAGTCCTTGTAGCTTTTCAATTATATCTTTTATGTTTTTTGAGGTGAATATCATCTTTAAAGCACAGTGACTAGTATCTCCAGAACAACCTTAAGCAACAGTGGTGCTGATAAGGATATTCTTGTCTTGTTTCTTTCTTTAATGGGGTGGCTTCTAGTGTTTCCACCTAAAAATTCCTGATTGATGCATTGCTTTAACAATATTGCTTAGGTTATACATACTGTTTTCTTTTTCCTACTTTTCTAGATATTCCATAACTTCAGTTTTGAACTTCTGGTCTCAAATTGTTTAACAGAGAGTTTTAAAGTTTCAGGTTATAGGGCTGTTTTTGTGGTTGTTGTCTAGTGACTTTTAAATCTATTATATCATGCTTTCTGGTATTGTTTCTTTTTAATTCTTTCATTGTATGGTTTGTTTTCTTTGTTTTGTTGCCTGTTTTTCTTCTATTAGGTAGAAATATTTTAATTTTGTTCTAGTGATTACTTTAGTAACTATAACATTATATAATACATCTAATTTTATATTCTTTGAGACAGTATCTATTGACTCCCTACTAAGAGCAGTTTGCTTATTTTGTTAACCTCTTCCTCTCACATACTCCATCCTATCAGCCAATTTTAGTGGATTATATTATTTTTCTTAATGGTTATTTTATACCTTTAATATACTTTTTTTCTTATTATTTGATCTGTCAGGTTTAAATGACAATATTTGAACCCAGGCTATTCAAAAATTAAAGAGGAAATAAGCATAATTTAATTATATTATCTCTTACTTTTCTTCTCTCATTCTAATTAAAAAATAATTTAATTTCTAAACTGTCACAATTTAAAATTATAAAGGTCTGTTCTGTAATCCATAATAGTCACATTTGTTCGAATGGACAGTTAAATGACTTTAATGTTTCTTGTCAGTCTGTTAATCACAGCAACTCCATTTTCCACTGGATTATTTGAAGTCAGTTCTCTAGTAGTTTCTAATAAGAACTGTGGAAATGAATAATTTCTAATTCATTTATGTGGAAAAGTGTTTTTTAACCTTTATACTTAAATGAAAGTTTGGCTGGGTATAAAATTCTTTAGTCACATTGATTTTCCCTGCTTCTAGCACTGGCTTTTTTCCCCCAGAGGCTAGCATTTTCCCTCCTTGTTAAGACACTTAATCTTCTGTCTAGCTCCTCAAATTATTTTATTTTGAAAATTGGTAACTTTTGGGGGAAATGTTTCAACTAGAATATGTTGATATTTCCATGATAATTTTCCTTGGGTGTGGTGTGCCTTTCACTCTCTATGTAGATTCTTTTATATTTTTGGAAGCTTTTATTAATAGTATCTTTATTTTTCTGTTTTGTTATTTAATTTCTTTTTTATTTGCAGGGATACAACTTATGCAGCTACCATATTTTCTATTGGTCTTGTCACATGCTTTTTCTCTAATATTCGAAAACTTTTAAATTTCATCTCATTTTGTTTGCTTTTGCTCATTTCTGTCATCTAGGATTTTATTCTATAAACAGAATTTCCTATTTTGTTTGCAATAGTGTTGATTCTTTTACATTGCTTCCATTTGGAGTTTCATTTCTGTGCTGTTTTTTCTCTTTCTTCTTTCCTGAGCTTTTCAAGCTTATGTTTCAATTTATGTTAGTTTCCTGTAATTTCTGTTTTCTTGCATATTACTCAAGCGCTTGTTTTGTAAGGGCGATTGATTCATTTTTCTTTCCAAATTTAAGATAAAATTTTTAAAATATTTTTGATCTGCTTATGGCAATAATTTTTGGAGTGTGGGGCACATGGGAATCCCCTATATATTTTTTGTAACATTTATGTAATCTAAAGCTTCTTTAAAAGAAAAAGAATAATTTAAAAAATTAAAAAAAAAAACTTTACTATTCCTTTGGATAAAACTTTCTCCTGACCGACTTTTTTTCAGAAGGCTCATCTTACAGAGGTGACAAAGCCATGTTTCAGCTTTGCAGAGATTCTAGTGGTGTTTGTGGGTTATTTCTTTGGAGCTTTTAATTTACTACTCCCAGGCCAGCTGAACTTGTTAGCAGAAGACTGCTTCTAATGCAGATATTCTCTCTATTCCCCTACTGTATGAATTGCTTATTGTAGCATAACACACCACCTGTAAATTCAGCGGCTTAAAACAATAGCCTGTTTTTAATTGTAATGAGTTTGTTGGTCACAGCTGGGCTCATTCAGATATCTGTGGCTGGCTGGAGGTTGGCTGCTTAGGCTGGGCTTGGCTGGGGAATGGCTTTAGTCAACATATATTTCATCCTCTGTGGGACCAGCACACTACCAGTCAGGGCTTATCTTTCTCATAGCAATGCAGGGGTGCAAGAGGACAAGGAAAATATACATGGACTCTTTCGTTGTTGTTGTTTTAGATTTTTTATTTTATTTTTATTTATTTCTTTCCACTTCCCCCCCACACCAGTTGTCTGTTCTCTGTGTCTATTTGCTGTGTCTTCTTTGTCCGCTTCTGTTGTGAGTGGCACGGGAATCTGTGTTTCCTTTTGTTGTGTCATTTTGTTGTGTCAGCTCTCCGTGTGTGTGTGGCACCATTCCTGGGCAGGCTGCACTTTCTTTCGCGCTGGGCGGCTCTCCTTACGGGGTGCACTCCTTGCGCGTGGGGCTCCCCTAGGTGGGGACACCCCTGTGTGGCATGGTACTTCTTGCGTGCATCAGCGCTGCGCATGTGCCAGCTAGATCCACACAGGTCAAGGAGGCCCGGGGTTTGAACAGTGGACCTCCCATGTGATAGATGGACGCCCTAACCACTGGGTCAAGTCTGCCTGTTGTTGTTTTTTAAAGATTTATTTGATTTATTTCTCTCCCTTTCTCCTCCCCCTCCCACATGGACTCTTGAGAACTTGTCTTGGAACAGGTAAAGCACCATATTTGCCTTGTTCTATTCACTGAAGCAAGTCATATGACTGAGCCCAGCTTCAATGGTCCGCACTTCTTTAGGAAAGGAACTAAAAAGTGAATGTGGATCCAAGCCTGAAGAATTGAGGTCATTACCACAATTTGCCATTTTTGCCATATACAGAACACTCTGAAAATCTAGCTTGTTTGTGTGATCCTCTCATTCCCTGCTTTTCATGACTTTGAAAAGTGGTCTAAGGAATTTCCCACTGCCAGACCATGCAACTGTTCCTTTAGTTCCAAACAAACTGGGTGAGTGGGCGAGGCAGATTTCTACTGATTCCACTGCCTGGTATTATCTCCTCTGCTTGAGTGTGGGCTGGACTTAGTGATGTGTATCCTTGACCAAAACTGATTCAATGTCACTTTCAAGATTAGGGTATAAAAACTGTGGCTTCCATCTTCCTCACCCACCGTCTCTCTCTCTTCCTGCTTCTTGCTTGCTCTGATACAGTGAGCTGCTATGTTGTGAAATGCCGCACAGAGAAGCCCACTCCATGAGAAGGAACGGAAGCCCTCAATCTAAAGCCAACAACCGTGAGTGAGCTCGGAAGTGGGTCCTATCTTGCCTGGATAGTCAAGATTTGAGAAGACTATAACCGTGTCTGACACCTTGACTACATGCTCTGAGAGACCCTGAGGCAGAGGACTCAGCCCTGCCATACCCAGAATAAGCTTTGGGGTAACATGTTACACAGCAATAGGTAACTAATACATGCGGGATTGTTGGTTTACCTTTGAGGATGTGCCTTGTTTTGGAGAATGGTTCCCTGTTTTCTTTGCTTGAAATCTCTATTCAAGGGTGATCATTCTAAATAGTTTGACCTCCTTTGAATTTTGTACCTCTACTTCATCTATTGTGCTTTGGTATTTATTATCTCCTAGGCTTACTAAAGAAAGAGTTTAGAGTTGCTTTCCTGTTTCTCATTCTCCTTTTTGCCCCTGAGTGGTTTTTTTCCCCGTGGTGTTATAAAAATAAAAGTACAAGCTCTAACTTTGCCCTCTGCACTTCATTCAGAGACTGCCTGCTTTGGACCCTTAGAAAAACAATACATGAGAAACTTAATGACACTAGCCCAGTCACTTAGTAAAAGAATCTAGTCACCTTTGTGGCTGTTCCCAGTTTGACCAAGAATCCACCTTACACAGTTCCATCTTATATGTTCAATTCAAGAGGCAATTTGTGTGGCTAAGAGCATGGGTTCTGGAGTCAGATTGCCTGTTTTTAGCCCACTTCTGCCATTTCCTAGTTGTGTGATCCTAGGAAAATTGCTTATCCTCTAAACCTTATGTAGCAGGTTGATATGGTTATGAATTCCAAAAATAGATATTGGATTATGTTTGTAATCTGATCTGGACCTGGGCCTGATTGAGTTATGATTAGGGTTTTAATTGGGTCACATTATTAGGGCATTGAGTCCCTGTCCCTTGGTGGGTGGGAATTCATAGATAAAAGGCACGGCAAAGGACAGAGTTGAGGGGTTTTGATGTTGGAGTTTTGATGTTGGAGTTGGACGCTGAAGTCTTAAGCTGGAGGCCTGGGGAAAGAGACAGAGCCGTTCACCTGATAGTCTACAGCTGACCTTGTGTGGGAAACAGAGGAACTGAGCCCAGAAGAACCCAGGAAGGCTGAACCCTTGCAGATGTTGGCAGCCATCTTTCTCCAACATGTGGAAATAGACTTTGGTGAGGGAAACAACTTATGCTTTATGGCCTGGTAACTGTAAGCTCCTACCCCAAGTACTCTTTTTAATGTCCAGCAGATTTCTGGTGTTTTGCATCAGCACCCTGTTGGCTGGCTAATATACCTTATTTCCCTAATCCCTAAAATAGGAACAATACTTCCTACTTTATGGTATTGAGAACCAATCTTGATAGTATTTTGAGACAGATAAAATGAAATAATTCATGACGAGTATTTAACACAGTACCTGCCAGATGGTAAACCCTCAATAAATGTTGACTATATTAAAGAAAATATTTATTATAATGAATACTCTTCATTGCCAGGCTTTGTGCTAGGTTATGGGGATAATGATAGGAATGTAACTTGGATTCTTTTTCTCAAAGAAACTGCAGTCTTTGAGTGAAATAATATTTGTGTAATATTGTTTACAAACATTGCCATGCACATAATGGTTCTTGATGAACTCCCTATAAAGTGAATTATTTATTAGTTCCTGCTTTGGTTTTCTGCCTGGTATCTCAGTAACTTGAAAACTAGATAATATTTTACGTCTTCGAGGGGGAGAATCCGATGAAAACTGCCTATCTCTTTGGCTTCTTTTCTGTAATCCATTTAGATCTTGCTCATGATATGTCTATGTCCTTTATAAAATTGTGTTGATGAAGTTTTTGGACTCAGGAGAAGCCTTTAGATAAACCAGTTGTTGGGAGTATATGAAGAAAGCTGTTGTCACTGATGTCTATTCTGCCTTCTGGTGGGTCAGAGCCTTCCGTCCAATTTCTGCAACCCACAACCTAGAGCCCAGCTATACTCTCCAGAGACTCACCTGATCCCGGCTTCCTGCTTCTCTCTCGATCCCGCTACCTATGTCCTGTGTGTGTGTGAGTTGCAGGGGGCTGTGGGCCAATGGACAGGAGAAGGCAGAGTTGTAGAACATTCATCAAAGAAGTGGAGCAGAATGGAAAGACAAGAGAGATGTTTGGTGAGATTCAGGCAGAAATAAGATCTGATCATACTTGAGAGGTAGGCGGTGAAGGGATTATCCATTGCAAGTTTTATCAAGAATCATCGGAGAGACAGGCATGAATGCTCAAGTGAGTTCCTTTAGCATTGATAACAAAGCCACCCGGCAAACGCCTTCCCACGGGCCCGGTCAACTTGCCTAGCAGAAAAGCAAACTCTTGAGACCATCACCTGGCCAAAAACCACATATAAAAACAGTTCCTCCCCCTATGTAGGCCGCAAAATGAAACTATTCAGAATAACCAAACAAACCAATAAAACCCAAGCAAAAATCCCAGTGAGGGAGAAGATGTAGCTCAAGTGGTTGAGCGCCTGTTTCTCATTTACGAGGTTCTGGGTTTGATCCCCAGTACCTCCTAAAAACGAACAAATACACAAATGGAAAAAAAAACAACTCTTATTGGAGAGTGGATGTAGCTCAGTGGTTGAGCATCTGCTTCCCATGTCCAAGGTCCTGGGTTCTATCTCTGGTACCTCCTCGAAAAAAAAAAATCCCAGTGATATCCCTGCCTGCTGTGCAGACACAGCTGAGAGTGTGTCAAGCCGGAAATGGAGAGAGCTGGTGAGTTTCGAGGAGTACCTTGCCAAAGCTGGGAAATCAGGTGCCGTGGCCTGCTTTTTGCTGGTGTGGCTCTGTGATGCTTTCAGTGTTGTTAAATGAATTTCATTAGTGTTTTCCCCTTATTAAATATGAAAATCGTGTCAAAGGTAAATGTCAAGGGGCTATAAAATTACCCTTCTGATCTTCTGTACATTTATCAGTTGATAAATGGAAAGACACTGCTGCCAAAATAATGGAATGAATAATTTATAAATGACTGATGCATCTTGTTTGTTGTTCAGGCAGAAAGCAGTAGGACATCAATAATCAAAAGAAGCTGGATTAATTTAGCAGTATTTTGCAGTTGATGTTCTTATCTAAATGTTGCAGTATAGACCTCCATGGCTAGAAAGGAGCGATATTTTATCCTTACCTACTTGGGGGTTGGGGATTGAAAGGAGAGGGGGCTCTCTCTCTTACCCACAGCTCCTTCTCCCCTCTTCTTTGATCATTTTGATGATTAACTTGGAGGCAATGAGATCTGATCCACACACCCTCTCTTGCTCTATGGATCTTCCCATAATCCTTAAACCAGAAATGAAAAATAATCTCATCTTGATTTATTTATTTATTTATTTTTTAAAAAGATTTATTTTTTATTTATTTCTCTACCCTGCCCCCAGTTGTCTGCTCTCTGTGTCCATTCACTATGTGTTCTTCTGTGTCCGCTTATATTCTTGTCAGCGGCACTGGGAATCTGTGTTTCTTTTTGTTGCGTCAGCTCTCCATGTGTGTGGCGCCACTCCTGGGCAGGCTGCATTTTTTTTGCACGGGGCGGCTCTCCTTGCAGGGCACACTCCTTGCACGTGGGGCACCCTTATGCGGGGGACAGCCCTGTGTGGCAGGGCACTCCTTGCGCGCATCAGCACTGCACTTGGGCCAGCTCATCACATGGGTCAGGAGGCCCTGGGTTTGAACCCTGGACCTCCCGTGTGGTAGGTGGACCCTCAATCTGTTGAGCCAAATCCACTCTCTTCATCTTGATTTAAATGGAGGGGAAAGCAAAGCCCATCAACCCTGAATTTTAACTTTCCCTAGAGGTAGTTCTTTCATTCTTCCCCTCCTTAATTTACATGAAGTTAATGTTATTTTCAAAATGTCACTTTCTCTTGCCAAATTTCAAGCTTTTAAAAACGCATTTAAAATTCCTGACACTGCAGTCTTGGTCCCCCTGTCAAAGGGTCCCTTCGATGACCTGATGGTGAAGGGACAGAACAGAACTCCTGCTGTTGATTCTAAGGCTGGCTCACGCCCGGTGGGAAAAAGACCTGGGAATTTTGCCTCCAAGTGATAACAAGCTAAACCGAAAGTCTTCTGAGAAAAGCAAACAAACGAACACACAAAAACCCCAGCAGCCTGCGGAAGAATGAGGAGAGAAAACTTGCTTGGGTCTGGAGGTCTCAGCGCGGAGATTTTATTTCCCGGCACAGTTAAGCAGCTGCTTCCTGCTATGGACAGACACCAGCAAAGGGGAGAGGGCCACGCAGGGAACAGAGGTTTATGATGACCAGGCCCTTGAAGCGTGGCCACTTGATTAGTTTTTAAAAAAATCCCATCCCGTGGCTTTATCCCCCAAGCCCAGAAATCTGCCCTTGGCCAGGCCCGGTCTGCACGGTCTGCGGGTCCCGGTGAGGCTCCCCAAAGCTCGCCTTGCTCGCCCTCTGCTGCAGCGGCCTGAGAAACCCGGGACCCCTGCGGGGCTGCGGGTCCCCGGCTCTGTTAGCAGCAGCTCCTGGGACCCACACGGGCACGGGCGAGGCCCTGCGGGCCCGGCACAGCCAGGCGGCGCTGCCCGGGGCCCGTGCGCCGGTGCAGAAGCGGCCCGGACGCGGCGACTTTCCAGACACTGCAGCAGCAGCGCTCGGTCTCTCCTTTGGGCATGGATTACCTGCAGCAAACCGTGCGGAGAGGGGAGAGCACCAAGTACTTGACTCAAGTCGTGTGATCCAGGCCCTCGAGCCGGGCCAGCTGAAGAACTGCCTGCGGGCCATTTTCCCTGGGCGCCTGGAAGCCCAAACAAAGACGAGAGATCAATAATGAAGGAGGGGAGACACCACGGGGAGGTGAGAGCTGGGGACAGGGCCTTCCCTCTATTTTTAAGAAAGCTATTATTATTTTTTCCTTATTTGACTTCTGAATTAATCATTTTTTCGCCCTCCTGTCCTGCACGTGCTAAGTCTAACAGCCTTTTAGTAAGGTAAGCCCCGTTTGCTTGTTTTTCCTTTTCTTCGTCTACCTTTATGAGCACCACCTATTCACTTTCACACACACAAAGGGTTTCTGGTGGAGATGAACGTGAGCGGTCATCCAACAGGTCTGTGACAAGAAAACTCATGTGACAAGAGTCTCACTCTTTGGCCACATACAAGCCAGCTGCCACCTGGGGAGCTGATGCTCGTGGTCCTGGTAGGGGCCAGGCCATGCTCTACCTCCATTCGCCATCCCATGCAGTACATAATGGATCTTGCACACTCAGATGTGTTTAAACACTCAGAACCATCTGCTTATAAATGCAATAAATAGAACACTGGGAAGACTGACTTTGGCACTATATTTATCATACTTATCTTTTAAAAATAGGACAATTCATCCAGGGTTCCAAAGCATGGATCACTGGTGTCCTGTGGGGCTTGCCATCCTTCACATGTAAAGGAAAGTTATTTCCTTGACAGCCCTGAAGGAAGGTGACAGATGAGCTTTGGTGGGGAGAGTAAGGTGGGGAAAAGGGAAGTACTTCTATCCAATGTTCGTTTGATTTTTAAAGTCAGTTAAGGTATATTCTGCACATACAAATAGAAGCAAAGTGAAAGCTTCCACTAATATTTGGTCTTTACCTAAAGCCAAAGGTCTGCTTTTAGGAAATACAGTGAAGTGTGAGGTCAGCATACTAATTGTCCGGCTATTTTCCTACTTTGTGCTATCTTCTTTTCACCTTTCTTGAGGAACCCTCTTTCCTTTGCCTTCATCAAAAAATGCCTTGCAGGTCCTTTATTCTTGCTAAAGTGTAAATGACTACCAGCACTCAAAGAATAAAGCCTCCATTACCTGTGAATTTTTTTTTAAAAAGGAACTTGCTCTTTATTTAAAGTATCTTGCTTTCATGGTGGTTGCTTTCCCAGTTTTGCCACACATATTAATGTTATTTTTTACATGCATGTAGTACAATAGTTTTCTCCACATGGGAATAACAATTATTAAAAGATGACATACCACATAGGTTAAGTGTCTTTTTAATGGAAAAATTACAAACTGCCTCATTACAGTTTTCCCCCCAACACACAAACTGATTAGTAACTGACTCTCTAGTCACCATATTCAAAGCTGAGAGGATTAAAAATACAAAGGCCAATCCTCAGATCCAAATCAGGAGGCCCTCTATAGAGATTCATCAATACCAATGGTACTCATTGATTCCAGGAGCTGGAAGACGCCCGAATAACCCCACTCAGAAAGCTTCCTTAAGTAACCTTTTCCCAGCTTCCAACTCATGAATAAAGATAACACATTGCTAATTCTTGTTTCAGACAACTTTTTCCAAGTTGTTTTTATTTGCAATGCCAACTCTTAAAAGATCGCTAAACTGAAGTTAACTGAACAGTAAACTAGGCAGAAATTGCTTTACATAAAGCAGGAAAGCCCAAAACGCCACTTTCTGCAGAGAACCCATAGTTCAGTTTTCTTCAGAGCAAAGAAGAAAGAAACTTTTAATCATACTAGAAGAATCGCAGCCATCGGTTTGCAATCTATACTCAAACTACACACTCAGGGAGGACGATATTCTGCTAATACGATTGATTTGCTGCTGCATTTGACTACTGTTTGTCTAGAACTAAAAATTATAAACAGAGCAGTGCAACTCATTTTTGTTTTGGTTTATTTTTTAGGTACTGGGGCTGGGGATTGAACCCAGGACCTCGCATATGAGAAGCCAGCGCTCAACCACTGAGCCACATCGACAGTCCTGAGTTGGTTTCTTCAGTCGTTTTTAAGGATGCATCGGGAACTGAACCTGGGACCTCCCACGTAGGAAGCAGGTGCTCAACTGCTTGAGCCATGCCCGCTCTGGCAACTTGTATTTGAAACAATCCTTACAGTGTTACAGTGTCAGCACAACACTTCCCTTCTCTTCACACCACTGGTTCTCTTTGTGTACCTGGGATTCCTCCTTTTCAGTGAAGTCATTTCTGATATTGACGGTCTCGCGAATCTCCACAGGAGTTTTCCCCACGGTCATATTAGCAAGAGATGGGCATGTACCATCAAGCAAACCCTTGATGTCTAAGTAGTTTGCAGCTGGAATAAGTTCGACAAGTGTTCCCAGGTCAATTTCCAAGAATTCTTGGTCTGTTCACTTTTCTTCATTCCATCATCATCAGGGGAGGAGGCTCATCTTCAAGGCAGGTGCCTCACTTGAATGACCTTTTTAGATATTGCTGCATTAATATTTGGTAGAGGAACTGGATCATCATCTCCTTCCTCCTCAATTCCCAGATCTTCTAACATGGTCTTCATAGTCTCAGAGTGTTTGACAATTTCCATATCAACTTCAAATCTCTCTCCACCAGAATTCTGCAGCTTAACTGAAGGTACCATGTTTGGTCTCATGGAGAAAGTGGGCCAGAGGCTGGAAAGAGTGGGGCGGCGTCAGCACAATAAGGAAGAAAAGGTGGATAAGGCCACTCCTGTGTTGTTTCTACTTGACAAATCAAATTATAAAATGCAGAGGAGGAAGCTGTGGGCTTTGAAGCATCAGACTTTAGGACAGGGACATTTTGTCTAGGCCTAAGAATCTTCATTTTCCCCGAATATCACAGACAGTAGGCGGTTTCCTGAATTCAGTGTTACATAGATATTTTATGACATAGAATACACATATTAGTTCTACTGACCATTTTGCCTCCCTGAATTTTTTTGCCATGAGTCAAAACAGGAAATAAACTATTTGCTTGGATTTTTAAAATTTTAGAGGCCTTTAGAAGCCATTATTTTCCTTCGGACTTTTTTTGTTATTTTGTTGTTAAAAGAACACAGGGACTCCCTTAGCTAGATTAAGGAGCTTTGTAAGGGAGGAGTCAGTATATGGAAATGGTTGTTACAGAATCTAAGATCAGAGGCTACAAGATGACTGAGCCTCACAGAAACTCAAGTTGAGAAAGTGATTCTGGATCCCAGCTCTACGAGGCCAGTAGCAGGGGATTATGGGCCATTGGTCTAGTGCTCTATTTTCAAAGCGACTCAGATATTCTTCATTGGTCTGCTCCCTTATTGTTTCCATTCCCTCATAATTTTGACTCTTACTGAAGTCATCTGGCCTTTCCAGCCTCCATGCTACCTTCTGCCCTTGTTTCCAATCCCCAGGAAGGAATTGGAATGAACCAGTTCATCATGAAGCCTGAGGACATAGGTCTTTGGACAACCTGTGATCTAGAACTCCCAGCGTCAGGGGTTCTTTTCTCATTTGCTTAATGCTGGCAAAGGGTAGGTCAGGTGTATGGGGCAAAACAGAGACCAGCTGTGGCCAGAGGTAGGAAGTATCCTCTTGGGTCTGAGTTGGCATACATTCCAATGATTATTCCACCTAGTGAAAATTAATTATGTTAGGGTCATTCATGTATCAACCGTACTCTTGATAGTTGGGTGCTGAGTTATGTAGTTCATTTTACATATTGTTTTGGTCAATTGAATTATTATACCCTTGGCAATGGGTGATATACCACCCCTGAGGAAGAGTCTTTGTTTTATGACTTTTCTTATGCCACTCGAGTACATTCAGGAAAATGATTCATCTGGTGGTAACTTAAAGGGTTAGAGGGACTTGCCTGCAAGACGTATCCTTATTCTCTATTTATGCTTTTGGGTAATCCCTTTCACTGTTACATACTGCTTTAGTCGCCAAAGAATAACTTGCTAATATTTGTGAAGACCTAGTTTAAGTAGAGTCTGGGTTCCAGCCTTAATCACTGCATTTGGAAAACCTTAGATCCAGTGAGATAACATGTTTTTGAAGTTTCCACAAGCTTGTGTCAAACCAGCTTTTCTGACTAAGAGGCACATCAAAGCAACAATTGACTGCGTTGAAGGAAGCTTGGAACAAGTTTGTATCTCTTGTAGCGTTTCCAGAACTTTACTCTTTGTTTCGTAATATTGTTAAGAACATGAGTCCAAGGGTTATCAGCATTTTTAAAAGAAAAGTGGCATTGAGCCCATCTACTCGGACAGTTTGGGCACTGTTTGGTGGGAACAGGAAGAAAGATGTGGGATGGGAAGTATCTAGATGATGACAGAAATTAAGCTCAATCTCCAAGTGTTACATCTAGTCACAGATCAGGAAAATAGCACCAGGGAGCCTAGAGACGGGGAAGTAGTGGCCAAGTGTGGAGAAGACCGTGGCAGTGGGGCACATGGGTGGGGGTTTCAGAAGTAGGGGGGACTGGCAGCACTTGGGAAGTCCGCCAAGTGACCATGGCTAGGGTACCAGCATCTTATAGGACTTGTCTGTGAAGTAGGTAAATGGAAAATGAGCCTAGATTAGGGAGCAAAAGCAATAGTTGAGCTCTATGAGAACGGACACCCAAGAGGAAGCTTCACAGTGGAGGCCTCATACCTTAACGTGTGCGTGATTGGGCTTGGAGGGAGCAGTGGGCAGGGAGCGGAAGTGGCAGTGCTGGAGTTTAGACATGGTCTAGAGACCCACGCCCCACGTTGGCTTGATGAGAGGGAAACATTGCACCAGGCCCTCTGGTTGGAGACGTGGGTGTGTGTGAGTATGAAAATGGACTGAAGCTGTTATAAGGAATTGTTGCTTCATCAACCTATCGAGTGGGTATCGGCAGGGTCTTTACACTTCTGTCTTTTCACTTTTGGTGTGGAACCCTTCCCTTCAGGCTAGAGATAAGAGCAGCTGCTGGAGCTGACATCTAGGGTAGGAGACATCTGTCAGTATGAACCCAGGCCATTGCCTAAGAGTTTCACAGGTAGGTGGGGGAGAATAATGACATATCCATGAAGAGTTACAACTCCATGGATATTTATATTCATATATGGCATGGTTTTGTTAAGCAATCACATCTTAACTCCTTATTGCAACCATTATGCAACTAGTACGTTGTACCATACCCAATCCAAGGACCACACTGGGGGAAAGGGGTGGCCACAGATGCAGGGATATCTGCATTTGTTGGAATCTTGGCAGGAACCCTGAGTGGAACAAGGGGTGCTTGAAGTGAGTTGAACAAAGGGACTGTTTATAGTCATGGAGGGCAGAGTTACGGGAAGCTGGTGAAGCACACAGGAGGGGACTTCGTGCTGCCACAAAGGGGTCATGGTGCCCCCCTCCAGGGGTCAAGGCAGGAGAACAGTGCTTCTGGAACCTGGCCAGAGTAGGAGTCACGGGGCTGCCCAACAGGAGCTGTGGCCAGAGGAAGGGACGATTGTCTAAATTGTGGCCTGAAGGGACCACATCCCAATCTCGCTCTCCTTCTGTCTTCCCAGAGGCTGCTGGGGCCTCCCATTGGGTAAACCCAACTGGAAGCCAGAGGACAAGGAGCTCTGGGTGAGGCGGTCCAGGGAGCTCAGACTTCTAGGATGTAGGGTCGGGTGGAGAAGGACAGTGAAGGGACCTGGAGGGACGATCATAGGCACAATATTCTACTCAGTTTTACAAGGGGGAGATGGGCTAGATGAAAGCAAATGGATCTAGGACACTCTCACTGTAACAAACCAAACAAATTAAAGTTGCTCTTGATGATAAAATTATTCTTAGAGTGCCAGAAAGCAGATAGGCAGGCCTGGTTATTTTACCCTAAATAGATCTAAGCAACTTTGATGACATTGTTCTTAAGTTATTAAATGAAGCAATGGAAGCCTTGAGAGAAGAAAGTTAGGGGAGTAATAGTAATTTTTCTTGGTACCCAGTAAGCTTAATATTCTTTAAAGTTAACTTGATCTGCACAGGCTGTCACCCTTGGTAATATATACACAAAAGAGTCTCCATTTAAATATATCTCCAGGGAGCATTCAGTATTTGCCATTGAGAAATATTTTTTAAGTCCCCAAACTGAGATTTGAAACGAGGCCTTATTTTGTGCTGAGCTGAAACTCTGAGGCATGGATTAACCCATCAGCTGACTTAGAACGTCTGTGCGTTTTGTGATTATCATGGTGACGGGAATGACCTCAGTTCTTTAGTGAGATGGTGCTCTAGTTTTAGGATTATGACAATTCATTAGGATTATGACAATTAATCATACTTAGCCTGATGACAATTCAGGGATCAGTGGAACATTATTTTGAAGAATCTAATACAATCTAAATCATGTCACATGAACTTAACTATTGAAGTACATCTAAAAATAAGTCTATGTCTTAGTGACTTTTTTCCTTCCCCTTCCCTTCCCATGCCCTGCCGTTCTCGCTGTCTGTGCCCATTCACCGTTTGATCTTCTGTATCTATTTCTCTTTTTGTCTTCTCATCTTTCTCTTCTAGGATTCATTGGGATTCAATCCTGGGGACTTCTGATGTGGAGAGAGGTTCCCTGCCAATTGCGCCACCTCAGTTCCTGGTCTCTGCTGCGCTTCACCTTGATGACTCTCCCCTCATCTCTCTTTTGTTGCGCCATCATCTTGCTGCATGACTCACTTGTGCAGGCACTGGCTCACCGCTGCATGGGTGCTTGGTTCACCACATGGGCACTGGCTTGCCATGCAGGCACTCAGCTCACCATGCGGGCACTTGGCTTGCCATGCGGGCACTCGCGTGGGCACTCGGCTCACTACATGGGCACTTGACTCACCACGCAGGCACTGGCTTGCCGTGCAGGCACGCTTTCTCTTCTTTTTCACCAGGAGGCTCCGGCATCGAACCTGGGTCCTCCCATATGGTAGATGGAAGCCTTATTACTTGAGCCACATTTGCTTCCCTCTTAGTGACATTTTAACCCTAAATAAGATAGGATGCTTTGAAAACATATGTTAATGTAGTTCAGTATAAGAAAGCAACATACTTTTATTGAGTACTTACTATATGCCAAGTCATACCGGGAAGTGCTGTAGAGCAGGGTCTCAAAGGACTCCCTTCTCCTGGCAGAGAAAGCACACCCTGTGGCCTGCCTACAGATCTCCATGAGTAATTTCATATGCTCTCTGGATAAGCAACCTGTGGTGGAGAAGCAGATTCTAGTCATTCTAATTGCAGTTCTTAGAGGGAGTTTCATTTTTGTCCATCTAAATTATAAGCCTTCAGTGGAGCCATTTGGAGGCTGTGATTTGTTAAGTCTTAATAGATGCCAAATAGTAATTATAAGTTTATTGTATTTAGTAGTACAGCAATAGTAATAGTAATGGTAAAAAAAACCCCAAAAATCAGCAGTCATTGGTTTTATTTTTCTCCACCCCTACCCCATAACGAAGCCCTTAAGGATTCTTTCCTGAAAATAAGCTGCTCCACGTTGAGTTGTTATGGAACTGCGGGCCCTTGTAGATTACTGGTGCTCCCGGCACCGAGCCCTGTGACTTGGGGGCCTCCCAGCAGCCACACTGACTCCCTCAGATGCTCATCTCTCCTGGACCCCACGTGCATGACGCCGAGGCTTATCTGCTTTTTGGGGCTCTGATGAGGATTAATTAGTGCTGATGAAGAGCTCTCATCACCCGGGATGAAAGGCACAGTGGACGCCTAATGACACTTCAGAGCAAATGGCACCTTTCATCTGAGGATCTTAAAGCCCTGCACAGGTCGCCATTAATTGAGCCCAGGTGATTGTCAGGGGTAATGACAATGACAATGATGATTATAATTACCCTCAACACCATCCTTAAGAACCTCACTTGAGATCAATTTCTGACATTCACTGTGCCCTCGCTGTGGTCAGCCCCTCGCCCACCTGCCCTGCTCGCCTGCTCCATCCTCCGTGCAGTGGGTTTAATAGAAAAGGGGATTCAGGATTCTGGCTGAACTCCTGCCTTAGTGGAGACTTTTGGAAAGGTAGATCTGCCTTTGAAAGAAATGCTTCCTATATATTTGGTGATCATTGCTTTCAGCATTTTGGAAGATGCTTTCTTACCTATAATTGTTAGAGCTAATAGTTTATGCTTAAATAGCACTTACTGTAGGCTGATGCTGTTTTAAGAGCTGTACCTCTATTAACTGATCACTCCTCACAACGACCTAAGAGGTAGGTACCATTATCATCATTAACCCAATTCTACAGATGAGGAAACTGAGGCCCAGGACAGTTAAGTGACTTACCCAGGTCTCAGGTGGCAGATCTGGGGCTTTATGGTGCAGGCAGACTGGTCCCAGAATGTGCACTCCTAACCACTACACTTTATTATCCATATTATGTGCAAATAGAATTACAATTTTTACACAAGAATAGGGGCTGATTCCTTAGTACCTTATATTGATAGCTTTGTATTTCTCAGGCCTTTCCCTCAGAATGAGTAAAAGCATGATTTGGGAATCTGATTATCTGAATTCAAATCCCAGTTTTGCTACTTACTAGCTCTGATGGTTTATTTCATGTGTCACCTTGGCTAGGTTATGATATCTGGTTGTTTGGCCAAGCACTGGCCTGCTTGTTACTGGGTGGGTATTTTGGAGATGGAATTTGCATCTGCACTGGTTGAGCAGGTCTGTAATCCGTTGATTGCATCTACTATCAACAAATGAGATTACCCTTGGTGATGCAGGGAGTCTCTTCATCCAATCAGTTAGAGGTCTTAAAAACCAGACCTGAGGATTTCAGAGGTCAAAAGAAGAATTTTTGCCTCAACTTCCATATTGGCTCGTGCCAGAATGTCTAGCCTCTCAGCTTCTTCTGGGGAATTTGGAGTAAGGACTTCTCTGTCACCTCTGTCAGTTTCCAGCATGTGGACTGCCCTATGGAGTTTGTACTTGCCAGCCCCCATGGGTCCATGAGCCAATTCCCTATAATAAATCATTTTCTATCTTATCTATCTGTCTGTCTGCTTGTCTATCTATCTCTCTATATCTGCCACCTACTTACCTCCATATCTATACTCCCCCCTCTCTCTTTCTCTCTCTCATGTTGGCTCTGTTTTTCTGGAGAATCCTGACCAATACAGTAGCTGTGCAGCCTTATGCAAATTACTTAGCCTTTTTATGCCTCAGTTGCCTCATCTGTAAAATGGAGATGATAATGTTCCTTTCTCCTTGTGTGATGATCATATAACCTAATACGTATAAAGGGCTTAGGACCACATCTGTCACACTCCATAAACACTCCATAGCAAACACTCCGTAAATGACAGCTATTATTATTACTTACCTGTTAATAAATAAGCAATCATTTTGAAAGTGAATATTTAAGACACTCTGTAACATCATTAATTCATTAAGATCCAATGGGTCTTCTTGGAAGGTATTCAGACTAATTTTTTTTAGAGTCCTGTTGTGAATTTAAAGAAGTCTACTATGAGATCAAGGGCCCATTCTTTGAAAAAAAGATAATTTAGAAATTCCATTGCTCTTAGTAGGTTTAGTTCCCCTTCTAGCAGACAGTGGCCTCTCCATGTTTATCTATCTTACCTATAGGCAATGTGGGTTTGATAATAGGCAAAATACCTATTCATATCTTCTGGGCTAGTCATGCTCCACAGAAAACTTTTGGGGTAATATTAAACGAGTTTAGTATGCTTTTTATGATATCTTTTTTTCCTGGTGCCTCTCCACAAATCTCCATCAAACCACCACAACATTAGCTCACAGTGGGGGGCTAGTACTGTTTTTCTGGATAAGCAGAATTTCTACTCCTTTAGCAGTGGTCAAGAGCCCAAAAAATACAGATGGAGACCTTGTCACTTAAATAAACCTCGGGCATGTCTATGATGAGAACATGTCCAAAGTCTTCACATTATGTCAACAACATTAAATTTATTTGGCACTGGCCAGAGCTGACTTATTCATAATCCCACTCGCTTTGGGAGCAGACCATCTCTAGCCTCACTCACATGCCAGTAAACGACGTTGTGTTGTTGTCTCCAGAACGGGGCATCTCTTATGGGTACTATGCAAACCATTTGTTATGGGTTGAATATTGTCCCCACAAGAGACACGTCTGCATCCAAACCCCTGGCCCTGTGAATGTGAACTCATTTGTAAATAGGATCTTTGAAGATGTTATTTGTTAAAATGAGGCCAAACAGGATTAAGGTGAGACCTAGTCCAAAGTGAACAGAGTTCCATGAGGAGAGGATGTTTGGACAGACATGGAGATGACTGCTGCAGACACAGAGAGAGAGATGGCCAAGTGACAGGGGCAGAGATTGGGTTAGATCATGGATTGCCCATAAGCCACCTCCAGGACTCTTCCAGACTTCACAGGGAGCACCGCCCTGCCAACACCTTGTTTGGACTTCCATTTTAAAAGTGAATATTTAAGACACATCATTACTTGCATTAAGATCTAACTGGGTTTTCTTGGAAGGTATTCAGACTAATTTTTTTCAGAGTCCTGTTATGAATTTAAAGACGTCTACTATGACTTGGTCATGGGTTTTCAGTGTGGAGGAAGAAAAAGCCCATGTCCATCCCCTTGGCCGGAACTCTTTAGAACATGATTTTGTTGGTTTCTTAAGACAGATGGGAATTTTAAAAACATATATATCTTTAATAATAGCATTTCACCAAGATTTTCACCCTTGGCTATAGATTCTCTAGGTTGGATTGGGCATTTGAATGAAGCAACCCAGCTTTGGCGTGCCCTTTGGCTTGTGATATTTTGTTTGTTTTATTTTGAAGTTAGATAAGGATTTTCTTTAGAGTGGTCAGGGCCACTTCATGGATAAATAAAGTGTTGTAGTAATTGCCTCTCACTTATCCCAACTCTCTTTTTGGGCTACAGAGATATCCTTTCTCATCATTTGGGGAGAAAGTCCTAGAAGAAAAGAAATGAGAAAGGTTCCAAAGGGGTCTCAAAACAATTGACAGCCAGTTTGCAAGCTTCAGGCAGAGTGCAATGACATAGCAAAATCGCAAAAAGTTAATCTTGGGGGAAGCTGATGTGGCTCAAGTGATAGAGCTTCTGCCTGCCCTATGGGAGGACCTAGGTTTGATCCCTGGGGCCTTCTGATGAAAAAGAAGAAGAGAAAGCATGCCCATGTGGTAAGCCAGTGCATGTTTGAGAGCCCGCATGGCGAGCCAGTGCTCATGCAAGTGAGTCACTCAGCAAGATGATGACACATCAAAAGAGAGACAAGGGGAGAGTCAAGGTGAAGCACAGCAGAAACCAGGAACTGAGGTGGTACAATTGACAGAGAACCTCTCATCAGACCTCCCCATCAGAGGTCACTAGGATCTAATCCTGATGAATCCTAGAGGAGAGAAAATAAGAAAAGACAACACAGATAGCAGAAACAGCAGGGCGGGAGGAGGGGAAGAAGAGAAAATAAAGAAAAGCTCTTTTAAAAAAAGTTAATCTTGGTTGAACTTGTCTTTAGTTATTTCATCTTATGTTTCATTAGACAGTCAGTTGTCTATTACTGAGAAAGATAATAGGGTCACGGGTTCTGAACATGATACCAAAGTTGTGCTAGGATTCTTTACCCTTTCTTCTCACCCCCTTCCACAATCTTCCTGAGTGGAGCACATGCTATCACTTTGTGTTGCAAATATCAACTCCTCATGGGTGGGACCAGTTCTGGGTGGCTCTCAGCTCTCTTCCAACCAGATTTTCAGCCCAGCTCATTTCCAGCTTACTTTTCATCAACTTTAATGGCAGGATGGCACTGAGTGCTTGGACATTTTTTTCAGCCTAGCCTAAAGGGCCTCATGCCTGAGAATATAAATCTCTGGTGAGCTCCTCACTACAGCTCTAATGACATGATTAAGAACCACCTAAGGGGATTTGAATCTCTGGACTGACAATGTGATAGCCAGATCCTGAGCCTCAACAGACTCCAGCACCTACAATCTGATTTATTGGACTTACCACACTCAGCTAAGATGGAGGTGAAGAAGGACAACCACCACACCATGGAGCCTAGAGTGATTACAACTGAAAATGGGAGGATTGCATCCAGCATCCAGGTGGAATCTGAGCCTCCTCTTGACATAAAGGTGCAATGGACACAACCAATCCAGTGTCCACATAGAAGAGGTGGCATTGGATTGGGAAAAGTGGACATAATGGACAAAGCGTATGGGGAAAGGCAGGAAGAGATGAGAGGTGGAGGCATCTTCGGGACATGGAGCTGCCCTGGATGGTGCTTCAGAGGTAATCACCGGACATTGTAAATCCTCACAGGGCCTACATGATGGAATAGAGGAGAGTATGGGCCATGATGTGAACCAATGTATATGAGGTGCAGAGGTGCCCAAAGATGTACTTACCAAATCCAATGGATGTGTCATGATGATGGGAACGAGTGTTGTTGGGGGGGGGGAGAGGGGGGGTGGGGGGGTGGGGTTGAATGGGACCTCACATATATATTTTTAATGTAATATTATTACAAAGTCAATAAAAAATAAAAAAATTAAAAAAAAAAAAAAAAAAAAAGAATCTAGAGGGGGTGGAAGAGAGGGACAGTTAAAAGGTGAAAAAAATAAACTTCATAATCTTAGATATGTCCAGCTTTTCTTGCATTCCCTTATATGAAGATTTATGCAAAAGTTCATGACACAAACAGTTATATTTAATTGTAATTAGGACTTATTTTCTTGTTTTATTAAAATATGAATTAAAATTTAAAAAAAAAAAAAAAAAAAAAAAAAAAAAAGAACCACCTAAGGCCATATCCTAAATTATGGACTACTGAAGGTAAAGCCTTGCCAGCCGGCTGGGTGAGAGGACACCATACCTGGCATAATTTCATATATTTTTAAAAGCTGATCAATGTGATATCATTCTAAGTAGCATTTAACTACCTGTAGTTGAACTATGGGATGGGCTGACAGTCGTAAATACACATAGGCAGAGTTTAGGGAAGGATTTAAATTCTTTTAAATCTGTGTTTAATATTTACCTAGTACCTCAGAACAGCTTGGCTATTTGAACCTTGTTTTATATTCCCATTACTCTGGTGTTTTCCCTCCAGATGCATCTAACCATGAAGTTTTGTGAGTAAAATAAGTGAAGGTGACAATTCTGATCCTTTCCATTCATCTAGTTGGGCTCTTATGGGGATCTCTTGTAGACAGTTTTCACACAGCCCTGGGCACTGGTGGCCTCTCTGCTCCCCGGTCATTTCAGCAGTAGACCCCTTGACCTTTTGCAAATTTGACCAACAGCACTGATAACCTTTTGTTTTTTAGGATTAGGTTTCGACCCCAGTGAAACATAGAAGAAAAAATTCTCTAACACAAGTTCAGTACTTCTGAGGTCGCTTGAATCTTTAAATGCTTTTGTTCTGCTTTAATTTTGAGTCTTTCTGTGATGTTTTCTCAGGTAATTTGCTTCTCATACTGTAGGCTTGAGCCATGTCAAGATGGGGAAAAAAACATTAACCTATTGCCAAGTCTTAATGTTGGAAAGAATGCCTGTTGTGTTCATTGCTTCTGTTCTGATGACTTGTGTATCTGCTCCTTCTTGTCCCTTAACTGGACATTCCTAAAGGAATCCCAAGTAGGTTTCCTGCTGAAGGCAGGAACAGCAAAGAGAGGGGAGGAAAAGTCGGGTGCTAAGAGGCCCCTTGAGGACTTCCAGCTGCCAGAAAGTGAAGTTGTCCAGAACATTGAAGATGCCTTGCTCTTGCAGTTGGGCTGGGGCGATTGTGGGAGGAAGGCGAGGAACTTCTTTTGAGGGTCCTCTTGGAATCTGCCCTGTGGCTGATGCTGACTGTCGCATTGAGCTGGAACTCACTTGGAGGTGATGGCCACTGTCATCCCTCACCTCCTTTTCTCTCTCTTCTCTTCCCATCCACACCAACAGAGTAAATGGACTAAAAGGGATTCCACTGGGGCTGGGGGGAATGGACAGGCTCCCTGAAGGACTCATCAGAAATGGAAGCATAGACGCTTTGGGGAGGTGGAGTGAGGGTGAGAGCAGGGGGGAAAGGTTAATTTGTTCCTCCCTCTTGGGACATTGGAGCCCTTGAGACTTCCCTGTGCGTTTATGACGTGGGACTCCCCACCCCCACTCTGTGTGAAAGGGGGCATTGTTTATTGCTTGTGGCCAAAGCTCTTCTCAGTCCCTTAACCATGTGCTCTTCGGCCAAGCCTACACAAGGTAGATATTAAGAAAATCCGGATAGAAAAAAAATATTTTTAAGCAACAATGAAATCGAAAAGGAGTGAATGTGAGAAAAGCAGGAATGTTTGCCTAGAGAACAGATTTTAGTTTCTTTTCCAAAGACTAGAAAAATGCTTTGTGAAACTAATATTTTTTTAAAAAAAGATTCTGTAGAATATTTAGCAAGGAAGTCACAATTCATAAAAACATTTATTTCAACTCCTGTATTTCTGAAAGGGTGATTGAAAAAAAGAGAGAGATTTAATCAGGACATAAAATAAACCTGAATATTTAGCATAAAATGGGCAAAGAACAGAAATGTCTGTAATAGTGAAATGAGAAAGCTACCTCTTGATCCTTATTTAGTAAAAAGAAGGGAGCATGTAGCTTTCCACTTACCCCTTGGCCCCCTTTTTTGGCAGCTGCCGAAATCATAGACTTTAATTTGAATAAATTTACTTACCAAAAACACAAAGAAGGGCGTTTCTTTAAAGAAAAGTATAAAAAATTAGAGAAAAGGTGGATATAGGCTTATGGGAAAGTATTTTTTTTAAAGACTTATTTTATTTATCCACCCCACCCACCCACCCGTTGTCTGTGCTGTGTGTCCATTTGCTGTCTGTTCTTCTGTGTCTGCTTGTATTCTCATTAGGTGTCACTGGGAACTGATCCTGGGACCTTCCGAAGTGGGAGAGAGGCACTCAATCTCTTCTGCCAGCTTAGCTCCCCGGTCTGCTGTGTCTCTTATTGTCTCTCCTCTGTGTCTCTTTTTGTTGTGTCTTCCTGCCACACCAGCTCTCTGCGTGGGCCACCTTGTCTTCACCAGGAGGCCCTGGGTATTGAACCCTGGACTTCCCATAGGGTAGATGGGAGCCCACTCGCTTGAGCCACATCTGCTTCCCAGTATTTTCTTTCTGTGGGCTTAAAATCCCTGAGATGAGATCATCTTTGTCAGGGACTTCCACAGAAATCAGTGTTCCAGATACACTGCAATACCCTGAGAGTCACCCCTGCCACCCACCTTTAATGATGAACAGGCAGCAGTGTTCCTTTGTCCATCCGGCAGTGACGCCCCAGCTTTGAACGAGAGGCAGGCCTTTCATTTAACGGGAGCATTTCTGTCACAATAAGCAGTTGTTCTAGAGAGATTTCTTCTGTGGGAAATGAATATATTTCAATTATCCTTACATAAATCTAAACAAAAGCCAAAAAAATATGAATAAAAACAAATCCCATTGTAATATGTCTAAGAAAAGGTGACAACGACTTGGGATTATTTTGCACCCATAACTTTTAGTCAGTCCCCATAGATTTGGTAACGGTTATGAGGGCAAACCCTTCCCCTCTTTTGTTCGGCCAGGTGCCAAAGATTTGTTTATGTCCTTGGTAAAAAGTGAGTGACCTGTGTCCAGGTGTCTTAGGTAAGTTAAATGTCTTCACGCTGAGGTCAGGTTGCATCTGCATGGGGTTGTCGTGATTGTTATTTTCTCTCTATCCTTACCTTTACATCTCAGCAGTAGTTGGCCTTGATTCTGCTTCCCAAGCAGGACTGTCTTACACGGGTGTCAACTTGACTTTATTACCTGTCATTTTGGATCCATGTGGGAGTTGTTCACAGAGATTATTAATAGTACTAGAAGGAGTGTCTCCTGTTTTTATTTTTTTAAAATTAACTCTGTTTTGTTTGGTTCCTGGACCAATTGTGTTCCATTTAAGCCTCTGCTGTGCACATGGTGTGCAGGGTCTCAGACCTGCTCTGTTTCTGGAAGTTGCCTGCCTTCCCAAAAGTTCTTTAGCTCCTTTCTGTGAATAATGGGATTTGCTGACAACCTATGTCAAAAGGAAGTTGCGAAGGCACTTACAGAGTTCTTTGGGTATCTTGGAAGAGAGGTACAAAGTAAACACAGGGAGGCGTTACTATGGAATCAGTCTTAGAGCACTGCCTAAGCTTTAAGTGGCATTTTATCTCTCCATCTAGGGATGGCTAGCTTGTTGGGTTGGTGGAAGATAGAGTTTCTGGATTGCATATTCCAGATTTCTTGTGTATGTGTGTTGTGCAAAAGGGTGTGCCTCCAGTTTTGGCCTCTCACTCTCTCCCTCCGGCTTAGTCATGGAAAACTTTATAGAGGAAGTGGAGCTTTCAGAAGGTTTTCAAAGAGGAGATGAAGAAAAGGTGGGCAGTGGATGCAGGATATGAGAAAAGCCTTCTGAATGTAAGGAGAGACCCTAAAAATGGGAAAAACCATAGAAGTGATATTAAAGGAATATGAACCTAATTGTATTAATGTTGGAAGATACATTTGAAAACTTTCTAGTAATCCGATCTGGGAAAGAGAACTTTTTTAACTTCCTTGCTGTGAAAATTAATATTATTCCATTGAATGATTCTGAGGAGTGAAACCTCAACTTAGAAACACAGGCAGGTGTTATGGCAGACAAAAGCAGTTTATAATATATTAATACATTCCAGAAAGGTTTTTTTTTTTCTTGGAGGATGATAATCAATTACTACTGATGGGAAATGAATCATCATAAGAGAAAAATGCAACACTGACTTATGCAGCCCTGAATATACTAAACCCTTAATAAGTTTTTGATTAATCAAACAAATATCTACCTAACCTAACACCGGGGCTGCTTGTGGATATCTTTGGTAAAAATGACTATAAAAAAATTAAAGGCAACGAAAACATACAAAGTCAAGTTGGCATTTCACTTTGTCTTAAGGCTGGTCATGATAAATAAATGATGAAAGAGAAAGGAGACAAAGATGGATTAACAGAGTATGACAAAGAGCCAAACTTTGTCGTGGAAGTGAATCCCGGGCAGAGAGCACACACTCCAAGCTCCCACCTCCCCAACCCCTACCATTCCCACCTTTGCTCTCACACCAGTTTGGTTGAGTCCTAGACCCAAAGGTGCTGGGCTCTCCTGGGCAGGCTCAGGGGCTGGTCTAGCCTTGAAAACTCTCTAGACCACAAAAGCTAATAAAAGCTGGAGAATTTTCAGTGAATGACGAAAGTTGCCCTCTGGAACCTGAGGAGTGGTGCTTGAATCCCAGTGTCACCAGTGATTGGCTAGGGTGGCCCACGTACTCAATCTGTCTCATTTTGCCTACCTGCAGAAAGCCGGTAAGATCGCACCGGAGTTGTTGTGAGGATCAAATAAAAGATTATGTTTTGAAGGGCTTTGAAATCTTTTTTTTTTATTTTTTAAGAGAAACAAAATACAAATTTTAGTTTGATTTAGTGAGGGGAGGCACGGGTCAATATTTTTATTGCTTCAATTTCCTGAAGATATGCTTCCCTGATAAAACCAGAGGCTGTGGATTTGAGGTCCCCGAACTGGATATAATCAGGGAGAGGGAGAGTTCGAGTAAAAGGATCGCTAAAACCTTTCATTAGGTTTCTCTGATTTTGACAGAATGCCGTGTTTGACGCTCCAAAGCTTATTCCAGGTTCTCCTAAGGCCACCCAGCTCCCAGCCACAGTGAAACCGGGCACAGTCATTCCATTGTGACACACTTTACCCTCTTACATTAAAGCAAAAATGAGTTTGCCCAGAAAAACAGCAGCTTTTCACAGAGGGCGCAGCATACATTATGGGCAAACTAGTCTGGCTGGTTCCACCTCCACTCAATCTTTTGAGCGCAGTTTTTGCTGCCAGCCTCACCAACGAATATTACATTAACCATCGCCCCAATGCCAATTCCTCACTTGGCAAAACACACACATGCACACACAGTCCCTGGAAAATTGTAAATGGACGTAACTTCCTAGATGGCCCCGGGACTTCAAAGAGTTAGAGGAGCATCAATCAGATGAGAACCTGTAGGTGCCCGCCTATGTTTTAAAATGTTACAGTCCTGTTTAAATAACTGACAGGTAAGTCTTTTTCTTTTCTTTTTGGTTTTGAGTGTGCGGCAAAACAAGCTTCGACAGATTGGAAACATTTAATTCGTTAAAAATTTTTTTTTTTGCTGCTTCCATCCACCCTCGAGGGGGTGGCGGTAGGGGGTCCTGCTGTGAGACAAGCCCTTTTGCCTGGAGGGAATAGCTGGGGCTACTGTAGGTAACTGCAGCAGGTTTTTCTCCGCTGCCCCCTGCTCTGTGCCTGACTGCCGTGCACACAGTCTTCGGTACACCTTGTCATCTGAGAAACTTTCTGGAAGCCAGCCAGCCGCAGGGCGCAAGGTCAAGCAACCACCATGACTATCGGCAGCCAGGCGAAGCTTGGGGGACCCATGGAGGTGATGGCAGGTGGAGAGGCACTTAGTGGCTTCCACAGGAGCGCCTGCTCACCGCTGTGGCTGGCGCATGGCAGTGGCTGCTGGGACTGCCAGCAAGTTTTATCTACTGATCAGCCCGGTGTGCCAAAGGGCTGATGGGATAGCCCCGCTCCAGGCAGGAGGGTCCGGTTGCAGCCTGCGACGAGGTGGCAAGAGGAAAGAAAAAATTCTAACAACAAACCAGCAGGCTCAGTCCCTCAGATCACAAACAGCAGTTCCGGGCCTTGCCTGCCCCATGCCTGGGCCCTGCAGCTCAGGCTGCCTGCTTGCATTAATTACCTCTCATTCCCAGAAGCTTGTATTCCAAACTACCTTTAGGTTCAAAGTGCAGGAACAAAATGGCTTGGGTTGAAAGCAATTAACAAACAGGTTATTTGAAATTAACAAGACACTTTTACCAGCTGGCCCAAATAGCTTGTTCCTGTCCCGGCTTCCTTAGCAGTGCCTTATATTGGGGAAAGGAGGAAGGGGCTTTGCTTTTTAGCTCTCTCTCCAATGTTGTTCACTAATTTTACATTGAGATTGAAATATTTTATTGAGGCACGTTGACCACAGAATTGAACCGAGGGAAATAATAAACATTCTCTCTAATATTAGCCGTCTTCGTATGATGCATTATTCATTTGCTGGTTTTTCTTTCTCATTTAAATCTAACAGTTCTATAATACGTTAGCTGTTTTTGGAATGGATTACCATTTCCTGTGGGTTTTAGATATGTATGGCTTTTCTCTTCTATGGGGAAAGAGGATCCTCAGTTCCATGCTGCATGTAGAGGGGATTTAACAATGTTGGATGAAAAAATGAATTGCTTCACAGGATTGAAAAAAAAAAAAGGTAACTATAGGAGAAACCCCCAGAATTCCAGACTAAATTTCTATAAGTTAATAACACGCAACCCATTGCTTCAGAAAAGGAGTCTCCATAGGGTAACTGGTTCCTTGATGGCATTTAACATGACTTGATTTACAAGAAATTTTTCAGGAACACATACAAACAGAGAGTGGGGGAAGGCCCGTTGGGCTCTTGTGGGTGGTAAAGACCCCGGGGAGAGCTGCGTTTTAGTGTCATTTACAGCAGTAGTAAACGCATATTGATTAAAGCATATACGCACATGCAACCTGCTCCTTAATCTATTATTTAGGTACCTAAGTAGAGGTGGTGCACCTTTGGCGTTTTGTAGAGTGCCTGGAGCACCGTTAACACTCATTAAAAGTTAAGGACAGCCATGCAACTTTTCCATTTCACAGGCCATTGAACAGAAATGGCAAGGCATGAAAAGTCAGATAAAATGCATAGAGACAGTGCAGTCTCTTTAGCCTGATGAAGACAAGCAGACTTGGTGAACTTCTCTCATTGAGGGTTTACCCTTGAATACTGAACACTTATTAAAGAACCCAGAGTAAAGACCCACAGGTCATATGTTAAGATAAATTAAACAGGTACCTTTGGAAAAAAAATCAAATTCAGGGAGCCAAACAACTAGACTCTCTAATGAAAAAATGAAATATACAAAGTACTAGGCGATAAGACACTAAGATAGGTGATAACCAAATTGTTAAATTGGGCTATTGTGAATTTATTCTGAGCTGATTTCACTCTTAAGCAACTCTGAACTTTATTTTTTACCAGTTGGATTCTCACGGGGAGAAAGTTAGGCGCTTCAGGAAATTCACTGACCTTTTTGGTACAAAAAAATGGCAAGCTGCGGAACAATCTCATAAGATAAAGGTACTCCCATTAGTGTAGGGAGACCTAGGCTGTGGTTTGGCTCTGTTGCAAATAGACTATCTGACACTGAGAAGGTCTTTTCCCTGTCTGGGCTTCTGTTCTTCCTCTTATAATAAAAATCTCTTTGTTCCCTTTAGTGCTCATATTTTATGACTCCAAAAAGGAACTTTCTGTGATAGAGTCCTTTGCTTTCAATCAGCTGGAGTTCCCAAGAAAAACGCATGGGCAGTCTAAAAATCAATCAGAGGAAGCGTCTTGGGGGGGGGGGGGTAGGAGTTATGAAACCTGGGATTTAGCCTTGATATCTGATTGTGCTTCCATTTTTCCACCCTGAAATGTGAAGTATAGCACAACCCACATGTAATTTACCTGGATGCTGTGAAAACAGCTTCCTATTAATAAACCTTTAGGTCCTTTTGAGAAAATAATATATTATTACTACCTCTCTTTCTATCTCTGTCCACCCACATGTAGGCATATTATTTGAGAGATATGTAGATTTTGGTCCTAAGGGGCATCTAATACCATATCTATCTGTTTTCAAGACATACCAAACCTTCTTTAGTTGTCCTATGTCTTCTACAGAACATTACTTTTAAAACTTTAAACCTAGTAAGAAGAATGTCTTCAAAACAGGTCCTGCTTTTTTATAAGTCACATGAATAAACTTTAACTCACTGATACATGATTGCTTTTCCTTGTTTCAGATACCTAGTAACTAGCCTACTGATTGACATACAGCCAGAAATAAAATTTCTCATTAGTATGAAAACCTTTAGTCAAATTCATTTTGGTGTTTCAATTTGGGCGGTAGTATAATTAAAAATCCTCTCAATAACTTAAACACAGAAGCTAAAATGGTTGCCCAGCTATGGCTTTTGGAAGGGGATTACAGCCTTGAAGGCAATTTTCCACATCCAGTCTATGCAAGGTCCTAGCTGACTTCAGAGGCAACCCTGTTCTAAAAAGCGTACAGTAATGAAAGAAATGAACAATCAAGTGAGGCAAACACTCAGTATCATTAGTGGGAGCACAGTAACAGGATAAACAACTGTCATAGCTAGTAAGGGCCAGTCCCGGAGTTGAATCTTAGTCTAGCTAACTCCAAAGTCTGTGCTCTTCCCACTGCATCTGTTGTTACTGGTATAGTCCTGTTGAAATGTGGAGAGAGAGAAGCTAGTGGGGGGAAGTCAGTACTTGCTCTAGCCTCCTAAACAACCCTTCTCCAATCCCCATCTACCAGTGGGCTTCCAAGTTTCACCAGTTTGCTTTGCAGATGACTTGCTATGCCTTCTGTCTCTGTTCATCAGTGTCACTGCTCCACCTATCCCCGTCCTCCTCTGGTTATGATATAGTATGTTAGTTTGAGATTAATGGACCTCCCCAAATTCATGTTCTTAAAACTGGTCCATTTCAGTGAGTGTGAACCAGTTGTGGGTGGTACCTTTTGATGAGGTTTCTTCAGTAAGGCCAGGCCCATGATGGGTCTTGATCCTCTAACTGGAGTCCTTTATAAACAGGACAAATACGAGAGACAGAGAGGAAGCCACAGAAGTAGAGAGAAAGCCACTGAAGCCAGAAGCTGAAAGCAACGAAACCTGGAAGAGAAGGGAGAGACCAGCAGACACCACCATGCGCCTTGCCATGTGGCAGTGGAGTCCAGGACTGCCAGCAGCCAATCTTTGGGGAGAAAGCACCGTCTGATGATGCCTGGTTTTTTCTTTTTTAGATTTTTATTTATTTCTCTCCCCTGTGCCCCCCCCCCCATTGTCTGCTCTCTATGTCCATTCACTGTGTTCTTCTGTGACCTCTTCTATCCTGATCAGCGGCGCCGGGAATCTGTGTCTCTTTTTGTTGCATCATCTTGTTGTTGTGTCAGCTCTCCGTGTGTGCAGCGCCATTCCTGGGCAGGCTGCACTTTCTTTCACGCTGGGCGGCTCTCCTTACGGGGCGCACTCCTTGCATGTGGGGCTCCCCTACACGGGGGACACCCCTGCGTGGCAGGGCACTCCTTGCGCGCATCAGCCCTGCACATGGGCCAGCTCCACACGGGTCAAGGAGGCCCGGGGTTTGAACCGTGGACCTCCCATGTGGTAGACGGATGCCCTAACCACTGGGCCAGATTCGCTTCCCTGATTTAGACATTTTCATGGCCTCAGAACCGTAAGCTTACAAGTTAGGAAATCCCCATTGTAAAAGTCAACCCATTTCTGGTATATTGCATTTTGGCAGCCCAGCAAACCAACACATATGACCTTGTTAAAAAAAATTTTTTTTAATGACTCCCTCCTATGAAATATTTGGAAATTCCTATGCTATGATTTTCAGTCTCTGTCTATTCTGACCATGCAGGAAACAAATCCTAATAGAAGCCAAATCTATTGTATTTTCACAGGTGCCTCTTTCTCCCTCCAGACCCACAGCTCCATCCCCAGGTGACTAGTCTTGAACACAACTGGCCTCTCTTTCTCATCCAGGACCCGATTTTAAAACAACAGCAGCAGCAACTTCTGCTCCATCCTGCGCTATCTACCTGGCCTGATGTTTGAAGGCTTTATGTTCTTATTCCTTCTGTCATGCTTCAGAATCCCTGCATTTTCTTAAAAAGAACCTATTGTGAATCTGCCCTGCTTAAGCAAATCCAGATTTGGCAAAGTGGACATGTGGAGTCTCTCATTCTGCCACTTTGAGCATTACCTTAGTTTGTCCCATCAGCTGTGGAGTCTCTCATTCTGCCACTTTGAGCATTACCTTAGTTTGTCCCATCAGCTGTCCAATTCTGTTCAGGGTATTTAAATATTTTTATATATTTACTCACCTTCTATTTATTATACTTCAGTGGACTCCCAGAGGCAAAGAATTGTTAGAGTTTTAAAACAATATAAGCAGAGGCAAATCACGGTGTAACTTTATTTAAAAAATAGAATTAGAAAGCTCTAATTCAGTGTTATTAGTTCCAAACATTCTAAGGCATCAGTAGATGCTGCTGGGATTGGAAACCACAAGACTGAAAATAACTAATACTTTGTGCTGGAAATGTCAGTTATGAAATTAAATTGGCTGGCATTGAAAAACGTTGGTGCTAATTATAGGCTCAGTAGGCACAATACATTTTATTAGCACAAACTAAACTATTGTGTAACTCTTACTTACTAATAATGTAATCATCCTATCAATTTGCCAGAACACTTTTCCCTGTGCAATGATTCTTTTTTTCTGTTACCCATCAATATCAGTATAGCAGTTGAACAGTTAACGAAATAATGTCTTTGTAAAGCGTGAGTGACTGATGAGGGGGAGAAACCTTCATGTTTAAATGGTGTTTTTTATGTTTCTAGTCTTAAAAAATATTACAATAGGAACATTGAAAGGCCACTAACAGGATTTTGTATTTACAGGGTTTTGAGGCTGGTTTTATAGAATAGGTGTTGGTCGTTGCTTTCAGGCCCTAACTTAAAAGGCCTGAGACTCCAGCTTTATATAAGTTCAAGCTGTCCTGTACAGTGAAAGAAGTTCTAAGTGTCTTTCTTTCCCCCGGCAGGATGGGATGGGGTGAGCTTCAGGGGTCTGCCGTCTACAAGAGCCTCTTGTGGATTTGTAATGAATACTAAAAACAGTGAGGCTGCCGAGAGAGAAAATGCATAAGGACCATGCGTTCTAACTGGCCTGAGAAGGCTGGTTAGCCGGTTAGAGACCCGTTTTACGTGTTTTCTTTTCCAACATAATACGGTCTGCCAAGGATAGAAAAGTTCAAAAATCAAACTCAAACTTGCTTGATTTTGCTGAGCATCAAGTACATCTTATCAATCTCACAGGAGAGCAAAAACCTCGAATTCCAAGGATGTGGTAGTGTAGTGGAGAATTCGGGTATGCGCGGTATCGAAGGCCAGGACACGAGAATACTGAGAAGGAAGTTGGTTTATTTCGACCGTCCGGGCTCGGCGAACTCTTGTCCTAATAAAAACCGAGCCCCGAACAGCCTTTTCCAGACCCTTTTATACAGAGGATATAGGATTAGGAAGACTAACAGTGATGGTAAACAGACCTTTGGTTAGGTTCTTCAGTGTTTGATCTTAGTATCAGATAGGTTATTTCCTCCAGGTGAGTTACATATTCTCCACATCCAAGCCAGTTTGGATTAGCATATCTTCCACATCGTCTGGAGGCAGCCCTGAATACACACTCAGTCTCACATCCCTTCTGAACATTCAAAGACTGTAGGGCCTATATTACTTATTTGACCTTCTTGGAGACTAGGTACTCTTGGAAATAATTTTGATTTAATGCACAGGCTATATCAGTAGGAGGACACTCAATGTCACAAGAGCCCGAGTTTTTTTTTTTGTTTGTTTGTTTGTTTAGGACAAGTCCTTCGTCACGAGAGGGTCCAATGTATTTCCGGTTTCCAACATTTTGAGATCCTCCCTACATCGTGGTAGATTTTCTTGTCCAGATGGCCATTCACTTGAAGGCAAACAAAAAAAAAAATCTCTTTTTCCTTGAAAGGACCATAGTCTTTAACTCTTTTAACCAGAGGGAGCAGAGGTTACTCTTTGATGAGGTTGATAACTGTGGGGTGTAAAATTGGAAGGAAATTTAATGATTGCTACTCTCTAATCTGGCCTTTCTTCAATTGGATGATGATAATTTTTAAAAAATCTTCAGCTAATTTTTCAATGGTAGAATTCTCCGAGTAATTAAGTTTCATTTTTGTGTCAATAAACAGATTAAAAAAGAGCACAAAAAACTATTTCTATCATTTCTTACTTGCAAAGAACTATCTGTATGCCAATCTGTGACTGGCTATAAAGTCAGATCTTGGTCTTTTATGCAGAACAGGTTGTACATCCCTTTTCTATAGCATTTTTTATTCTTTTGCCCTCAACAAGTCAATGAGGGGCTCAACTTAATAGCAGGACTCAGAGACCAGGGCCAAGGTTGGGCATGGAAAGGTTGCTTGCTGTTGTTTTATTATAAAACATTCAGCCTCTCTGAATGGGGCTGTTATAGATAAATAGGTAACAGGCTGTGTTTAAAAAATGGAAAAGAAAAAATATTTATTTGAAAAACAAGTCTCATGTATATAACTACATTAGAGGTATGAAATCTTTTTTAATTTCATGTCACAGGTTTATATTTAGATATATGTTGCACATATATCCATATACTTACGGGTGTGTATGAGAGAGAACTTGAATTTAAAGCAAAGTTTCATGAAGGATCTTGGAATGCTGTTTTTTTTTTCTTTAACGCAGTAAGTCATAAATTGCCTAAATTATACATTACTTTATTTTTATTTTTTTGTCTTTATTTTCTTTAATGTTACATTAAAAAAATATGAGGTCCCTATATACCCCCCACCTCCTTAACCCTCCTCCTCCCATAACAACAACCTTCTCCATCATCATGGAACATTCATTGAACTTGGTGAATACATCTCTGAGCACTGCTGCACCACATGGTCAATGGTCCACATTATAGTTTACATTCTCCCTCAGTCCACCCAGTGGGCCATGGGAGGACATACAATATCCAGTAACTGTCACTGCAATACCACCCAGGACATCTCCAAGTCCTGAAAATGCCCCCACATCACATCTCTTCTTCCCACTCCATATCCTTAGTAGCTACCATGGCCACTTTCTCCACATCAATGCTGCATTTTCTTCGATTACTAATCACAATAGTTCATGAATAGAATATCAGTAAGTCTACTCTAATCCATACTCTATTCCTCCATCCTGTGGACCTTGGAATGGTTGTGTCCACTCCACATCTATATCGAGAGGGGGCTTAGATTCCACATGGATGCTGGATGCAACTCTCTTGCTTTCAGTTGTAGGCAATCTTGACTCTCTGGTGTGGTGGTCGACCTTCTTCACCTCCATGTTAGCTGAGTGGGGTAAGTCCAATAACCAGAGTGTAGGGGTTGCAAGTCTGTTGAGGCTCAGGGCCTGGTTATCACATGGACTGTCCAGAGATTCAAGTCCCCTGGGTATACATTAAACCCCAGCACCAACTATAGTTCCGGTAAAAGTAACAGGAGAGGCTTGTGGACGAAGATCACATCTGAGTCCAGCTCCATCACACAGAAACACAAACTCCAAAGTGGGGCCAACTGACCTGGCACTGAACTCCATCTGCCATGACCATAGAACCTGTGGGTCCCTGTAGCCCTCAGAAGAACCAATACCTGGGGTTGTATCTACTTTAGCTGTCTCTGGGACTCTGCTGAGGTGTGTGTAAGGGCAACCCCTCTGATGACCTCTTGACCCTTTTTTGGAGACTCATAGCCATATAAACTCATTTGTCCTTTCCATTTCCCCCTTTTATTTAAGGTCAAAAGCATTTTTAACTCCTGATATTACGTGTAGGCTGAGATATTCTGCTGGTCTTAGTTGACTCTTTTATTCAAGGTCATTTTCTAGTTACATCATCAGCTGTACAGTGATCCCTTGGTGCCAGGGAGGCTCATCCTTGGGAGTCATGTCCCATGCTGGGGGAAGGCAATGCATTTACATGCGGAGTTTGGCTTAGAGAGTGGCCACATTTGAGCAACATGGAGGCTCTCAGGAGGTAACTCTTAGGCACCCTGCAGCTCTAGGCCTGGTTCTTATTTCAGGTACACAGGCTCACAAGCATAGTCATTAGTATCAAGGACTCATTGTTGGACCATCCTTCTTTTTTGATCTTTGCCATTGCACTTGGGGGATTGTTGCTGTTCCATTAGGAAATGTGATAGAACTCCCCTGGCTAGGAACTCAGCATTCCCTCAGTTGTCCTTTTTAACTGTAACCACTATGAAAATATCCAAACATTTTTATGTACCCTGTATATATTCCCTGGAGAACTCCCTCCCAACCATGTGCCCCCTATCAATAACATCCCACACCAGTGTTCCTCTTCTGCCATTGTTGAACCTCTCTGTGATATAAAACTACTTCGAAAATGAAGCCTAATATATTGCCAGGTTCCATTAATAGTAAAATGGAATATAGTCATGGGTTTAAAGGTTAGATATAGAACACATACTAATTCAGAAAAATTAAAGTAAAAATAAATTGGGGTATCAAAAAATTAAAAAGTGAAAAAGCTTTGTTTTTGATGTTTTGCCTTCCATCACTGCAATAAGTGTTGCCCTGTATGCACATTGGCAAGGCAACTTCTTCCATCTCTTCTTCAGTGTCTACATCCTTTCTTTTTTTTTCTAATTATTAAGCTTGTCTTCACAAAAGTTTTAGATCACAGCAATTCATATATACAATATATGGTGCTCTCACATAGCCAACATAAGACACTGTGTCCCTTCCCCAGCAATAATCTTTTTACATGTTTATACTATATTTACTGTAACTGATGTACAGATATTGAGACAATAGCTTTCAAACAAGGTTACATTTGGGTTTGCATTATGGTTTATATTTTAGACTATACAATTTTTCTAAACTTTTAGTTATCTTATGTTTTACATTATGATTTACATTTTAGCCTATAGGCCCCTATACATTTTTGGTGTAATTTAACATGTCCTATATCCATCCTTGCATAATCTTGTGGAACACTTCCAATGCCCCACAGTTAATTCAATACCTCTTTCCCCCTCCCCTCAGGGCCTACAGTGATAATCTTCATTGCTTGAAGGGCCATGTTCAGAGATACTTGCAACAATGTTGAGGGCTTGACAGGCTCGACTGTCCTAATGCATTGGGAGCCACCATTTCTCTTGAGAGATACAAGTCCCTCTATTTGAGAACATCAGTCCTCCCCAGGATGTGGATATACCTTCACTCTCATTGTATGGGTCTCCATCCAATGATATAACCCACTATCACAAAATGAGCACTCACACACTCCCTAGAAGCCTGTCCTGTGTCAGATTCTCCCCTTTAAGCATCTTAAACAGGTAACCTTCCTTATTATATTTTTGAAAAATTTTTCTCAACATTATACTCTCAACCACATAAGTGACAATCTGCTATGTTCATATGTTATACATCACTTTCAGCCAAGCCTGAAAACCAGGTCATATAAATTTATTGAGCCAGTGCTAAGAGTTGCATTTTCCAGTTCAGTTTCTTTGTGGTGAGTCAAAGATCTCCTTTGGCTGAGGAAAAAAAGTCATGATTTGAGATAGGAGTACCATCCTCATTAGGTACAACACATTCATTAAGAGTCAAGCTGGAAATGCCTCATGTTGCCATCCTAGTCAAATGTAAATGTTTGTTATATAAGTCCTAAAACTCTTCTGATAAAATACTGCAGCTTCCACAACTTTTGCTTAGATATAGGTTTCTGAAACAGTCAAAAGTCATATGTATGGAACAGAAGCGAAAAGTAGTCAATAAAATTAAATGTTTAACAACCAATCCAATGTCCACATAGAAGAGGTGGCATTGGATTGGGAAAAGTGGACATGGTGGACGATGGGTATGGGGAAGGGCAGGAAGAGATGAGAGGTGGGGGCGTATTTGGGACGTGGAGCTGCCCTGGATGGCGCCTCGGGGGTGATCACCGGACATCGTGGATCCTCACAGGGCCCACTGGATGGAATAGAGAAGAGTATGGGCCATGATGTGGACCATTGTCTATGAGGTGCAGAGGTGCCCAAAGATGTACTTACCAAATCCAATGGATGTGTCATGATGATGGGAACGAGTGTTGTTGGGGGGGGGAGACGGGGGTGGGGGGGGTGGGGTTGAATGGGACCTCACATATATATTTTTAATGTAATATTATTACAAAGTCAATTAAAAAAAAAAAAGAGGGGAAAAAAAATTAAATGTTTAAATATGTCAGCAAAAATTAGACATATTTTTATTCTGTGCTAAGCTTCAGATAGTGGCATCTAACTCATGAATTTTGTGTTTAGGGTCTGCGAGAACAGTTTTAAACTTTAAAATTTTAAGTTTCCAAGCTTGAATTGTGGTTTCTCTCTGAAAAATCTAAAAAAAATCCATAAACCTCCAAGAAGTACAAAGCTATATTAATTATTTGCTAGCTAATTTATATTTTGCAGCAGCTCTATTCTTTATGAGTACATTTATTAAAGTGCTTATATGCATCAATAAGGAAATTCTTTATATACTAATTATTCTTGTAAAAGGCATATCTGAAAATGGGTATATCTGCTCTTTTTTCCTTTTATCTTATTAGTTTGTTTAGTATATTCCACTCCTAAATAAATTTTAAAATTTCATGAATGGTTTATAGGATTTGATAAACTTCTTTGAAAAAATAAGTTGGGGGAAGAGGATTTGGTTCAACTGATAGAATGACCACCTACCATATGGGAGGTCCAGGGTTCAAACCCAGGGCCTCCTGACCTATGTGGTGAGCTGGCCCACGCATAGTGCTGATGTGCTCAAGGAGTGCCATGCCACACAGGGGTGTTCCTTGTGTAGGGGCAAGAAGTACGCCCCTCGCAAGGAGAGCTGCCCCACGCGAAAAAAGCGCAGCCTGCCCAGGAGTGGTGCTGCACACACAGAGAGCTGATGCAACAGCTTTCCTGGTGCCGCTGACAAGAATGCAAGCAGACACAGAAGAACACACAGTGAATGGACACAGAGAGCAGACAACGGGGAGGGGGGACAGAGGGGAGAGAAATAAATAAATAAAAATAAGTTGGGACATTTTGAAACAGCTGTGTTGTGTGCTAAACCATGTTTTTTAAAATAAAATTTTATTGAAGTGTATCATATATACATGTACATACATAGTAAATATATAGTAAAAATTGTGAACTTACAAAACAAACATGCATATCATCATACAGGGCTCTCATACATCACCATTAATACCTTGCATTGTTGTGAAACATTTGTTACAAGCTAGGAACTAACTATAACCCATATCTTACATTTGGTGTATTTTCCCCCAACCCAACTGATTATTAACAGCCTGAATTAGTATTACATATTTGTTATAGTTCATAAGATAACATTCTAATATTTGCTCAGTTAACCACAGTCCCTCTTCCACCACTGGATTCCCCTGTGTTACTCAGTCCCATGCTTTGTATGATCCATTCGAAGTGCACACCCAGTTGCTCTTATTTTCATCACAGAGTTACGCTGTCATTACCTCAGCCAATTTTAGAATGTTTTCATTACTCCCAAAGGAAAAATCCTATACCCTCTTATACCTCCTATTGTTGTCCCTTAGAATAGATATTTCTTCTTTGACATTGTTGCAAAAATATTACAACGTTACTGTTAACTATCATCCATAAATTGATACATTAGTTGTAATTTTCCCATGTATTACCTTATGCCTAACACTTTGTAAATGAAGAATACTCTTATATTTATATTATTAACCACAATCTTCATCCACCACCAAATTCACTGTTATACATTCCCTAGATTATTCTCTAGCTTCCATTCAATTGACATTTATATCCACAAACTACCCCTTTTAGCCACAACCATATTTTTGAATCAGCAGTGCTATTATAGTTAACTCACTGTAATATGGTACCATCAACTCTGTTAATTTCCATACTTTTACAATAAACCCCATTAAAAATTCTACACACATGAAGCATCAACTCCCTTTCTCACCCCACATTTTATCTCCTAGTAACCTATATCTAGAGTTTACCTCTTTGAGTTTATTCAACGCATTTAGTTCATATTAGTGAGTGAGACCAGGCAGTATTTGTCCTTTCGTGTCTGGCTTATTTCACTCAACATAATGTCATTAAGGTAAACCATAATGAAGACAAATGAAGGTGGAAATGTGTTGAAACAGTCACACTTCCTTTTGATCAACTGATATTTTTTCACGGTTACATTTTTTATTGTCTTCCTACTCAAGAATTTACATGGCTAGCTTACTTTGTCAAACCTCTCACTTGAATCCTCTCCTTCATCTCCACTGTGTACCTGGTGAAAACTACTGCACACAGAACACCTCCCTTCAGTGGGAGTAGGCATGGAAGGGGTGGGTGGGAAGGAGGGGTTACGGTTACTCCATAAACTGTCATTCTAGATTCCCTGAACGAGTGCTCTGTTCCCCTGTCACCACACTGCCTGTCTTGTCTTGAGCTATTTGTTTATCTGTTTCCCTCACTAGATTATGAGTTCCTGAGGGTTAAGGACTGTCTCCAATTTAACTTCCCAAATTCTCTATCACTGACTCAGTTTTGTTGAACTAACCTGAAATAAGCTTACCCCTTTTTCTATAGATGTTTCTTTTTTATGAGCATAATAGATTCCTGTTTTCTCCAGAACAATCACTGTCATCCCATCATTAAGATGTTTTGGAGAATCCTTGGGCCCACCTCTGAACTTGGGGACTGAGAACCAGAGGAGAAAAACCCACTGCTTTCGTTCTGAACAAATCGGCAGTAAGGTGAAGCCATTCTGCTTTCTGCTTCTTTAGGCCTGCAAGAACTTTCTCCCTGTACGCCTCACAATCTTACTTCGATTTTTCAAACCTAACTTAGATATCAGGGTGTGGATAGGTGAAAGCATTTGAAAGAAGGGGACTTTGGAGCTTCCGGAAACTTTCTATTCCTAGGAAGTCAACTTGATGCTCCCTGGCTCTGGGATCAAACCATCCTTTTCATCTGGAGCTGAAGTGGAATCCTGTGGAGCACAGAATCAGAGCCAGACTGCCAAGGATCGAAGCCCAGGCCCATTGTGCTCCAGGAGCATCACCTTGCTCCCTAACTTCTCTGTGCCTCAGTTTCCTCCTCTGATGTGTGGGCATCATCCTGGTCGCTGTCTCTTAAGAGTTTCTGGGGAGGATGAAACGAGTTAATGCATGTAAAACACTTGAAGCAATGACCGACAGTTTGGAAGCATGCAGTTTTAACCTACTTACATTTATTATTGTATGACTTATTTGCTTTCACAGGTCTTTGACTTTTCCTTTAATTCTAAGAGATTAATCCAATGCCACAAATGGCCCATGCTGCCATATTCTCAGGAGAGAGGATGATAACTCATCATAGGGTGTGAAAAGTGAAAGGATGCAAAAAAGCCACTTTAGTAATAGGGTGTGAATGGTGAAACAACACAAAAAAAGCCACTTTTCAGTGAAGTGTCCCTGGCTACCTCTGGGGTGGATAAACTAAGGACACTAGAGTTGTGCCTTTCTTCTTTGAGTCCCTATAAAAAGCAAAAGGAAACAAGTCTCACCTTTCCCCCAAATAAGTTACTATGTAACCTTGTTTTGTCTTAGAGAACTTCCTTCAAGGGAAAAATTGAAATGCCATAGCAGCAGCTCTTAAAATAAAACTCCTCTTACGTGTTCAGTTTAAAGTCAGTACTCAAAGAGTGAGACAAGTAGTCCTGTCATGTGACCTCAGCTGTGTAAACAGGAAAAATACACAGACACATATAAATGGTAAAGACCATTGGACAATAGGCAGACAGAAGATAACAAGGATCCAAGGATGAGCGAGTTACCAGATGACCCCATATTTGAGAAGAGGCAGAAGTACACTGTGCTACTTGGACACTCGTGTCAAATCAACATGAACTACTCTCAGTGCCTCTGTTTAGCAGCCTCACCCCTGGGTGCCGCTTTCCTGGCAGGGAGTTCCCTGCAGGCTGGACCAGTGTATGGAGCAGTGGGAGGACGGCAGGTCAGATCTGAACAAGGTCTAGGACGACAGACGTTCCATGGGGAGCGAGAGACCTGAATCTCTCAGCCCTGGGCTGTGGGATCTCGGGCCTTCCAAACAGCCTCCCTCTGTGTCCCCGTTTGCTCACTGTAAAAAGGAGGGGCTTGGGCTCACCGAACTTAAATGTCCTTTCTGCTTCTGAGATAGGAATCGGAGTGGGAAGTTCTGCCACATAGACTTTGACTATTTGTAGGCTTAAATCCTACAAAGCGAGACAACTGTGTGCATCTTTACAACTTTTAATTTTTCTTGTGTTGGATCATTTTTGACTATTCCATCATCTTTTATTCCCTGCTCTGAGAATGAAGGGGAAGCATGAAGAAGCCAGGCCTTTTTTTTTTTTTTTTAATCTCTAAGATCAGCTCTTCGATGGTTCTTATGGATGAGGAGATTTACTCCAGTGATCAGTTTATTTATGTATTTCCTTCATTTAGCCTGTCTTTTTCTTTCTCCGTTATCAATGGATTAGGAAGAATTGCATCCATTCTAGGTTGTATATGCCCTCTTATTACATAAACACACACTCATATATAGACCATGAAAAGGACCAAAATGAACATCAAGATAAAGGGGGTATTTTTTTTTTTTAAAGTAAAGTTGTTTAAATTTAGAATTTAAAAGAGGACTGGAGATGGACTTTTCTAAAATCACTTGTTCTTTTTCTGTAGGAGAAAATACAGTCCCTTGCCCTTGGTTGTCCATGCATTTGAAAGCCAGCTGAAGGATGAGGTGGTCAGTCAATGGTAAATCATTGGCTCATGAGGACACTCTGCTCCTTGCTTCTTAATGGCTGTTATTGTTTCAGAAGGGGCTCGTTAGCTCCTGGGTGTGCCTGTCCTACCACGACCAGATCAGTTTATCAGAGACCAAATAAGCATATGCGATGTAATTAGAGAGGGATGAGGAGCAAAGCACCCACTCTTCCCATTAAAAAAAAAAATACTCACTTTTCCTTGGCAGCCACACCTTCTAATTACTTGCAAATGCTTGAGACTCATTATCTTCAAAGTTTGGAGAAAGGAAAAAAGAGGGGAACAGAAAGCAATGACAGTGGAAACTCCAGGAATCAAAGGCTTCTGGTTAAACCAGGGGCTATGGCTTATTTGGGGCATCGGGAAAGGTCCACCACAGAGAAGATGAGCTCCCAGCTCTTGGGCAATCCAGGTGACCTAGAGGTGGTGGAGGTGGGGAGGGGATGGATTGAGCTTTCCACAACTGACGTGGTTAAACACTGCCACCTTTCTTTGCCCCAGCCACCGCTGTCCCAAATCACCTTGGAGGGCTGAGAAACCTTGGCCTCTTGGCCTGTGAGTCAGTTTGGTTATTAGAGGTCCTTGCTGCAGTAACAGAGGCCTGCTGAGAAACTTCACTCCCATTGTTGGCAAGACACCCCGAGACTCTACGCCACTGGTTAGGCACCTGATGCAAATTCTGTGGGGGGTACGAGCCACCTCGTTACTCTCCGGGGTGTGCAAACGAGAGACTGATGAAGGTTTTAACAAGGGGCAGTGTCAGAAGTGGCATGACGAGAAATCCCTTAAGCATGAGCTCAGTGAATATCAGTGTGTCATCGCCATAGCATGCCAGAAGTTGGGGTTTAAAATGAAATTGACACAATGGTGCAGATGCATAATCAAGTTCCTGAGATACGGTTGTTTGGATTTTTTAATTAAAAAATTTTTTTATTTATCCCTCCCCCCCACCATTGTCTGCTTTCTATGTTCATTCACTGTTCTTCTACGTCCACTTATATTCTTGTCAGCGGCACCCAGAGTCTGTGTCTCTTTCTGTTGAGTCATCTTGCTGCTTCAGTTCTCCATGTGTGCAGCCCCACTCCTGGGCAGGCTGTGCTTTTTTCGACTAGGGCGGCTCTCCTTGCGGGGTGCACTCCTTGTGCGTGGGGGTCCCTTATATGGGGGACACCCCTGCGTGGCACGGCGCTCCTTGCGTGCATCAGCACTGAGTGTGGGCCAGCTCCACACGGGTCAAGGAGGCTCTGGGTTTGAACCCTGGGCCTCCCATGTGGTAGGCGGACGCTCTATCAGTTGAGCCAAATCTGCTTCCCTTGCTGTTTGGTGTTGTTCTGCTTCCTCTTGTTCCTGCCTCTTGAAAGATTATATTCCTATGAAGGGGAGCTTTTTACAGTCTAAGGAATATATTTACAAATGGGCAGACATTCTTGGTCTGTGTGTCTGCATGTTATCCTAAGGATTTTTCTGACCTTTGGACAAGGGTGCTACGAGGTTCCTTTGACAGGGGTGTCCCACTGAGCTGGGGAAATGCCTCTGTAGGTTTCGTGAATGTATTAACCTGAAGAAAACACACAGGCTGATCTGGAGTTAATTCACAGACACAGTGTTTTTTTCCTTTCCTTTTTGTTCCTTTGCTTCTTTCCTTCTCTCCCTTCCTCCCTTCCTCTCTCTTTCCTTCCTTTCTTCCTTTAGTGCTACCAATACCAGGTAGTCTTTTTCCACTTGTAAACTTTTTAGGAAAACATTTTCTCAGTTTTCAAATAAATTCTGATGATTTTTCTTTCCACTTTCCACTTTTTGCATTAGGGAGAAATAAAACTAGAAGACACCACGTGATTCTGCATCAGTTCAGAGAGCAACATTTCCAAGTAGTTTCCTCTGTCTGAGGGATTTGAGGAGTTCAGTCAGTCGTATCAAAGATTTTACTGTAAGAGCCTCTAATTAACCAAACAGTGCCTCTCTTCCTTTGAATTTTTATGCTATTTTAAGCCCTTTCAAATAGACTGGAGTTTGAAACTTCTTTTCTCTTTAAGTTGAAAAAACGTTTTTAGTATCTGTTAAGTGTTCCTGTTGTGCTCAGCACTTAACAAATGCTATAAATGTTGCAGTATATGAGAACCATATGATACAGGCTCCCTCTTAGAGGCTGTGACATTTTAGAGGTACTGTGTGCACATACCTGTTTGGATACACACATACACACATTTATACACACATGCATGCACATAAATATGTATACATACACACATATACACACACATATACTCAAGTTTATCAATGTTTGCACACCCACACGCTTTAGACCAACACACTGGGCACATGCATGAGCAATCCTTTCACAATCTGAAGTCCTTATGACCTTAAGAAAAATTTTTATGGTTGAGGGAACTGAAAGCAAAGATGAAATTTAAAAATTCATGCTATTAATTTCATTCCTATAAAGTAATAAATGCTGACACTAACTAGACTCTGAAGCAATGATATTTTGTTGTGCAGGGTGTGATGCTCTTCCTGGAAATGGTCTTTGTTCACTAGAAACTTTTCAACAACTCCCTTCACTGACTTTTTAATGACCTGCTGCTTCTTCAGTAGTTTTGCTGTGCTGCAGTCAACGCAGCGTGCTTTTGTCTGCTGCGGTCACCCCTCGGGCTGAAGTGTGGTTTGCTGGCCTGGCGGGGGAGCGGCCGCGGTAGGCCTATTCCAAACCGCTGCCCCCATAATAGGGTGGTTGGTCGGGCCCACCGCCACCCCTGAAGGAAGCTCGGCGTGGGCGCAGAGTGCCCTCGGGTCTCCCCTTCTCGGCAGCCATGCTTCCGCGGCCGCCCCTCCTCCCGGATGGCGCCACACGATGCCTTGTGGGGCGGCACCCTTCTTCTTCTTTCTCCCTGCGCAGGCGCAGGGCGGAAAAATCCAGTCTGCCTTTTCCCCTCCCCCGACAGCAGCAACAGCCAGGCGTGGGTGGAAAAATCCAGTCTGCCCTTTTCCCTCCCCCCCGACAGCAGCAACAGCCAATCCCTAACCACCACCTCTCCCCCGTCCAGTACCGCCCACTGACCTTTCGCCGGCAACCAATCAGAACAGGGCGTGGCTTCGACCAATCAGCCTTCCCTCGCCCCTATAAAACTGTTGCCTCTCCCTCAATAAAGTTGGACTTGCGTGTTTACCTTGTCTCCACGGTAGTTCTTCTGCCGTGCGCCCTCCAGTCCTGAGAGCCCCCGACAAGGGCCTGGCCTCCCTTGTCCCCAGTTCGTCGCCTGCTTCTCCGGGCGACCCCCTTGTTGCCGGCTTCGCTGGGCGACCCCGTCAGCCGAACCGCGCAACCCCTGTGAGACCGACCCCTCGTCCCAAGTGGGACCGACCCCTCATCCCGAGCGGGACCGACCCCTCGTCCAAAGCTGGACCGACCCCTCGTCCGCAGCCTGACCCCACCTCTACCGACCGAGCAAACCGTCGCAGTCTGGTCCTCTGTCCAGATGTCCAGGGCCTTCCTGATTTTATGCATCCTGTCTCTGAGCTCCTTTCCTTTTCACTGAGGGCTTGGAGATAGGGACTAACTTGGCTGCCCATGGAAACCTCATGCCAAAGCAGCAACCCTTTGGCTCGCCACACACTTCTTAGCTCTCTTCCTCCTGATCAAGGATATAGAGGAATACCAAGGCCAGGATTTTCTTTCCTCCATCTTTTATTATTTTTTTTAAACTTCCTCCCTGACCTTATTGCAAAAGCAGCACTCGTACCCTGTCTTTCTCCATCACTTTCCTTTTTTCTTTTCCCTAGTTTTTTCTTTTACAAATCAGGTCTAAAAGGAGGGATTCACAAGTTCGTACACCAAAATCAAGATGATCCAAGGAAGCAACTTGGTTATGGTGAGGTTATTGTATTACTATTTATATTTGGTAGGGTACATACAAAATTCTGCACATATGATATTTTTGGTGATTGTAAAACATTCAAGAAAATAAGAGCTATCACTTACTTAACAACTATTTATGGAAGAGCCACTATGTGCCAACCCTGAGCATACAGGGGGCAGAGAATGGGGCATAAGAAGGTATGGGACTTTCTCACATGGAGCTGTGTGTCCAGCCCTGCGATAAGTGCTTTGAGCATGCTATCAATTCATTCTTATACCCACGCTGAAAGGAGCACTACCCATTCTATACGGGAGATTACTGGGGTCAAGAAGCAGAATTATGAGTCAAGCTCAAGTCTGGGTAGCACCGCATTGTTTATTTCAAGCACTTTATGTACTGTTACATAATACTTCCAAGTTGCTGTAATACAGATTTCTGGCTCCTGCTCCTGGCTGAATGGGAGAGAGGTACCTTGGGAGAGCCTGGGGGACATTGCAGACAGGTGTGGTTGGCAGAACTCCAAGGCGGCCCCTAAGACTTCCCCTGCCTAGTGTGCATCCCTTGTTTAATCTTGTCACTTTGAATGGGTGCAGGACTGTGAATATGATGGGATGTTACCCTCACGTTTGCGTTCCATTGTATGACAAAGGTGAAGGAATTTTTGAACATCCATTGACACTGAGTTCATTGAAAGGGAGATTATCCTGGGTTGATCTAATCAAGTGAGTCCTTGAAAGAGAAGCATGCCTGCTGGCCTTGAAGAAGTCACCTGCCCAGAAGTGGGAGGATCTGTGAGCAGGAGGCATCTAGAACCAGAGAGGAATCTTCAGCCAACAACAAGCAAAGCCCTGGGGACTCCAGTCCTACAACCATCAAAATTAATTCTGTCAACTCTCTGTGAGCTTGGAGGAAGAAGCTGAACTTCAGATGAGGTCACAGTCCTGGGCAACACCTTGATTTTCCCCTGGTGAGGCTGGATTCCCCTGACACATCAAAATTGCGAGAATGATGAAGTTTTGCAGTTTTAAGCTATTAAGTTTGTGGTAATTTGTTATGCGACAACAGAAAAGTAATACAGGAGGCAAAAGACATTCTGACGACAAAGATGACAAGTTACCCTTTTCCCAGCATAAATCAACAAAGCTAGTAAACCTTACTTAAACCTCAACTCTAGTCTTCTTTTGCCCCTCTATATGACTTAGCTCTCTTAAAATACATTCACTAACTTGGGGTTTATTCTTTTCCCAGCACTTAGTGAAGCTCATTTATTGTGAGCTTGTTTGTGATTTGGTTTATTATTATTGCAACGCTGGAATCTGGAATGAGTTTCTCTGAATGACTCTGTGTCTTTTAGAGTGATGCCAAGATTTACTAGAGCATAGTTTCGCTAAGATGTCAACTCTCTGGGATGTAGGAGTTGCAAGGATTTTTGCCTCGTCCATTGTAGGCGCTAAATGGATGTTTGTTGTTTGATAGAATGATTCATAGAAACCCTTTCCTTCACCTTAGCCCTCTACTACAGTTTGCTGAAGATTTATTTTTCTCATTCTAGTTTCAGAGTCTGAACTCACCACTGACCTACCTACAATAACCATCTTCTGTTTGAAGCATGCCTCTAGTCGACTTGCCAGGATTTTTCTGTGTGATACATCCAAATACCTTTTGCAAAGGGATCCTCCAGCATCTCATTACAAGGGTTTTAAAATACAGAAATATCTTTGTGTGTAGTAACAATGATGAGTAATTGGTCATCTCCAAAGTCCTTGCCTTCTAGGGAGCATTTCCACTTCATAAAATTAAGAGGAAGTGGAAATATTCAGAAATATGTCCTAAGTCTTCAAAGAAATAAATATATACATTAATAATTAAATGCACTTGGTAGACTACTACTCAAGTATCTTGATTTTTTTCCCCTGTGCTTGATAGTTTAATGTAAAGTGTTCAATCTCATGCTTGCCAGTGGAAGATGATGTTACTACAAATTAAGATATTGGCACAGACGCTAGCTTGACACCATGGAGGACGGAGTTCCTTGACTTCTGGTCTGACACACAAAATGGTCTCCTCAAAGTTAGTTGCCTTTATCTACTGGCTCACAGACTCAGAGGTGCTACACCCATTCCATTTCTCTAGCTGTTATGAGGGGACTTGGCTCTCTTCTGAGCTTGCTCAATCCTCTCTCGGTTCTGATATTATAATTCACAAAGAAGAGGCCAAACTTTTTTTAGGTTTGGTTGTTTTTGGTTTCAGTAACCACGTGGTTGTTATGTTTTTTTTTCACAACAATAACTTTAGTAACAAGCCAAACAAGAAACCACAAAAAAACTAGCTTCCTAAATATATTGCTGAAAGTCCAGCAAAGGACATATCAATGATATTTCCTTATAGATACATAGGAATCATGGGGCATTCTTTTGAAATAAAAGCCTGATGTTTCATGTCTCTCAGTGTGTGTACTTATTTTCATTCACTGAAATGATGTGCATGGCATCAACAATGTAGTAAAGAAACCCATTCATAGTGAGTATTAAACAATTATTGTGCATGTAAGGAAGTCTACTATTATCTGAACTCATAACTCTTTTAGAGATTTATTGAGTGTAGAATAATACATATATGTATAGATTTTTACTCTAGGTAAAATAGCAACACAGGCAACTTTAAAGAAATCTTTTCTAACTCTAATTGCTCTTCCTTTTTGGCAGCTATCTCTTTGGAGAAAAATATCTAATGACTTTGCTTTACCAATCTCGTCATTATCATAATGGGTTCATGTCCTAAAGACATGCTAAAGTGGAAGCTGTAGCTATTTATTCATTTAGATCAAATGTCTCATTCTTTCTCTCATGTTTATTTTTCATACAGTCTTATACTCACATGCTTATTTTTCTCGATCATATAGTATTTACATAAGGCAAATGATTTTCTTCTCCAAAATGTTTCTAATAATTGCAGTTTTTTGATCCACAAATGGTTCAGCCCAAAGGAGCACAAGAAAAATGTACTACAAGGATCACAGGTCTGTTGAAACAGGTTTTCAGACACCCAAGCAGTACAAACTTACCCTATTGGTGACTCTGAGGATAATGTTTTCTTTGCCTGGATTGCAAAAGGGATGTGGGTAGGAATCTTAGGGGTCTTATGAGAGGGGGAAAGGAGAAATTTAAGGAAAAAAATAAAATTTCTTCCCTACTTCTGTTTAAAATTGTAAAGTCATAGACTTAAATTCATCCTGTGCCCAGCAATATTTTTCAGGTAAATTTGGCTGTCTGACAGCTGACACCTATCCGTCACAAGAGGAGGGAAGGAACATTCTCCAAAAGACCACTTTCCATCTTTATTGTCCACCAGTGAGTCATTCTGGTTTGTAATGTCCCTTCACTGTGGCTAATAGGTCAATTTTCAAAGAGTTCATTTTGCTGAATCAGCTTGCTGGAGCAGTTGGATTTTGCCCCTAAAAAGCCAGTGCCTGCACCTGGATGAAGCAATTTGTTCCTTCATGGGACTAAAACCAAGTGTTTCCAAAAGACCATGGAAATAACAAAGATAGAACAGATTAGATTATATCACAAATGTTGAAATATTACACATACACACTGTGTATACTGTGTATATCTACAAATGTTGAAATATTATAAACACACACACCTACTCTGTATATCTGTGTAGGTACAGACATATAGATACATAGTTATAGAGATGGTTGTTATCCTCCCTGATGATTTTGGATTCAGGACTGAACCAAAACTCAAATATATATATAGTCTCAATCAAAGAATTTGGCCAAAAACACTTATTATGCAATATGAATTTTATCACCAAAACCACTTCCCTACAGAAGTATTTATCCTAAAATGAGGCAAAATACCTCAAACTTTTAAAACTTAATCGTGATCAAGTTCAGTAACATTTCCATATCTCTGGATGCCAGCAAGTTATATATGAGAACAGCATCACCCTCAAAAAAGAAATTCATCAAAAATGCAGGGGGGAGCGGATGTGGCTCAAGTGGTTGAGCGCCTGCTTCCTACACGGGAGGTCCCGGGTTCAGTTCCCGGTGCCTCCAAACAAAACAAACACAAACAAACGAGAAAAGCAACTCAGGGGAGCTGATGTGCTTCAGTGGTTGAGCACCAGCTTCCCACATGCAAAGTCCTGGGTTCAATCTCCGGCCTTTGTTTATTTTAAAAAAAAAAAAAAAAGAAGCAGGAAGGGGCACAGATAAAAAGATCCAAGTTTTCTAAAACCCTCGATTTACAGATAGCAATTCTTTGCAAATGAAAAGAAAATCTGGAGAAATCTATATCTTGACCCAAATGCCATCCTTGGGCTTAGACACATAATAAGGAGGTAATCTTAACATCTACAGTCAAAGAAGAAAGTTAGTGAAGAATAAACACCTTGCGACTCACAGGGACAATTCAAGATAACCAGGGGCTACCTGAAGAAATGTTTCCATTATATAACCCACTGGTAATACTCCCCATTTCAATTTACCTTGTCCATATTCAGAAGGCTTTACATTTAGTAAGCAATAAATTCTCATAAACCTTAACAGAATATTCTTTCCCCCTCAAGGAGGAAATTTCCAAGAATATGATTCTGCCATTGCAAGAAAAATAGAAACCCATTGTGGGCTGGGAGCTAGCTCAGAATTAGTCTCATAGAGTAAAAAAATATCTGTATTTGAGTAGTTCCGTTTTCTTTTTATCATGCCTCTCTAAATGAGTCATCTAATTTCCTCTTGAAACAGTTCTGAGAAAATCCCATGGTCACAAAGAAAACTGAGGTGCAGAGCTATTAAATGACCTGCCCAACGGTATAGCCCTGTCCTCTGGAGGTCCTTTTAGAATTCCCGGGATTCTGGCGGTTCTGGTAGAACACTCTGGGTCTAGAGAGTGGGCAGTCGGCCCTTCCATCCTACCTCTCCACTGAGCGTTCCTGTCCAAGTCGTCTGTTGTTCTAACGGGAATCTGTCTTCATATGGCATCCCTCTGGGGCCTTAGGAACCGAAAAGATCTTTAAGAGCGTCGGCTTACCACTTGGAGTGTTAGTTTTAGGGCAGTAACTTCCCTTCGGTAAAATAAAAGGAAGTTTGCCCTGTACTTGCTCATTGCTTTGACAGCAAGAGAGAGATACTCTACACTGCCAAGTTTTCACCACCTGCTGCATTTGCTTGTCATCTTAAACAGAGTATACAGACCTGATTGAACCCTTTCTTGATGTTTGGGATCACTTGTATCAGTTTTTGTAGACTTCTCTAATTCAGCCAGGTCACCAGAGAAAGAGAAGTTTATAGGGCTGTTGCTATATTGAATGGACCCAGAATATATTATTTTTATTTTTACCCATATTGTGGCAATGTTTAGCCACTTCCTTCATCTTAATTAGATGGCATTATGATACTCATTATAGCAGATAATAGTTGATGTTAATCAAAAAATCCCCTTTTTAATTGGACTGATAAACCAGTCAGTCCCCCAAGGCACTTTACAGTATACCATGTTGAGTGAGAATAATTGGATGTATTTATACAATATGGTAAAAATGAAAAGTAAAAAAAAATGTATCATTTGTAACTATAAATTAAAGTGTTGAGACTTCTTTTTAATGATAATTATCATCAGTGATTCTCTGAGGAAACTGTTAGTAAAATGCACTGAGTTTTATAAGCTGAGGAGCCAAAACTAAAACACTAAGCAAATAAAGATTTATTTTTTCGAATAACAGTATGCACATTTGTTTATTTTCTCAAACTGGATTCTCTGTGCTCATACCAGCAGTAGAGAGATGTTGTTTGGGAGGGTCTTTGGGATCCAAGAATTGCACAACTCCCTCAAATGCCCAGTTATGAAACTATTTGCTCCCTATACACTTAGCAGTCTTTTATGTCGGTTGGATCACAGAATTCTGAACAAGTTTTGTTGTGGGGAGGGGGGTCTGGTTAAGGGGAGGGTTTGTCAACCACGGGGGCTGAGGAAATAGGAAAGGTCTACACTGCAGTTGAGCTGTGCAGGCAGGCTCAGACGATGGTTCGGGTAGAGTGCTCTGCCCGAGGGGACGTTCTACAGTGCCGCAATTCTCAAACTTTAGCCTTGGAATCATCCCGGGGGCTTATTAAAACACAGCGTCTCTGTAGGTCCGGGGCAGGGTGGAGAATCTGTGTTTCTAGTAAGTTTCGAGGAGCTGCTGCTGGTCTGGAAACTACACTTCTGAGAACCAATGCTTGACAAAGTGTAGAACTTGGTCCTCTATATTTTCCAGGTCAAGCACAATGTTAAAATGGTCAGTCATTTTGGTCAGCACCAAAATTTTTGTTCTAAGTGAGTTTACAGAATTCACATATGTACCACTTACAAGGTCTTAGAATAACTCCCTCCACTTTTAAAGTTCTTCTAGATTTAAATATACATATATGAATATATATATGTATGTGTGTGTGTCTACTTAGTATTTAGATGTGTTTACCCTATTTTCTCTCCTTGTAAATGAATGTGATATAAAAATGTGCTCCTCACTACTGTGGAAAGCAATAAATAAATAAGGATAAAATGGAAGCGTTTTGAGGAAAACCCTTATTTTCCTCAAAAAGTTAAATTTACAATTACCATATGACCTGGCAGTTCCCCTTCTAGGTATATACCCAGAGAAAGTGAAAAAGGGTCTCAAACAGATGCTTGTATGCCCATGTTTATAAAAGCATTATTCACAGTAGCCAAGATGTAGAACTCACATGTCCATCTAAAAAAAATGGACAGACAAAATGTGGACTCTTACTTGGCTGTAAGAAAGAATGAAGTTACGAGATGCTGTAACACGAAGAACCTTGAAAACACATGCTCAGTGAAAGAAGCAAGGCACATAAGGCCAAAAATTATGTGATGTCACTTAAAAGAGATGACTAGAAACAGCAAATCTGCCGAGATAGAAAGTAGACTAGAGGTTACTATGGGAGGAGAGAGGGGAAAGGGGATCCCAGAACTCCAATGTAAAACCATCCAGTTTGTTTGGGAAAAAAAACTGCTGCTATGACCCCCTCCCCTTCCCGGCTCACCTCCCAACCCAGGTCCTGCCACCGTAGAAAGTGGAAAGCTGGTCAAGACGTTATTTTTAAAGTCATGTAGGAGGAGATCTAGGAATGAAATATAATTTCTAATTCTGACTCTCACTTTTCAAGTGTATTCCAGAAGCCTTTGACTGAAATGACACTTATCTATAGTCTCTGAAATCAGGAGTCTTAAATTAAAAAATGCAAATTCACGAAGTCAGAAACTAGAATACAGGTTACCAGTGGTGGGGTAGAATTTGGGAAAGGGTTGCTAAAGCTTAGTTGGCACAGATGCTGTTTGTGTGATGGAAAAGTTTTGAGAGTGGATGGTCTTAAATTGGGATTCTTGGTTTCCCTAGAATGTCCATAGGCAGTCAAAGAGGGCTTTTAACCCCCTGAAATCATACATAAACTATTGTATATGTGTGAGTTATTCAGTTTTCAGAGTAAGGGACCACTACTTCAAAGAGCTTCCCAAAGCTATTCATATAATCTTTTTTTTTAAAACAAAATTAGAGAGAAAATGTATACCTATAATATAGAGAATCTTTAAATGCTAATATTGGCTGTCTTTAAAAACACCACAATCTTTATTTAAAATACTGACTTATATCGACCCGGGTGTAATGCTGGGCTGTGGTCCCACAAATAGATCAAAGATTTGTAGTTGACTACCTTATGTTTAAGCATCAATTTGTAAAAAGAAAAAAAGCCATAGACTGTACAAATGACAATATAAACAATGGTCTGGTTCAGAAACCACATGAATTTCGAAGCTATTGAGAGTGTACACAATGGCATCACTGTGCTTTTCGCAATGGGTGAAGGGGCAGGTGTGTTGCATGTTCAGACAGAGTTGTGTCGGGTAGAAATCCATGCCTCGCTTCCAGTTTGTCAAGGTTGACTTCATGGAGATTGTGGGATCTCCCTCTTCCTTCCTCCCACCCGTTTCACAGCCAAGTTCTCAGTTTATTTATTTTCATTTTAAAAGCAATTTATTGAAGTATATTATTCATACACGAACAGACGTAAACAATACGTACATAGTAAAAGTTGTGAACTTACAGAACAAGCATGCATATCATCATACAGGGCTCCCATGTATCATGATTCCCACCACAAATACCTTCCATTGTTGTGAAACATTTGTAACACATTATCAAAGAGCATTGTCATATAATTACTACTAACTATAGTTCCTATCTTACATTCCGTGTTTTTATCCCCCAGCCCAAGTAACTTATCTAAAGAGTACAATCGATGGCATTTGGTATAATCACCAAGTTGCACATTCATCATGTCAGTCAATATTAGAGCATTTTCACGACTCCAAAAACAAAACAACAACAAAAACAAACCTCTATCATACCCATATGTTAGTGCTACCAATTACAAATCCTATGATTTGTTTCCGTTCATTTCTGAACTTTTACAAACAACTTTTTACCAATTCTGCACAGATTAAACCTCAGCTTTCCATTCTCTAACCACATTCTGTTATAATGTAGCTATTAACTCCATGAGTCTGCTAATTATATTTAGCTCATAATAGCGAAATCATATAATATTTCTCCTTTTGTGTCTGGCTTACTTCACTAAATATAATGTCCTCCAGATTCACCCACCTTGTCATATGTCTCACTTCATTTCTTCTGACAACTGAATAATATTCTATCATGTGTACATAACCACAGTTTCTTTATCCATTCATCGGTTTATGGACACCTGCATTGTTTCCATATTTTGGCAGTTGTGAATAATGTTCCTATGAACATCATTCTGTTCGTGTCTCTGCTCTCAGTTCTTCTGGGTATACACCTAGTAGCAGTATTGCTGAGTCCCATGATAGAGCTATATCTAACTTCCTCAAGAATCTCCAAACAGACTTCCACAGTGGCTGTACCGTTCTACATTCCCACCAATAGTGAATAAGTGTTCCTGTCTCTCCACATCATCTCCAGCACTTGTAGTTTTCTGTTTTGTGACTAGTGGCCATTCTAGTAGATGTGAAATATCTAATTGTAGCTTTGATTTCCATTTCCCGAATAGCCAGTGATATTGAACATTTTTTCATGTGTTTTTTTGGCCATTTGCATTTCTTCTTTAGAAAAATGTTTATTCAGGTCTTTTGCCTATTTTTAAACCAGGTATTTGTCTTTTTATTGTTGAGTTGTAGTGTCTCTTTATATATCATGGATAATAGATCTTGTTGGATATCTGATTTTCAAATATTTTCCCTCTTTGAGTAAGGTGCCTTTTTATGCTCTTCATAAAGTAGAGGTGCTGAGGTGTTTAATTTTGAGGAGATCCCATTTTATCTATTTTTTCTTCTTTACTTGTGCTTTGTGTGTAAGGCTTAAGAGATCCCACTTACTACAAGGTCTCATAGATGTTTCTCTACATTATCTTCTAGTAGTTTTATGACCCTGGCTTTTATGTTTAGGTCTTTGATCCATTTTGAGTTTATTCTTGTATAGAGAGTGAGATAGAGGTCCTCTTTCATTCTTTTGTTTATGGCTGTCCAGTTCTCCCAGCATCATTTTTTGGAGAGATTGTTCTGTCCCAGAAAGTGAACTTGGTAGGCTTACTGAAGATCAGTTGACGATGGAGGTAAGGGTCTATTTCTTAACTCTCAATTTGATTCCATTGATCAATGTGTCTATCTTTATGCCAATACCATACCGTTTTGATCACCGTTGCTTTATAATATACTTCAAGGTCAGGAAGTGTGAGTCCTCTCACTTTATTGTTCTTTTTTTGGATGAGTGTGGCTATTCAAGACCGCTTTCCCTTCCAAACAAATCTGGTAATTGACATTTCTATTTCTGTAAAGTCAGCTGTTGGAATTTTGATTGGTATTGCACGGATCTCAGGTTATTTTTAAAGATGGTTTAGAAGGTGGTTATGTTAGAGTAACAGACATTCAAATGTTCACATTTAATTCAATGACATCTTTGATTTAAAGGGTTTTAAATGAAAAACAGATAGGTAAGAGGCTTAAAGCGATGCCAGAATACAGCTCGCCTCTATGTGGAAATGGACAGGAAACAATGTCTGGAAACTCGCTGGAGTGACATTGTCATCTAGAGTGGAACTCAAAACCAAGGAGAGGTGTGTGTGTGACTCAGTTCAAAAGGCTATTCTTGTATAGAAAGTGCCTATGAGACAATTCCACAGCATGACAGTCATGTAGAGAGTCAGCATGGATTATCAGATGCTGAGTTTACAAGCCAGAACAAGTCATCTAGTACACCTTACAGTCCCTGAATAACCCCTGCGGACTTTAAAACTCTCCAAAGAATTATCTTCTAATAACAAAAATATTAATCAACAAGAAGCCTTCCCACTCCCCTCTCCCTTGTAAACTAGCTTCACAGTTAAGTTTTCACCCTGGCAACGGTGGATGCTAATCGTACTCCTCCACTTACATGCTCTATGAAAATATCAAGTTCTTTACCCCTTCTCTCATGTAAATGGGGGATAATAATGGATTTTGTATAAAAATTAAATAATGAATGAAAAGCATGGGCACATTGTAAGGTATCAAAAAGGAAGGTTCCTTCCTCATTCTCAAGGATTTCAAAAATGCCACTCAAGTGAAACTCCTTTGCATTTTCATCTGCATTGTGGTGGTACCTATTAGTGAAATATTCAGTTCTTGGATTCAAATATTGTTTCTAATTTCAGGAAATCATCTACCTATCAGTATACAAGGACTGTATTATAAAGGTAGCCCAATTATAAAAGGGAATTTAAAAAATTCTCTCCACAAGTATTGGAAATAATACACATTTCCCAAAACAAACAGGAAACAGGTATCTTTGCCCAGTGTTCTTGGGGATGGGATGTTATTCCTGATTTGAAATCACTGGAGTAGGATGTTACTCTCTAGAATGGAAAGCTGCCTCCAGGGCGTCTTTGCACACGGATGTTTAGGGGAATATAGTATTTACCACCTGTAAGTTGCCTATCTTGTTATTTTGGTTGGGAGGAAAGCTGCAGCCTTTACCTATATAAGGTAGTGTAGTTTGGTTAATGGATGGGTAACAGGAAAGAGGGTAAGGGGAAGTCAACGTTAACGTGGACTCCTGCAGTTTTTATTATAGTGGCACCCGCACTAGCAGCTGTTTCCATTATGAACTCTTATTTCAGGGCTTTATAACTGAGCTGTAAAAATTTGCTCTAGGCTAAAACTCCACTTACTGGAACCTAGCCTGGGAGAATTTTTCCCCCACAATATTTTTTTCTTTTTGAAAAGAAGAAATCAATGTAGCCATTTAAAAGGAAAATAAAGCCAAACTAAAAATACTGAAATTTCAAAAATGTTTAATTTTTTTCATGTTAATTCCAGATGCTGGAATTGATAGTAACTATATTTCTACAACTCTAACAAGAAAAGCCTCACAAGGGTATCATTCAAATGTATATTTCAAATATCCAAAGCAGACTGATACAGTGATTTACCAAGAGCAACAATTTCTTAGGTCATAAAACTAATCATTAGCTGTTAAAAATATGCCAATGTGCTACTTATTTTAAATATTAATTAATTTATCCATCAGAGCTGGCTGAAGAAATTGGAATAACTCTTCCTAGAATTTGCTTAAATCATTGCAATTTAGTAGTGCAATAAGCTGACATGATAAACTGATGAAAGAATATTGAAAATGTTGGTGGCATTTTTATTCATATGTGTTTACACAGATTTATACCTTGACAGAGAAAAGAGAGCTTATCTACCTGGTTCTAGAAAGCCTTATGTCTATATGATACAATGGGGTTCCATATGGTATTACAGAAAGACCATGGGAATTGACATATGGGATTTGAGTCCAAATCCCAGGACTACCTTTGCCTGTTGTGCTATTCTGAGTAATGGGCAAAAATTAACATTTGAGTCTCAGTTTCCACATCATCGAAAAGGAGGATTATATAATACCTGTAGCCTCCTTTCAGTTGGAATCCAGCCTTCTCCTCCAACTAGCTGTGTTCCTTTAGATAAGTTACTAAACAGCTCTGTGCTTCACTTTTCTCATCTATAGAGACTAAAAGGGTCTATGTCACAGGGTTGCTCTGAGGATTAAATGAAATAATCCACATAGGGAATTCACACAGTATGCACTAAATTAATGGCAGTTTTTCCATAGGTGTGATTTATAAGATCAACTCACCATTGTGCATAAATCCATGAACCTAGTTCGGTGGTTTGGAAAAACTGCCCTGAATTCAGGTAGTGTAGGGAAAGAAAGCATTCCCGTTCCTGTCCGAGGCATCCATTGATTATTGATTTAGCCTTGTTCTCATCTTTCAGCACAGCTGCGTATCAGCAAGAGGGCTCCAGTGAGTTCCAAGGATGCTCAATACAAAGGCAAGGTATGTGGATGAGAGGGGCGATGCTCAGTGGACCATCTTGCTTATTGATCTTCCACTTACTCTACTCCCTGGTCTACCCAAGTTCTTTCGTTGATTGCAGAGGTTATCTTTGTTGATCCAAATTCTTTCTGCACTTGGCTAACATGCCCAATTCTAACCAGTATAATGACCTCTTCTCTGTACAGGTTGGACAACAGAAACTTAGAAAAAAATTACTTTATTTAGTTGTAGGAGAAAGCATTTCCAAAATATATAAGCTTACCTGCTGCTTTCCTCCCCTTCAAAACATACAGATAACTCTTTAAACTCGTAAGAGCAATAAGCAAAACTTAGTGTATTAGTCAGTCAAAGGGGTGCTGATGCAAAATTCCAGAAATCTGTTGGCTTTTATAAAGGGTATTTATTTGGGGGAGAAGCTCACAGTTACCAGGCCATAAGGCATACGTTACTTCCCTTCCTCAAGTCTGTTGCCACATGTTGGAGCAAGATGGCTGCCGACAGCTGTGAGGGTTCAGGCTTCCTCTTCCTCTTAAGGCTCTATGGTCCCAGCTTCTTCCAATATCATCTGCAGGCTGGAATAAATCTCTTCTCTCTGGGGACTCATTTCTCTTCAGACTTAGCTGCTCTGTTGTCTCCCCAAGGTCAGCTGTAGACTATCAGGATCTATAGGCTTTCTCTCCCCAAGCTTGATTCTCTCCAGGCTAAGCTGCTCTGCTCTCTTCCATGTGTTTACTTCCCAGGCTCCAGCTCAAAACTCCAACCTCCCTTCTCTGTGGTGCAGTTTCTTTGTGAGTTCTCAGGCACCAAGGGGGTGGAGACTCAATGTCCTACTGATGTGGCCCAATCATAGCCTTAGTCATTACTTAATCAAGTGAAAGTGAAACCTCTGAATCCAATATAATCCAATATGCCCAGAGGAGCAGACCAGTTTACAAACAAAATCCAATACCTATATTCGGAATTCATAAACAATATCAAACTGATAGCTTAGCCAAGAACAGAATAACATATGGCCCTATGCAATTCTTTTTAGGCATTTTGTAAACTGTTACATGCATTTTCCTAAGGAGGAAAAATAACCACTGATGCAAAATACATGCTTTGTCATGCAGCAAACAACGTACAAGAAGAGGGTCGTCTTCTGCATTTTCCTTATTTATCTAAGGTTATGTGACCCAATTATCTTTTAAAAAAATCACAGTGCTGGCTTTTATAATAGTGTGGTTTTTTGAGGTTAGTGGAAAAAAATGGGCACTTTTTTCTCTGGGTGAAGAAAACAAGCCTTCCAATAACTGGACAAAGCAAAGACCCCAAGAATCAAGCAAGCATAAAGAAGTTGTATTAAAGCAATGCTTCCAAAGTGTTCCTAGATCCCATAAGATATTAATGGATACTCTGTTGATCAATCAATCAATTTAAAAAAACAGGCATTTATAGTTAAATAGGTTTGGAAGCTGTTGGGTGAAAACAATTCTCTTTACCATAGAAGGAATACACTAATGTTACATTAAGAATTTCTAAGAAAAGTATGTAACATGCAACATTTTTTATCTTATTTAACTTGAAACCATAGTATACTTTTAAAAATTAGAGCTGTTGTATGTTTTCAGAAAAATCATGCAGAAAGTACAGTGTTCCCATATACCTCCTCACAGATAATTTTCCCTCTCATTAACACTTTGCATTAGTGTGGTGCCTTTGTTACAATCAATGAAGCAATACTATTATTATCTTACTATTAATTATAGTTCATGCTTTATATTAAGGGTTCAGTCTTTGTGTTGTACACATTTATGATTTTTTAAAGAAATTTTATTCTGGTAACATATATATGACCTAAAATTTTCCATTTTGTCCACTTTCAGTTATATAATGTACTGCTGCTTATTACATCCACAGGTTGTGCCACCATCCCACCATCCATTATCAAAACTTTTCCATCACCCCAAACAGCATCTGCACAATTAAGCATTAACTCCCCTCTCCCAAACTCTGCCCCTGGTAACCTGTATTCTAGTTTCGGACTTTGTGAATTTGCATATTCTAATTATTTCAAGTAAGTGCGCTCATACAATATTTGTCCTTTTGTTCTGGTTTATTTCACTCAGCACAATGTCTTGAAGGTTCATTCATGTCATAGCAAATATCAGAACTTGGTTCCTTTTTTTTAGAGCTGAATAATATTCCATTGTATGTATGTATGTATGTATATATGTATGTATGTATGTATGTATCTATCTATCTATCACATTTTGTTTATCCATTCACCTTTTTATGAGCACTTGGGTTGCTTCTACCTTTTGGCAATTAAATCACTCGTTTTGAAAGATACCCACATATAGAGTGAGGATTGTTAGTATTCCATTGATGAGAGTTTGGGAAATATTAGGACTGAACTAACAAGTCCCATGATTAGACCATTCCCTCGTCCAGTGCACAAGGTTAGACCATTTTTCTGTTTACTGTGCTCCCTTAGTAGTGTCCAGGGTTTCGTTTAGGTTTCTGGGTGCTGAGGATTCAGCATACCAATGGAAATAACTTACTGATCTAACAATATGTTTTAAAAAGTATTTAATATAAAATGTGTTTTAAAGTAATGCATTGTTCTTGGACTTTTATTTTCATCATTTATTTATTTACTTGTCCACTTACAAACTTTTTTAAGTGTGCATTAAATCCTTGATTTTTTTCGCTCAGCATTAGCTTCTTTCTAGCAAAATTTAGCATCCATTTCAAAAGTTATTGAAATAAAACAATTAAAACACTTGAGACGAGGAAGGTGTTATGGATAAGAAACAGGTTACGGCAGGGTTAGGGAAAATGGCTACTTTCTAGAAAACATAAAACAAAGAGATTCAATACAGATCGGTTTTGAGAACAATTTAAAAAAATATCTTTATACATCATGAAACTCTCCTGAATAATGCAATGTCATATTAATGATTATAAATTACATATACATTGTATGACTAGAAATAAAAACTTTATATATACAAATCTAAAAAGTAAATTAATCTTAGAATGGCATTTGCACATTCATATGTTACTACACAAACATTGTAGCCACATAAATGGATTTCTAAGCAAAGTAAAGGAAAAAAGAATCTTAATCCTACTATCCCAACTAAAATCTGTTTCTAGTACCCTTAGGTTTCTTTTTAGGCATTATCTTGAAGTATACATAATTTCTACATCACTGTAGAGCAGGCAGATTTTTAATATCTTGGTTTTGAAAATTTAACTCAGAACAAGAATTGCCTATAGTATACATAATCTTCATCATGTGAATGTCTTTTGTTCCATGGTTATACTCTAATTTATTTAACTGCATCTTTATTGAATGATTGAATATTTGCCATTTGTAAGTAAGGCTACAATAAACATCTCTGTTTATGCAGCTATTCTCCATCTTTTGATTTATGTCCTTTGGCAAAATTTTCAGTAGTGGAATCACTGAATCAAAGAATGTGGCTATTTTTTATGGTTCTTGAACAATATTTCCATATTGCAATCCCCAAATCATGCCAGGTTGTGCCATCCCTACATTGCACGAATATGTAATTTTCATTTTAGCTTAGATCAGCAATGAATACAAAAACTAAATAAAATTTTGCTAATTTAACTGGTATAACACAATATTTTGGTGTTTGATTAATTTGTTCTTTTTAGACTCTTAGTGAGATTAGGCCTTTCTATATTTCTTTGTATATTAATTTTCCCTGCAGGAGTTAGGTCCTTCGGTAGTTTATTTATTCCCTTCTAAATATTTCTCTTACAATTTTTTATGTGCTCTTTAGGTGATAGGTGTTAACTAGTTATCTGTCATATGTGGGAACAAATACTTAATCCCCAACTTTTTATTTCTTTCTCATGCAATTTTTCATATGGAAGATTACTTATTTGTTTATTCCAAAGATATAAGAGAACCAAGGATATTTGTTTCTCAGACACTAAAATCAGGCAACTAAAACAGGTGAAGTTTCCTTCCTCCATCTGAAGCGCATCACCAATAGAGAGATTCTGATAAATATAAACTAGCCAGTCTATGCTCTCAAGAGATGCCACAACTTGTAATGGAATAATGAAGAGGTTTATCTTCTTCAGCTTCAAAGTTGGAGGATTTTGATCATTTAATTAAAAAAAAAAAAGATTTATTTCTCCCCCTCCTCATTGTTTGTGCTCACAGCTTGTTCTCTGTGTCTGTTTGTTGTGTACTCTCTGTGTCTACTCATCTTCTTTCTTTTTTAGAAGGCACTGAAAACTGAACCCAGGACATCCCATGTGGGAGGGAGATGCCCAATCACTTGAGCTACATCTGCTCCCTGCTGGTTGTGTCTCTCATATTTCCTCGTTGTGTCATCTCATTGAGTCACTTTGCTGTGTCAGCCTGTTTTATCAGCTTGCTGTCTTGCTCATCTTCTTTAGGAGTAGTTCGAGGCAGTATGGTTAAGGCTATATTACTGAGTATGCTGGAAATACCACGCAATTTTTTGTCTTATTGCAACCTTTCTTTCCAATTTAGTGGCTGTTGCTAGGGAATCAGATAGCAACAATGACAACATTATTAGGATTCTTTATTTTTTCTTTTTTAACTTTGATTTAGTAGCACCTGAGGTCCCTTGGGCAACAAGATCCAAGTTTCCTCACTTGTGCATTATCACCTACCTGTCAAGGGATTAAATAACCAGCACAAAGACACTACACTTCTGATTGTAGCTTTTGGCAGAACTGAAAGGAAAGGAAGTTGTGCTACATATTGAAGGGATTGTGGGCAACAGAAAGACAACACCAGGAAAAGATAAAATGCCACACGAAGTCTTCAGTCTAGGACATGTCCTTGGTCAAAACCGCCAGAGTCTGCCACATGGTCTTTCATGGTGGCCTTTGCTCCCTCTCCAGGAACCACATCTTTCTTTTTTTGGGCTTTGCTTTTCTTGCTTCTGTTTTTTCACTGCAAAGCACAGTCAACGACTTGGTCATCTTTTTCAAGTCATCAACTTCCACGGAAACATACACATCTCCAGTAGCAAATGTAGCTCAGTGGTTGTATTCCTGCTTCCCAAGTGAAGAGGTCTGGGGTTCAATCACTGGTACCACCTCAAAAAAAAAAAAAAAATGCACATCTCAAGCTAAGCTCTGTGAAATCATCTCTTACCAAAAGTTTATTTGGTTAAATCAAGGTCTGACTCTTCCCACAACTTCTTTAGCCACTGTATATCTGCCAATTATTCTTCTGGAGTTAGTGTTTCAGCTTCTTCGGGTTCTTCTAACCTCTCTTTAACTTCTTCTTGCCTTTTCTTCTGTTGCCATTCTTCCTCTATGACCTTCTCTACTATTTTTCTTTTCTCTGAAACTTTTACTTCTGCTTCCTCTTTCATTTTTCATCATCCTGGTCCTTGCCTTCTCAGTGGTCCCCTCGGGCAGTGTCACTGTTTCCCCCAACTTCCGCACCTGCTCCTGCACAAAGACTGTATCTGCGGAGCTGTTGTATCAAGCCGGTGTGCACATGGGTGAGGGGAGAACGGAGGAGTTACCCAGTGGAGGTGAGTCACTGGACTGTGGCTGACTCTAGAACTTGCTTTTGATCGTCTGGCTTCTAACCACTATGCTTAAACTTCTACATTTATTAGAGTTGTTTTATTTATTTATTTTGGGCATATATCTTGTAACTTACCTTGTGCTTTAACCTGGCTTTTGCTGTTCTTTTATTTTTTCATTCCTATTCTGTTTTTTTCTCTTTGGTTGCTCTAAAGATCTTTTTGTCATTAATGATCTGAAGTTTCACTATAATGTGCCTAAGTGGATTTCACTTATTTTTCTAACTTCGGCCTCTAATTGACTTTAATTCTAGAATTTGAAAGTTTGTGCCTCTATTCATTCTGAATTACTGTTAACCATTTTCTCTTCAACTCTTTCCTCTTCTTCATTCTGTCTATTGTATAATTCTGGAAATTTTACTAGCTTTTTGTTGGGCCTTCTCATTCTATTTTCCACATCTTTTACTTTTTTTCCCCCCAGGATATCCTGGGGATTGAATCCAGGATCTCAGACATGGGAAATACTTGCTTAAGCACTTGAGCTACATCCGCTCTCCATGCTTTTTCTCCAATATATTCAAGCTCTTAAATTCTACAATGCAATTTGGATGATTTCTTCACATCTATATTCTAATTCTCTGGTATTTTCTGCAGCTTTGTCATTTAATCATCAACTGAACTTTTATTTCAATGATTATTTGATTTATTCTGAGAAGGTCTAGTTAGTTGCTTTCCAAACATCCCTGGTCATTTTGTAGTATATTTTATTCTCTCATATTTTAAAATTTTTTCTTATCTTTCTATAAAATTCCTACAATCTGACATTTTGCACCACATATTTTTCCTGCTGACTCTTATTCTTGGTGCATTGTTTGCTTATGTGTTCGGTAATTTAAAAAGAAATTTAGGAGGTATCAGGGAATGAACCTGGTGTCTTGTATATTTGGAGCAGGTGCTCAACCAGTAGCTAACCTGCTTCCCTATTTGCTAATTTTAATAGTAAGATCATGTTCTGTTAGACTTTATCTGTACAAGTCCTGTGTAGTTTGGATTGAGGGAATACCTTTTCAGAGTGAATTTGCTTTTCCTATTGTCAGGTTCCCCATATTCTTGCCAGTCTGGGACAACTTTTTGTGTTACTATTTCTGTTTGGATGTTCCGAGATCATGCAGATAGTATACATTTGAATCTTGAACTTGTGTAGGTCTGTGATTCTAGATTTTAAGGTTAGACTTTACTTAGGAAAAGAAAGTTCAGCTTTCTTGTCCTCTGTCTTTGACAAGGGATACAATTTTTTCCTTATCAAACTTTTCTTGTGCCTGTAGATGTATGAGGACTCTGGTTTTATTTATGGGTCTCAATTCCAATCCTGCACCCTCTTGTAAATCCAGGGTTTTGTCTACTGTCTGCTCTAGGTCCTTGAAACCCAAGCTGCTAGATGGCCAAGTCCACCTTCACCACCCACTCATGCCACCGGCACCATCTGGTATCTGAGTCTCTTCTCTATTCTTACCTCTCTGTTTTTCATCTCCATCTTTGTTTACAGCCCTGGAGGACTTCTCTTACTTTCTTTTGAGCTTAGATCTGCTCATATGAGGATTTATGGATGTTTTGTAGAGGGAGAGTTTTTTGTTATTTAACATACCACATCATAGGAAATAGAAGTCCTTTACCTTAATAGGCTGAAATTGAAACATGCTATATTTAGTGCTGATTGTTATTCTTTCCCAAAGGGTTTGCAGAATAGTCTTTAAAAAGACATTAGCAATGATACAGGGAGTAATTTTTATATGAGGGCAGATTTTGAATATTCCTTCTGAAAAGATTAAAGTTGAGAAGGTATGTGATTAAAGATTATAAAAACTTGGGGGAGGGTCATGAGAATTTGGACGTCTTTACTAAATTTCAACTTCAGGGTGTCCTCGTTTTTTAAAGAGTATTGAAGATATTCTGGATTTCCTTACTAATAGCTGGGGTTGTTCTGGGACAGATGGTATCGACCTCACGTTTAATTTCCCCGTTTCCTGTCAGACAGTGATTTTGGGTTTAAAATTCTTATGTTCCAACAATGTGAAAATGCATGTCCTCGTGGGGAACACGGAGTGGCCAACTGAGTTACCACCTGTCCTGAATTCCCTCTGCCTTCCTCCCCTCCTTCCATCTGCTGATCAGAGTAGATGTCGGTGCCAGTCCAAACCTTTCCCCTCCACTTTTCTGTCCCCACTGGTTTCTCTTGTTAATTTCATTTATTTATTTTTTCATCCTTTCTCTTCTCTTCTGTACATGCTGTGTTCTGTGTTTCAGTATAAAATAAGGCAAGTAGAAATTGTATTTATCAGAGCTCCTATTAGGAAGGATGTGACTGTCATCCAGGTTTTGGAGGAAGGAGGAAATGACACTTTTCTTTAAAAGAAGTGGAAGATTTGGGAACTGATTTGGGTTAGGAAGTAGAAAGGAGGTAGAAAAAGAATGATTATTGTAGATTGAGGAGAGCTCCTGGTTCTTTATTGTGATCTCTCTCTGTCACTTGAATTAAAAGTCACTTAATTCGAAGTGTGGATCTAAATTGGTAAGAGAAATGCCTTGTGCCCAAGAATAGGTGCCGCACACGGCCCAAGGAGCTGGAGGTGATGGAAGGGTTCCCTGGGACTCTCGATTCTCTTAGTATTCTAGAATTCTGTAGTTACTTGCTTGACTCCCTTGACAGCAAGGCTTTTTGAAATTTGTCCCATAGAAAATTGACCAATTGTACAACATTCCTGAATTCTACAGATATTTGATTAAAATATAGATATCTAGATCTTTTCATCTGCAATGGGACTTCCACCTTAAAGAAATTGCTCAATAGTTCTGATTAATTATGTGAGATTTTGCTTGATTTTTACTTTTGATTCTTGTACTTTTATGTACAGTGCTCTTTTAGAAAAAAATTTTAATCAACCGAGAGCCTCTTATAGTACTTAAAAAGTGTCATCATGTTCTGGAGACCCTGATGGAGTCTGGAGACCCTGGTTCTAATTCTGGTTCTTCCACTCACTTGTTGCAGTAATCCTGGTGAAGTCATTTTTCCTCTCAGAGCCAAAGACCCATTATCTGCAATAAAGAATGTATAAAAGGACTTAAATCATAGGAAAGGTAACTAGCAAATATTAGTTCCAACACAGTGCAATCAGACTTGAGTCAGCACAATTCCGCTGAAATCATTATAATGAATTAGAAAAAAATACATTCCTTTGTTTACTGATTATAAGAGTAATACAAATGTCTTATAGAAAATATAGAAACCAAGTGAGTATTAAAATGAAAGTAAAAATGGTTTCTGACTATACCATTGCAAACTAAACAATAGCTTTTATTTTTTTGTATTTTTACTCCTGCTCTATCCCAAAGGCCTACCTTGTCTCTTTTTCCTCCTCATTTTCTTTCTCCTTTTCCTCTTCTCCTTTTAATGAGATAATAATATATCTATGACCTTTCCTGTTCTCTCCTTCATTCATCATTATAGTATATGCATTTCTCCATGCCACTAATACGCTTTAAAAATGTTTTTAATGTTTTCATAATAGCCTTTGTATGAATACATCACAATGCATTGTCTATTCCCCTGTAGCTTGACAGTTGGATTATTTAAAGTTTTTCATGTTATAAAAATTGCTATAAAGGAAGCCAAATGTCCTATTTTTAAGAGACTAAGTTATGGGATCAGGACCCCCGTGCCCACCACGCTATACGATTTTGGATACGTTATTGAACTTGTCCCATTGTCAAACTCCTTTGCTGACAAATGGGTGTAATTCTGACATTTACTTTTTAGGGTTGCTGTGAGTATCAAATGAGATATTTAATAGAAAACAATCAGTTTGAAAATTTTAAGATGAATTTGAGAATCATTTTGTAATGTTTCCCTCACCAAAACAGAACAAGACAACTATTGCCATTTTGATTCTGATTCTGTTAAAACCTTAAGGTCTTTAGAAAAAACTGACATTTTAAAATTAATTCAGTGTTGCTCTAAAAAATATAGTATTTTCCTTATTTAAATCTTCTTTATCCTCCCCATTGCGAATGGGGTAGTCTTTCTAAAACCAAAATAAAATCCACTCACTTCTCTCTTATAAACTCTTTCCCGGCCTTCCATGGTCGATGAATAGTGTATGTTCCTGCATTTGACTTGCAGGTCTGCTTTTCTGGCCCAGCGCCCTGAAGATTCTTCTTAAATTCCAGTCCTCTATAATTGCTTACAGCTCTATAAACACACCAGACTCTTTGAGGCTCCATTCTCTTTGGGCATATTGTGTTCTTTCCCTACAAAGTCCTTCCTCAAGTTGTGTATCTGCCAAATTCTTGTTTGTTTACGAATGCATACTCAAAATTGTCACCATGTATAAAGCTATCCCTGCTCACATTCTCACTCCTACTATCCTATCACTTTGCTTCTCTAATATAACTACTTTTCTTTATAAGTCTTTTTCTCCCAGTAGATGCTTGGTCCTTGATAACAGAGATGGTTTATTTTAAAATCTCAGGATCTCCTGACTCTAGAGAACTAGTAGGTGTTCAGAAAATTAAATTGATTTTGTATGGTTCCCATCCTAAAGGATTGACAAACTTTGTTGTGTTTTAAACATGTGAAAACTCCTCAAATAGCAAGTTTATAATGGTAATCATTTGAAAATTGTAAACACATGGATATTGTGTAAGAAAATGGTATTGTCTACTGCGCTTGCTTCCAAATATCTGTCATCCTTTCAAGAGTTTATACTTCTGACATAAACTTTATGTCAGCATGGAAACTCTCTGGAAATTAGCCAATTGAAGAAGAACTTTTCCTTATAATCCATTTTGATATGTGATCTTTTTGATAATGTAATGAAGATGAATATGCTGAAGACATAGTTAGTGTTCTTGATTTTGTCACACAATAAACAAACCACTAGCTGCTCTCTTGGCTATAGTTTCAGTATGTGCACAGTAAAATGAATCTGCATTGCTATAATAGCATTCCCTTTCATGTCACGCTAAATTAAGTGATGAAATTAAATGTACGAAATTGTTTTCTAAGAAGTTTGAAGAAGGTAATTCTACTTGTACTTCTTAGTTTGTCCTCTACAAAAAGTAAATGATTTTTAGTAGATGCTGCCTTGAATATTTTCTTCTCTATCTGAAAAAAAAAAATTAGTCTGTTATTTGTAATAACTTACAAAGCAACTGAAAACACTTAAAACATTTTTTTCTTGGCCTGCATAAAAAAGAGAAACGGATACGTTATTGGTAATACATTTTATTTGGATAAGCCAGGCTTTTTTGTTTAGAGCAGTGGTTCTCAGCTTTGCCCACCATAGCACAGAGGGATGCCGTTCCAGTATCTGACACCCTCTGGCTTGTGCTGCAGATAAGATAAGCTGCGTTGCTTTCCCCAGCAAGTCCCTGCAGGTTGGCTTACATTTCTCTTCCTCCCCAAAAAGCGTGTTCACGTTCAATCAATGCTATTGCACTTAAGTGAAAGGAAAATCTTGACTATGTACTATATGTAATAAAGAATTAACTCAATTGCAAATATTGACTTTTAAATTAGCAACAGGTTACAACTGATCAAACTGGCTTTCTGTCACAATGGATTTGAGTTAAAAAAAAATTGAAGGCCAAGGGAAATAAAAAAAAACCTCCGCCAAATATTTTAACAAATTATAGAAATAGTTGGGAAACTTGGGAGACATTTTTTTTTAGCCTTTATAAAAGAAGCATAATTCTGAAGGAAATTCTAGAAATTTTTGAATAAATTGTGATTATGGGGAAAGAGAGGTTGTAAATTTCATAGGATGTAGGAACTCACCCTTTATAAGGCAGTTCCTTTATCCATTATGTGAGTCTACTCTAAAATTAACATTCCATTGGACTAAGAGAATAATGGATTAGTGCCTTTTAGGGCTTACATTTTTTTTTGAGAGTCTTGATTAAATTGTGTTATAAAAGAAAATAGTTTGTATAAGTGGTTAATGAAAGAGCAGACTATATGTTTCTGTTTTAGTATGATTACAAGTGTTCTTTCCGGAATGCCCCTCATTCTCCATATGTTAAAGTCCGATATACCCTTTAGAACTCAGCCAACAGCTCAAATACTTGTAGCCGCAGTCTACCCTGGGGGCTCTAAACCTCAAGAGCCAGCTGTCTGTTCTTACCTCTACTTGGTTTTCTCAATGGCAGCTCAAACTCAACAGGTTCAAAATCGAAGACATGACCTGCCTTCTCCCCCCCCAGGCTTGGTCCTTTATCCCTGTGAGCCATCCAGCTGATTCTGGGCCAAAGTCTCCATCCTAGCTTGTTCCCCATTCATTATCTCAGACCGGTTTTCCACCACCAAGGTCCTTCCACCTGTCATCTGACCCCCACTTCAATCTCTTCTCCATATCCCACCAGACTGATTGAGAAGTACAAATATGGCCAGGCCCTACTCTTCTTCCTAAAACCTGTGCTGTGAGAGTATACACGCATGTACACACCCACCCACCCACGTATACACCCTCACACAAAACCTTTCAGTGACTCCCAAATTCTTTTAAGGTAAAGATCCAAATCTTCCATGCAATACACGGGGCCCTGCAGACTCTGGCTACCTGATCCAGACTCATTTTGTGTCATTGTACCTGAGTTTTGTACAGTCTAGCTAAACTTTGTCTCTTTTTTTAATAAGTATTTTTTAAATTAGAAAAGTCATGAGCTTACAAAACAATCATGCATCGTGTATAGAATTCTCATACGTCACCCCTCCACCAACACTTTGCATTGTTGTGGAACATTTCTTACAGATTATGAAAGAATACCATAATATTAACACTAACCATGGCCCATAGCTTACATCCGGTGTATTTTTTCCATATACCTCCCTAGTAACACCGTGTATTGGTATCGTACATTTATTTAGTTCATGAGAGAACACTCTCATATTTGTACTGTTAACCATAGTCCATCTTCTCCCACGTGGTTCCCTGCCTTGTACAGTCCATCCAAAGGGTACACTCAGTGGCTCTCAGTTTCATCACAGAGTTGTGCATCGCCTTTGTAAATTTTTGAACATTTTCCTTAGTCTAATAGAAAAAATCCCATACCCCCCTATTATATGTTCTGTGCCATTTATATAAGCATATTACAATATTGCTGTTAACTGTAGGCCATAAGTTACATTAATTGTATTTTTCCCATGAATCACCATATTCTTGTAATAATGATGTATATTTGCTCTAGTTCATAGAAGAATATACTGGTATTTGTACTATTAAGCACAATCCTCGTCCACCACTGGGTTTGCTATGTTATGCAGTCCCTAAATCATTCTCTAGTTTTCTTTCAGTTGACATTTATATACCTAGGCTACCCCTTTCAGCCACAATCACATTTTTAAAAATTTTTAGTATTTATTCCCCTGCCCTCCCCCCATTGCCTGCTTTCTGTGTCCATTCGCTGTGTGTTCTTCTGTGCCCGCTTGCATTCTCAGCAGCACCAGGAATCTGTGTCTCTTTTTGTTGCGTCATTTTGTAGTGTCAGCTCTCCGTGTGTGTGGCGCCACTCCTGGGCAGGCTGCGCTTTTTTTTTTCGTGTGGGGCAGCTCAATGTGGGGCTCCCCTTGTGCGTGGGGCTCCCCTACGCGGGGGACACCCTTGTGTGGCACGGCACTCCTTGTGTGCGGCAGCACTGCACATGGGCCAGCTCACCACACGGGTCAGGAGGCCCTGGGTTTGAACCATGGACCCTCCATATGGTAGGCAGATGCTCTATCAGTTGAGCCACGTCCACTTCCCCACCATCACATTTTAAAATTAGCTGGGTCAGTTATACTCACTATAATGTGGTGCCATCAAGTTTATCCATTTCCACACTTTTATAGTAAAGTTAATTAAAAATTCTACATACATTAAGCATCAGTACCCCTTCTCAGCCCTCATCCTATCTCCTAGTAACCTATACTCTAGATTTTAATTCCATGTGTTTATTCAGCCACACTTTCCCCCCAATCGTAGTGCTTTCTGATACTTCTCCTTTGAGCCTTTTGCTTGATTAACTCCTACTCATCCTTCAGAGCCCAACCCAAATGTCACTTCCTTACCTAAGTCTTCTCAGACCCTCTAAATGAGCCAGTTGCCTCTAAACTATATTCTCGCTGTTCATTCTTAGTTCATGTTGTAGTGTTAATTGGTATATATTTCTTTTGTGAAAATTTCATTATATCTGATTTTCACACTAGATTATAGACTTTATGAAGGTAGGGACCATATATATATATATTTTTTTTTTTTTCTTTTTTACTTGTTATTTTATTGCTTTGAGATCTCCCAGTTCAATATCACCAACCATACTCAAACACAAGTCTTCTGATACCAAGAATGACTTTTTTCTCACTACTTATTTATCGAGATGTATTTTGGAATATTTAGTTGTATGTAATTGGCAGTGTCATGGACTTGTTAACTTGGCATTTACTTCACTCACATTTTTAGAGCTAAACATCTTAAAACCATACCAAATGCTGACACAGTATCCTAAAAACAATATTAGGATATAAATGCAATATTTAGTGACCACATAGTCTCTCTACTGCTCAGGTAGGAAAAAGTGAGACTTGAGTCACCCCAGGAAGCAGCCCTAGTAATAATGTCAGCCTTATTCTTTGCTCTTGTTTTGCAGCTGCCAATGTGTTCTGACAGCTATCTTTGCTCTTTCATGAATGCTCCATCAACTACGACCAGCAATGGGGAAATCAGCAAAAGTTTGCACGAGCTTTCACCCTAGCTTTCTAAAAAAAAGACTACCTGAGACTATAAAACATGTTTGAATGAGCTTTGTTTCCAATTTTCCAATTTCCAATTTCATCTTTAAATATACTATCATAGGCTTTTAATACAAAGGTAGTTTTTACCTCAGAATAAATTGATGCTATGCTATTTCTAGAAGAAATAAGGCAACTTTTTAAGAAGTAAAGATATTACAATGCAATGTCAAAATGGCTAGTTTACCTTTCACACATGTAAAACATGCATAGAGATTCTTAACGCTATAGAACCTTCCTCAAGAATTTAACCACCTTTCCAATCCCAAGATTCTAATAGGAGACCGAGTGGGGAGATAATGTTTTAGAGAGAATGCTGCTAGCACTTAAGCTCACATTTGTCTGCTTTTTAAAAATAGTTGAGTCATGCTTTTTAATACATTTTGAAAATATCTTTCATTTGACTGAAGAGTTTATTACATTTGCTTTTTAAAAACTTTTTTATTGTCTCTTTTTTTAAAGATACACAGATCATAGTAAAGGTTACATTAAAAAAATATAAGAGGTTCCCATATACCCCGCCCCCCCCCCCCCCACTCCTCCCACATCAATGACCTCTTCCATCAGTGTGGCACATTCATTGCTTTTGGTGAATACATTTTGGAGCACTGCTGCACCACGTGGATTAGAGTGTACATTGTAGTTTACTCCCTCCCCTGGTGCATTCAGTACATTTGCTTTTAAAAGCAGCACTGATAGAACTTTCTTCTTTCATTTTTAAAAAAATACATATTTTAAAATTTATCTTTAAAAGATACATAAATCACATTATTTATCTGCTTTGATGTAAAGTATTAAAATTTGGATAACTAGTGGGTTATTTGGAAATTGATGATGGGAATGGAAGTTTCCTTGAAGAAAAAAGCTGTAACAGCGGTCAAGACCTCACAGTGGGCTCTTATGTAACTATTACTCTGCTGGGTGAGTTGAAATTGGAGATCAAAGACCTAATGTGCTAAATGTGTTTGGCTCTGAATTGTTTCATGAAAAGGGTAAAAAGAAGTATTTGATATTGTGGCCTTTGTTGGAGGAAAATGCATTTTATTCACTTTTAAAAATAAAATAGCAAATAGCATAACAAAACAATACTTCATAAAAATGGACTTCTTGATCTTTTTCTGCCTTTTTTAAAAGTTAAATCATCTACACATATTCTATTAAAATAGTTCTTTTTTAGTGCTTAAAAGTGCACAGTTCATATTTATCTAAATTTTTATCACATGTTGGGTTTTTAATGTATTTTTTAAGAACTTTTGATTTGGATAAAAAAGAAAAAAAAACCTTTAGCAAATATTTTTTTCCTTTCACTCTTCTTCCTCCTTTTCTTGTTTTCTTCCTTCCCATCTAGAAATGGATAGTTATATTCTAGAACATACTTTTAAAACTATAGATATGGGATTACCTCGATCAGAATCACGCAGGGTCTTATGAGAAATTCAGATTCTTGAATATCACTGCGTATTTGCTGGACCAGCATCGTTGGGGTAGACTGTGAAATTTGAACATTTATTCAGCTCCCAGGTGATTCAAATACACGCTTAAATTTAAAACAACTCTTGTAGAAGATGCTAGGAAAATGGTATGAGAGATACTAAAGTCTTGGTGCCAAGCCCTATTTTTGTTGCTCACCACTTGGTGCTGAGCCCTATTCCTGTTCCTTACCACTTGGTGCTAAGCCATATTTCTGGTCCTTACCACCTGGTGCTAAGCCCTATTCCTGATCATTACCACTTGATGCTGAGCCCTATTCCTGTTTGTTATTGCTTGGTGTTCAGCTCTATTCCTGTTCCTTACCACTTGGTCCTAAACGCAATTTATGATCCTTACTACTTGGTGCTAAGCTTTATTCACCTATCCCTTTCAAAATAAATGTCAACAACTTTCCAATAGAAGAATTGTCCTTTTATCTGTCGGGCTGTGTTTCTTTCTCCCCTAGCACCCCATTTGTTCTAGATCCTACTCTCCTATTTCTCTGATCCTGGTCCTTGCTAGTCAAGGAGTCTGAAAAGACCTCAGTCCTTGGCTAGGTTCTCTTTTTCATTTTTTCTTTTTCTACTTCTTCCTGCTCCTTGTTCTGTTTTGTTCTCTTCAATTCTATTTTTGCTCTTGGGTGTCTGAAGGAACTTAGGACTATGAAATTTGGAGCAGGTTACTGCCTTTCTTACAAACAAACACAGCGATAGAGCAAGGATTGAATAGTCAGGCAATGCAGCAATTCCAAGAAGAAAACACCTTTTTAAAAGCTCATGCTCCCTGGTTGCAGGGTACAGGTGCAGTTTTAATTGTGGACCAAAGGGTTCAAGCAAAAAGGGTTTCTGAGCAGGAGAAGATGACTTTCCTGGGCACCATGCACCTCAGATATATATATATATATATATATTTTTTTTTTTCTTTTCTTGTTGAAAGCAAAAGAGGTTTATAAAAGCCTCTCTTACTGTAAGCAACACAGAAGACATTGCAGAGTGCGTTCATAAGCAATTGTATTAACCATGCAGCTAGTAATTAAGATTACAGGTAGCAGAATTTCAATCAAATACCTAAATCTGCATATTTTAGAAAATGAAAGTTTGAACAATTGCATCTCAAGAGGATTATCTGAGAATAGAGCATTAGTTGTTGTTTTTTTTCACTCCCCCCCTCTTGCAGTTTGCTTGCTGTCTGCTGTGTCCATTTGCTGTGTGTTCTTCTGTGTGTCTGTATTATTTTTTTAAAATTTATTCCCAGCCCCCCTTGCAGCTTGCTTGTTGTCTTCTCTGTGTGTCCATTTGCTGTGCGCTCTTTGGTGTTTTTTGCTTGTCTCCCTTTTACGTTGCGTCACCTTGCTGAGTTGGCTCTCCACAGCGCTTGCGGGCCAGCGGCACTCTGCGGCCCGGGACGCGAACCCAGGGCCTCCCATATGGTAGACGGGAGCCCAACTGATTGAGCCACAGCCGCTTCCCTGAATCAGTTTTGATGCAAGGGAGCTATCAGGTATAGATAAGGATGATTTGACAGCTTAGAAGTGATTCAGAGGACAAAGAAAGAAAACGGTGAGAGAAGGGAGGAATCAGAAGAAATTAGAGATATTTCCCTGACTTCCTCATCTACATGCTTCATCTAGACCTTTCCTAGTACAGATAGTGAATATCAAATACAGAATCACAACCACTCTCCATATCTAGGAAGAGTATTTGTAATTGTGTATTGACATTTTAGTAACTTGCAGATTTCTGGATCTGGATCTAGTTTTTCTCAATGCAAATGTTTTTTTATCTTTAGAAATTTGCCCATTAAAAAGAACCCTTCAGGCCCTGTTAAGGGAAATACAAGGCCTGAATGGTACTGGTAGTCTTTATTATGATGCTCAGAATTGAAAAGCCAGGCAAAGAGCAGGGCCTGTAGAACTTTGCCCATGAACTCTTCTGATTAAGTTGCCATGCCCTTGCATCTGCATTTTGTAAAGTATAATGTAGTCGGAAGAGAATTAGATTAGCAGTCAAAAGAACTGACCTCTGGTCTGTAGGATATGGAGAGAACCAGGTAATCTCTTTGAGCCTCAGCTCTTACTGTTTTGAATAGAGGTGAACAATGGTGGGGAACAAAAATAAAGGGTCCTTGAAGGTCTTTTCCAATCCTGAAATTCTTTAAGTCCTTTCATTTCCTGAGATGCTCTATCAATAGATTTTTAAAAAATATATTATCAATTTTAATGAAAAGTATTTATAAACCATATGATCCATCAAAAGTGTATAATCAATGGCATTTGGTATAATCACAGAGTTGTGCATTCATGTCAACAGGTTTTTTTTTTTATGATTGAACCACACAATTAACATTTACTTAATATACATTTATAGAACCCTGTATCCAATAATTAGTGTATTTTATTTTCAAGCACACATGGAACCTTAACAACAATGACTACGTAATAGGACACAAAGCAAGTCTTAAGAAAGTAAAGCTTTCAAATCATCAGTAATACATTCTCTGACTCCAGTGCAAAAAATTACAAAACAATTAAAACGTTAGATCCAAAAATCTCCACTTTCATTGTTGTTGTGAACTGCATCATGTATATAAAAGAATGTACATATGATACATACAATTTAAATAATTGTAATAAAATGAATATCTGGGTAACCATCACTCAGATTAAAAACAAAAACCAGTGTATTTCCAGAATCTCAGAAACCTTCTGTCATATCAACAGGTTTTGTAAAAGTTAGCTCCATTCCTTCTAACTTTTCCTTTTCTTGTTTCTGTTTTTTTTTTTTTTTTTGCCTTAGCATGATACTTGAGTGCCATGGTTTGTACCTGACTTTTTTTTTTTTTTTCAATTTATTTAAAAATTTTTTAAAACTCACTGTTTGTTTACACCTGAACATGGCTGAGGAGGGGCTGGAATTCATTGCTTCACTACCAGCCTCTTCCCCACCAGACTGTGGGCTGCTATAAATCATTTTACTAGGTTCTATTTCCTGAATATTTCTTTCAGGTTGTGGGGGAAGGTAGTCTCTAGAATTCAAACCAGATTTATTGAAAGGCCTTTGAGAATAAATGGCCAGGGATGGCCCAGCTGTTGCTACTCCTGCACAACACACAGTGAGGGACTCCCCGTGAAAAAGACGAGTAATTAGTTTCATTTCTAGGTGAAAGAAGGTCTTTGAAGACATCTGGCATTAATTATATTGGTGGTCACTGTGGCCATTTCCAAATCCTGCCTTTTAAGATTATTCACTGTCTGTTTAGAGAGGGTTTTGCATCTGCTATTTAGGAGGAAGGGAGAATTTAATGCAGGCATAAGTTGTTAAAGACTGAGGATGGGGTGACGTGAAACGACCTACTAGGTCCATTCTTGGAAAACTCAGCCTTGAAAGTTGAATTATAGGCTCTTTGTGTGTAATCGGGACTTTGCTCTTTGTCCTGAGAAACTGGCCAACATTCCAGATGGTAGCAACAGTGTCACTGTGCTCCAACCAGCTTCTGTATTTGGTCTTTGGAATAGCATATCTCTGTTTTCTTACCGCTGTGTGGATCCCAGGTCTCCCTGCCCAGATCCATGTGATCTTAGTTTCCACCATTCTTGGGATGCCATTTGAACAACTACTGAACTCTGAATTCACTTTTTGTGTGATGACTCATGGAGAAGTCCAGAAGCTCCTCTTGGTGATTTCAGTGGCCACCAGTTTAACTTCACCAAGAACTCTCTCTGGGCCTCTCCTGACCTGGCAAATGCCTCTTGGCCCTGCTACTTTACTATACGGTGGGTCCCAGGTCCCAACTGCTTACAGTGTTGCCCACACAAAGCCAGATTCTACTACTCCTCTGCTCTCCTAAAATTCTACTACTCCTTCTATTAAGCGTAATAATTAACATTGTTGGGGCCTTTACTATATAATAGGAACTAAGTTAAATACTTTTCATACAGTATCATATTTAATACTCACAAAAGTTTATGGAGTTCTTTAATTTTACACATGAGGAAACTGAGGCACAGAGAAGCAAAATAACCTCTACATGTTACGTAGTAAATTGCAGAATTAGATTTTTAACCCAGGGAGTTTTGATTCTAAGGACCAGCCCTTAATCATGGGCCATGTGCAATCCCAAGAGCCCAGGACTTAGGGCTCTGTTTGCCTTCTGATTTTTTAAACTTTTCTATGTCTCTTTGTACTTCCTAAGGCTCTACTACCTTATGGGTGCCTGGGCCTTACCTTCCTTTCCTATTGAATTTATTTTCACTATTTCTAAGCAATCACAAGCTCTCATAAGCACATTGTATTAGTTGCCTATTGCTGTATAACAAATTACCCCAAAACAACAACATTTATTACCTCACAGCTTTAGAGGGTCAAGAATCTGAGATTGCTTGGTTGGGTGGTTCCGGCTCAGGGTCTTATGGGGTTGCAGTCAAACTGTCAGCTGAGGCTCCCCCATTTGAAGTCTTGGTGACAGCATCGGAGGAGGCTTCCTCTCCTGGCTTTTGGCTGGAGGCCTCAGTTCCTCACCACATGGGCTTCTCCACAGGACCATCTGAGTGCCTTTGAGACATGGCAGCTGGTTTCCCCAGAGCAAGTGATCCAAGAAAGAGTCCCCCCACGACACAAGTTGCCATCTCCTTATATCTACATCTTGGAAATGATATACCATCACTTCTGCTGTGATCTATTCTTAAGAGGCAAGTCACTAAGACCAGCCCACTCTCAAGGAGAGGGGAATTAAGCTTCACCTCTTAGAGAAATATCAGAGAATTTACGGACATATTTTAAAAATCACCACATGCAGATACTTCAGAAGTTAAATATCTAAATGCAAAGTCTGATTACCCCTGTACTGAACTCTCCTGAGCGATGGTTTGAAAGAAAGAACACTCTGCTTCAAGTCGAGTAAAATCATGTCAATCCAGGCACTGCCCACTATTAGTTGTATGAGCTTGGGGACTAGCTGGCGTAGAAAATGGGGGTAATAATCTTTACCTCATTTTAAATGTTATTATGAAAATTAAAAAAATTTCTGAGATTGCTGTGAAAAAAATTTACAAGTAGAAGGTATCTTTGAGTATTAGGAAGTTCAACATAGGTGCTTATATCTCCTGGCTAATACGGAAATAATACTTTTAGAACCAGGACTACACCTAAAATTCTCATATTCTTCTTCATTTAGCAGAGTATTAAGCATCAGAGAAATTTTCCAATAAACATTCGTTGTGGGATCCATTGGATGAAAGGAAAAGAATATTACTGAGTGTATAACAATGCACACATTTTGAGGAAGTTAAAAACAAATAAGCAAATAAGGCAATAAAAATAAGTAAGCAGATCAGAAAGCATAGCTGAAAATTTGAACCTTCAGAGGAAAGACATTGGTGCTAATTAATGAATTATGAAACTCACACAGTGTTAAAGATAACTTAATGATACCTATTTCTTGTCATAAGAATATTGCCATCAACAGTTCATGTCACCAAATACTAATTAAAACTTTCCCCATCTCTTCTACAAAGTAAACATTCCCACACACAAAAAGTTAAGTTGTGACTGTAAGGATTTTTATTTGGAATCTTGACACAGTGAGATTTGCATAAATTCTAATAAAGCAAAATTAAAATCCATTAACACTTGTCTCTGGTAATTAACGTAAGCTTGCTGTTTTAAATGACTGTGTTTCAGACATATGGAGGGAGATAAGGATTGGAGAATGTGGAGCAATGAAAAAATATGCAGATTATAAACTAAGAATGATGTTATTTAGAAAGCCCCCAATTTTAGGGAGAGAAATAAAAGTTATTTAGGCTTTTAGAAAACATTGAAAAATGCTTTCCATTTTTATAATGTATAGATTCACTCAAGATTTTCACCAGATGTTTGTTTTACAAGATATATACAACTCATACATTTATGTACATTAATGATACTCTATTACTCAATTCTAATTACTACCCTCTGGAGAGAACAGTAATGTTGACAAATATTGATTATTTAAAACAAACTACATAAAACCCATATTTTCTGACTGAAAAAAAAAACCAAGAGAATTTAACTTTTATTTTTTATGAATTCCTAAGTGTTTGATGAGAATGTAGCCACACTGCATTAAAAAATAATATTTTGAACTTATTGCTGTATTACCTCATATTTTTGCCTTAATTATTTATTCTAGACAAAATATCTTCTGCTAAAATGGAAAATATGTTTCTCTGGAGATAAGGTGAAAAGAGAAAGTTGCCTTTGAAAGATCTCGTGGCGGATTGAATTATGCACCTCAGTTTAGACGTGTTCTCGGTCTTGATCTGCCTTCCTGTGGCTGTGAACCCATTGTAAAGAGGATCTGTGGAAAATTCTATTGTTAGTTAAGTGTGACCCAACTGAATGAACTGGGTCTTCAGCTGGATCACTGGAGTCCTTTATAAGTAAAAGAAATACAGGTGTAGAGAGAGAAAGCCATGGGGAGGAGCTGGATGCTGGACGTCAACAGAACCTGGAAGAGAAAGGAGAGGGTATCACCACATGACAGGAAAGCCAAGGAACCCAATTATCCCTGAAGGGTGCTGACCCTGCTTCCAGCCCTGGGAGGAAGCAAGCCTTCCAGCCAGCACCTTGATTTGGAACTTCTGGTCTCTGAAACTGTGAGCCAATAAATTCCTGTTGTGTCAGCCAATTCCTTGTATGATATTTGTCAGAGCAGTTTGGCAAACTGAGGCAGATCTTTTCTAGGATCCCTGATTGTGGTAATACTTAAATTGGAAGCAAAAATAGTGATGAGAAGATAGGGAAAATAAAGAGGCATTTGGTATTATGACGGTGGTAGCTGTGATGATGAGGATGATGATATGATGATAATGATGATGGGATAGTTGACCTTTACTGAGAGTTTACTAGGTACCATGACTTGTGTCATTGTGGATTTTCTTATTTCCTTACTTGCAATAATATTATAATACTAGTACTAGTAACGCAGTGATAGCTACAATTTACTGAGTGTCTACCATGTCCCAGTGTTTGGCACTGTACCAGAGACATCACCTGAATGATTTCTATTCCTTACCATAATTCTGAAAGGAAGAAATTGTCTTTCCTCTTTTATAGGTGAAAAAACAGAAACTCAGATAATAAAAGTAGAATTTCCTAGTCACACATTCTGTATGTGCAAAAATCAGGGTTCAAATGAGTGATGATGATAGGAATAATGTCACATCACGATTACTAGCACCACCAATAGAATTTTATGTATGTAGAGCATGTTCCAATTTAGGAAGTCCTTGGGGTGGGCAGTTGACATCTGATAGAATGATTAAAAGAATGAAGAGTCTTCTCTCAGATGAAGTTTGTCTCTTTCCACTTCCAAATGAGCATGAGAGAACGGACGATTTACAAGCTCAGGAATCATCTAAGCCACGTCAAGGGCAGGGCAATGGAAATCATTTACACGGGTGCTTGCCTGCAGTTTAATGACCTAGAGAGTCTTGAAAGAAGGAGCTGATATTTGAATAAGTCTGGCTTCTCACTTATGTATTTATTGTGTTTGGTTAAAAAAAATATTTAAAACCAATGTCTGAGACCTGAGCCTAACTCTTAACAGCTCCTGTGCTTCTGCTTACATTTTTTGTGGCTGTTACTGTAGATCTGGATTTCTGGTTCTAACCATGAGTGTGCTTTTGGCTTTGCGCTTCAGGATCTCCTGGTCCGCATTCTGCAGATTGTTATTTCTGTACCTGTTGCCAGGTTTCAGATTTTCTTTTACCCTGCAGGTGACTTCAGATTTGTCTCCAGAAGTCACAACAGGCACCAAAGTAATTTTATTTCCAGAAAGTACACCAGTTGTCTTTCAAACCAGAAATAGCATTACTTGAAACATATTTCTGTTAGTGCTGAAATACCAGGGCCCCCAGAGGGCCATGAGAATGATTGCTCCACGGAGGAGCAAACAAATTACCACCTTCCCTCCTCCCCTCTCCAATAACAACCTGGGAGACCCCTGGTTAGGACAAACCCTTCTGCTCACAATGGAAGAAGACGAGGTTTAGGAAAGCTTAAGTAACAGATGGCAGAGCCAGGGTGGGAACTAAAATCTAGCTCTGTGCTTTTTTCCACTGAACCTGGCTATCCAGTAAAACCATCTGCATGGCAATGACTTTCTTGTGCACCACTAACAGGTTGTATTTTTTTTTCTTTAGATTTATTTATTGATTTATTTTAAAATTTTCTTTCTTTCTCCTTCTCTCCTGTTGTCTGCTCTCTGTGTCTGTTCGCTGTGTGTTCTTCTGTGTCCGCTTGCATTCTTGTCAGGCAGCACGGGAATCTGTGTCTCTTTTTGTTGCTTCATCTTGCTGTGTCAGCTCTCCGTGTGTGTGGTGCTACTCCTGGGTGGGCTGCCCTTTTTTTCGCACAGTGTGGCTCTCCTTACGGGGCACACTCCCTGTGCATGGGCCAGCTCATCACACGGGTCAGGACACCCTTGGTTTGAACCCTGGACCTCCCATATGGTAGGCGGATGCTCTATCAGTTGAACCACGTCCGCTTCCCTGTATTTTTATTTAATCTTAATTTTGCCTAATTGACATGCAAAAAATCAAATTGTCTCTGACATGTAAATGTGAAGTGATGGCTCATTTTTTTTTATCATCTTTGATAATGTTCCCTTTTAGTTTCAGAGGGTGTTTGGTTAATTGCAATACTATACCTCCTTTTATTCTCTTAATGAGAAGTCCATTTGTTATTTATAGAACTGAACTAAATGCTATTTCTCAATATTCATCTGAATTCTTGGATGGCTCATTTTTTATAACTTTTTCACCTTTGTGCTAAAAATTCTTTTCAAATACATTAGAAAAGCAAATAGTCTTCTGAGATGCCAGATATTTTTATTGAACCTTGGTTTGGCCCCAAAATGTGCAATTTTCCTATCTTATTTCAGTCACTATCTGTGTATGGTTATTATATTCCAAGTACTATGTTTGTCACTTGGGGGAATAGTGAAGACATAAACCAAAATATTTAGCTTGAAATTTCTTTACAATAATAAGCTAAGAAAATGTTTGTTATGAGCCTCATGCCTTTTATTATTGTGACTGGAAGCAGCTAGCCAAATTTCCTTTTTTTTTTTTTTTTTTTCTGGTATGGAATGAAGTTAAAATAAAACTATTTCTAATTATTAAACCAATAATTCACTTCTCAAAGTATGGTAAACCATTTCTATAGAGTTTACATTTTCTCAACAGTAGCCAAATCTTCCCGTCATAAACATACCTTCTTCCTTTTAAAGGAATAAAAATCCATTTTTAAGGAATAGTTGACTAATTAGAGATTAAAAATCTAGAAATGAAGAAGTATTTTGGGAAATGGTAGTCAGTAGTTACGACACTTGCAGTTACCTGCCACCTAGGCTCTACCACACCTTGGTATTTGGAATTTTGAGCAAGAAACATTCAGCCAACAGAAAATAATGATGAAGATCACAAAAGATATTCCTGGAGGGGCTAGTGCTGCCCTTACAGCATGAAACAATGTTAAGCATCAGGTTTTTACAGAGAGGATCCTCCAGTTAAGATTAATCTATATGTTAACATCACCAAGGAGGGCTGCTGCATAAGGCAGCTCAGGTTGTGCACTGCACAAGTCCAGGGAGTGCCATGCAGACAAAGTTGTCTTATGCAGCGAGTCAATACCAAGTGTTTAAAGGAATACCACTCTAAGTATATTTGTGGGAGCTACTGCTGTTGTTTCAAGACTTCTTTATTTGTTATAACTATAATGTGATAACTGGCTGAATGTGTCCCCTGGGGCAAGTTTGCAAAGGGCATGATTTCGAAAATTAGAAAAGGAAATAAACTCACTGGCTAGAAGTCAGATCTGACTCCCCTTTCAAACCCTTCCACTGATTTGCCAGTCGATGTTGAGCAAGTTGTTGGGACACTCCTGCTCAATTCACCCGAGGAGAAACTGATGTTTGCGCCATATACTTCAAAAGAGGCTACCAGACCTCTGTGTGCTACATATCCCAATTCTCAGATAAAAAAGGGGCACTATAAATACTTTCACTGTAGCCTTTAATCCTTGCAAAAGTTAACCCCAGCACGTGTCTACTGATAACTGCAGAAAAGACGTGGAGCAAAAGAATGCAGGCTATTATCTCTAAGCACTTTTTTTCTCAGCAGCACCACTTGATACGTTCGTTGATTCCCTCGGGGGGGCGGGGCGATGAAGCCGTGGCGGGAAAGGGAAAAGCTGTCCTCGAATGCTCACTGGCCACGCTGCAATGGTTGAGGTTTAATGTGGACCCCATCAGGCGTGCTCTCTCAACACGGGGGGTCCTCTGATAGCAAAATAGCTTCGTGATCCTTCGAAACCGACAAAGAGAACAGGGTCTGAGGGAAGCTGAAGAGGCGGCGCAGGGAACTGCAGGATCTGGTTCTTACAGGCCCTCGTGGGACTGCTGCGCCTGGCACGCGCCTGGCACGTGGTGTGAGCGCAGAGGTGTTTAAAATCACACGCCAGGGAAACGCGTGTCTTATTATTTTCCCGATGATGGTAGAGCCCTTGAATGTTGGTAAACACCTTTCATCGCACTTAAACTTTAAGTCTGTTTTGCTATGCAAGTAAAAGGCAAAGCATTATTCAGAATGTATCTTGTGATTTCCTGATTTCTTCCATACTGTTTGCTCCTTCAGAGAGCGCAGTGTGTCATATTTGCCGAATTCGCTTACATAAATACATGTATGACTATGTAATATATTATTAACATATGTATGATATATATTACAATGAGTAAGATTTTTTTTCCCCAGGGTTCATGGTGAAATTCCAGACCAAAGCATCAGGGCAGAGTCAAAAAAGGATACAAAGGGCTACCCCTGTTGAACTTTCCCAAAAAGTCTTCCAAAAGTTTAACGGATTTAAAGTTTTCATGGGAGATACTTCTGGGGAGTTAAATGTGGGCAAGATTTTTCTGCCTGCTACTCTGAGTTACATGAAGAACTTACATGTAGAAACAGGTCTTCTTTTCACGTAGTGTTAACTTGTGGTTAAGTCAAATACAAAGACAGTAACTTAGAATATAATGATGAATCAATACAAAACTTCAAATGAAGCTTTATAAGGACTTTTACCCTGTCAAAAAAATATCCGGCTTGGTATTACCGTTTGACTGAAAGAAATCACCATCAATGCCACATAACTTTATTTACTAAACTTAACACAGAATGGAACCCTTGTCACACACATCCAATATTTGTCTTTTCCTTTTCAAAAGGACTGCTATTTAATATTTGTTGAACCAGGTCTGCATAGTGCATGACCCTCTGTGGAACTTAAGCTCTATTATTTATGGAATTAATTGGCATACACAAAAGGTACCCTTTAATTATTGCATTGAAGGTCCAATGTGGTCTCCAGTAAATGCTTTCTCTTTGCCTAGGAAAATTGCAGTGGGCATTGCTTTTTTTTGAGAAAATTCTTAAAAGGATAAAACTAATTTTACACAGAGATTTATCTATTTCAAACCTTTTTCTTCCCCCTGGCCCCACCACCCACCCCCTTACCAAAAAAAAATTACTTTAAGCTTCCTTGGAAATTTTCTTTTGCAGTTATTTGATTAAATGCAGAAAATCATCAGTTTTCCACTGAGGCTTGTTTTCATCAAGAGCAAGGGATTGGGAACATAGAGGGTTTAATAAGTTTTCTAAAGCAGCCATTCTCAATCGTTTATTTCAGCAGTCATACTTGACAGGTAAGTTTCACTCATGTGACATGTCCCCTAATTCCCTTGCTTTTCTTGGTATCATTTATGAACAGAAGAAGCACAAGAGGAAAGAAGGAAAAGGAGTAGGGGGAAGTGATATTTTTGCTGATGTTCAGTGATTATTTTTCAGGAACATTATTGCACACACAAATATACGCCTTTTTCTTTCTAGAATTATAAGACAACATCTCAGCTTGTTCCTTCCAATGAGTCAGGAGAGATAAGAATGCTAATTTATTTGTTGGATATGATTGGAATTGTCTCTATTTTTTCATAAATCACACTTATAAATCTTCATTTATGATTTTAGCTCATGTGTCATTAAAGCAGAATGAGATGAGCACAGAAATTTTCTGGGTTATTTTTTCTGATTTTATTTTTCTCTCGCTTAGTATTTATAATTTCTTCCTCCATACTTACCTAGAAAGCAATTTTTCCTACTGACTGGCCTTTGTTGGGAATGAAGTAATCATTTTAGTTCTCACTGAATTAGCCTTTCTCCTTTTTGCTCCCTTATTTATACTTTGCTCCTAAGTTTAAGAATAGTACATGCAACATACACAGGAGCAGGTAAGATGACCCTTTCTGAGCCAACCCCTGGCCTGGCAGGAGCAGAACCACGTGGGTGGCTAGAGATGGGCCAGGTGATATGAGTATTCAGTTTGCCAGGACATCTGCAAGTCTGTTAGAAAAGTCAGTGTTGAGAGAATTTGTGTAATAGCCATAGGGAATGTTGCCACATGAAAGTACAGACTGTTATGTTCAGGCAGGGATATTGGGATAGACGGGGATGGATACAGGTAGAGCACATATAGCAAGAAGAAAAGCAACAACAAAAATACGGGTATGTCTAGTGCAGTGGTTCTTAAATGGTTGCATTTAATAACGCCAGGGAAGCTTTAAAAATCCTGATGTCCTGGCACCACCCTGATGACCAATCAGGATCTCTGGTGATGGAATCTGGAATCTGGATACTAATAATTTTAAGCAACTCCTCAGAAGAATCTGATGTACAGAAAGGTTGGAGTCTTGAGCTTAGCATAGCATGACTTTAAGTTAAGAAAATAACCCCTGTTTCTCTTGTACAATCACCTTAAAGTGTTTTCTCACAACAGATGAAGAGCAGAAGAACGTTTTTGGTCCCCCCCAAAAGTATGAGGATCACTGTTGACTAACCTTGGTAGAAAAAGTTGATCTCAGAATTGCTTAGAAATAGAAGCTAAACCATCATAAGCATAAACGACAGTTGGTAATGTTGCATATTGGTCTGGGCTAACTTTAGTTCTTTCATGACTTTTAGGGAGAAAACAACCTGCCACTCAACCACCACTACCCCCTAAAAAAGCTATAAATTTATCTGTGGTGAGTAATTTTACTTAGTGCAGTTACTTTTTTTTTTTTTTAAGATTTATTTATTTCTCTCCCCTTCCCCTCCCCCCACTCCGGTTGTCTGTTCTCTGTGTCTGTTTGCTGCATCATCTTCTTTGTCCGCTTCTGTTGTTGTCAGCGGCACGGGAACCTGTGTTTCTGTTGTTGCATCATCTTGCTGTGTCAGCTCTCCGTGTGGGTGGCGCCATTCCTGGGCAGGCTGCACTTTCTTTCGCGCTGGGCGGCTCTTCTTACCAGGTGCACTCCTTGCACTTGGGGCTCCCCTGCGTGGGGACACCCCTGCGTGGTAGGGCCCTCCTTGCGTGCATCAGCACTGCGCATGGGCCAGCTCCACACGGGTCAAGGAGGCCCGAGGTTTGAACCGCGGACTTCCCATGTGGTAGGTGGATGCCCTAACCACTGGGCTAAGTCTGCCTCTCCAGTGCATTTACTTTTAGTGAATGCATTTTTCATGTATGCATTTGACTATAGGCTTCTCTGGGTTTATTCAGTGTATCTTTAGTTTTTTTTTATTAAACCTTTTACGCTATTTTTATAAATATGTTAATACTATATATATATATGTGTGTGTGTGTGTGTGTGTGTAGTGAAGGATTGAAAAAGGACTTTTCTACTTGAGGTATTTTCTTTGGGGAATTTTTATACCTTTTGCCCAAATTGGTTTTAGAGAGTATAATGTATTTCTTGCCCTCATTTTCCATACATTTTGGATTATTTATAATTGCTGCTCTTTGCAGTGAACTTATAAACTGTTTTACAATTTAGAAAAGGAACTAGTTGAAAGCTTATCTAACTCTGCAAATAAAAGGCTAGCATTGGGATAAAAATTCATTTCTGTTTGATATCGTTATATGTATGCAAACATATATTTTCATATATGTAATATGGATACATATTTGGGAAGTAAATAATATAAAGAAAAATCATAAACTGAGCTTACAATGAATATCAAATAGTCACTGTTGAAAGATTTTTGTTGTTTTCAAATATTTAATTTCCTTTGCTCCTGTGTTGAGGAGGTAGATATAGTCAAAACAATCCCAGCTGAGAAAGTCTGTATGTCAGGGGCTGGATCCTGAAGAGAGGGAACCAGCAGTCCATGTCAAGGATAAGAGCTCATCTAATACAGGCTGTGTGTGAAAAGTCTTATCTCAAAACTATTAGAGTTCCTTTCATTACAAAGAAGAACCCGCTACATTCAGAATGTCTAGGATAAAATGTTTCTAGGCTTAGGCACGGCTGTATTGGCATTCATATAAAAGAGCAAAGCTAGTTGCCAACCTGATTATCCATAGACAGAAGGAAAGACAAGTCTATTTATAAGATGCTATGATTTCCACTTTACAATGGAGGAAACCGATTTCCAGCAAGGTTCCAGTGAGGTTAAGTGGCTTGCTGATCATTTCAACAAACTGATAGAATTAGTCTTTTAAACTTATTAATACAATGAATAGTACAGATGATTACTGAGAGGTATTTGCAAAGTTTTATGGCCATTAAGCATAAAAAAATAGGAATATTTAATTTTTCTCTAGGTTTTTCCTTTTAAACTTAAAATCATATTTAGCTAAATATATGTGTGTGTTTTTTAAAGCTTTATTTTTCCCCCTCCCCCCATTGTCTGCTCTCTGTGTCCATTCACTGTGTGTTCTTCTGTGTCTGCTTGTATTCTCATCTGGTGGCTCCGGGAACTGATCCTGGCTGGGGCCTTCCGGAGTGGGAGAGAGGCGATCATGCTCTAGCATCACCTCAGCTCCCTGTTCTGCTGTGTCTCTTATTGTCTCTCCTCTATGTCTCTTTTCGTTGCATCATCTTACTGCACCAGCTCTCCACGTCGGCCAGCACTCCTGCGCAGGGTGGCATTCCTGTGCGGGGCAGCACTCCCGTGTGGGCCAGCACTCTGCGTGGTCCAGCTTGCCTTCACCAGGAGGCCCTGGGCATCGGACACTGGACCTCATGTATGGGAGATGGGAGCCCAACTGCTTGAGCCACATCCACTTCCCAATATATGTGTTTTATACTGCAGCAAAAGCAAAAATCTTTAGGGGGAGCAGATGTGGTTCAAGCAGTTGAGCGCCTGCCTCCCATATGGGAGATCCTCATGCTTCCTAAAGAAAATAAACAAACAAAGGACAAGCAGACATTGAGCAAAAACAATGAGTAGGCAAAGAGCAAACAGACGAGGTAGCCATCTCAGGGAAAAAAAAGCAAAAAGTTTCAAACAATTGAAGTGTCTATCCATTGTGTTCTACCTCTTTTCCTTTATACCCTGCAGACGAGTTAGAGAAATGTAAACAGGTGACCAAAAAATTTGTTTTTATTCAACTTCAAAGTTAAAACATACGTTAATAGCATTTCCAGGTAAGCAGAGCAGATATATTGAAACATAGAAAATGTAAGTTTTAAAAATTGTCATTGATTTTTAAATTCTCATTACAAAGGCAATTCGTGTTTTTCTTAGTTTCCTTGGGCTACTGTAACAAAGTACCAGAAACTGGGTGGCCTAAAGTAAGAGAAATTTTTTTTTAAAGATTTATGTTATGTATTCTGCCCACTCACTCGTTGGTTGTACTTGCTGTGCGTTCGTCTTCCTTGTTTCCTTAGGAGGCACCAGGAACTGAACCCCGGACCTCTAATGTGGAAGGGAGACGCTTAATTACTGGAGTCACCTCTGCTCCCTGCTTTGGTGTGTCTCTTATTATGTTTCCTCGTGTCTCTTGTTGTGTCATCTTGTTACATCAGCTCGCTGCACCTTCCCATTGCACCAGCTTGATATCTTCTTTAGGAGGCATCAGGAACTGAACCCAGGACCTCACATGATGTAGGCGGGAGCCAATCACTTGAGCCACATCTGCTTTCCAAGACAAACTTATTGTCTCACAGTTCTGGAAGTCAAACATTTGAATCAAGGAGTCAGCGGGGCCAATTCCTTCTCAAGTCTGTCGGGTTCGAGCAGTGGCTTGACAGCAATCCATGGCATGCTTTGGATTGTGGCATAACTGAATGTCTCCCTCTGTCACTTGAAGTCTCTCTGTCTGTGTCCAAATTTCCTCTCCTTGGAAGTACCCTGGTCAAATTGGATTAGACACACACTAAGCCAGGTTGGCCTTATCTTAACTGATAATATCTTCAAGATCCAATTTCTAATTAAGATTACGTTCATGGGACTGGGGGTTTAGACTTGAACATAACTTTTTAGGGGACAAAATTCAATCCGTAACAACATTACCCAAAAAATTAGAAAGTGCAAACAAGCAAAAAGAAAGATATAGAACATCCAAAGTTAGGGTGACCAAACATGCTGGTTTGCCTTGGACAGCCCTGGTTTATGCCTTCTGCAGTTTCCCTTCCACTCTCATAAATATTCTGGTTTAAATGATAATTTATTTATTCTTTCTTTCAATAAGCCAGCCTCCTGTACTTTATTAATCATTCCAACCACCCATTTTATAATTATGTGTTACTAGAAAATAGGAATATTTAATCCTTGTTTGTAGTGTAATGTTTTTCACCCAGCAACATATTTTGGTCACCTTTCCAAGATAATAGATAGATTTTTCTATAACCTGATTTGTAATTGTTGCATAATATTCCATAGCTTGAATTTACTATACTTTTTAACCAATTCCTAAATTGGGGAGATTTCCGTTCTTTCAGGCATACTTGCCTACAAATTGTGGGGGGGAGGTGGACTTTTTCTGCAAAAAGCAAGATCGAAAGGTAACAAAAGTTACAAAACCTTGATCATCCCTGGTGCATGAAAATTTCCAACACGTGAAAATCAGATGACCAAGAAATGCATAGGTGAGCCATTATCAGGTATACCAGAAATCCTGCACATAAACTATACAGTCTGAAAGTTTTATTTTTTCTTCTACCATCCAGAAATGTCTGATACCCATTGCTAAGGATTTATTATCTTAATACTCTGAACTGATTTTTTCCCTACTCAGCCTCTTGCTTCACTTTAAAGATATTTTCTTGAATTATCAATATCTGATGTTTTAAAATGGGTTTACATATTCAAAGAACAGTAAATGAATTTGAAGTGGGCTATTGAGATTTCTGTTGAAACACATATTTATTTCTTAGAACCAATACAACAGATTTTTTTAAAGGCCCCCCAAAGTAGAAAGCTATGTACCTTGATAACAGTGATAGCCCCTTGTTAAAAATCATACAACAATGGTAATAAAAAAAGGGGAGATGTTTTTTTTCAAACATGGCCCAAAGAGGTGTCCTGTGTTTAATATCTAGAGTCAAATATTAAGTGTCTTAGTTTCCTCCAGCTCTGATTACTTGCATGTTTGTTTATGTATGTGCATGTTTTTATGTGTTTATGGGTACTAGTTCATTTCTTTGTTTTGGTCAGATTATTTCTTCAACAATTTTATTTTTGCCTAAATCACCCATACTTTCTCATTTAGCTATTTAGATAGTAGAGCTGGGATTCAGGTTTTGGAGTCTCTGGTACAAAAACCCATGTGTTTCTAACTTCGGCTGAATCTTCCTGGGGCTTTTCTTTGTTTCATTTATTACAGATTTAATAATATGTAATTGCTTTTAATTTTATTAACGTCAATTTTAAATGTTTCTGAAAAGAAATCAGTAGGTTAATTCATGGGAAAATTAAATGTGTGGTCCAAGCTTGAGATAATACCTGAAAAGTGTCTAAAATGGTGCTCACTGCTTGATTCGAAACACTGTCAAGGTCATATACAAACTTGAATCTAAAAACTCTTAATGATTCCTTATATATGAATAGCATTTCAGTTTCTAAAATGATTTTAGACCCAAATTTATTTTTTTTAAACTCTCCCAATAAGCCTATCCACACTTTACGGATTAGAAAACTGAGACTGAGAGAAGTAAACTATCTTGCGGGGATGAATCTTCTGACTTCACAGCTCACAATTCTCGTTGGACTGAAGAGAGAGAGAGAATGGCTCACGTACGGAAGCTTCACTAAGGAAGCACCATATCAGGCTATTGCATCTCAAAGAAATACTGCTCCTTCGTTAAGGCATATTAAAGATATTTGGAGGACAGGGGTCAAGGAACAGGTGGGAAGAAAATACACAGTTAGGGGGTAAGTGTAAGGAGATGTACGTATATGGGGCCATGCATGCGAATTTTGATATTTGGTATAAGGAATGGTAGATGGGGTCATGCACATGATGTTTTTCTCATTTTAAAGAATTTTTGTTGAAGTATATCATTTATACATGGACATATATAAACAACAAATGTATAGTAAAAGTTGTGAATTTACCAACAAACATACATGTCATTATACAGGGCTCCCATACATCTCCCCACCACCAGCACCTTTCATTGTTGTGAAACATTTGCTAAAAACTATGAAAGAGCATTGTCAAAATACTACTATTAACCATAACCCATTTCTTACATTTGGTGTATTTTTCCCCCAACCCACCTGACTATTAACACTCTGTATTAGTATTATATATTGTTATAGTACATGAGAGAACATCCTCACACTTGTCCTGTTAACCACAGTCCATCTGCCACCACAGGATTCCCTGGGGTCTAGTCCCTTGCTTTGTACAGTCCATTCAAAGTGTGTACTCAGTGGCTCTCATTTTCATCACAGAGTTGTCCTGTCATCACTGCAATCAATTTTAGAACATTTTCATTACTGCAAAAGGAAAAATTCCATACCCTCTTAACCCCCTCTTGTCCATTAGAATTGATATAATATCTTCTTTGCCATGGCTGCAAAAATCTTACAATATTACTGTTAACTCTGATCCCTAAGTTACATTAGTTGGAATTTTCCTGTGTATTGCCATATTCCTAGCACTTTGTGAAAGGTGGATATTCTTATATTTATCCTAATAACCATAATCTTCATCCACCATGGAAATCACTGTTGCACAGTCCCTAAATTATTCTCTAGCTTCCTTTCAATTGACATTTCCATCCACAGACTACCACTTTCAGCCACAATCACATTTATAAATTAGCAGTGTTAGTTATACTATTATAATATATTACTACCAACTCGATTCATTTCCACATTTTTACAATAAACCTTATAAAAATTCATTAAGCTTCAGCTCCCATTCTCACCCCACATTCTGTCTCCTAGTAACCTATACTCTAGATTTTCCTCTTTGAGTTTAGTCTTCATATTTAGCTCATATTAGTGAGACCGTACAATATTTTCCCTTTGGTGTCAGCTTATTTTACTCAACATAAAGTCCTCAGTTGATATATTGTCATATATATCCTGATTTCATTTCTTCTTACAGCTGAATAGTATTCCATTTTATGTGTATACCACATTTTATTTATCCATTCATCGGTTGATAGACACTTGGGATATTTTCGTCTTTTGGCAATTGTGAATAATGCTGCCATGAACACCAGTGTGCTAATGATAGTTCACGTCCTTGCTTTCATTTCTTCTGAATATTCCTAGTAACAGGATTGCTGGATCATACAGCAGTTTTATATTCAGCTTCTTGAGGTACTGCCAAACTATCTTCCACAGAGGCTGCACTATTTTCACTCCCACCAACAGTGAAGGATTGCTCCCATTTCTCCACATCCTCTCCAGGACTTGTAGTTTTCTGTTTGTTGTTGTTTTGTTTCTTTTAATAATAAAGTTGTGAAATGGTATCTCATTGTAGTTTGAGCTACATTTCCTTAATAGCTAGTGATTTTGAACGTTTTTTTTTTTGATTTGCAGAAACCTTTATTTTTTTGGTCTTTATTTTTTTAATATTACATTAAAAAAAATGAGGTCCCCATATACCCCCTACCCCCCTCACCCCACTCCTCCCCCCATAGCAACAACCTCCTCCATCATCATGAGACATTCATTGCACTTGGTGAATATATCTCTGAGCACCGCTGCACCTCATGGTCAATGGTCCATATCATAGCCCACACTCTCCCACGGTCCACCCAGTGGGCCATGGGAGGACATACAATGTCCGGTAACTGTCCCTGCAGCATCACCCAGGACAACTCCAAGTCCCAAATATGCCTCCACATCTCATCTCTTCCTCCCATTCCCCACACCCAGCAGCCACCATGGCCACTTTCTCCACACCAATGCCACATTTTCTTCAATTACTAATCACAATTGTGATTTTGAACATTTTTTCATGTGCTTTTTGGCCATTTGTATTTACTCTTTGGAAAAATGTCTAAGTCTTTTGCCCATTTTCTAACTGGGTTGCTTGTCTTTTTATCATTGAGTTATATGATCTCTTTGTATAACATGGATATCAAAATCTCATTGGATATATGGTTTCTAAATATTTTCTCCCATTGAGTAGGTTGCCTTTTTACTTTCTTGACAAAGTCTTTTGAAGAATAAGTGTTTAATTTTGAGGAGGTCCCATTTATCTATTTTCCCTTTATTGCTTGCTTGCATAGGAATTTTGATATTTGGTGTTTCTACTCTGTAAAACTTTCATATTTGTTGACTTAGGTACAGAAGCACCTGGGGACAGAGTGCACTAAACTCAATAGTGAAACCTTAAATTCATAACCATCAGGTCTGCCTTCTTCCCTCAGTTCCTCCTTAAACTCTTGGAGGGCTCTCAATCTTGCCTCTCATTCTTTTTTTCTCCCTGGTTCTTTCTCTCTCTCTCTCTCTCACACATACACACAGACATACACAATCAACTTTAAAGTATATAATAAAACCCAAGAACCCGCAAACATAGCCAACACAAAACAAATCCTCCCTTTCGTGTTTGGATGGAATGTCTTCCATTATGTGTGGGTCTATGTTGTCTTTGTATTAAATGGTAAGTGCCCAGTGGGTGGAGACCCTGTCATTTTGGATTAGTGTTCCCATAGGCTTAGAGAACCCCCTAAGCAGGGGAGTGCTTATTAAACGTCATTTGACTGACTGATAAGGCACGTAATTGTGCCAAAAGAAATGCTAATTTTAAAATGTCTGTAAATTCCTGAACTTCACACGAGGGAAGTCCAGTGACCTGGGGTACTCTTGAGAATTAGTAATCTGATACAAAATCTTTCCCCTTTGTGACACCTGTTACAATTCGGCCGCACTTTGACGTGACTGAAAATCATTACCATCTGACGGCTCTTCCAAGCCTAGTGTCTGCCACCAAAGTGAAGTGTAGGAGCCTGCTCCCATTGGTCAAAAAACAACCGCAACCCTTCCATTTTTCTGCATTACTTAGAAAATTCGGTTCTCTCTATGGGGCCCTGGCAGTTCACTTTGATGGCTAGTAATTGTGGTAGGCTAGAAACTAAGTTTGAGGCCAGCATCTTTCTTGTATCTGAGAAAGGTCTAAAATTGTAAATTCTACCTTTTTTTAATGCTATAAGGAGATGAATTTTTTATTTTGATTGGATAATCTGATAGTAGTAAAAGATGCACCTGAGGAGATAGGACACTGTTGCCTAAAATAAGGATATAGTGAAGCTTGAGTGAGCAACACACCTACAATATACCTGAAAGTAGATGTTCAAAACTAAATTTGAATGATATCAGCTAAAAGGTATTTTAGTTGCTAAATAAAGACAAATCAGGAATTGATGCTCATAGCACTAAAACACAGGGCAACTAATTCTACCTGATAAAGAGATAGCTACGGTGTGATGAAAAATCTAAGAGATGTGGAACTGGAAGAACTGCCTTTGCACATTAGCTCTGCCATGTGCTAGCTGGCCAATTTGGTTGGTGTGAGCCTTAGCTTTCTTCTATAAAAAAGAAGCAGTAATTGTGTGCTTTGAAAGATACCTATCTACAGAAGAACTCCAAATGACGTATGTCCATGTATCCCCCTCCAGGAGCTAGAGCTAAACTCTTGCCCCCGGGAATGTGGGCTGCACTCAGTGACTTGCTTCCAGTGGAAAAAGTAAGGAAAGGGAAAAAAACTAAGCTTACAATGTGGAAAACTTGCAAAAACTGCCTTACGGGAGTGATCAAGATTAACATCAACAGTGATAAAACGTTTGGAGAGACGATGTAATGAAAAGGGCAGTTATCCTTTGCAGTATTCATCCTTGCAAAACACAGCTCCATTCTCATCATGAGAAAACATCAGACAACCTCAAATTGAAGGTCATGCTACAAAACACCAGATCCATATCCTTCGAAAGTATCAAGTCATGAAAAACAAGGAAAGACTGAGAAATTGTCACAGATGGGAGGAGACCAAGGGGAGACAACAACTAAATGTCACGTGGTATGCTAGGTTGGATCTTGGAACAAGAAAAGGACACGCGTGGGGAAACTATTGAAACCTGAATAAAGTGTGTAGTTTAGTCCATAGCATTATACCAGTGCTAGTTTCTGAGTTTTGATAAATGAACTGTGATTATGCAATATGTTAGCATGAGGGGAAGCTGGGGGAAAGGCCACTTTTCTATAAATCTAAAATTATTTCAAAGTAAAAGTTAAAAAAAGCTAGTTGTGATAATTCAATGGGAAAATGTATTTGACAGGATTTTGCAGATGTATAGGATATTTAACATGTAGATGGTGTTATTATCAGACTCTGTTAGTATCACACTATTTCTATGCCTTATGACATTAGAAAACTTAGGGATACCCAAGGACCCTTTGTGATGTATTAATAATGAAGGGCTGGACTGATGAAAACTGCATAGTTTCTCCTCTTTCCACCCATCTTTAGTCTTCCAAGTAGATCAGTCTTGGGTTGAAGTTGCCCAAAACCTGCAAAAGATTTTGAGGAAGAATTAAATTACTCTCCGTGTACTACTCTCTTTGTAAGCAGCTGAGATCAGGATTTATGCATTAATCATCAAGTGCTTGATAAAGGGTATAAATACGTCAATTTCATTTATGCAAACGTGGGTGAAACCAGGCAGTAAATTATAAATTCAAAATCTAGAAGATGCCTTTAAAGATTAAGTTAATTTTCCATTTTCTTCAGAATTGGCAGCACTAGCTAAAGCAAGATCAATATTAATTAAGAAATATACGAGAATAATAAATTACTGAAATTGGTTGGTTAACAGAACTTGTTATGGAATTCAGAACTTAGAATTATGGAATTAGGGTTGAAAAAAAATTTAGGGCTCATCTGTTCTGATATTCTCATTTTAAGATTGGAATAAAAATATTTAATCTAGAGTTGTGGAAAAGCATTTTCAAGGTCATCCCACGGGTATGGTTCCCAAGGGTATGATTAGAACAGGGGTTTCTTGTCTCAAGCATTTCTTTTGGTAGCAGGAACTCTTAGCTGGGGTCCATGAGATTTGAGTATCTCTGAGTCCCAGATATTACACGCAAAAATTTACCTGTATGGAAATATTTGAGTTTTTTGGGAGAAGGTTTTTATCAGCTTTGATCAGATCTGAGGGCCGTCTTAACCCCAAAGAGAATGAGAACCTCTGCTCTCGAGTTCAAAAAATTACTCCTTAGAGCTGTTGCTAGGACATTCCAAGAAAATCATTTTTTTAAAATATTTTATTTTATTTACTTTGTAATAATATTACATTAAAAAATATATATATATGAGGTCCCATTGAACCCTACCTCCCCCACCTCCCCTCTCCCCCCCCCTCAGCAACACTCCCTCCCATCATCATGACACAGCCATTGCATTTGGCAAGTATATCTCTGGGCACCCCCGCACCCCATGGTCAACGGTTCACACCATGGCCCACACTCTCCCCCATTCCATCCAGTGGGCCCTGTGAGGATTTACAATGTCCGGTGATTGCCCCTGAAGCACCATCCAGGGCAGCTCCATGTCCCAAAGACGCCTCCACCTCTCATCTCTTCCTGCCTTTCCCCAAACCCATCAGCCATCATGTCCACTTTTCTCAATCCAATGCCACCTTTTCTATGTGGACATTGGATTGGTTGTGTCCATTGCACCTCTATGTCAAGAGGAGGCTCAGATTCCACCTGGATGCTGGATACAATCCTCCCACTTTCAGTTGTAATCACTCTAGGCTCCATGGTGTGGTGGTTGTTCTTCTTCAACTCCATCTTAGCTGAGTGTGGTGAGCCCAATAAGTCAGATTGTAGGTGCTGGAGTCTGTTGAGGCTCAGGACCTGGCTATCACATTGTCAGTCCAGAGGTTCAAATCCCCTAAATATATCTTAAACCCCGACACTAACTACACCTCCAGCACATTAGCATGAAAGTCTTATGAAGAGAGATCCCATCTGAGTCCAGATTCATCACACATAAACACCAGTTCCAAAGAGGGGCCATCTGACCTGGTAGTTAACCCCATCGGCCATGACCATAACTCCCATGGGTCTCTTTAGCCCTCGAAGGAACCGATATCTGGGGGTTGTATCTGCTTTATCTGTCTCTCTGACTCTGCTCAGTTGTGCATAAGGGCAATCCTTCTGACAGCCTCCAGACTCTTTTTTAGAGACTCGTAGCCATATAAACTCATTTCTCCTTTCCTTTTCCCCCTTACATTAGGTCAAACAGCATTTTAAAGTCATGTTATTTTATGTAGACAGGGATATTCCGCTGATCCGCATTGAACCTTCCGTATGAGGTCATTTTCCAGTTGCATCATCAGTTGGTAGTTGATAATGGTCCCTCGGTGCCAGGGAGACTCATCCCCGGGTGTCATGTCCCACGCTGGGGGGAAGGCATTGCATTTACATGCTGAGTTTGGCTTCGAGACTGGCCACATTTGAGTAACATGAAGGCTGAGAGGAGGAAATTCCCAGGCACAGTGCTGCTCTAGGCCTTGTTCTTATTTTAGGCTTATCAGCTCACAAGCATAGTCATTAGCATCAGGGGCTCACTGTTGAACCCTCACTCCCTCCCGGTCCCCGCCGCTGCACCAGGGAGACTGTCGCTGCTCCCGTAGGGACCACGACAGAGCACCACTGGCCAGGAACCCAGTACCCCCCCCTGCTGTGGTTTTTAATTGTTGCCACTATGAGTATATCCAAACATTGCCATGCACCCTGGACATATGTTCTGTACAGCTCCCTGTCAGCCATATATCACCTGTCAATAGTATCCCATACCAGTATTCCTCCATTGCCTTTGTTGAACCACTCTGTGGTCCAGAACTCCCTGAAATTTGAAGCCCAATATAATGTCAGGGTCCCTTACTAGGAAATGGCATATAGCGATGGGTTTAAAGGTTATATAAAGAATATGTGTTGACTTGGAAAAAATTCTACATCCTATCTTTCCCCCCCCCCCCTAATTATTGAGCTTCTCTTCACAGGAGCCCTAGACCACAGCAATGCGTATATATAGTATACAGCACTCCCATACATCCACCACAAAACCTTTCCCTTCCACAGCGATACTCTTACACCCTATTCACATCATATTTACTTAACGTAATGTACAGAGTCTGAGACAATAGCTTTCAAACAAGGTGCCATTTGTGCTTACATTGTGGTGCATACTTTAGGATACACAGTTTTTTACATTCTTAGTTATCCTATGTTTTACATTATGGTTTACATTATCAGTCTGTCATCTCCTATATGTTATGCTGTAATATTACATGTTTTATATCCATCCTTGTGTACTCTCACAAAACTCCTCTCTTACCCCCCATTTACCTTGGTTACACACATTTAACGTCCATTTTCCCTTCCATCTTGGTGCCCACGGTGACAGCCAGCCTCCGTTTCCCGAGGAGCCACTTCCAGATATAGATGGAATAGTGTTCAGGGTCTAACTTGCTCAACTGCCCCAATGCCCTGGGAGCCACCCTTTCTCTCGAGGGATACAGTTCCCTCTATTTGATGGCATTAGTCCTCCCCAGGATGTGGGTCCACCCCCACTCTCACTACCTGGGTTTCTACCCCATGGTGTCACCCACTCTGGCAGAATGAGCATTTAGACATTCCCCAGGAGCCCGTCCTGCATCAGACCCTTCCCTCCGAGCATTCTAAACAGGTAACCCTCTTTATTATATTTTGATATGATTTTCTCGGCATTTTACTCTCCACCAACACCTGACCCTCTCCTGTGTTCGTATGCTACCCCTCCCTCCCCCCACTTTTGGGCAGTGTTACCCATCCGCCCATCCCCAGCCTCCCTCAAACCCGCAAAGCCCCAACCAAAGGCAACCCCTGCCCCCCTTTTATCTCTTCTTTGTGTTCATACTTACCACCATCTCGTCTTAAGTTCCACTCCTGTAGACATCGGCTCACATCCTTCCTCCACCCTCCGATTTCCTGTAAGCCTATCGTTCAGTCTCTTGCTATCTAGGGCAGCTTGGTTATTTCAAATCATTGAGGTCATGTAGTATTTGTCCTTTAATGTCTGGGTTGCTTCACTCAACATAAGGTTCTCAAGATTCATCCATGTTATCACATGTGTTTGTAGTGTGTTTGTTCTTACAGCCGAGTAGTATTCCATTGTTTGTATATACCACATTTTATTGATCCACTCATCTGTTGATGGGCATTTGGGTTGATTCCAACTTTTGGCAATAGTGAACAATGCTGCTATGAACATTGGTGTACATATATCGGTTTGCGTCCTTGTTTTCAGTTCTGCTGGGTATATACCCAGCAGTGGTATTGCTGGGTCATATGGCAAATCTATGGCTAGTTTTTTGAGAAACCGCCATACTGTCCTCCAGAATGGTTGGATCCTTCTGCATTCCCACCAGCAGTGGATGAGTGAAGAAAATCATTTTAACGCGTTTAAAACCTGGAAAAAGATACCTCTGGCCTAATCGGTTCCCAGAAATTACCATAGTCTTTGGAAAATCAGACTGTCTGATTTTACCTTGCATGCTATCCATTCCTCCGTGAACAAAGCAGCATTTATCTCCTAGGTATAGGTAAATGATGAACTGAGCACCTTGCTAGGGTCTGTACAGTCACATCAGGTAGGTACTAATTTTATCCCCATATTTCAGATGAGGAAACTAAGGCACAGAGAACCTTACCTGAAAGTAACTAAGCTAGTAGTGGTAAAGCCATATTTTGAGCCTATACTCATAACATTGCCTTGTGTTTCTTCCTCTCTGATGTGAAATATCTATATGCCTGGTATAATGGATGACCAAGCTTATCACTGACCTTCTTAGTAGCTTCTCAATTTGTAACTGTAGGGGCAATAGACTGTGAAATAAGGGACTATGGGTTAAATAAATGTGGGTAGGATTATATAAATTTGGGTAGTTCTGGCTACACATTCTAGCTTACCTTGGACAAGTCGCTTAACTGCTCTCTTTCTGGTTCTCTGGCCTATAAAATGGGAATGATGATAGCATTTATCTCTTAAGACTGTTCTGATGATGAAATACGGCACTAAACCTTTAACATTGTAACTGGTAAAGAGGTGTATCATCTATAGTTGTTAGCAATTATTATTATTACTTGATATGCTAATTCTCATTCACATCATACATTTTTCACCCAAAAGTAAAAGAGCAAAAATGTTGTCATATATAGTTAAACTATGGCACAGGTTAAAATGCTTTTGCTAAGATTTTGATTTGTGCTGATATCGAGCTCATAATTTCCTAAAATAGCAATATAAGATATTATCGCAGTTGGTTCAAAAAAAACAGAAAATCCACTCGATCCAACTGAGTATTTAATGAAAAATGGACATTTTGTTTCTTGGAGTCAGATGATGTCTAATGCCAGCAACTGTGCTTTATTTGACCTTTAGATTTATTTGGAAGCTTTTGAATTTATTTTCAGTGTACAGATATATTTCACTATATTTCCCCAATGACCTGAAACACAAGAATGGCATGGTAATATGTGATCAGAGAGTAGCTTAAATAAAGGGAGTATCTGTTCCAATATATTCATAAGTGATAGGAGAGAACAACATGTAACATTTAGATGCATTTGTTTGTGGAGCACATTTGACATGCAAAAATTACAAGTTGTGGCAATTCTGTTGCTATGCTAGGTATCCAGTGAACCCATCCATAAATTGTATGGAAATTCTGATTTATAAAACACTTCTGCTCAGGGCTTCCCTCCATTCATTTTTCCTTTTGCTTTCTGTGACGCTAACACTTTGCAAAGGATCAAAGCTATATTCATACAGCATATCAATGCATATCAGTGGTTTGCATTTGTAGTTGCACAGCATAAAGACATCTTGTTAAAAAAAGGCATGTCCTCAGGAAAGATGTTGAAAAGACATTGAAATAAACTGTGTCAGTCTTTTTTACGTACCCAATTGTATTTTGAACTGGCAAAATGCCCTAGAACTTTAGAATCTTGATGGCCGTGCTGATGATGGGTGATTCTAACTTCAGAAATCAAAGAATAAAAGGGAGTCATTATAGAACCTATATAATTGTTCCTCATCCATTTAACCTTAATATACTTCTTCGAGGTCAGAGTTGAAAGGCTGAAAGCTTGAGGGGTATGGACTCTCAACCCATACTTGCCATTGGATTAAATGTAACTTTTAAAAATCTGGAGGGAGTGCTATAATCTCATTTGTAAAATATGAGTAAGAAATGCATCTTCTGGTTGAGGATGAAACTTCATGTTTTGTATATCTGCTATTGCCCAAGACATCCCCATTCTTTACACACTGATGGCACTAGATGATACCCTGAAGATGAGTGCCAACTATGAATGCTGCATTATCAATAGTAGCATCAGATGAGAAAATCAAAAGTATCGCATCATAAAAAGTATGTGTACTATTGAGTCACTGACTTTAGGTCTGCTTAAGCCAAAAAAGAAATTGACACCTTGAAAAGTTTAGAGTGTAAGTTTCATTTAAAGCTCCTTTTGAGAAAAAACAAACAAGGTACTGTTCAAAGTTCTCTATATTCTCTGACCTTACCTTTTAGGACAGAAAGGTCCATATAAAGCTCAAGACTTCAGAGCAATAAATACTCAGAGAATTGAGTGCCTGGAGGAAGCAAGGTCCTTGGTGGGGAGTTGTGTGGAAAGAGAATGGTGGGAACTGCCTTTCAAGGGGGAAATTGCTACCTCTTTTCCAATTAGTCAGAAGCTTAATAGAGGAAATGGGATTTCAGAAGTTGTTTGAATGATGGGAATGAGAAGTTGACTGAGGCATGTGGGACATGCCAGTTTTGAGGGACCACTTGGGGGAAGACATGAAGGGGGAGGAATGATAATATGTTTAAAATTAATAAGAAACACAAAGAATGGACTAAAGCACGATGAGAGTATTAGATAAGTGAAACAGTGTGGTATGTCTTTTGTCACCCATTTGCAAATCCTATTTTGAGTCCAAAATACAGTTTTAGTCTTAGTTACCTTCATTTAGACACACTTAGCACATTCTCCCCACTCCTAAATTACTCTCTGACTCTCAAAACTACATCTACACTAATTTTTAAGGACCCTTCAGAAATAGTTAGATGGTTGAAGAAAGGGGATGGCAATTCTTTTTCACTCAGTCATTCAGTAATTTGAAGAAAAATGAGCAAACATTTGTTGAGAAGCAGTTAGTCAACTAGAGATATGAGGACACATGAAAACGAGATCCTGCTCCCTCAAGTTCTGCAGTGATGTACTGATGACAAAAGCTGCAATGGGCTCCATGAGCCATAGAAGTACCCTCAGGGTAAGAAGCAGACTCAGAGAAGAGATATCCAAAAAAGATGGCGGATGGTTGGAGATGTATGGACCCCAGAAAAAACATGTTCTTGAACTTAATCCATTCTTGTAGGTGTGAATCCATTATAAGAACGACTTCACGATGAGGTTATTTCAGTTCAGGTATGACCCACATCAGTCAGGATGGGTCTTGATCCTTTTACTGGAATCTTTTATAAGCAGAACAAAATTCAGACTGAGAGGGAAGTGGATGGGGCTCAACAGATAGAGCTTTCACCTACTATATAGGAGGTCCAGGGTTTGATACCCAGGAGCTGGCCCATGTGCAAAGATTATCGCCCCATACAAGGAGTGGCTCCAGTGCAAAGAGTGCGGCCTGCCCAGGAGCACAGCCCACACAGAGAGCAGATGCAGCAAGATGACGCAACAAAGAGGGAGACACAGAGAAGAGACAATATGAGATGCAGCGAACTAGGGAGCTGAGGTGGCGCAAGAGAATGATCACCTCTCTCCCACCCTGGAAGGTCCCAGGATGGGTTCCTGGATCCACCTAATGAGAATACAACAGACACAGATGAACACACAGCAAATGGACATGGAGAGCAGACAATGGGGGGAGAAATAAGAAAGAAAAAAAAATTTTTTTAAGTTCATTAAAAAATTCAGACAGAGAGAGAGAAAGCCCAGGAAGCAGCCAGAAACTGAACATTGCAGAACCTGGAAGAGAAGGGGGAGGCCAGGAGAGGCCACCATATGCATTACCATGTGACAGAGGAGCCCAGGGTTCAAACGCCAACAGCCAGCCCCCAAACTCCAGTCTTTGGGAAGAAACCTTATTTTTTTAGCCTATACATTCTTATTGGTTAAGCTGTCCAGGTGTACAGCATTTGCTTGAGCAGCCAAGGAAACTGAAACAGAAGGGGAATGATATTGTAGCTTATCCTTGAAGGATGAGTGCTGATTAGCTACAAAGTAAAGAAATTAAGAATGAAAAGTTGAATACGGAAGGGATGAAACTTTTTAACAAAAAAATGAAGCTATGGCTACCACAAGGCTATCAAAGTAAGAGAGAGTGGTGAATCCCAAAAGATTGAGGTTCCAAGCCTATAAAGATAGAATTCTGGTGGTATTATATTTAAGTCTGGTGAAGCTGAGAAGAGTGGTGGGATATAGAATGAATGTGAAAATCACTGTCTTGGTTGTTGCAATGTTTGATTGTGTATAAGCTCGAGGGCTATTCACTATGTCTCCGATATTGTTAAAGTAATAGTTAATAGTTATTACTCTCTTGCACGTTTGAATCCAGCTTAAAAGAGAAGAGTACTGGGAGCTAAATGTGAAAGCTCATCCCAACCCCATGAGATGAAAACAGAAATTTCTATGACTACTGATAGCTGTGAATGACAGTGATGATACTTATTACCTCCGATAGCTAAATTTCCATGTATATCAGAGGGGAAAAATGGAAACTTTTGAGAAGCAAATGTACTGACAGGAAATGCCTAAGTGGTACAACATGGTGATCAGGGGAAGCTACCTTAATTTTTCACTCTAAATTCAACCTAGGCAGCTGGCTTGGGGCCCCATTTGAAGAACCACCTCTCCTTTCTTTCATTTCCACTCTTGTATGGTCCTTAACAACAGGCTATTACTATTTCTTGAGGCTTCGGTTTATTACTTTGGGGGCATTACTTATGGGTATTTCCTATAATCAGAAACCTCAATAGATCTTTTCAAATTCATTTACTTTTCTTTACATGTGAAAAAAGTTTAAAAAATATCAGCATTGATAAGTCACAAAGTTAGAGTGAAGCAAAAAGTGAGAACTAATTAGCCTTGACTGAGTTTTTTATTTTGTTTAATTTTATTCATTTTGTAAAAATATCACATTCAAAAAATATGAGGTCCCATTCAACCCCACCACCCCCACCCCTCCACTCCCTCCCCCCAGCAACACTCACTCCCTTCATCATGACACATCCATTGCATTTGGTAAGTACATCTCTGGGCATCTCTGCACCTCATGGTCAATGGTCCACATCAAAGCCCATACTCTCCCATGTTCCATCCAGTGGGCCCTGGGAGGATTTACAGTGACCGGTGATTGTCCCTGAAGCACCATCCAGGGCAACTCCAAGTCCCAAAAACGCCTCCACATATCGTCTCTTCCTGCCATTCCCCATACCCATTAGCCACCATGTCCACTTTTCCCACTCCAATGCCACCTTTTCTCTGTGGACATTGGATTGGTTGTGTCCATTGCACATCTATGTCAAGAGGAGGCTCAGATTCCACATGGATACTGGATGCAATCCTCCTGCTTTCAGTTGTAGGCACTCTAGGCTCCATGGTGTGGTGGTTGTCCTTCTTCAACTCCATCTTACCTGAGTGGGCTAAGTCCAATAAACCAGAGTGTAGGAGCTGAAGTCTGTTGAGGCTCAGGGCCTGGCTATCCTATTGTCAGTCCAGAGATTCAAATCCCCTAAATATATCTTAAACCCCAACACCAACTACAATTCCAGTAAAGTAGCATGAAAGTCTTGTGAAAAGAGATCCCATCTGAGTCCAGTTCCATCACGCAGAAACACCAGCTCCAAAGAAGGGCCATCTGACACGGCAGTGAACCCCATCTTCCATGACCATAGCTGCGGCCACCCCTCGGGCTGAAGTGTGGTTTGCTGGCCTGGCGAGGGGCGGCGGCCGCGGTAGGCCTATTCCAAACTGCTGCCCCCATAATAGGGTGGTTGGTCGGGCCCACCGCCACCCCTGAAGGAAGCTCGGCGTGGGTGCAGAGTGCCCTCGGGTCTCCCCTTCTCGGCAGCCATGCTTCCGCGGCCGCCCCTCCTCCCGGATGGCGCCACACGATGCCTTGTGGGGCGGCACCCTTCTTCGTCCTTCTCCCTGCGCAGGCGCAGGGCGGAGAAATCCAGTCTGCCCTTTTCCCCTCCCCCGACAGCAGCAACAGCCAGGCATGGGCAGAAAAATCCAGTCTGCCCTTTTCCCTCCCCCCGACAGCAGCAACAGCCAGGCGTGGGCGGAAAAATCCAGTCTGCCCTTTTCCCTCCCCCCAACAGCAGCAACAGCCGGTGGGCGGGAAACTCAAGTCTGCCCTCCACCCCAGCAACAGCAGCCACCAATCCCTAAACCCTGCCCCTTCCCCCAGCAACAGCGACAGCCAATCCCTAATCACCGCCCCTCCCCCGTCCAGCACCTCCCACTGACCTTTCTCCGGCAACCAATCAGAGCAGGGCGTGGCTTCGACCAATCAGCCTTCCCCAGCCCCTATAAAACTGTTGCCTCTCCCTCAATAAGGTGGACCTGCGTGTTTACCTCGTCTCCGCGGTAGTTCTTCTGCCGTGCGCCCTCCAGTCCTGAGAGCCCCCGACAAGGGCCTGGCCTCCCTTGTCCCCAGTTCGTCGCCTGCTTCTCCGGGCGACCCCTTCATCGCCGGCTTCGCTGGGCGACCCCGTCAGCCGAACCGCGCAACCCCTGTGAGACCGACCCCTCGTCTGCTGCCAGACCAACCCCTCGTCCCAAGTGGGACCGACCCCTCGTCCCAAGTGGGACCGACCCCTCGTCCAAAGCTGGACCGACCCCTCGTCCGCAGCCAGACCCCACCTCTACCGACTGAGCAAACTGTCGCACATAGCACCTGTGGGTCTCTTTAACCCTCAAAGGAACCAATACCTGGGGTTGTATCTACTTTATCTGTCTCTTAGACTCTGCTCAGTTGTGCATAAGGGCAATCCTTCTGACAACCTCCAGACTCTTTTTTAGAGACTCGTAGCCATATAAACTCATTTCTCCCTTCCATTTCCCCCTTACATTAGGTCAAACAGCATTTTAAAGTCATGTTATTATATGTAGACAGGGATATTCTGCTGATCCGCATTGAACCTTTAATTCAAGGTCATTTTCTAGTTGCATCATCAGTTGGTACTTGGTAGTGATCCCTCAGTGCCAGGGAGGCTCATCCCCAGGTGTCATTTCCCACGCTGGGGGGAAGGCATTGCATTTACATGCTGAGTTTGGCTTCAAGACTGGCCACATTTGAGTAACATGAAGGCTTTGACTGAGTTTTTTGATAACAAAAAACATTAATACTAGGGATTGAAAATTAGACAGCAGAAAAGAAATTAGGACTTGTGTTAGGCTCTGCCATGATCAGTATGCAGAAACTTCCAGAACATCTCTGGGATTAGGGACCATGTCATTGACTGTCTCTAATCCCTCTCAATATTCAATACTCTTGAGACAAATATTAGAGAAATCCAGACAAGTGTAAGATACCCCAAAGTACTGATAATTAGATGTAGGGTAGACGTTGTAAAGGGTCACATAAGAGCAAAAGCATTTATTATTCCTATTTTTCTATCAGTAAGAGGTACATGCACAGTTGACACTTAAAAAAACCCTTGGCTGTTGACAATTCCTCCCTGTTTTCTTACCAAGCCCACCAGTCTTCAAGTCCCAAGGATCTCTTACAAATTCCCCTTTTATTCCTTGATCAAAACTGTTATCATCCCTGGACCTTTAATTTCAGCTCAGTGTGGACCTGTCCGATTAAATACACATGGGAAAGTGGATGTGGCTCAACATGTTGGGCGCCCATCTGCCACGTGGGAGGTCCTGGATTTGGGTCCTGGTGCCTCCTAAAAGAAGATGAGCAGATGCTGCCCCTGCCGCAATGAGCAGATGCCACAAGCCAGCAGATGCCGCACTCGCCTCTCATGTGGGAGGTCCTGGGTTTGGCTCCAGGTGCCTTCCAGAACAGGTGAGCAAACATGGAGCAGACAGATGAGAGACCCACCTGGGGTGGGTGGGGGAGTATAAATAATGAAGAAAAAAAGTAAGTAAACACAACTTCAAAAAAAATACATGTAAATCTGTGAAGGACTGACAGGGAAGATCTACTGACACATATTTGCCCTCCAAAGGGCGAACTGGGGGAAGCAGATTTGGCTCACCTGATAGAGTGTCCGCCTACCACATGGGAGGTCCACTGTTCAAATCCCAGGCCTCCTGACCCATGTGGAGCTGGCCCACGTGCAGCACTGATGCGTGCAAGGAGTGCTGTGCCACACGGGGCGGGGGTGTCCCCCACATAGGGAAGCCCCATGCACAAGAAGTGCATCCTTTTAGGAGAGCTGCCCCACATGAAAAAAGTGCAGGCTGCCCAGGAATGGTGCCGCACACACGGAGAGCTGAGCAGCAAGATGACACAATGAAAAAGAGACACAGTTTCCCGGTGCCACTGACAAGAATGCAAGCGGACGCAGAAGAACACACAGTGAACGGACACAGAGAGCAGACAACGAGGGGGTGGGGGGGAGAGAAATAAATAAAATAAATCTTTAAAAAAAACCCCAAAAAACAAAGGGTGAACTGGTTAACCAAATCATATCTGTAATTGGTAGACTGTATTTGGTAATTTTTTGCTTGAGGGGGAGGATGGTTACAGTGGCTTGTTTTCTTAGGCTAGTATCTCTAAAGCCATTTATTCTCTTCCCCCCTCTTAATTAGTCTATCAGAGAATAAAATTCATCAGTAAACATCAAGTAACAACAAGAATTGCATATACACATTTTCCTCCCTTCTGTAAACAGTGTCATCAACGATATTCTGGGAGACGAGAGAAAAAGTCATTATCTCACCACCCAACACTGACAATTTTGAATTATATGACTTTTCTTCCAGTCCTTGTTCATAGCCATGTACACATTTTGACATAGTGGCAGTCACAATATAATTTGAGTTATGCTTGAGAATCCAGTGAGGTAATGCTTGTAAATTGCACTCTGGCCATAATTGCTGACATGTGTTGGAGGCCAAGCACTGGCTCGGTACATCACATGCGGTATCTTATCTGGTTCCCACAACGGCACAGTGGAGCAGATAGAATCGCCGTCCTCATTTGCTGTTGAGGAAACTGAGGTGCCATGAGGTTAAGTTTCTCAGGGTGACTCAGCCAGGAGGATGAGAAACTGGGCAACTTGAGACCAGAGCCTCCTAATGGTTATCATCGTTACTTGTAAATGATACCCAATTTCCCACACTGGCGTGGGCTCTGGGCACAATCATTAAACTCTTGGAAGTTACCATGTGAAAAGGAATGTCTTGATGTCTTCTTTTGCAGTTCATTGTTAAACAGACATCGACTTTTCCCATGGTGGTTTTTTTCTTGTGTAACTTGTAGGTTTGCAAACATTTTAAGAACAAATGAAATCTTTGTCACAGTTGGTATGTTTTGACGCAGTGTCACACACCAGGACCGTTGGTGTGACATTATCTCCTCTGCATGGATGGATTCCATGGATGGAAATGAACAGAGCCTACCTGAGAGAATTCCATTCGAACGGTCTGATAGGCTCACGGTGGTTGAATTAACTAGATACGCTTAGCATGGTGAGAGACAGAGACAAAATACATCATTTAATTACAATGGCCTCAGTGCATTGCAAGTTGCTCTTGCTTCTCCCACATGAGTTGACCATGATTTTAAGCTTGGCATAGCCTGAGAGCCTGAGAAATGTATTTCCAGTAATTGCCAGGCCACTGAATTGTTGCTCTGTATACGTAACCACCAGGCTGTGATCAGGCTGGTCATGCTTGAGCTGTTATCTGAAATTCCCTTTTGCTCTAAGGATGGACTAATCTGGTTCCTATGGACAGCAGTTTCCATTTGCCTTCTTAGCTCTCTCCACTTCAGTGACACCCAGCTCCAGTTAGGAAGGGGGAAAGCGAGAACTGTAAGAAGTAGCAGACGCAGTCATCATCACAGATCAAACAGCTCCAACATCCAATGTCACTGCAGTCGGGGTCCTTTCCCGCTCCCCCAGTCTTCTTGAAGCAAAAGAAATTAAACACTGTCCAGTTGTCAGAGCCCGAGACCCCCCTGCACTGCACACGCGCTCAAGGGCGAGGCTGCGCTTTAGCGATTCCGTGGGAAGGAGTTCACGCTCCAGAACGACCCTGACAAGGGCTCCCCTCATTTCCCCATGCCCCATCATCACTCTCTCACGGCTTGGCCTTTCTACCCTTCACCCCTGCCCTGTCATTATCTGCAGATGTTATCTGCCCGGCACATGTTGTAACCTATGAGCTCCCGAGCCTCCTTCCCACCCGGGAACAGGAGAGATGGACTGAAATGCAAAAGGGTGGATTAAACACGGGGCCTTTGATTTTAATTTGCGGTGTAGATGATCATTTGTGGTAACCACCATTTGCTGAAGGCTCTTGCCGCACGGTTTAAAACGTAAATATTTTTCCTTTGGGTCTGAAGGAATTTTGATTCTATACAGTGGGCGCAAGATTGGGAAACAAATGCTACCTCAAGAGCACCTATGTTTCATGCAATGAGACACTTTTATGGACGAGGGGACCTGCCAAAAAGTCATTTCCAATCCCACGATAATTACCACAATAAAACCATTCTTGCAGTCAGAAGTTTTTCTTAATCTCTATCTTGTGGAAGAAGGAAGTCTTTTAGGTGACAAAAATAGATAACATTGTACTGCATGTCCTTATTACTTATCGTATATTGAGATAGAGTAAACGCAAACATGTTTACCAATATGAATGAATGGTATAAGCAATGGCAAACAAAAGCAGTTATTTTACCCTACACCTAAAGGTGGAAGTTGAGATGAATAATTTTTACAAATGAAACTTGGCACTAAAATATTTGAGAAACTAAAATAAAGCCGGATGGTCTAGGAAAGACAAAAGAGAGTTTGCTAGTTGTGAGAAACATGGGTCTACCTTGGAGGATGAAAATACTTGAATATGGCATCTTAGCTAGAATGATATAATAGTAATAATTTGAAAACTAATTGGCCTTATTGCTTTTGTTTCTCAGTCTAATTATTTTAGATTGTATTACATTTTCCTGAATATGGAAGAACTAAATCAAGAAAAAGAAAAAAAAAAAAACTATGTATGCCAAAGTATGCTTTTGTTTACTAATGTAAAATGACCTTTCCGTGCCTAATTTGACCTTCTCTGTTTACGATAATTTCTGTCAATAGAAGGTGAGGCACTGTTAAACTCTTAGGAAAGAAGACGGCTCTATCATTCCACACCAGGAATGACAGATTTTGCACACCATTTGCTATCTCTCACCATCTCTCTGTTTTCACAGGGTGATCTTCATGGGACAGCTGGAACTGAGTTTCAGCCTCTAGAAGCAACCCACCAGGGCAGCTCTCAAGACTGTAATTTGTTCGAAGAAAATCTAAATTAAATTAATCTAAAGTATCATTTTAAAGTTTTCTGTTTCTTCTGGGCAGCAGCCTGAGTTTTGCTAAAGGCTCAGAAATAAAGAGAAGTGTTAAATAATATTCCCTTTGATAGAAACAAAAAGTGTCCGAAATCTCTGGAACTATTTCTACCATATGTCTTTTTAGATAAGATCACATGTGTTAAGTAATGTGGTAACTTTTAGCAGGTTAGCAATCACAGCTTAAATTTCATAAGATCTCTGAGTAACCTTTGTGACCCAGAATCAAAGCCTCTGGTGTTTGCTTTCACATACTTCTAAACAATAAGACCATTAGCAATCTTCTCAGATATTCTCAAGTAGTTTCATATTTGCAAGGGGTGATCAATTTTGTAAAAACATACATTAGCCATTAAATTGATAATCTCCCTTGGGAAGCATTTTTATAAATATTTACATTTTCTCAAGTAAAGGACCTTAGCTCTTTTATCATATTTTGGAGGGTCATTTACTGTGAAGGGAGGAAATAAAAAATGGAGGCCGGGATTTGGATTTAAATATATTTATTTTGGGGATATTTAAGCTCTGCTTTGTGGACTTGGGGTTCTTTATGATATGTCTTCAAATATTGCTCTTAAGTGTTTATTGGTTAGATTGACAATTTGTCTCATTGTATTATTTCTGAATCTGGTTTTTCTTTATTTTCTCAGCTCTATCACCAATCACTTGTGGGATCTTGGGGTTTTTGCTTATCTCTTAAATAGGGCCTTAGTTTCCTCATTATAGGACGATGTAGGAGTGGACTACTGGCTGCTGAGATCCTTTGTGTCCTGAAGCCTTTGACACTGTGCTCTCTTAGTTAAGCGCTGCTTTCTCCATGTAGCCATCCATTCGGATCCATTTGTTCCCAGTCACAATCAAGGAACACTTCAAAAGGAAAGAGTAGAGGTGTCGCCACCTGTAGGTAGAAAATATATTACCAAAAAGAAAGACCAGGTAAAGAACGCCATTAAAAAAGAGAGAGGAATTCATTTCAACTGCTACGAACTCAACAACCACACTACTTGAAGGCTCCTCATTTCTTTTCCTTTCCTTCCAATATTAATGCAGGTTTCACCTACATTTTAGCCACATATTTAACTTTATTTTCTTTATGCATACTTCAAAAACTTGACAGATTGATAAAGATTTGAGATTTTACAAGGTTTGCAAAGTGATATGACTTCAGTGTTATTAAAGCTTCTAATAGCTACATGGCTCTGCTACTAATGTTGAACGAAATTTCAGCTTAGGTACCCAAGAAAAAGAAGATGAGTGCATAACCTGGAGGAAAGTTTGATTCATTTTCTAATTGAAAATGTTGTGGCTTTATGGATTCGATTTTTAATGAAAACAAAACAAAAACAATTGCGGTATTGCTAGCATTAAGATACAGTAGATAAACTGAATTTCTGCTTCAACTCTCCTCTCTCTATGGCTTAGGGAAAATCTTCCCTCAAAGAAAAAAAGAACAATTAGAAGGAAAAAAAAAATCTTGATAAATAAAGAAACCATCTAACAGTTAAACTGACACTCCATATGCAGAGAAAACAATTTCCATGCATGTTATAAAAAATGTGTTAAATCAACTAACATTGATATAACTTCAAGCAATTAGGAGAACGCTAATAATGATATGAGTCTTCAGCTGTAAATAATTATGCTGCCCCAAGGCTAGGCTTTAATTCTTGGCTTGCTGTATCTATAAACAATAATCAAACTGCAAAGCAAGTTGTGTTGTTTTTGTTCACAGTTTGTGAAATGATTTTTATACCCTACAGGGATGCTGATGGCTATTTTGACCTTCAAGAACTCCGGTCTGTGAGGCTAAGAGCTAATGTGTACTTTCATTGATCTGAGTTAGAGGCACACAGCGGGTTTCAGAGCTTGCTCTTCATGAGTACAAAAGCTGCTATCGTCAATCAGTGTGTGTTGTGAAAAGGGGGCTTGCTGCTGTGACTCAATAAATGGGGACATTAGGAGGAAATGCTATAATTGCTGCTACCCACATCTTGTTAATGAGTAATGTACAGTTAGACACCATGCAATCACAGCTAAACTGTTTATACAATTTATTCTTATGTTGCAACTAACATTTAACATAATGAAGTATCATAATTGCAGCCATTAAAGTCAAGATTAAGATTTGTTTAATTAGAATTAAGAAAATGTAAAATAGAAAACTACTTTCAAATGTTGGGACTACAGGCTGGATTTGGTGGTATGCAGTGGGGGAAAAACTTGTAGGGTGCTTGTAGCAGACACTGGGTATATAAAATTGTTCGTTGGAGGTCTCCTTTTTTGGATTTAAAAAAATTCTCTAGTCGAAACTACAGAGAAAACAAAATATAAAGGGCATTAAGTTGGCCATATATAAATATAGAGTGTTATTATTCAGATTGTTAGAGTTCTAGCTTTTAAATTTCAGAATTTACATTACCCCTAGGCTAAGCAAATAATGTCTTAAAATATACAACTCATATTACCATCATTGCAAGTTATCAAATGAATTAGGGGGGAAATAAGCCTCTGACTTTGTGTAGGAAATGTCATAACTTTGCAAAGCAAAACGGACATTAAACCTCTATTTTAATTATCCACATGTCCAAATTTAGGCACTTATATAATATGATATTTTTACATAAGTGAAGGGACAAAACATAGTTAATGGAATGTTTTGAGGAAACACGGCTTGTCCAAATTCATTAAGTGAAACCGTTTCATTAGGTTGTGTCACGTTTTCCTTCCCCTTCCTTTATTGCTGAATGCTTAAAAGTTCCAAGGTGCTGCCAGCAACAGAGTTATCTGGGGCTTTCTATTCCTGAGATCTGCTTTTCAACCTTGCATAACGCTTACTTTCTAAGCGATGAAAAAACTCCAGCTTTTTCTCTAGGTCCACATTTTTTTTTCAGCTTTCTTTACTTGGGCTGGGCATTTCTCCTTTGGTGCCTAAAGAATCTATCAGTATTAAACTCAGCTGTCAGTAGAGTCCAGCGGGAAGAGCCTTAGGCTTGGAGCAAGGAGACTGGGGTTCTTGTTCCAAATTCATGTCTATCTAATTATGTGACTTAGGTCTGTCACCTGAGATTTATACTTTCATTTCTTCATTCAATGGATGAGGTTCGCTGAACTTTCCCTCCTTCCAAAAGTTTTGAAAGAATCTGATGTCCTGATATAGCTGAAGGCACATTGATGCTTTAAAGTGCCAAAGAAATGTAGCTGGTGATTCAATTCACTGAGATTGACCCGTGCTGGTTTCACTGATTGCGAGCTTTAACTTGAAAAGAACAAGGTAATAGTTTATTACTTTCAAAAGAAATGATTGTTTTCTTCTTCTTTTGCATCTTTATACTCATCATGTTGAGAAAGCTGTCAGTATAAATAAGATCAGTTTCATGAAATAATATCAGATCTTTGTTTCTAAAATTTAAATTTAGATAAGCACTGCTAATTATCCTGATTGGCTTGCAGTTACAGTTTGGTATGCGACTGTTGATATCAGATTTCTTGGCTTACTATGGAATTTATTCTTGGTTCTCCTCCTCCATTATATATTTAAATTTTTTTATATACTTAAACGTCATATAAAATTTGAGCTTATCAACTTATAGTTATACCTAGGAAGTTCAGCTTACAAATGTGAGTAAATTCATTTAATTAACCATTCAACATCTATTTATTGAAGGCCTAATTTGATTCAGCCTTTGTGCTGGGTATAAAAATGGTGAGCATGATTAGCTTAGCTTCCTTGAGAAGTTTAGACACTAGAGAGGAAGACAAACAATTAAACGAGAAATTAAAGAGTGATTAAGTGTTATCATGAAGAAATAAAAGATACTAGGAGAGACAAAATGTGGGGACCTAAATTTATGAGGGTGGAGTGGTATGAGAAGACTTTCTATGGAAAGTGACATTTGAGCTAATACCTGAAGAATGATTAGGGGTTAGCCAGTTGGAGAGGGGACGCTGAATGTCTTTTGTGGAAAGAATCACCTGTGCCATCAGTTGAAGAGAGGAAGCATGGCTTGTTTAAGAAAGTAGAAGATTTGTGTGGCTTAAACAAGGAGTTAGAGAGGGTTGAGAAAGGAGTTAATAAGAAAGTCACAGAGGTAAGGTAGAGGCCAAATTCTGAAGGATGTCATAAACCATAGGGTTCAGAGTGGATTTAGGTTTTCTAGTTGTCACTGAAACTGTTATTGGACTAGGATAGTGAGTGGCATTGGGGTTAGAAAGATAAGAGAAGTTGATGTATTTGGGAAAGATTCAGAAGACGGAACTGACTGAAATGGCTGACTAATTATACACGGGAGTGAGGGAGAAGAAAGAGACAAGGAGCACCTGAATTTTCTGGCTTAGGCAACCAGATGGATAGTGCTGTCCACAGGGATAAGGAGCACGTGAAGAGGAACAGGGTGATTTTTTGGGTGGGGTGGGGTGGGGGGGTTACACTTTGCTCACATTATGTTTGAGTGTCCTCTAAGGTTTCCAAGGGAAGGTTTCCATGGGTCCAATGGTGACATTCGTGAAATATTGATATCTAATAAGATCTTATGATCTAGTTCTTTCCACAGAGGTTTAAAGATGTACAATTTCTATTTGATTGTGGAAAACCTGGCAGTGTCCAATTTTTAAAGAAAAAAATTGTGGTTGATTGAAATGGCAAATATTAATATATATTTCAGACTTTACCCAGGTCTGCAATAAATGAGCATTTGAGTAAATAAATACTCCCTCCTGCCCTCCCTTCCTTCTTTCTTACCTTGAATCATCTAAGTCTTTGCTGTCCAGTAATAAGTTAGCCATTAGTCACCTGTAATATCGTGTGCTTGAAATACGGCTCGTGTGAGGAACTTTAAAATTTTATTTAACTCTAGTTAAAATTTAAAAACGAAAGCAGTATAATATTTTCCCCCATTAGACACAATTTTATTGTTTCATAGGACTGCATTTCCCTTTTACTGGTGAATTGTCTAAAATACTACTGTTGTATTGCAAGTGAGTTCTTTGGGTGCATGTGTTGTTTCTAGTATTACACATAAACACATCAGTTGTGCCAAAGGATTGATTCCATTTGAATGACTTTTTTCCTATCACTTTTGTAATGTTGTAATGTGTTCATGTAAATATTTTATATAGACAACATGAATTACAGTGATAATAATGTGCCTCTTATTTAATTGTCTTATAACAAAACTATATTTTAGCTAAAAATTAAGGAGGTTCAGACTTTTACATTTAAAGCTAAGGCATGCCACTGATGCACAATCAAGTAGAGATGCAGGAGCTGGTTCTTTGATGGGAAGAAGAAATGTGACTGGAGTAAGGTATGTCACAAATTTCACCATGAATGGCAATTGCAATTACTATTGCAGGAGAAAATGGAAAGATTTGGTTGTGTAAAATCTTTTAAAGATGATAGACTTGGCAATATTATAAGACATTTTCAGTGAATTTGACAGTCAAAAAGAATCAATGAAATTAGCTGTCTCACAGCAGGATTAAAAGTCCAAAACATTTTTTAAAACAATGTTTAACAAGATCTGTGATTGTAACTTTGGTCAGTATAGCGGTTTGATGCTATTGATGAATTCCAAAAAGAAATATTGGATTATGTTTGTAAACTGATCTTTTCCTCTGGGCATATGAGATTGTATTGGAGTCAGAGATTTACTTGATTGCTTAATCAAGTAAACCTCTTGTGTCAGTAGGGTGTGAATTAGGCATGGCAAAGGCATGGCAAAGGACAGAGTTGAGGGTTTTTGATGTTGGAGTTTGATTCTGAAACTTTAAACTGGAGCTCTGGGAAGTAAGCTCACAGAGGAAAGAGAAGCAAGCCCCAGCAAGAGAGGAACACTGAGCCTAGGAAGAAGCAAGCTCTGGGAAGAGAGGAACCTTGAACCCAGAGAGAAGCAAGACCCTGGAAGGGAGGAACCCAGGAAGCCTGAACCCTCACAGATGTTGGCAGCCATCTTGCTCCAAAACGTGAAATAGACTTTGATGAGGGAAGTAAGTTATGCTTTATAGCCTGGTATCTGTAAGCTCCTACTCCAAATAAATACCCTTTTTAAAAACCATCCAATTTCTGGTATTTTGCATCAGTACTCCTTTGGATGACTAATACAGTCAGCTATAAAACAGCTTGGATGAAACCCTTTTTAGCTGGCGATATAGGAAAATAAATTAATATTTCAGTTATTAAAATTTTGTTAGAAAGAAAATAATGAGAGTAAGATTAAATTTTACACAACATAGAAGAGTGTGTTAAACTACCAATTTCCTATTGAATCTAAAAACTTTTTAATCATATCAAAGGTAAATTTATCCCAAATTTGAAAAATTGCAAATATATTTTATTTTTTAATTCTAGGTGAGTTATGTAATATAAGAGACACTGCCCTTTCAGTACTTTAGGAACATTTTTTCTCAAAGGACTTCTAAATTTCCAAACAAAGTTGTCAATTCATGACCTAAAAAATTGTAACTCATAGGCAAGATTTTTAAAAATCTTTTATATCTGTTATAAATATATGTTTATTACATATATATAAGTTTCTATTATGACAGAAGGTGCTCTAGTTACATGAGAGAAAAATCCAGTTTTGTTGGAATTTTATTCCATTGTATGACAGACATCTATTGAAAATATTGTGCTGAGTTTTCTGAAACAGACTCTATAAAAAGTATTATAGTTAGTAAATTATCTCCATATATATGTGCAAAGGCCATGAATCATCACCAGTTTTGTGGAACTGTTGAAAGATATAGAAAACAATGTATATGACAATCTTATGTTTTTTGCCAGTGCTCATTGGTGAAGTTGTAGAAGAGTTTTACAAAGATTTATTGTACTGTTAACTTCAAGGAAGGGAATACTCAATGTATGTAATGTTGAATGATCAAAGGGAAAAATGACAGCATGATTTATATTTTCTCACAAATATTACACTGTATATAAATGAACTAAATTTGAGGCTCCAAGGCACAGAAAAGTTTATTTGGGACCTCCTAAGACAAATATAAGCATTAATGTCAAAATTGAAATTTTTATAATCAAAAATGATGATTTCATAATCATAATGATTTTACACATTTCTTTCTAACACAAATCAATAAGCAAAATATTTTAACTGCCATCAACAGTATTATGTAGATTAGCTAAAGAAACCACACTAATTGAAAGATACTTTGTTGATATTGATTAACATATTTGCTTTCAGTTCTTGTAACACCTTTTTTAATTCAATGTTAATAATCCTGAGTTAATGGAAGAGTTAGTGGATTTATTTAATTTGGACAGATATGGTTTTGAAATTGTTATGTTTTAGAATCAAATAAAATAAGTTCTTTTAAAAAAGATGAACTGGTTTTGTTAATGTGGATACAAATATTATAGGAAATTTTTTTTTTTTTTGTAATTGATGCAGTTATTGGATAACTTACAAGTATGCTTGGAACAAAGTGTATATTTGAGTCTATTTTTGCAAGTATAAATTTTATGAAATCTAAACACAGATCAAGCATTTTTGCTGAAAACTGAGATATGGCAAGTATAAAATACATACTTGGTTTTGCAGATATCATACAAAATAAGCATTAAGTAGTTAATAATTATATCTATCACATGCAGAAATGACAATATTTTGGAAATATTTCATTAAATAAAATATATTATTAAAATTAATTTTACCTGCATCTTTTTACTTTTATAATGTAGCTATTAGAAAATATAAAGTTACATTGGTGGTTTTCATTATGTTTCTAATAGACAGTGTTGATCTAAGTAAGTCCCACCATTCTTCAATTGCCTTCACTGTTATTGATATTTAGGATTTGCTTAATGAAAAAATCATCCTTCTTTCCCAATTAGGGATACTCCTCAGGGGTCTTTTATGAGTTATTCGGGTTGCATAAAATAGTTAGTTGTGACAGTGTGCAGCTTTTTGTGGATCCATAAAAGATCATGTTCTTGAAGCTAATCCATTCCTATGGGTATGGGACCCTTTGATTGGATTAGACTGTTGGGGTCTTTGATTGGATTGCTTCAGTGACGCATGAGCCAGGGTGGGTCTTGTTCCTCTTGCTGGAGTCCTTTATCAATGGAGGACTAAAGGCAAGAGACACACAGAAAAACCTACAGAAATGGAGAGAGGAACCTAGGAGCTTAGAGAGGAACATAGGAGAGAAAAACCACAGATGGACAGCCCAAAGCAGAACTAGCAAGCAAGACCTGGAGGAGCGGGGAGAGACGAGCAGACCAGAATTATGCCCTGCCACGTGCTTGATCACCCACAGCTGAGCTCAGGGAGAACATCAGCCTGGAGGTGAAGGCAGAGACCCAGACCAACAGCCAACCTTTGGTGAGACAGCATCTCTGAAGATGCCTTGAGTTGGATATTTTCACGGCCTCACAACTATAAGCTTTTAACCTAATAAATTCCCATTATAAAAGCTGGTCCCTTTTTGACATATCACTCTAAGCAGCTTTAGTAAACTAAAACACTAGCCCATTCTTTTTTTTTTCTTAATGTGCTATGATAGCTATGGTTTTTTTATTAGAAAAGTTGTAGGTTTACAGAAAAACCATGCATAAAATACAGAATTCCCATGTACCACTCTATTAACATCTTGCATTAGCGTGCTACATTTGTTGCAGTTGATGAAATAACATTTTAATAATTGTACTATTAACTATAGTCCATGGAGCTAGTCTATTCTTAAACAGTTTAACCCACTAGAAACAGTGCAACTGCCAACTATATTTCTAACATCTGCAATAGGTGTTCTGAATCTTCTTAGTTTTGATATACCATGTTTTTGCTTTTAAATAGAAGACTAAATCTGTAATTTTTCTCAGTAGTGTAGTTATATTTAGGCACCAAATGAAGCCAATGGTTAAGTATTACTGGGGATTTTGTACTTTGATATATATCTGAGATCTTTGGTTAATACTTGACCTCATTTTTTAAGCTCTATTTCACTCTGCCTATGTGAATGTAAGGATTCTAACATACAATCATACTTTCCTCTCTCTATTATGGTAAATAGAAAGGTCCTTTGTGATCTGAATTCTTTCATTTTGACCATCTACCATTTCTTTGTGTGTATCATGCAATTCTCAGCCTTTCCACTTCTCATGTGTCCTCTGTATATGCCTTAGTTGAGAATGGGTGGTAGGGATTGCTTCTAGGTCCATGATCAGCAGCCTGTAGAAGGGTTTGCAAGTCTTTTGTAGAGATTATTTCATTGGGGGTTGAGAAGGTCTTGGAGAGAATAGATCTGTGGTTGTTTCCTCTTTGAGTTCAATCCCTGACTTGGTTGGCTCTAGAGTTATAAATCTGATGGGAATTAGACAAACTTTGATGCCCTTTTTAGGAGCCAGAATGGAACACAATGCAAAACCATGAAACATTCCTTGAATACCTTTCTTCTCAGTGCTTTATATTCTCTGTCAATTGACCAGTGAGATAGAAGGAAAACCAGGAATTCTTGATTTTCACATTCTTTCAAGGAGGGGCTGTGCAGGTTGGCTATACAGCCTGACAAAAGGAATGTCTTTGGAATGAAAGTGAGATTAAAGTATGATTGGCAGAGAGAGTCTGGCAATCAGAGTTTTAGGGTCAACAAAGAGAAGAAATAAAACTTAGGACTGAATATCTAGTGCACCTATTATACAGTGAATTGGGCCTTTAAAAATTATAGTAGTAACATATATACACTACAAAATTTCCCATTTTAACCACTTATAAGTATATAATTAAGTGGTATTAATTATAGTCTCAGAATTGTGCTACCATCACCAATATCCACTGCCAAAACTTTTTCAACACCTCAAATAGAAACTCTGTACCTATGAAGTAATAATTCCCCATTCCCTTCTGTCTCTATGAATTTGCTTATTCTGGATATTTCATATAATCAAGATAATACAATATCTGCCTTTTTGTGTCTGATTTATTTAATTCAACATGATACCTTCAAGATTCATCCAAGTTGCCACATGTATCAGAACTTTATCCTTTTTTACTTCTGATTAATATTCCATTGTATGTATATACTACATTTTGTTCATGCATCTGTTGATGGGCACTTCGGTTGTTTCCACTTTTTGAATATTCTGAATAATATTGCTATGAATATTGGTATAGAAATTTCCATCCAAGTCCCTGCTTTCAATTCTTTTAGATATAGACCAAGAAGTAGGATTGCCCAGTCTTACGGTAATTCTATGTTCAACTTTCTGAACAACTTCCAAACTGTCTTACACAGTGGAGGTACCAGTTGACAATTCCACCAACATTGTATAAGAGTTCCAGTTTCTCTGCATTTTTTTCCAATACTTATTTCTGTTTCCCCCCCCCCTTTTAATAGCTATCCTACTGGGTACAAAGTGGCATCTCATTATGTTTCGATCTGCATTTTCCTGATGAGGAATGATGTTGAACATCTTTTCATATACTTATTGGCCATTTGTATATCTTCTTTGGAGAAATGTTTCCTTAAATCCTTTGTCCATTTTTAATGGAGTTATTTGTCTTTTTGTTGCTGAGTTGTAGCAGTTCTTTATATACTCTGGCTATTAAACCCTTATATATATACTGAAGGACCCGTATTATGTTCGGTCCTACTGCTTTTGGCTGGGGTTGAGGGACAAACCTGGCAAGACATAAGGAGATGGGAAATGTAGTAAACAACCTGAGGCTACCATACTGTTGGCCATATATTTTTCTACTGTCAGTAAGTAAAGCAAATATGATTAATCTTCCCTTTTTTTCTATATATACACTGGGTTATAGGTCACATTCTAAAACTCCGCTTTCTCTTTGAGATTCCTGTGGTTAATTGAAAACTGATTTATCTCCATTAAAACTCATTTTGGGGAGAGGGCAAGACCTGCACTTGTCTCAGGATTACTCTAGAGCTCTCCTTGCTTTGACATATTCCTGAATGGCTTCTACCTTGATGAATCATTGATGTCTTGGTCACTGTGCTACTGTCAGCATCTCCTTGATGTGCCCAGAAAGATCCAGTTTAATAGGACGTTAAATCTCTATTTATGGCATCTTACTGATATTGCTCTCCCTCCTCATCCTGATCTCAATGCATGCCATGGGGTAGAAAAATCACACAAAGTCATCCCTGGGATTTTTTCAATAATGCTGAACATCACATTCTTATGAATCACAATATTTTCCAAGATGTCCCCATAGGCATAATCGATTACAAAAATCCTCAGTTGAACACCTGCTATGTTCTGGGCTCCCTCCACGTTGGAGAGAAGAGCATTTAAGTGAAGTCCTGGCAGTCATTTAATTCCATATACATAGGGCATCATTGCACTGTGAAGGCCCGCTGTGTGGTGAAGAATTTGGTGTTGTCCTCGTAAGCATTAATACCTTTAAATATCCGCTCCATGAAGCGCTCTACTGGGGGGAGTTATCCTGACAGCATTTCTGATCTCTTCTCTTTAGGTCACTTCTTCCTTCTCTGCTGCCTCCTCTTGCTCTATTTTTTAGTCTTCATCTTTTTTCTTTGTAAACATCTTGATACTTCCATACTGACCCCACACTGCAGAGGGGAGAAAGTGTCTTGATCAACAAAACCCTTAAGTATTGGAGTGGTTCCCTACTAGACGCAAGAGTGGTCTACAAGCTACGATGAAAAGGGGCCCTGTCCAATGTCCACAGCGCAGGGGCGGTAGTCAGCAGACCGGGCACTGCATTTCAGTCTAGCTCTGGACTGTGAATGTGAATTGTCTAGAGACACTTTCCTTTAGAAGGATGCTGACAACATAGACATACATTTGTTTTCAACAAGAGATCCTTATTTAACCCTACTTAAAATCTTTGTTAAAATCACTTAGAGGAAATATTTTAAATTGCATTTGTTGAAGAGCTATCGGAGCTGTGTGGTCATTTATTGTTTCTCTTTTAACTTAGAGAGGAGACAACCATGAGTGAAGGGAGCACACAGATACCAGCTCACTTTCTTTTTGCTATCGTATGCCTCTTGACCTTACGTGAAGAATTAATAAATGGGCAGAAATATAATACCAAACTAATAATCACGCATCTATTACATTTCTCAAACATATTTGAAATAAACTTTGTAAGTCTTGTAAATAATAATTATACCCAAACAAATGTTGCTTGGTAACCAGATAGCATATTAGAAATTTCAAACATATTACCTCATTTGTTCTCATAACTATCCTATAAATCAATCAAGTTAGGTATTATTTATACCAATTTAGAGATGAGTAAATTAAGGCTTAGAATGGTTGTTAATTAATAGTAACTTTGACTCAGAAGCCCAACAAGATTTAAATAAGGTGGGAAAGGGGAGTCCTATTTTAATATAGAGAATTTTGTTTTTATTAAGTTCATGAATTTACTGGCATAGACAGTGGAATTACAACTGTGATTTTCATCTTGGCTGCATTAATTAAAAAAAGAACTATAAGGGATTTGGGTCCCTCTGAATTTTCTCTTTCTAGGAATCTTATCTATGGCTAAGGAATGGAGGACTAAAGAGTTAAAATGAAAAACGAAACAAATCAAAATGATTCGTAATAGTCAACAAAGGGTATTGAAAACAATACCCACCCAAGAGCAATTTTTAAATTCCAGAGGGCAGATGACAACTGATTTGTGCAATTGCTTAACACTAATTAAGCATTTTCTGTTTTTCATCGTCTCCTTCTGAAGCAAAATCCTGTGGCTGCCTGATTTGAAGCAAGTCCACACCAATCAATATCAATCTGCTGCCAAATGTTATTAAATATCTCTTTGATACCTATTTACAACTAAGAAAATAATTTCACTGCCAAGGGATTGTAAATGTGTGAAAAGACCCTCTGACAGCTTACCTCACTCACTGTCTCCAGCCCTGTGCCTGGGTGCCAAAGCCAGGAGACTAAGATGAAGGACATAATTAAGGAAACATATGAAGGCTAGCACTGGGTTTGAGATTAATTAGCTGTGCGTCAATAATCTCATCAATATCCGATTAACAAATGACACATTGCCCAATGAAACATATTGATTCATGCACACTCCTCACTGTTAATAAATTGAAGCTGCTTTGCTAAATGAGAAAGCTGACAAAATAATAGGCTGCTAATACTGCCCTGCTATTGTGATAAAAAACATGAAATTGGCCTCAAGTATACAGTACTTAATTTAGGAGGACTGTCACTCCACTTATGAAGCTTGTTAATGAATGACAAGAAGAGGGAAAATAATTTTATGGATAAGTTATTCCAAAAGACTAGAAGAATTTCCCAAGGGCAAGCATTTGAAAAGTAGAATATGCAGATGGATGGCCTTAAAGCCTAATGCATTTCTTAGTTGATGTGTATAAAAAAATATTTTTTTTAAGTATACCATTCTAACAACTAGAAAGTCATTCTGAATTTTAAAAATACCTATTTCATGCTTATCCATAGAGATGAGGTTGACCCTATCAAGGAACTCTTGTCTTGGTTTTAAGATTGTGTAACAGGGGAAATAGTCCTTGGTGTGCAACAAGCTTGTTCACTTTTAAGTATATGAGGGTGTGTGTGTGTGTGTGTGTGTGTGTTTAAACCGTTAGGCTGAAGATTGCTGGGTTCACCACGTGATATCCTCGTTGATACTCTCTATCCCAAACTCAGAACAACGCTCTTCTCCTCTTTCCTAGGTATGCTTCCTTCTCTTCTGTCCCATTTCCCAAGGTAAGCAGTTTTCAAAGCAGGCAGGACAGGCGCGCTGTTGTGAAGACGAGAGCAATGATAATTTACTTTTCTCTTTAGCGCACGACAGGGAGGTGGTAATAGGGTTGGGCAGGAGCGGGGGACAGTGAGAATGGTGAAGGCGAGAGCTCAACATGTGTGGAGGTCCTACTGAGATTCTGCTCAGGGAAAGCCAAGGGCCCCATAGACGGGTGAGAAGAGGAGGCTCTGAGAATGCGGGTTGCCTCCCCCTCACAGCTATCAAAACCCACTGCTTCATCTCCGGGACTGTCTTGGAAGGTCCTCAGGATCCCTGGGGGCTGAGGGACCCCCTAAGAGGAGACACTGCTTAGGAGTACAAAAGCATCTGCTTGCAGAAAACCTTTTCTCCTAACACACGGTCCCAAGACTATACGACTAGGAAAGAAATTAGAAGTGTATTAACTCCTGTGGGTCATTAGGGCATCGCCATGGAGTAAAGCTTAAATTAACGAGAAGCTTATTACTCAGAATCTTCTAGGGACTGGATTCCCCTTCCGTCTCCCACATGCTGCACTTCTAGGGGAAAGACACCAATAAGAAAACACTTGGTTATCAGAGCAATATTTAAAATATGACACGCGTAGGTTATCAACCCAGGACATTTTAGACTGAGCTCAATTTCCTGTGTGGTTTGTACTGAATGTTTGGGTATTCATCATCCAAATCTCTAATTGGGAGCCAGAGGCATTGCAGAATGACGAGTCTTAGAAAAACCAAAACAGGGATATAGTATAGGGAGAATCAGGAAATTTGAGCTAGACCTCTTTACTTTGTGAATAATTAGCCTTGTGAGCCTGAACAATTACTTAACCATTGTGTGCCTCGGCTTCTTTATACGAGAGAGTAGATGCATATTCTTTGAGTTGCTTACAGCGTGAAGATTATTCAGTCTTATAAACATAGTGGGCATAACTGTGTACTTAATAAGGTAGGAACAATTATTGACGCTGAAATAAAATAGGCTTTCCGGTACCAAACTAATCAGAATTCCCTTTTCTCCAAGAATGCTTGTCTTCCAGGCCTGGTTCTTTAGTCCCTTGCATAGCACCTTGGTCTTACCATGGTGTCTGTTTCAGCATATGCATCTCCTTAGGGTGTCTCTAGCTTGATAAGCCATTTGGAAAGAAGCTGGGTCATTAAGTTGCATTAACTCTAATTAGTGATCAGGAGGAAATATAAGTCAATAATTTTCATTAGACATTGTGAGATATGCCAAAGCCCATTTCTTCAAAGTCCATGTTTTTCCTTTTGAACAAAATAAGTACATTTGGGAGCAGAATTTATTTTTTAAGTTTCGGGAATACAAATTAGCCATTTTCTTCATTCTGGCATCCACAGAAAAGGGTTTTATACTATGCGAATGAATTCTTGAGGACTAAAATATTTTGAAAATATAAAGAATGGGACGTGCTGATTTTGGAATTTTGTAAGGGAGAATTTTAAAGGTAAGAGAGCCCTTGTTTTTGCCCCACTGTCATTCCTAAAACTGATCTTGGTTAATGTGAACATGCCATCTAATACTAAAAACTAACACTGTTGGATACTTTCTGCCCATAAGGACCTGTATAGCCACTGGTAATTAATCCACAGAGCAATCTCATGGGTTAAAAATTTTGTTCAATTTCAGATGAGGAAGTTGAAGTTCAGAGAGGTTAAGTAACTTGGCCAGCGTTACCCAGTGAGTAATTGCTAGACCTGAGTCTGATTCCAGTCCCTGTGATTTTAAGCACCGTGTCACTCTGCCGTCAGTAAATAATGTTTGTCTAGAGCCCAACAGGATTTGCCAGTAATGGACATTGGCCACAGGTGGTAGACTGAGCTGCCGACCTTAAAACACACCGGGGATCAAATTCTCTCTAGGCCAACTCTTCACACTCTTTAATCTCTAACGGGATGAATTCGTATATAAAAAGAATAATTTGCAGTGCCGGTGTTCAGTCATTCAACCTACCATGAGGAGAAAGGTACCGGGACTCTGGCTCCCTTTCTGGCCTTTAAAATGCTGCGTGGACAAACAAACTAGGACAATTCATTGCAGCGTGCGGTGAGAACTGAGGTTCTTTGTAGCATCTGCCAGGTTAACAGGGGCCCCCGCTTCATCCCACATCAATTTCAGTCACTGGATGTGGGTTATGCAAGGGGTCTCGCAGGCAGCTGCTCTGTTGGCTGGCTCCGAGATAACTTGTGCTGGTGAGTCAGATTTCATGCCCAATTAGGATACAAGGGGAAAGCTTCCCTGGTGTAAAGGACACAGCTGCTCCAGAATCGCAGCTTCGAGATGCTCTGTCTCCTAAATCTGGCTTCCTCATCACTTAGTTGTGTGCGTGTGCACACACACACACAACATACCCACACATCTACAACCTATAGACATGCTCTATCTATCTAGGTATCTTTATAGGTAGTCTAGGATAGACTATTACACACAAGCACACAATGTATGTGGTCTAGGATGGAATAGTATATATATATGTATGCACTATATATATATGTGTATGTATGTATGTATATATGTTCCTGTTTGTTTTATTGTCATATTTATGAACAAAACTACTACATTAAACATCGTCCACCAAGGAACAGGTAAAGAGAGATCAGACTGAAGAAGACTGAATTCTTGCAAAATATTTTGAGATGCTCGACCTTCATTTTTACCTGTCCTCAAAAAAAAAAAAAAAAAAATCCCATTACCAGATTTGCCAAAGTCAAAGTGAAGTAGAGAATGAAATTTCTCAGAGAAATCTTGCCCTGTCCACTCAGTCATCCTAGGTGTTATGGACACAAAAGTATTCTTGGAGGCTTATTTATTTATTGCATGAGTTATCCATGGAACAGACATGAATCAAATTTACCTCACTGCTGCTTAACTTTCCATGTATTAAGCATGATCTTAATTTTGCTCAAGCTTCCAGTGCAGGTTTACCTTTTTCTGCTGTAGAATTATTTTCTGTGACTATTCTTGTTTTCCTCATTCACCCATCATTCTAGCTAGATTCTGTCGCTACATCTTGAGTTTTTCATTGTTCTCACTACCCATATCTAAGTGGTTTTCCATCTCTTTCTTTTGGACGGCTGGAATGTGTTTTGATTCTTTTGGCTACTTGCTTCTCTGTTTCTCTACGCCTGGTCTGGGCACTCATTACCTCCTGCTTGGGTTATTACTATTTCCAGGGTGCTGTGCCTTTACCGTGTCCATCCTTCAAATCATGTGTCTACACTTGTGGCCAATTCACGTTCAGGTCTCATTTACTGGTCACCTAATAAACCATCTCATTTAATCCTCAAAGCAACTCTGTGAAATACATCTCACATATGCGGAAACTGGCCTCCAGGGAAACTGGTCTTTTGTGTCCGGGTTCTTTCTACTCTAAAATATGTTTCTTAACTACACACGGAATCCACCTATCTTGAATAGCATTGGTGTTCCCCTCCTGCATATAGGACAAATTCCAGATTCCCGAGAATCTGGCTTCATGTTACCTTTTTGACCTGATCTCCCTCACCTTTACTCATTCCTGCCCTGGATGTACTTGGTATTTACATTCCTAAAATGTTCATGTACTCTTATGTTTTTATGCTTTTGGGCAGGCTGCTTCTTTTGCCTGCAATGACCTTGGCTCCCTAGTCTACCACATGGCATTCTTATCATCTTCAGGAAGCAGCTGATGAGACATCTCTTCTTTAAAGCCATCTCTTATTCTTCTATGTAGAATTATGTGCATTTTCATCCTTTGTTTAGACCTCAGTTATGGCCCCATCACATTATTTTTCCACTTAATAAGAGGGAAATTGAGTATTTATTCAATGGTAGAGTGTGCACATGCTAAAAAGAATAGTGTAAAATTTTAGAAAATTCTCACACTAAAATGTTAAGAAAAAAAGCGGGATGCAAATCTAATGTACAGTAAGATGCCAACTGGTAACACAATAAATGTCTTAATAGAAACTGTGATTATCTTTAGATGGGATTAATGATGAATTGCATTTGGTTCCATAATATCTTTAGCATTTCCTAATTTTTCTTTTATAATTAAGAAAATGTTGTTTTTCATTAGATAGATTCTCTCTGCTTTAGGTAGCTATATAATAATAATATCTAAAGTGTTTTTTTTAATGCAGGATATAAAGAAGCCAAAGGATTAAGTGAGTTTGTTTGAATCTACACTATGTATTTCAACTAGCATTTAGGTAGAAAAATAAAGTATAATAATAATAATGATAATGATAATAATAATAATAATTCAAACAACCTGGAAGAATAAAAAGGCAAAATGAAAAAGGTTTCCTACTTCCCTCTTCACATTGAGACACACACCCATTTATAGTCAAGTTAACTATATCAGTCAGCAAAGTAATCCAGTAGTAACAAACAATCCCTTTATCTCAGTGGCTTATAGGCACAAAAGTTTGTTTTTTTACGCATATAACATGCCCATTGCAGGTTGGCTGCAGCTTGTCATTACATCTTCATTCCAGAACTCAGGCTAAAGGAAAGCTGCAGCTGGTGGATAACCAGAACAGGATTGTCTAAAGTTGAACCTAGAACTGGGACCCTGCTTGCCTGGTTCTAAGGGTATTGCTGTACTTATCTTTCCCATAAATACATATGCAACCAATTATAAAAATATATATATTGTGGGAACTGCCTGACACATTTCCTTTTCAAGGTGACACTTTTAGCTAATGTAGCTTAAGGGATTGTCTTGTTTTAAATTTCCACTCTCTCAGATTTTAGGTTCTGCTCACAATTTACCCCTTTCTTTTTTATAGGCTCTTGTAAGTTTCTTTTTTTTAGGGAAGTCTTACACTCTGCAATTGCTTGAAGTTTGGTTTTCAAATAAGATATTTCCATCAACTATATGTAAAGAAGATTACATTCTTCAAATTAACTGCTGTCAGTTATTGTGCTCAGAAACCATTATTTTTTCTCTGTATTATATTAAACCGTTGCTTCATTGCCTCTTACAAGCTGCCTCACATGCTGGTAAAAAGATGAATTTAAAGTCTTGATTTATTTTGTGAGATAGAACAGAACCCAGATTTAGTCCAACCTTCCAAATGACCCTCCACTGTGAAGAATGAGGCATGCCATAATATTTTCTGTGTACTACTATTAAATATAGGTCTTGTTGCTAACCATTTTGGTGAGATAGTACAAGCGTAATGGTGAGAAACACAGAGTCTGAAGTCTAATAGTCTGAGGTTAAATCTTGGTGTGGCCAAATGCTGGTCATATATACTTGGAAAATTTATTTAAGCTCTCTTTCTGAAATTTCTCAGTGGTAAAATGGGAATAACAATCATACTTACCTTATGTAGTTCTTGCAAGATTTGCATAAGTTTTTCATTAAAATATTTAGTGCTCTGCCCAGAAAATGGTAAGGGTTCTATAATATCAGCTATTATTATCCTTATTTTTTTGTTCTCATTGTGTTGGCTGCCATCTTAAGAAGAATCAATTTATGTTATTGATTGAAATTTAATTAGAGGGGGGAGATGTCAGCTAACTATAAAGGCATATTTTCTTAATTTGAGAGCTAGCAAATGGAATGAGTTACCTCTCAAGAGAGTGGTCAGAGTCATTGAACATGATCGTGTAGAGCTGAGCAGTGGTGCTCTGTGAAATTGTCTCAAATTTTGTTAATTGTCTGCGTAGGGATTATTGATAGTGTGATTTTATTATGTTTCTCGGTATCCTCTTTGTATGCCTTCATTTAGAAATATTAATGTATGGTACTCCAATTTCATCGTTGCTCACTGCTCGTCTCATACAGCCTACTTCTGCACGGAGGCGTTGACTAACATCAATGTGTACATTGCAGGCTAAAGAGAGAAACTCAATGTTAGGGGTTGAACTGTGTCCTCAAAAAAGATATGTTGAAGTTTTAACCGCTGGGACATGTGACCGTGACCTTACTTGGAAGTGAAGTTGAGTTAAGATAAGGCCATACTGAATTAGTGCCCTCACGAGTAGAGGAAAGACACAGGGTAAAGAAGGAGAGTGGCAGGTATTGGAGCGATGTCTCTACTAGCCAAGGAATGCCGAGGGCTGCTGTGGAACACCACAAGCTACAAGAGGCAAGGACGGTTTCTTCCCTACAAGTTTCTGAGGGGCGTGACCCTGCCAACACTTGATTCTGGCCTTCTAGCCTCTACAGCCTTGAGACAAAAATTTTCTGTTGTTTTAAGCCATCCCGATGTACTTGGTATATTGTCAAACATACCATGGGCAATCGATAAATGTTTATCAAATGATTGAGTTAGCAAACAAATTAGCAAATGGAAGCTAAATACAAAAGGCTAATAGTTTATAAAATTCTTTTCGACCACCTGTCAGTTAAGCCTGCTTGTTCCCATGTCCTAAGGAGACTATGCATATACCATTTGGTTAATTGTTAGAGAGATCAAAGGTAAATAATTAATGGAAAAATCCCATTTTTTCCACATTGTTAAGTTCAAAATCAATTATTGTCTGAGTCATTTGGTTCCATGAGGTAGTTTAATTTTGATAATGGGTTTAAACAACCCACCCATTTCCCCACTTCTACAAAATAACTGTGTAAATCCAATGCTAAAAATCATATGAACCAGATGCATAGGCTGGACATGAATAATGAAAGGATAATTTTAAAATAGCAGTTTAGCCACATGCATGCTACTGAAAATAAGGTTAAAGGTCTAGCTGTATCCCTGTCAAGTGACTAGCTTGCAAAAATCTCTTTCATTAATAGGTTTAGCTGGTTGAAGTATCAACTTGCTTTTGACTAGCACACAAGTCTACTGAGTGGTATATTTACTACTAATTTTAGCTAATCCTGAGCACTAGTCTGTGCCAAATCCTATTCTGAGTGCTTTGCCTGTACAATACTGCATGCATCAACCCCATAATAGAAAGTCTTATGATGTGCATGTGATATTCACAGTAAGTGTCTAAGTAGGAAACTTTAATATCCTCTTTTACAGGTGTGAGGACTGCAGCACTGCCACCTGTAAACCTGGCCTAGGACACCCATCGAAGAAAGGGACAGAGCAGGTACTCGAACCAGGCTAACCAGGTCCCAAAGCCCGTGCTCTGGTCTTTATGTCTTCCCCTTTACAGATAGTTTTAGGAAACAAACTGTCTTTCAAAATGTCAAAATCAGTCTTTTTTAATCACACAAGCTGTTCTCCAGGTGTGCTTCTAGCAGGGTACTGTTAGAAAGAAAGATGCACCTATAAGAAAACAAAAGCTCATCTGATTGTGGAGGAGAAAAGAATTTTATTAATTATCTTGCAAGAAAGGATGCTAGACCTGGATAAAATGGCCAGTAGACCAAACAACAAGAAACAGTGATATTTATAACCTAAACCTAATACACGAGTCCTTCCCTTGCTCCCCATTGATTGGGTACTTCAGGGGTTACAGCCTATCCAAGAGTTCTAAGTAACTTACAGGTTCCCGCTCTGATTACCCGATTCAGCGTCCACTACACTCACCCGGGCTGGGCGGGCTCAGTGCAGCTTTCGCCCCTGGCAAGCTTTTCAAATTGGGCGCCACTTTAATTACTGGCCCCGCCCCCAGCACTCACCATTGGCTCTCCCTGCTCGGGCCCCATCCCCAGCACTCACCATTGGTTCTCCCTGCTCGGACTCCGCCCCCAGCACTCACCATTGGCTCTCCCTGCTCGGGCCCCACCCCCAGCACTCACCATTGACCGTCTGTCATTTCAGCGAAACTTTTCAAAATTTTGGCGCGCCAAAGCTGCTGGAACCCCTACTCTCCCTCCTCAACAGCAGAGCTGGCTCCGGCTTCCCCTTGTGAAAATTAAACTCAACCCTTTCCCACAGTAGCAAATTTCCTTTCGGTACACCTCAAAGGGCAAAGATCTCCTTTCTTTATCTTTCATCGCTAATATAGGATTCCCGAGGAGCCCCACGCTACTGAGTAGGTGGGAAAATGAAATTGAATTCAATTCAGTAAGCTTGCAGAGAGCGAAACTAGTCTCCTGAATAATTCAGCCACCTTGTGGATCTTCTTGCCTTTCTCCTGCTCCTCTTCCGTGTGGAGTTGTGGGCATTGGGGTGAGATGGTACGACCTCGTGGAGTTGGTTTTTGGGGACTGAGGTTTGTAGTTTGTCTGGCTCTGCTGTTGAGTGTTCCACGAGTCTGTTGCTGAAATCCGTGGTCAAGTTGGGTGCGCTTTGCAGATATGAACCCCGATCCGCTCTCCTGGGGCTGTGCTGCCTCCACCCTCCATGCATTGCTGGCTCGGGCGTCAGACCGATAACCCTTGGCCATTGGGCCACTTCACCCCACAACTAAGGCAAAGCCCTCTGGCCAGCTCTGCAGCTCACCCCGTGATCACCACCCACCCCAAAAGGTAGATGCAGGGAGTTCAGGGGCGCTTGCACGCGACACGGGGGTTGAGGGTGACCCAGCAACGCTGGATGAAACTTTCTAGATACCTGACTGGCTTTTCCAGGTTGTCGAGGCAACACTGGGCAAGTCTTTTTTCCCCCCAAGAGTGCCAAAGGGGAAGTGGGGCAAAACACCCTCCCCTCTGCTTTTCCTTTTTCTCTCAGTCTCTTTTGGAGGCTTTGGAGCAGTTCTGGCACAGGGTTCCTCTGTTTCTTCGACCTCTTTTTCCTAGAAAGGGTGAGATTTCCCCTTCACATTTCAAACCAGCCTTAGCAGTGTCCTAAATCATAGCTTCTTTCTTCCCTCTCCCTTTTCCCTGGCTATACTATTATATATTGTATATTTTCACTTCATATGTTAACATATTATGGAATATGTATTTATATATTAATATATTAATTTCACATTATCATATATTATTAATTATGTCTTGTATTTAAAAACATTGAATGATAGGCCAGTCACTATTCTAAGCACTTACAATTCTTGGCTCATTTAATTTAATTCATGAACTCATTAACACCTCTAAGAGATAAGTGTCTTGGTCCTTACTGTATAGAAGGAGACACTGAGGCACAGGAGGTCAAGTGACTTGCCCAAGGTCACCACAGCTATTAAGTGGTAGAGCCAGATGTGAACCCAGGTGGACTGGAATGGAGACCATACTTTAAATCACCATGCTCTGCTGCATCCCCTATAAAATAATGGCAGAGCAGGCCAAGCACAGAGGAATTGGCTTATTGACAAGGACACAAATTTGGAATGATTTCAAAAAAGATCCCTTGCATGTTCATAACTGAATTAGACCCACGTGGGAAAATAGGTCTGAAAGGAAAAAAAAATCACTAAGAGAAATATTTTAACTGCCAGCAATCATTCTAGATTTTGATGGAAAGAGATGTAATCTCTATAGGTACATATTTGAACATGCAGTCTCGCTAGTAGTTGCAGAACATTTTGTTTTTTGTTTTTGGTTGTTTGCTCTTTACAGGTAGGTAGGATGGAGAGTTTGACTGCTAATATGTTTTGATTTAAGTAGTCCTAGAAGGTCCATCTATCCCTAAATATTTCCTTCATAGGTTACATTCCTTTATTTTATCTAAATGTTCTGTATTTAAGAATTCACTTGGCATAGGTGAAAGCAGAGTTAGAAGTATGAAGCATCTGAAGGCAAACCTTCAAATTGCTACAGTTGCTACAATTGGGGTTTGGGGGATTTGGGCAGTAGAGAGTCAGTTGGCACTTGAACCTGGGACAGAGAACACCAGAAAATATTAAGTTGAATAATGGGAAAATTGTGAATATTCGACTCTTTTGACCTACAAATATAGTAATTTCATACGGCTTAACCTTAAGAAGGGATTTGAAAATTTAGGTCATTTTGAAATTTTGCCTAACATTAGCCTAGATTCAATCTATACCCTAATTCTACCCACTCCCTACCCTAGCCAAACACTTTCATAAAAGCAGAAAGTGACATTAGTCAGTTACTTATTTTTAAACTTACAATTTTACCAGTATGCCCCCAATACATGCAACTGTTTTTTAACTTGCATTTTGAATCTGCTGTGGAAAACTTGCAGACTAGTGTTGATGGGCTGCATTTTAAGAACCTGCTTCTTGCAATAAGAACCTGCATATTTTTAAGACCTGTTATTAAGTAATGCAATGGCTGCAATTTTCTCAAAAAAAGATTAGAGGAAAGCCTTTGCTAATATTTTAACCTTCTAAGGCTATTCTGAAAAGAAATGGAATATGAAATGACTTTAGGCTTTTGGGGAAACTGGTGCTATGACATTATTTCTTTATATATATCTGACAGTATATAAAATAATGCTTATGTCTTATTTTAGAAAGAATCCCAAAGAACTGTTCCTCTTAAGCTTTCTTTTTTTTTTTTTCAGGTACCGGGGGTAGGAATTGAACCTGAGACATCATAATTGGGAAGCCAGCATCCAACCACTGAGCCACATTGGTTTTCCTGAGTTGGTTTTTTTTTTTTTTGTTTGCTTGTTTTTTTTTTTTGTTTTGTTTTTAGGAGGCACTGGAAACCAAACTCAGGACCTCTCATGTGGAAACCTGGGGCTCAACCACTTGAACCACATCTGCTCCCTCTCAAGCTTTATTAGACATTTTATTTAAGATTAATAGAAGTTTGGGGTAATGCGAATCTTCTTTTTATGAATTCAATGTTTAAACAATTTAACATGGCTGATGGCATGATGAGGTATTTGAAGGCAAACCAGGCTTGTATGAATCTGTAGGTTTCTAAACGAGTGAGGAAAGCTTTCCTTAGGTTATCTGGGATTATAAAGCACAATATCAGCTGATTCTCTTTATATACTTTTCTGACACTTTGCTTTCTATAAACCTCAGCTTACCGTTGGAATATTTTAGGTTTCAGCTATATTAAGTGTATCAAATATAGGTTTACTTCAGTTGTGATGCTGAGCCTTCTCCAAGAGTGTATATATCTAAAAATATATATATATATATTTTAAAGATTTCTTTCTTTCTTTCTCTCCCCTTCCCCCCAACCCCCGCCCTGGTTGTCTGTTCTCTGTGTCTATTTGCTGCATCTTCTTTGTCCGCTTCTGTTGTTGTCAGTGGCACGGGAATCTGTGTTTCTTTTTGTTGCGTCATCTTGCTGTGTCAGCTCTCCATGTGTGCAGCACCATTCCTGGGCAGGCTGCACTTTCTTTTGTGCTGGGCAGCTCTCCTTACAGGGTGCACTGTTGCGCGTGGGGCTCCCCTACTTTGGGGACACCCCTGCGTGGCGCCGCACTCCTTGCACGCATCAGCACTGCACCTGGGACAGCTCCACACAGTTCAAGGAGGTTTGAACTTTGGACCTCCCCTGTGGTAGACGGATGTCCTATCCACTGGGCCAAGTCTGCTTCCCTCCACTCACTCTTGAATTCTCAGTCACATGAAACACAATAGCATCCTAGCTCCCTTGACCTGAGACATAACTTTCATCATTTTCAAGGCAAACAAGAAGTTGCTCTCTTTTTAAAAAATTCTATTCAATATTAATAAAATAAAATGTAAAATCTGCTTTCATTCATCATTAGAGCATTGCAGCCTTCCTAGGATTGTATGGTGGTTTCAAATGTACCATGATCAGTACACAGAAAATTAACATCAATGGTTTCCTAACTAGATGATATTTAATATTCATCAAAGGTTTGTACCTAGCACTGTTCTAGAGCCATTAAGTATGTTAATTCATTTGATCCTCCTTATGAGGTAGGAACCTATTATCACCTCCGTTGTACTCAAGAGGAACTTGAGATACATGGGGTTAGAAGTCAAACATCTAGGGAGTGGCAGAGCCAGTGTCTGAACTCAGGCAGTCTGAAAATAGTGCTCCTAACTGCTGTGCTATTTTGATTTCTTTGAAACAAAGACACTTTAGAAAAAAATCACGGAGACAAGAAGCTTGCTGGGTGTTTTCATCGGTCAGTTTCTTGCTTCTTGATGGAAGGCTGGTGAATCAGTGTCCCTTTTGAACTTCCACAAGTACGTCCAGAGTCAAATTACGTCTGCAAATAAGTCGAGTAGTTTCTACCATGTTGGGATGTTATATTAGAGGGTTTTGACAATTTTCAGTACTTAAGATACCCAACGACACGGAAAGCAATAAGCCATGTTAAATAATAATGGTTATTTCTCAAGCACTTCTCTTAAGCTAGGCATGCTATATACTTTTAATACTTCATCTCACCGAATCCTGAACATAGTCCTTTAGGATGTGTATTACTATTTTTTACCGATGACCAAAAAGGCTCAGAGATCCTGACCAGCTTAGAGATAAGCAGTGGTCACACTCAATTAGCTGTGGTCAACCGGATGTAGGTAGCATCTTCAGCATTGGGCCAATCAGCTGTCTAGCTGGGTCAACATCACCAGGGATGTGGTTTAAAATGCCTACTGAGGGAGGCGGACTTGGCCCAGTGGTTAGGGCGTCCACCTACCACATGGGAGGTCCGCAGTTCAAACCCCGGGCCTCCTTGACCCGTGTGGAGCTGGCCCATGCCCAGTGCTGATGCGTGCAAGGAGTGCCCTGCCACGCAGGGGTGTCCCCCGAGTAGGGGAGCCCCACGCGCAAGGAGTACACCCAGTAAGGAGAACCGCCCAGCGTGAAAGAAAGTTCAGCCCGCCCAGGAATGGTGCCGCACACACGGAGAGCTGACACAGCAAGATGACACAATTAAAAAAAAAAAAAAGAAACACAGATTCCTGGTGCCTCTAATAAGGATAGAAGCGGTCCCAGAAGAACATGTAGCAAATGGACACAGAGAGAAGACAACTGGGGGTGGGGGTGGGGAAGAGGAGAGAAATAAATTTAAAAAATAAATAAATAAAATACCTACTGAGCCAACATTTCTGGGGAGAGCAAGGCCTGCTGAATCAGAATGGTGAATGCTCATACACTTATCCTTAGGTGCAGCAATATTTGAGATCTCCACCAGGCCAGAGGCGCTCCAACTTTGGCAAGCAAGAGAACTACCTGGAGGGCTTCTTAAAACACAGATCCCTGGGCACATCCAGGGAGTTTCTGATTTAGTGGGTTTGCCATGGGCCCTGAGAATTTTATATTTCTTGGAAGGTCACAGATTCAGCTGATGCTGCTGGCCCAGGGACCGCATTTGAGAACCAGTCTCTTAGCAAGTGCTGCTATATTCCGATAGACGTGAAGAAGATACCCTGCTTGGATTAGAACTTTCATAATATCCTTGCATTTGCATCCTATCTGTATATGGAGATTATTTTAATATCCCTATTTTCTTTTCAACTACAAGACTTGTCTGCATTTTTTTTTTAACTGATACAGCCACCTATTACACACGCAAGCATTGCATCACATCCTTTCTTGGGATCCTAACATGCAACAAATAATGTTTGCACCTGCTTTGCTTGGATAAGGAATAGTCGAGGCTTCTGATCCTTTGGGAAGTGTAAAGAGGACACTTTTCAAATGAAAAGGAGTGCACTTTAAAATCACATGCATCTTCTGGCGGCTGCCTAACCCCCCACGGAAACCCCCTTCCCATCGGTGGATGGTTGCTTGAACATAAAGCCAGGTACAGCGTGATGCTTCGGCTGGGCTGTGTAGCAATTATTCTGCGACTCACTGAAGTCCTGTCTCACCAGAGAAAGCCAGTTGATGCAATTCAGCCTGAAGGGCTTTTCAGCAGAGCATCTGTTTTTTTTTTTTCCCCGATACACTTTGCCTATTAATTTTTATCTCCAATGTGTTGGAAAAAAAATGTCCTCCTTGATGCCTGTCTCTGCTCATTTCTCATGTAGCTATCATGGATGTTTCTACCATGCCTATTCCCAGAAAACAAAAAATGTTCTTTTCTTCTTAAACATTCTCTTTGCTTAATTGTGTATTTATCTGTAGCAGATTAGGTAATCTTGAAGGTATCTCCCAACCTTGTGATTCTAAAATTCTACCACACATACACACCCACAACCACACATATGTGTATATATGTGTATGCATTTCTCTTTTTTTTTGAGGAGGGAGGTGTGAGGAAAGAATTATTTCTCCAAGGGTGATTCATAAACATTCACTCAGACGATTCTCTTGTAAACTTTTTTCTTCAAAGTTACAAGTGTTTTCCTTCAGAAGGAAGATAAAGTAGGTATATCATTTTGAGAGATAACCTGTATCTTTAATGTCACAGGACTCTATCAGGTCAAAGAGCGTTGCCACGGTAAAGACACTTGCACTCCTATTGAATATATCAACAGTCTTCTCACAATGAAACGCAGACTTAATTGTCACTACGGAGACGACAGTAGAGATACAGTTTCAAAAGGAAAATGCTGCCAGGCGGGGAGAAACAGGTAGGGTTTTCTAGAACTCTTAAATTATAAATTAAACTTTGAGGATACTGAGGAATTTTTAAGAATAGTTTTGAACCTGCCTAAGGGTAAAAGAAGTAAAACTTTAAGATACTTCCTTTTCTGAATTACTATATTATGTAATTACTTTGAGGCTTTTAGAAACGATTAGGCAAACTTAGACCTCATAGATGATGGCATTGGACAAGCCATGAGATGAGATAGTAATATTAACATTGCATTGAATTTGAAAGATATCTTTCCACTTGGTATAGACAAAAATCAATCATTCAATCATGGGATTTGTGTGTTCCAATGTGGTCTTAGTCTGTAAATATTTTATTTTGCCTGCTGTTTATTTAATCGTTTTCTAATACATTCTTTTCTATTCCTTTTTTGGGCAAAGCAATGGCAATAGTAAGACTGAATCTTAAGTAATCTATTATATACCTTTGTTTACCTAATGTCATGCTTTTAGGTTGGTTCAATGTAAGTTTGAGGATGGTAAATAAAATAATGACATCTACTGTCTTTGTTTACCTAAATTAAACAATGTTTAAATTACTAAGTGGCTTAAGTAAAGGAAAAAATGAAATGATGAAATGCAAACACAGAAACTGCTCAGTTTCATGGCATGTCATGTTACTCAACCTCATCAAAAGTCCATAGGTATTATTTTCTTTTGTTTTATCAACACAATCTTTAACCAACCTAAAAGTATGATGTTAGATAAATAAAGTCACAGAACAGATTAGCTACTATTCAGGGTCTTATTTTTGCTTCATTTTTTCCTCCCTCTTTTCCTTTACTTATTCAGTGTTCAAACAGAAGAGGATGTAATTTACATACTCTGGATGCCCCAAAGAATTTGGCTTCAAACAATGTCCCCTGTCTCCTCCTAGAGTAAATAGTTGATTTATGTATTCATTGAAACTAAATGGGTAAAGGAATTATTAATGATTAGTGAGTTGTTGTGGAGTTTTGCCCAAGGGAAGAGAGGAAAGGATCAGAGAGCTCCAGAGAGCTCTGGTCTCAGAATTCTACTAGACCTTCTGATAAAAAGCTTCTTTTTGGGGGCTATTCATACATTTTATCACTAAAAGAAATTGGAAATAGCACAATTTGCAGCAAATGGAATTTTAGCATAGTAAAGCCTTGAGCAGTGAACTCTGCAGTTGGTTTTATTGGTGTGAGTTTCATTTCTTACTAGAACCCACTTCTAAGAAACACCAAGCCTGCAGATCACATCTTACCTTGGACTTACTTATGCTGGGTGTTGTTTCATTGCTTATTATGAACTCTCAATTACAAATACCACAACAGTAAAATCTGGCTTCCATAAATGCCTGCTAGAGAAATGAAAGTGGGATAGTGTTTCTAATTTGGGATACATGCTTCTTTGAACATTTATGGAATTTTAAATTGTTTGGTGGATGTTGAAATATGGAAAGGTCAGCATTGTAAGGGAATATGGAAGAAAATCTCATATTAGAGTTTGTAAAGCAGAGATATCTGATGAACAGGATTAGAGTCACTGGCTTGTTTTGGTCAGATGCCTTACTGTCTGAAAATGCTTTTAAAACAAGTTGATACACCACCTAAGAATTTCAACTAGGCACAAGTCACAAAGTTCTCGCATATGTTCCCATGAATCTATGAAGTTAAAAAAAAATCAGATTTATGAATTGATGTAATTTATTCCATTTCAGACAAGTCCAACTCATTAAGTTCTCAGGTGTTCAAATGAATGAATGATGTTAAAAATCAAATTTATGAATTGAGATAATTTGTTCAATTGATGTAATAAAAGCAAAGAGCATTTTTATTAATTCCTACCCATCTCCTCAATCTTGTATCAACACCAAACAAGAAAACACACTGTCTGGTTTAATTGTCTCCCAGGAAGACAAAAGAATTAAGTAATTATTGAATGATGAATAAATGAATGGTGAAAGAACTAGGCTATTGTCCCTTGTAGCACAAAGGACTGGGATATAATATTTCTCTTAGTATGAAGGGGTCTTCAGAAAAACTTGCACCATAATGCCTTGACAGACCATTTGTAGATATTCAAATTCAAGTTGAAAATAGTATAATTGAGTATAGTAATTGTGTAGTATTGCCTGTTGCTTACGTGTTCTTTCCTTTCATGAGGAAAACCCAGGGTATTTAGCACAGGTCTGATACAGAGTTTTTATATAAAATGAGAGAACAAATGAAAAAGTCAGTGAATAAGTAGATATATGTACTGTAGTGGTTGACTTGTTTGCTACTCAAGTCCCGGGGTCCTGGTTGATGGCCCAATGCCTGTCTTGAGAACATCACACTCAAGTTTACCCATGGGCCACTGCCAACGTGCCTCTTTTTTCTGACATGAGCCCTCATTTGTACTTTGGCTTTCAGCTGATCTCAGTTGCATGTTTCTCTTCTCTGGGCATCTTCTTCAATTTCCAAAGGCATACAGCATTTCCCAGACACTCTGGAGATCATGAAGGGAGGTAGAGGTGTTTTCCTCTAGAGAGAAATAGGTGTCTTAGCCTTGTCTAGAAAAATATGAGACCATGAGCTATTCCAACATAATTTACTAACTAGTGAATAGATAGTGTAACTAGTAGCAATAGTTGCCATCTCTCATTCTTGCTCATAGTTCAAAAAAACCAATATGGAATATTTTCTTTACTGTGACACTGGTTCTCTTCTTTGGGGGGAAGAGTGGACACGGATTCTGGACCTCTACTGCATCAAATGACTCGTGATTCCACTCATGCTTGAAAGCAGATGGTGCAACCATGATTCAGATTTCCTGAGTTAAGTTAGCAAATTAACTCCATTGATCTTAAGTTGAGCGCCCATGAGCCACTCCTAGTACATCATGGACATCAAGAATGCATCGAAAAGCAAGGAACCTGCATCAACAGGTTGCATAAGTCTCTACAAAAGAAATCTATAGTGATGGAAAACATAAAGGGAAATTTATTTTCTCAGTGTGCTATTAATTAAATTATTATATAAGTAATGCTTTTTGGGCAGCCCATCTTGTTTTTGTTTTCTCTTCAAATAAATGCTGGCTTTATTGTCTTAAGGTGTCTGGAAATTGTTTCCTTTGGAATTTGATTTTTATCTCTGTAATAATTAAAGAAGAAACATGCTGTGATTCTAGCAACATATATGTCTAGAGTCTCAAATTTATTTGGGGATGGGGAGCAATAGATTGTATTTAATTAGTTCTGGCATTGCAATTGGAAGAATAGTTCTAGGTGATTTTTCCCTTGACCTGCTTTTCTGTGTGCAAAACTAAATGTGAACAATTTGATATAAATGAACTTTTGTCAAATGGGTGTGGCCAAAAGAAATTAATGCAGACCTAGGCTCTTACAGAGGGCATTCTTTAAATACCATTGGCTTAATAAGGAACAAAAGTACTTCTCATGCAATGTTTTGGCTTTCCAGAAAGCACTGCCCAATAAAAATACAATGCAAGTTATATATGTAATTTCTAATTCTCTAGTAGGCCACATTTTTAAAAAGTTCAACAGTTGACATTAATATCATCTTAGTTGCCAAAGTACTGTCCACATACCAGAAGTGTGTTGGCTTTTATAATGGGAGTTTAAAAGCTTAAAGTTCCAAGGCTGTGGAATTACCAAATCAAAGCATCAGCAGAGATGCTGTCTCACCAAATTCTACTGTTGATTCTAGCATCCTGTCACACAGCAAAGATGACCACTGTTTTCTGCCTTCCCTTCCAGAATCTACCATCTCCTGGAGCTCAGCTGTGGGAAACCAGGCACAGGGCTTGTCTCTTTCCAGGCCTCCTCTCTCAGTCTAGGTTGTCCCACTTTCTTCCCGAGTTCAGCTGTGGGCTATAAGGTGTAAGGCTCAACTTTCCCTGGGGCTCACGACTTTGAGCCTCTTGGGGTGTCTGTGCTTGAGCTCAGCTGTGGGTGAACCTGGAGAACTTTCACTCTCACTGCAGGATCGAATATGGGAGTTTTCTTTTCCTCTGTGTGTATGTCTTTCCATGTTTCCCTTTATATCAGACCTAGCCAGAGGGCAGAGACCCAACTGGCTCATGCCTCACTGACAGTCCGATCAAAAGTCCTAAAGTGATCTTATCAAGTAATCTAATCAAAAGGACCATCAACTGAATTTAATGAATCAGAGGGCACCACACGGCAAGAATAGTTTAAGAAAATAAACTTTTTGGTATTCATAAAATAACTTCAAACTGTCACAAATATTAATAATACATTTTATTTAACCTAATATATTCAAAATGTTTTTTATTTTAACATGTGATCAATATGAGTTTTTAAAAAAGATTTATTTTATTTATTTCTTTTCCCCACCCCCTTGTTTTGCAAGTACTGTGTCTGTTCATTGTGTGCTCTTCCTTTTTTAGGAGGTACAGGGATCTGAACCCAGGACCTCCCATGTGGGAGGGAGGTGCCTAATTGCTCCAGCCACTTCTGCTCTATGCTTTGTTTTGTCTCCCATTATGTTTTCCTCCTTGTGTCTCTTGTTGCATCAGCTTTCCACACCAGCCTGTTTTGTCAGCCCACTGTCTTGCTCGTCTTCTTTAGGAGGCACTGGAACTGAACCTGGGACCTTCCATGTGGTAGGCAGGAGCTCAATCACTTGAATCACATCTCCTTCCCTTAATATGAATTTTTAAATGAGATATTTTTCATTTTTCTTATACTAAGTCTTCAAAATTTGGTATTTGTTTTTTACTTCCAGCACATCTCAATTCAGACTAGCCACATTTCAAGTGCTCAGTAGTCACATGTGGTTAGTGGCTACCATATTGGTTAACACATCAGGTACTTGCACACTTGCTATAATGATGGAAATGGGCATCAACCCAATCTTCTCACAGTGACTCTGCAAATATGCACAATGATGTGGCCTCACTATCGATAGATGTATGCCAGTGGTTCTCAATGGCAGCTGATCTTGCTCCCCAGGGAACATGTGGCAAAGTCTGGAGAGATTTTTGGTTGTCACAACTTGGTGGGGAAGATACTACTGTCATTTAGGGATGTTGCTAAATATCTTACAATGCATAACAAAGAATTATCTGGCCCCAAACTTCAGTAGAGTCAATATTGAGAAATCCTGTTTTATGCAGAATTGACTGTGGTGTAGTAAATGTCATGACACGGAGGTTTCTTCTTTATTATGTTATCTTGTTTATTGGAAATCTCTAAAAATACGATGACTGTCTAAAATCTGGGATGGTTTAGCAACAGCCCTCTGAAGATCAGAGACTAGGAAAGAAGATTTCTTGAGGTGTTTTCCATTTCCTAAATAATTGATGTGCTTGGTAATTGGTTTGTTTTTTTTTTTTAAACAAGAAACATATTCTCTTATTACCCCCTGAGCCCAAGGGGCACATGTAAAATAAGAAGCAGAGGAGGTGCCAGAGACGTCCTTAAGAGGCCTTGTCCTAAAGTTTGATGAAGCAAGTAGCTGATCTCCTGCCTCCTGGTCAGTTTTGTAGATTCTGTGGGTAGTTAGTCTTGAGGTCATATGAGGAGTTTAGAAGCTGCCAAGTTCATAGTTCTGAACTTTTTGGCTAATGAAGTTTTAGTCAATAAAGTTTAACTATGCATGCTTCTTTTTTGTGCACTCACTTCCTACCTCATAATTCAAGAGTTCTTTTTAAAGAAGGAACAAAGGGCTACTATTGACTGGTGGGCTCAGAATGAACTTAGGGTAAATGCAAGTTCTCTTGCTTATGAAGTAGGAGTTTTGTGCGATATTTCTGAGCATGCTTCATGTGTCTTAGTGTTGATCTCTTTAGTGCGTATGATACTGATTGCTATACTTATCAGTCAAAGCAAGAAAAATAAGGGCTACTCATGCCAAGAACTCACAGGAGGAAATGTTGTAATAAGCAGATTAAGGACAATAAAATCAGCAAAAAGAACAATTCCCTTAGTGATAAAGGTAGTGTATTAGTTTTCTTATGCTGCATAACAAATGATCACAACTGAGTGGCTAAACGTGATAAACGTTACTATCTCATCACTTGACGAGGAGTCTAGGCATGGGTGAGATGGGGCTTTTGCTCGGGGTCTCAATGGACTGAAGTCAAGATGCTGGCCAGGGCTACAATCTAATCTGAGGTTCGGGATCCCTTTCTAAACTCACTGGTTGTTGGCAAAATTCACTGTCTCATGGTTGTAAGACTGAGGCCTTCAGCACCTTGAGGCCGCCTGTCACTCCTTGCCACATTGCCCTCTCCATGACATGGAAGTTTACTTCATCAAGGCCACCAGGAGAGGGTCTACTGCTGCTTCAACTCTCTGGAATGCTCCCATCTCTATCCTCTAGATTCTCTTGTAAAGAACTCACATGATTGACTGTGATAATCTCTTTTTTGATCTACCTAAAGTCAACTGATTAAGGACCTTGATCACATAAGCAAAATTTTTTTGCCTTTGTGGCGTAACTTAACCTAGTTGTGAGCATGATATTCCATCATATTCACGAGTCTTTCATATATTCGAGGGGAAGTGATGATACAGGGCATGTACAACAAAGGGTGAGACTCTTGGGAGGCCATTTTAGAATGCTGCTCACCAAAGATGGAAATAATTTAGTGTGTATGTGTGTTAGTGTTTCAGACTTCTAGTTTCTCTTTAATTTTTTTCTTATTTTTAGAAGTCTTTCTTGTATAAAATTCTTCCTTCAAATTTCTATACATTTATATTCTTATCTGACCTCAACAATTGCTGCTCCTCTTTTTTAAGAAGAATTTAACCTATTGAATTTAAGTTTATTACCTTTCATTATTTTTTTTTTGTTTTCTTTTACAAAATGCTTTCATTTATGTGGTTTCTACAGTGGATTTTAAACTCATTATTTCCCTTTCCACTACATTGAAAACTAACCTAATTTATTTTTCAAACATTTAAAAATGTCAACATATTTTATCACAGCATATTTAAATGATTGATTGCAATAGTATTGAATTAGTAACTAAGTGAACTTGAAATGTCATTTAAGATTAATAGGGAACTAGCATTTGAGATGAGCCACCCTAACATACTGGCATAAATCCTTGATTCTATCAACACTTTCAATTAAAACAAACATTTATTAAAAAGCTATTACAAGGTTAGGTACTCTCCCAGAGATACAAAGATGGAGAGTGGGGAGTGGATGTGGCTCAAGCAGTTGAGCTCCCACCTCCTACATGGGAGGTCCTGGGGTCAGTTCTTGGTGCCTCCTGAAAAAACAAAAATGAACAACAAGCAAAACAAATGAAAAAGAAAACAACTCAGGGAAGCCAATGTGGCTTGGTGGTTAAGTGCTGACCTCCCACATATGATGTCCTGGGTTCAATCCCTGGCCCCCAGTACCTCAAAAAAAAAAAAAAAAAAAGATAGATAGTAAGCTGTCTCTGTCTTCAAGGACATTGTAAGTAAACAATTAATTGCTAAAATCATGGCTCAAAAAAGCAAGCAAGCAAGCAAGCAAGCAAGCAAACAATGGTGGAACAAAGAGGAACTTACAAGCTTTCCTTGGAAAGTGGTCATTGAAGGTTGTATAGAAGATCTTTGAGTTGAATCTTAATGGAGGAATAGATGACATTCAGCTCAATGACTGAAAGGATATTTCCTGATGAGGAAATAGCAAATACAGAGGAAAGAGTTCAAGCAACTGGAGAGTTCCTTATTGCCAATGCCCATGGGACTCTATTGGGAGATTGGGGTAGAGAGAAAGTTAAGGACCAGATCAAAGAGTGCTTTGTACACAAGTTATATATTTTTAATTTTCCCTTGAATAAAAATTTTAAATTAACAATTATAATCACATTATAAAATATTTAATCAATTAAATATATGCTTATGATTGCAAAATCAAATATTAAAAATGACCTAAGATAAAAATCTGTCCTCCTACATAGACTCATGCTCTAATCAAACATTTTAAGTACTGTTCTTTTGTTCATTTAGTTTTTCTGTAAGTTTTCTTTATTTCTAAATAAAATTATTATTATGCAATATGTTGCCTTTAAAGTTTTTTCTAAAAGCTGAAAAGTGATGTTTTATGATTATGTAAATCTTTCCTATGATTGTATTTTCCTATTTTCATAGCTTTTTTGCTTTTTAGGAGTTTCCAATTACCTTGTCTTTTCTGCCGCCTTGCATTTCCACTGTTAACACATCATTATATTGTTTTCTAATGTTGAAATTTACTTCCTTTAGTCTATCTACTTTACTTTTTTCTAGAGTCCTGGATACTCTATTCTCACATTCCAACCTGGCTTGATTGTTTTCCGGGCATGACATTTTAAAACTTTCCTTTTTTGGTGTCCTTGGTTATATCATTTGTTTCTTAAATTTCTTTTTCCCTTCTTTCTTTATTTGTTTCTTTGTTTTGCTGATGCACATCCTCAAGTGTCTTCCTAAGAGGAGCTATAGAAGCCAGAAAATGTCTGATGGCTTTCAAATGTTTTTAAATTGCCTTCATACTTGATTGATACATAGTTGAGCTAAAGAATTCTAGGTTGTGAATTGTGTATTCTTAGAATTTTGTAGTCAATATGCCATTATATTTTAAGATCCAGTTCTACAAATCTGATGCAGTCTTTTATTTGTAGGTAGTCTACACATTTAGAATCTTCTCATTACTGTTGAAACTCTCAATATGTCTGGGTACAGATTTTCAATTAATTGATTATTCATCCATCCAACCTTCCACTCCAAGGAATTTGCTGAACATTTTGAATTTTCAGAAAGATTTCTCCTTCAGCTTTAGGAAATTTTCTTTTGTTATCTTTATGAAGTATTTCTCTATTCTCTTTATTATTCAGAACTCCAATTAATCTGATATTATCCTTCCTGGAATAACCCATTTGTATTTCTTATCTTTTTTCATACCTTCTTTCTCATATTTTAACCATTATATTTAGGAAGGTTTCCTTGACTTTCCATTCATAGTCATCTATGGCATTGCTTTTTGGAGGAGGCATGTGGTGGTTTGAAGCTGTGTGTACCCCAGAAAAACATGTTCTTAAATTTAAAACATCATGTTGGGTATTAACCCATTATAAGTAGGACCTTTTGATGAGCTTATCAGTTAAGGTATGGCCCAACTCAATCAGGATGGGTCTTTAATCTGTTACTGGAGTCCTTTATAAGTAGCATGAAATTCAGACACAGAGAGAGAAAGTCACAGAGGTAGCAGCCAGAGGCTGGACATTAATGGAATCTAGAAGAGAAGGGAGAGAACCAGGGATGCCACTATGTACCTTGCAATGTGACAAACTGAAAACAAAGGCTCGTAAGCAGCCAGCTCCAGAACACCAGTCTTCTGGAAGAAAGCATAGTCTTGATGATGTCTTGACTAGGACTTTTCCCCAGCCTCAAACCATGAGTGAATAAATAAATTCCCAGTGTTTAACCTGACCCATATCATGGTATTTGCTGGTGCATCCCAGGAAGCTAAAACAGGGGGCAACCATATTTTCAGTTTTAAGAGCTTTTTCATATTTTGTTTTTTTCCTTTTTAATAATATCCTCTGGAATTTCTTTAGCCATGTTTTCCTGAAACACACACACTGATACAGATGCACCCATACATACACACATACATGCCTGCATACATGCACACACGTATGATTTTTCTTGTGTATGTAACAAGGAGAATGTTTGTACTTAAACAACTAGCTCTTAGCATTCTATGCAAGGGAATAGGAAAGTATAGAAGAATTTCATGGTTCCTGTAGAGGCGTTCAATTAATTCCCCTATTATCCATCTAGCTTCTCATTTCCACCTTCCATCAGATACGTAGTCTTTGAATTAACAACTCTTTCTGCATCTTTCCAGACTGGTTAATGACCTTCTCTGTTGCAGTTTTCAGTGACAGTCTTGATGGACTTCCCATGCTCTGCTTTAGAAGACAATAATCTTTTTCACTTACTGCCTATCTCCCAGGTCTGTGTTGATCGCCTCTGTTCACAGCCTCATCTGATCTTGTTAATTTGGGTCTGTTCCATTTTCCTTCCTCTACTATCATTTTGGTGGAAACTCAAAAGGGAAAGGAAAAGATCACATCCTCAGAGGACCCTCTCATGTCTAGGAACCCTTCACATAATGTCAGCATCAGTAAGAAGCCACACACTCAGATTTTTTCTCCAAGAAAAATTTCTCCACCACTAGTGTAGAGCAAGGATTGAGGGTGAGTCCAACCGCAAACTGGAAGAGCTGTGGTTGGAAGATTGTAATTGTCCAAGAGGAGAAGATGAAGCTGAAATGATTTCTGTGGAGGGAGACCAGGGATAAATGCAAAAGCTGTGTAAGAGAAGAAATCGTAGGATTAAAAAAAAAAATTCAGTTGTCTCTCTTGATTGGACAGGTCGTCCAATCTACGATTTTAGGGTGCAGTTTTTGGCTCAGGGAGCATGACAGGGAAAGTCTTTGCTTTTATGGATCTAATCTTCTAAGATTAAATAAGTAAGTAAATGAATAACATCAGCAAGGAATGTTAAACAAGGATGAATGTGATAGAATGATTCAAGGGCATTTTAGTTTGGGTGAAGAAACCAGTCTTCTAAAAGGTGAAATTTGAGATGAGGCCCAAATGAGGAGGAAGGAGTCAGGCGTGGTCTGAGATCAGGTCACCCTTTGTGGAGGGATCTGTAGGTCCAAGGCTCTAAAGAGGGAGGGATCTTGCCATGGTCATGGGAAGAAGGAAGGCTGGAAGCCTGGGAGACTCAGAGCAAGGGAAAGATGGCGGGAGGGGAAGCTAAACCAGCTGGATGGAATGCTGGATTTCCTTTGCATTCCTCACACGACTTAGTCTAATGTTCTTAAGCATTTAATGTTATATTATTAACCTTGCCTTCCATTAATGTTCTAAAATCCTTTAATTCTTTTTAAGCATTTTTCATTTGTTCTCAGGTATCTATTACTTCTGAAACTTATCTCTGCTGCTGCTGGTTTGTTGTTGTTTCAGTTGCTTCATCTTACCTTTAAAAGATAAGAGTCTCCGTTTGAATTCAGAGATGGTTCCTCAGCAACTGTACTTGTGGTGAAAGCGCCGTTCTCTTGGCTCTCTTTTTATATATTTTGGAGAATGAATCTCGGGTCCCTTTCGTTTTTGAGTTTTTAAGTCTTCCTCTTAGTTGTGGCTGGTAAAATACTGTTTTAGTCTTTTAAGTTTAAAAACTTGGCAAATCCTGGTGGATCTCTCTCCTTTGGACTTTTATTTAATTCATTTATTTTTTCAATTGCCTTGTTTTTAAAGATACATAGATCACAAAAAAATATAAGAGATTCCCATATACCCCACACCCCACTTGTTGAATTGTTCTCTGGACCCTTTCTGAATTGTTTTAATCCAGAAATATATGTTTTAATTACTTCTCTAGCAATCATTTCGACATTTCAGGTCTCTGCTGGTTCATCTATCATCTCTCCCATTAATCATTTGGATTAACTACATCATTATCTGAACTATTTCCTTAGTTTCCCTTAGACGATTAATGCCACTTCGTGTAAATTCTTAAGATGTAGGCATGCTGTACTAATGTGCCTTTAGCATGTCTTATATATTGCTCTTTTGCATTAGTTTTTGTTTCCTATTATAGTTCCAAATTAACTTTATGATAACGCCTACAATTTATTGCATTTACAATGCTCCTCATTCTGTATGAAGGGCTTGACCAGCATTATCTCACTTTATTCTTAGGACAGTGGTCGTTTGATTGTGTTCGAAGTCTCAGTCTTTCCATTTCACAGAAGAAACTGAAGCAGAGTAAGTAAATGGTTTTACCAAGATCACAGAGCTTCAGCGTTATAAAGCCAAACCTTAAGCTCAGTCTCTCTCCCACATTTCATGATGGCGATGTGTTTAAATCACTGTGAGTTCTTTGCTTCGGCTGTCATTACTTTTATTTTAAAAAGTACCTAGGGTACATTCACTTATAACTGTTTGAGACTCTTCTCTTCAAATTTATGCTCCCACCATTATGGAGTCGAATTGTACTGTTTGCCTTTTAAATTTGGATTTGCTCTTTTGTGTGTGCGTGGAGATGGTTTCTTATTTACTTGTGTATTATGTTCCTTTTTCCTCCATTCTGATCTGTCTGATATCCCTTGCCTCATTTTGTTCCTCAGTGAGAATTATCCTTCTGGATCATAACATCATTTGCATCCTGGCATTTGCTGGTCTTGGAGTAAAAAAGAAAGCGAAATGTCTTTGCAAATATTGTTTCCACCTAGTTCTACATTGACCCGGTGTAGCAATACTCAAGATCTGATGAAAGAGCTGAAATTGTGTCAGAATCCGTCAGCTTGCACTCAATCCATGTGATATTCAGCTTGTGACATAGTATATAATTCACCATTATTACAGAGAAGCAAATGTGACCGTGAGTCATAGACTCTTTTTCCCTGAGTGCAAACATACCTAGCTTACATATTGAAGTTCTATAAATTTTTTGCTTTTTTTTCAGAAGAAAAACAAAATACCTAACTTATATATTAAAGTCCTGTAGACTTTGTTTTTTAGAAAAAGAAAAAGGAGGCCCAAAGTGGCCAAATATGGGAAAAGTGAAAAAAGATATTTTCATGGTTGTGAACCTAGTCTTTCTTTATTGTGACTCATATAATATTATACTCATTTATTGTTCGATTTAGCTCAGATTAGGGGCATGAGAGTTCTTGGGGTAGGCCTGGCAAATCCATAATACAAGGCCAATATTACTTTGCATCGGTTTTGAACTTTCTGTCCATAAAACCTAAAGAACTCAGAATTTAACTTATTGAGGGGATTCAAGATTTCTAAAACTTTTGTAGCATTTGGAATTTGTTGAATCATTAATATAAATACCAACTCAAGTAGTTAATCATGTCAGGGTAGTGTCATTTTATTTAAATAAGCTCTTTTTTTGAACAAAAGACAGAAGGTGATGACTTCTAGTAATGACCAGAACACAGAAGATAGCAGAATAAAAATATTGTAATACAGGCTACTTTCCTTTGTCATCGATGTGCATATGTGGCTATGTGCATGTGTGTGTCATTTTAAATTCTGGCCTGAAAAGCGAGATACACAAGTTAGACTGGTTCCTGAGCACAATTATGTCATAAGCTTGATGTTTATGCAACATATAACTTTACCAGAATTGTCTTTAGTACAATTACCTGCTCTAAGCATCTGACCCAGCAGATCCAAATCTTGCCCAGAAAGTATTTTTATCCCTCCACTGTCTCCAATCTTTAAATGGTTAGACATGAGAGAGATAGCGTCATGGTTTCTTTTGAACTGACTGGCAATTGTGCCTGCAAACACCTTTGTCGTTTTAATTCGTCAGGTCTGCTGGTGTGTGCAAAGAACCAGACTAGGAGTCAAAAGACATGGATGCCATTTATGCTTCCCTCAAGTCCAAGATGCACATGATTTAAAATGAGAAGATCTGACTGTGCCATCAGGCTGTGTCTGTCGTGTACTGAATTGTGTGTCCTCCTAAACTTTCTGAGCTTCAATATTTTCACCAGTAAAATGGGAATAATTTCATGAGCTGTTGTGAAGATCAAATGAGATAAAGCATTACACAAAGCACTTTTATTTTTATAGTAATATTTATTTTTAATACTTTAGTATATTCATGTGTCAAACAAGTTTGCTACCGGGCTGCAATCTTAGACGCTTTTAGGGCCTGCCTGAAATTCTAAGAGTTACCTGTTTGAGTCAATTAAGTCTCACCACTCCCAAGGTACTTAAGTTTTTATTTTTGTTTTTGTTTTTTTAAAGGAATTATACATTTGCTATATATTCGAATAAATTCTAGGGCCTTCATAACTTGGGGTTCTTTTTATTTATGTATATCCAAGATCACTAATATAAGCTAGTGAGGATATAAGTCCTAGAAACAGTATAAACAACATTTTGTGGTGCTTGTGCACTCCGTCAGCCCTTTTGGTTAATTCATTCTGTCCTGGAAAATGTAGCTGCGTGTGGGAGCAGTCAGTTAACCCCTAGGACAGACACCCTATAAAAGCTCTGATCCTGGACTTGAGGTTGGCAATATTCCTTTGGCCCTATCCTCTCCTTCTGACTGCTCATGGGGTATGCTCTCGTAGCCAGCTAATTCAAGTGATTACCGTAGTCGAATGATTTAAATGGAAACTCTCAAGTAATATTTTTTTAAAAATTTTCATTGCATAGTAATAGGAACTAGAAAAACCGAATGTGAGAACCAGGTATCTACTAGAATTGGTGCATTTCGATAGCTGTAGCGTGGGTCATTAAGTGCTTATTTTGGTAAGGTGCTAATATCTGGGGGCGGAAAGAAATGTGCTATCTCATCAGCGACATAGTGGGTGTGGGAGCCTCCCCGGTGCTCTAAATCTTGCTCACAAATGCAGCCGTTTGCTGTGAAGCAAGGACTGACAATATGAAAGAATGCAGAGGCCATTCTGGTCCTGCCAGGTCCCATTCCTTCTTCGACTTGTCTCCTCCTCTTTGGAATGAGTAGTTTCTTTCTACTGCCTTTATACCTTCATTTCGATTATTTTGTTGTCTTTTTCTCTGTCTCTGTCAATCAGTCTCTTTCTGACTAGGACACAACAGGGCTTAAGAAAGGAAATAAAGACTTTTGTTTATTATGGTTTACTTAAATGACCTCACAGGATAACAGGGCATGTTTATTGTCATTGGACAGGTATTTCTTTTATTTAAATTCAATAAACAATTCATTTGCAAAGCCTTTCTGTGGGTGAACTAGAAACCAGTTCTTACTAGTCTTTCAAACTGTTGCACATTTTCAGTCTAATAGATAAGAGATTTCATTCTAGTAGGTAAACTGTGTGAGTGTGTGTTTGTGTATGTGTGTAAAAACAAGGCAGGCTATGAGAGGTCACCCTGGTAAGAGAAAGAACATCAGATTTGGAGTTAAGAGACCTATGTGTGTGCAGAGACTTGGTCTGGTTGTTACATAATTGTGTAAACTTAAAAGTGTCTTTGAACTTCAGTTTCTTTGTAAAAAAAAATGGAAACATTCAACTCATATTTACTATCTACAGTGTGACAACCACACAGTGAGGTAACAATAAAAATACTTTTCTCTCTGACATTATGAGGTTAAAACAACAAATGATGTGGTATGTTAGCCAGCTTTGTAATCTCTATGATGTTTTCTAAATGACATACTTACAAGGCAAGTCTAAATAGTGATACAAATTATGTGCTACAAATACAAAGGTATAAACACAAATGGAGATCCATACCATGTGATAGAGGAATTTGAAGGAGCTGATGAGGTCAGACTTTCTGAAAGAGTAGCAACTGATCTAGGTCTTGAAGAAGGGCTAGATTATATGTAAGCAGAAACTTGGGTTGGAAGAATAATGTGAAAAAAGTCATCAGTCTTTTGATTCTCTTTGGTGAGAAGGATTCATATTCTCTGGAAACCAAATTGTTTATTGATTCTCTGGGGACTGCTTCGTGCTCTGACATGGCTGTGATTTCATTATGGTTTAAGTTTGTTCCTTTTTTTCTTAGGTTGGTTGCTCTTGCTTTCTTCAATAATCTCACGGTCTTTGTAGTGAATGCTTTATTTGGTCACGAGGTAGAGGCTTGTGCCTCCCCAATGCTTCCTGGCATAGTTACTGTCAGCCTTTGATGATTTCAACAACCATTCCCCAGGCCTGTAAAACATCCGTGCCACTTGTCTACAGAAAGTTTGAAAGTAGTGAAGTTGATCTAAACGTTTTTGTGAACAACTGAGCAGTAAGTACAGTTTCAAAGCTGCAGCAGCTGTTTGTGTCTGTGCCTGGCAATCTGGTGTCTTAACTGGAATCCTTTATGTCAGAACATAATCTACTTAAAAAGTTTCCATTTATGTCACAAATAATAAACTTGATGGCTCTTTACAACACCCAACCAGTTCCTTGAAGCTGCCTCTTTAGACAATAGTCTTATTTCCCCAATGAAGGAATCACAAAATTAACCCCTTTAGCTTTCTCATGAAATATTTAATCTTTGGTAGGAACTGCTAAAACTGTAATTGGAAAATTGTGTCTCTATTGTAGTCATAGCCTCATAGCATATGCTATCCTGAAATATCAAACATGATACTAAAGTCAGTCTGTAGTTTAGGTTTAAATATATATACTGTGTATGTAAAATTGGTGATCTGCTAAATATACATAATGTCATATGTTATATATTATGATACTTATATATAATAGATTATATGTTATGTACATATGCATTCTAAGATGAGAGAGAGTTCTCTAAAGAAGTCTCTGCCAGTGGCTTTAATACTAATACCATCATTTTAAAAAATAATACATTTCCTGACACCAAGCCAGCAAGACTGAGTACAAGCCAGCATACATCTATTTCTGCTTTCTTCTTCCTTCTTCTCACTGCCTGACTAGATAACACCACAGGACCCTCTAATCTGTATCAGCGTCTTTAGAAAACCCATTTATATCTTTGCCCAGACCCCATCAATAATTTTTTCTCTTCTTCTTCTACCCTGACTGGATTTTAGGTAGTCCTATATGGTCAAAAGTGAAAGTAGAGCCAGAAGAGCATGGACTATACCACCCTGCAAAAATCTGCCCTTCCCAGCCTGGATTTTTGAGGCAGTCAGAGACAACAGAGACACAATTAGCATTAGGTGATTAATGCTGTTCTAAGGAACTGATTGAACTGAAAACAAATTGGATTACCTCTTGGCCTATTCCTCAGTCACCCATGCCCCAGAAAGCTTCATTTTGGACCAAGAGCCACCATGGAATTTGGGCAAAGAGACACATACCCCCCATTTGTTTCTAGCATTTTGAAACTTTGGTTTCTTAAAGAACCAATTAAACTCTTAAAAATAAAAAATACAATTGTTGAAATAAAAAGCTTCATAAATAGTTTAAGTGCAGATTAGACACAGCTAAAGAGAAAATTAGTAGATAGGAAGATAAAGCTGTAGACACAAACCAGAATATAGCTCATAGAACTAGGAAACTGGAAATATAAAGTCAAGGTTTAGAGACATAAAGGATATAATGTGAAAATATAGCATTTATCATTTGAATTCCAGAAGGAGACAACAGAGAGCATGGAGGAGAGGCAATATTTGGCTAGACTGTAGCTGATGTGTTTTTCAGACTGATGACAGACATGACTCATCAGAGAGAAGAAACCCAATTTATTCCATACAGAAGAAATAAAAAGAAATCTACACTCAGATACATTGTGGTGGCACTGAACAGCACCAAACAGTAAGAGATGATCTTAAAATTGTTTAGGGAGAAAAGAAGAACAATAATTAGACTGATAGCAATCATTGAAGCTACACTGAGAAAAAGTAGCTGTCAATCTGACACTATTAAGCAAGAAAAATAATTTTTTGTAAACAAAAACCAAAAAACAGTTTTAGATGGAAAAAAAATTAATAGTTTACATCCATAAGACTCTCACAAAAGGACTTTCTTAAAGCTATACTCCAGGAAGAATAAAAATGACTTCAGAGGAAATGTCTCACAAGCAAGAAGGAATGTGAGCAAAGAAATTGGTAAACATGTAGAGAAACCTAAACAATCACTATTTTTGTGGGGAAAAACGAGACAGAACAAAAAACACTGGATGACAACAGCTTACAAGTCTGGAGAAGAGTGATAAGATTTAAAACACCATATGGCTTCTCTACTGTTTGAATGGAGGGTTAATATATTGATTAACCTGAGACTTTTATATGTAGGGATGCAAGAATTCCAATAATAGAAGTAAGGGCAATTCACTTAAGGCATAGAGAAAATCAAAAATAAATAAGAAGATAAGATAATTAATAGAGAAAAATAAAAATACAAAGAATTTAAGATAATAGAGAAAAGTCAAAGTAAAAGAAGAAGGTGAGATAAAAGTAAAGAAACACAGTAAAGCAGGATAAATAGAAAGTGTAGAATAAGATCATAGAAATGAATCCAATTATGTCAGTAGGCACAGTAAATGTAAATGGACCAAATTCATCAGTAATAGGCCAGATTATCAGGTTAGATAAAAAATAAAATGCACTTCCATGCTGTATACAAGAAGCACACCTAAACTGTATGGAACGCTCTACAAGTCCACTAGAAGACATGTGCAAAGATCTTCATACTAGCATTGTTTCTGATAGGGAAGAACAAACAAACAACAGCAACAAAAGAAATGAACACTATCCACTTCTCCTTAAGTAGGAAGATATTTAAATAACTTGTGGCTTATGAATTAATTGTTGCAATATCAGCAATATCACAGATCAGCATGAGTGAGTCTTAAAAACATAATGTTGGATATATAGTCTCTTTATTGATTTCAAACAAATAGAAAATTTAATGTACTTTATATATGCATATATGGTCAAAGCATACAAAAACTATGGAATTCATATCTACAAAGTTCATATGGCAGTTTTTCTCTCTTTGGGTGGTGACGGGATGAGCTTCTTGTGTGTGCAACATGTGTAGTTGTCCTTGGTCCATGCTCGGTTTAGGGCTCTGCTGTCACTGTTCAAATTCTCAATAATTTTGAACAAGGCACCCTGTGTTTTCATTTTGCCCTGGGATCCTCAAAATATGTAGCCAAAAATATTTGGCTAGCAAATGTGGCAAACAAGTGGGGAGAGATACAGAGGGAGCCATTTATTGTACTGGTGAGGCTCACCTTACCTGGGTAATGAGTATATGGACAGTTTCTTTTATTTCTTTTCTTTATATATAGTGCCACACATATTTTGTATGTGTGAAACATTTCCTTTCACAAATGAGTTTTAAAATGTTACCTCTAGAGCCACCGGTTTATAAGACTCATCAAGCATACCCAGGCAAAAGCGTCACATAGTAGCCGCCTCGTTGGAATTGAATAACCTATTTATACGGTTGCGATGTGGAAATTGGTCTGAGTTGTTGAGTAATTATACTTAAGCATATGCTTTCGGATCTATAAAACCCCGGTGAGTAATATCAATTTGAGGGAAAAGAAGAGCCCTCTGTATTTCTTTACACAGTTGGATATCCAGCTGCTCTTGTTTTCATATTGCAACTGCCTTTGCAAACTTGTTAGCTCCTGCATTATTTGTAAGCGCTGCGGTATAAAAGCAGGCAGCACTTAAAAACTATAGGGGCAGAACCTATCTGATTCTCTTGCTGCCACCAGCAGCTGGTGCACCCATCCTCCTCCCAGGAAGTGAGCTGCCCTCTAACCACCGTGGATATTGTGCGAACACAGCACATCTGCTGTCGTCAGTGGCTCGCTGTGCTAGTGTGACTGAGAGGCCAACTCGCCATTCATAGGCGGTTTGGCAGCTTCAAATAGTCACACATAGAGACAGCTGGTGAACTAGTTTGCCGAGTGCTGCACCCCCTTTTCGCTCAGCCACCTGGATGATTCTGAGAGGCACAGTGTGGCCATCACGCTTTTTAAAGCCTTGCTACGGTAGCCAGCACTGGCCAAAACTTGTTGGGCGCGTTCAAAGGCATTACAATGCAATTTTCAGTTTTTCTGCACATCTCTCTAAAAAATCTTGGATGATTCAACTTAACTGTATCCTTTAAGTGCCTCTTAACATTGACCTTCAATCCCCTTTTCCTATCCTATCATTAGCCTTCTACTCTCTCAAGTGCAGTAAAGTTCAGGGACCAGATATTAGGGATTCATTCCTTTAATCACTCAATGAACATTTATAGAACTTCTTAAATCTTAACTGTTGCCCACAGATCTTAAAGTCTTGGTCCTCTCTGTCTCCCCCTACCTCTCTCTGATTTTTTTCCTCTTTTCTAGTAGCTCCTCTTTATGTGGGTTGAGGATCTAATCTCCCTAGATTCGTTATTTTATGTCAAGGTGTTTTGATTTTGTTTTTAAGTCCTGATCCACAACCTTCTTTCCACCCTCCAGTCATGATCTTTTCTGTTTTGCAGAGGAGCATGTCATTTGCTGTGGTGTTGGAAGTTTCCTGAATTCCGACATGATTTCTTGAATGGCAGAAATTAAAATGAAATACAACTTTTGAGGAGCACAATTCACCTATAAAGCAAGCTCTGCCTGTCCCTGTTGCTTCTGAATCCAGTGATTTCACTATTAAAGAATAAAATAATGGTGCCTATTTCAAGGTATTGGATACTTTTTGCTGGAAATATAAGTTGCATTCCAAAAATACTCAAAAGTTGCCCAGATCACTGCTAACCATTATGAGTCCATTTAGTCAAACTAAGGCAAAGTCCTATAAAGAATGCCCCAAATTAAACTGACAATTAGTTGAGTACTTATGATGTGCAAGACATTATGGAACAAAGAGGTGAAAGGTATAGTTTTCTCTTTGGAGGACCTTAAATCTAATTGTTGAGAAAAGTCACTATATACAGAAATTAATAATGCCAAGTGAAGTGGCATATGAGTCATTCAAGTATTAAGTGCAGTAGGAACAAAAAAGAAAGAATGATTATTGGGGCCAGGGCATCAGGGAATTATAAGGGCAAAGGGTATTTCTCCATATTTAGACTCATTTTGCAACCAGGTAGATTCATTATTTCTGCAGTTAACTCCATGCAGTGAAAAAAACCCACTCAGATTATTCTATTCATTACTTCTTTTTTGCTTAAGACATATGTTATTTTAAGTTATTATTGGAAGTTTTCCTCTTTTTCCATCTTTTAAATTCAGTGCACATTAGCCCAATTTAATTGCTTATTTGTTTCCTTTATGGCCCTGAAATTTCTTCTAGGAATCCAATCCTTGTTTGGGGTCACATCAAAGTTTGTGGTTTTGTTGTTGTTGTTGTTGTTAATAATGAATTTGATTCACTTCAGTCTAATTATACCTACTATAAGAAAAAGGAGTTACTGAATGTCAGGGCACTGTTGTGAAAAGGACACGAGTCTTAAAATTAGATCAGACGGGCATGAGTTTGAATCTAGTCTCTGTTACTCAACTTGCCGGGTGACATTTTTTCTTTTTTCCTTTTTCAATTTTAGTCTCTTTCTTCCGTTTCTGAAATGTGGACTCCTGTTTCATTTAACATTTATTTTATAGAGTTGGTAATGTGATTGTATAAGATGGCATATATAATGCTGCTGTTTGGTTCATGGAAGGTTCTCCTTAAGTACTAGCAACTATAATAATTATTATTACTAGCTTTTTCTAAATATCCCAATTTATTTCATATATGTGAGGAGCCCATCATTCAATACACAAAAGGAGTTGGTATTTTGAGGAAATATTTTCAAGTCACCATATTAAAAGAAGGGCTTGTTAAAGTTAATGCTTTCAAGAATTTTACTGACTGGAGAACATGGTCTCTTTTTTTTCTCAAATTGTTTAGATCTTAAGGGTACTTCGTTGGTGGTCTGCCAGTTGAGTTTCTTGTCCTTTTTTTTTTGTATTTTAAAGAAGAATATCTATGATTTTTAAAATGGATAATTTGCCAATTTTCACATGCTTGGTTTTCTCATCTCAAATCAACATGTCTGTGTATGTATCCAATTCAGAGTTCAAACAACATTCATTTCACTGCTGTCACTTTCCATAAAGACAATCAAAACTTGTTATGCCTAAATATAAAACATGATCCAACTAAATGAACAGATGTGTTGCATGAACAAAGCCCCACCATGTTGTTCCTATTGTCTGTGTTGTTTTGAGAGGGTGCCTAGAGCTGTGAGATGGTGGATTAAAGGTTTTGCCAATTGCACTTATTTAACGAAACATGCACATTTTATGCACATTTGTTCCTCTGTTGTATTGCGCTGCCCTTTGGCTGGCAGGAAGTTTGGTTTACTTGTCAGGTCTTTGAAATGGTTTTAAAAACGTTATACCGTTAAAAAAATTAATCACGATTCCCACCCCTCACCCCCAATTTTGGGGTCAATAATGAGCTTTCAAAATGCAGGATACCCATCAAAATTCCATCCAGCTTTCAAATTTTACCCTCTGCTTTTCTCATTTCATTGTGGTTATTTCCTGCTCCTTTTCTTGCCTTTCCCACAGAATAACAATGACAAAACACAAGCATTTGTCAATGGAAAAACAAGCTGACATCCTCTCTTGGAGTTCTCCATCAAAACAGAAGTTGTGTTGATACGCTTTCTCTTTAGGTCCTGGATATAGAATTCTCTAAGTCAGGCAGCCAGTCAGTGTTAAGTTCAGTGGATTCAGGCTCTGTTTCTTAAGAGTCACTTACCAGTATTTCTGGCATGTATACTAGGATCTTGCAGTAAATATCAATTTGGTCTAACTGGTGCAGGTATATATATATTTGTTATAAAATATTAGCTGGAAATGATTAGAATTTCAGGAAGGAATGAGCTACAAATTCTTCATCCCTACAGCTTGGTTCTATTGATAAAAAATCCAGTCCCCATTCATTAGATTATTGGCTAAAATCTCCCCTAGGAATTCCTGTCCTTAGTCCTTCTCTTTCATCTCTCTGATTTTCCATTGGCCTGTGGTATGTTTCTCAATGCGTGATGGAGGAGAGTCTATACTAGTCAATATTGTCCAGACAGGGTGTTGTCCTGGCGACAGGGTGGGGCTGTATGAAGATAATATACATGAGAATTTAACTGCTGAGACCCATCTGCGGGTTCTGCTACCCTTCCTATGGCTGTAAGTCACCCTCTTATAACTTGGGAGTCCTTATCTGTGCACCTGGGGATAACATTTATTGCCTTCCGTAAAAGGCAGTGGCAAAATTACCAGGTGCTTTCCTTCCAGATGCTGGTTCTTGCTTAAAGTTTTCAAAGCTATGCTGCAATAGCAATCCCAAGAGAATATGAGACAGACAACCGCTGAGGGGTTTTCTGTGTTTCTTCTGGGGTTCCTATTAAAAACAACATTATTCGCTCTTCTTGCAGCCCTCCGCCATGATGCGATTCTCCATTTCTTGGGTAGCAAAAGACCCTTGAGCTGGTGTGGCTTTTGCTGGTAATGGTGGCCTCCGGTGTCTACCCACAGCTCCTAGGTAAGGTCTGTGGTGGGGCCCTGGACGAAGAAGCTCTAGCATCACCTCAAAAGAAGCAGGAACTGTGAGCCCTTGATAGCATGCAACCAAAAATCCTTATTTCATTTGTGGTAGCATCAGTGGAAACATCTAATCACAACTCGATGCAGAAAATTGCAGGGCCGTTTTTTCTGACCCTTTTCCCCTTTTAATTGAATTCTCTAATTGAAACCTTAAAAAGCAAGCAAGAATAATTTCATAATTTCAAGACAAGGAGGCTTTAAGCAAAAGATTCTTCAAGTATTATGTTTTCTCCTTTCTCTGTGTAATTAATCTTTTGGGCAAGGGATGTGCATAGCTTGCTTCACTTGTTTAATAATTCCTATTTGTTAAATGGGAATTTAGAATTCCCATGTGTTCTGTGAGAAAAAATAATTGCATGAGGGTATCAGCAAGTTTACGTAAGAAGTTGTTTGTAGTGTTAAGTGATATTATGTATTTCCAGCATTCAGCATGGTGCTTGGTCCTTATTAGACTCAATAAATGTAAATGAAGATCTTCCCCAAATACACTTTTGCTTCCCACCCTTTCAGGGCTGCTGGTTAAATCCAATAGTAGTGGGTCCTCAAGCTTCATATCTGCTGTTCCTCCAAGTTCAATCTATAAGGATTAAGACTATTCAATTATTATTTTTATTATAATACTTCTTTTTCCATTGCCGTTTCACAAATTGCCGAGTATGCTACAACTTCCGGAAGACATTGATTTTCTCTAGTGTAAATATTGTCTGCACGATATCTGTTCTAAACCACCTTTTATGGGCTGTTGTGGAGAGAAAAGTTCAAGAAACCAATTGTTGTTTTCAGCAAAGAACAAAAATTAGTTTAAGAATAATGGGGGAGCAGGTGTAACTCAGTGGTTGAGCACCTGCTTCGCATGTAGAGGCCCCAGGTTCAAACCCCGGTATCTCCTAAAAAATTAACAGTATTCTCTCCCTTGTTTCTATTATCATGCTAATTCCCAAACCCCATATTCCCTGGTTAAAGGCTTCCTGTTTAATTGCTTCACGTTTATTTACATGTGAGCTTATATTACCTATGTAGATCACCAGGCTAGTCACTAAGATAGAGGAAAAGATAATTGATTTGGTAAAAGATCCCCAAGACAGTCTCATACTTGGACATCCTTCTACCTCCAAGCATGTGACAGTTTGTAACGAGACTTACTTTGGACATCAACTGTCCCTCTGATGTCCTTAGAGCCTGCAGGTCTTGGCTATGAGGTAACTTGACAGCAGAGCATTTGGATTTTAGGCAATGCTGTGCTTGAACTGAAAGAATCGGCTAGACTCTTACCTACTTCCTTGTTAAAGTTTGCTGGCACTTTGTGTTTGCACAGCCCAGTTCCTGAAAGCCTGGCCACTTTCAGGGTATGTTAGGACCACACTCAACAATCTCAGAGAGGAATATACTGATGCTTTCGTGTTTGCTTCTCTGATTGTTCAATGTGGAGACCATTAAGAGATCACTGGGAAATGGTCTGACCAGGAGGGGGACTTCTGCCTTCCCTGTATTTTTTCCATGTGTTACTAGTCTTTGTAAAGAACAACTTATTTAGAGAAAAAAATAGATTCTTGCTCCACCCTTGCAATGAGAAGGGTAGCCTTTAAATCAAACCAATTATACTTGTAAAACAAATAATATTTTAAAAAGCAAATGATTAGTTCAATAAAACAGGCATGCTTTTGTGAATTTCTTTGGACTAGATTAAACAGAATTTCTGTAGGTCAAAATAAGCAGGTTCCCAGATCTTATGGCTGGGTACAGACCATAGTAGTGAAAAAATGCATCATCAATACTTTGGGGAAAGGAGAAAGAGAATACAGTAATTCTGTGATGTTTTTGAAGAGCTTGAAAATCTAAAGACTTAATTTGCCTATTGATTGAAAACAGTATTTGCCCAACATTGATCAAATGTTTCAGGAGTATCTGCTGAATATAGATATGCCTAGAGAGCTAGTCTCTTTAACATGGGGACTTGTTCTAACACAACCACAGAGCAAAATACATGAAGGTTTTTGAGGCTACAGGGAGCATCCAAAAAGGAGGCAGATCAAAACTAGTGTCATGCTCTGAACCAAGGGAAAAGGGCTAGAGAAATGTACTGGTTGAAGACAACTCCAGAAGAGCAATGCAGAGCTCAAGGCACAGAGGCCGAAGGCTGGCAATTTGATGATGGCTATGTGGCCAGTCACCAGTGGAATATTTATTCCCTGTTCCACAAAACATTTGTAAGAACCCATTGTGTTCTACTATGGTGTTTGATGCTAGCCAGGCAAATATAAATAAGACATTAACCGTCACTCCAATGGTTTATAGTCCAGAATGAGGAATGAAGACTTTAAAAAAATAAAGGCAATGAAGTAATTCAGTGTCATGGCAGATGGAAGAAGATGACTCATTTGGGGTCTTGGGATTGAGTGGACAGCAAGAAGGAGCAGGAAAAGCTTCACAGAGTTTACAGAGTGAAATCTAATGGGATGTATCATTCAGTAAATCATCCAAGAGATTTGTATATTAAACCCCACTGAACATGGCTGTGATGGTTAGGTCAATGTGTCACCTCGGCCAGATAATTATTCCCCTTTTGTTTGGTCAAGCAAGCACTGGGCTAATTGTAATGCAATGACACTTTGTGGACTTTAATCATCAGTATTGATTGCATGGATGGCTGACTACGTCTATGATCAACTAAGAAGATTGCCATCAGCAATCAGTCGAAGGCCTTAAAAGGAGAAGTGATTTCAGCATTGAGAGAGAGAATCCCCATCTCTGCTTCAGACAGCCAGCATCTCCTGGGGAATTCCATGAGGACCTTCAGCTGAGTCCCTGGCTTGCAGCCTCCCCTACAGAATTTGTATTTGTGCATCCCAGTGGTCGCATGGTCTGTATCTGGGCATGATTAAGCTATGATTAGGGCTTTCACTGGACCACGTCATTAGGGCATTGAGTCCCCACCCACCAAGGGGTGGGGACTCACAGATAAAAGACATGGCAAAGGACAGAGTTGAGGGTTTTTGATGTTGGAGTTTTGATGTTGGAATTTGATGCTGGAGCCCTGGGAAGTAAGCTCACAGAGGAAAGAGAAGCAAGTCCCAGCAAGAGAGGAATCTTGAACCCAGAGAAAAGCATGACCCTGGAAGGGAGGAACCCAGGAAGCCTGAGCCCTCGCAGACATCGGCAGCCATCTTGCTCCAATACGTGAAAATAGACTTTGGTGAGGGAAGTGACTTATGCTTATGGCCTGGTATCTGTAAGCTCCTACCCCAAATAAATACCCTTTACAAAAACCAAACAGTTTCTGGTATTTTGCATCAGCGCCCCTTTAAGCTAACTAATACAAATCCTGACAAATACAATGGCTATACCAGTTTCAGATTAAGGAAGACAGAAAGGATTGCGTGTTCCTGGGTCATGTCCCATAATATTAAGAGAGAAGCAGTATGGATAAGGATTCAGAAGGAAGCCAACAATACCGGTTGAGGGAGGCAGTTGATAATCTGGAGGTTTGTTCCCGGGTACTGCCCTGGTTTGAGTCATTTGTGGACCACAGAAAATTATGTTCTTAAGGTAACCCATTCCTGTGCTTGTGAACCTATTTTATGTGGGACTTTTTGGTTAGATTCAGACAAGAGACCTTTTGATTAGATCTCTTCTTTTGGTAATAATAAATTTTATTTTTAGAAAAGTTTTAGATTACAAAAAAGTTACATCAAACATGTAAGGAAGGGAGTGGCCATAGCTCAAGTGGTTCAGCACTTGCTTCCCATGTACGAGGTCTCCGTTTGATCCCTGGTACCTTCTAAATACAAATAAGGACAAAGAAACAAACAAATGAGAAGGCCAGCTCTCATTTGGGAACGGATATGGCTCAGTGATTGAGCTCTTGCTTCCCATGTATGAGGTCCTGGGTTCAATCCCTGGTGCTTCCCTAAGAAATGTATAGGGGATTCCCATATAAACCCCCCTCCCTGCCACACACACACACACACACACACACACACACACACACACATTGCCCCCTATTATTAACATCTTACATTTGTGCGGTACATTTGCTACAATTGATGAGCCAATATTGAAGCATTGCTACTAACCAAGGTTTATAGTTTACATTATGGTTTACCCTTCATGCTGTACAGTTTTATAGGCTTTGACCAAGGTGTAATATCATGTACCTGTCATTGCAGTATCATGCAGAACAATCCCAATAGAAATCTGAGGGGAGGAGAAGGTATAAATAGGTATAACACAAGGCGTTTTTAGGACATTGGAATTGTGCCCAATGACACTGCAATGATTTGATCATTTTTTACTAGAAAGCTTCAGCTAACAAGTTTGATTAGATTGTGGGACCAAGGGTGGGTCCTAATCATTTTACAGGAGTCTTACATAAACTGAGCACTGTAATCAGAGCCACACAGAGAAAGAGAGCTGCCATGTCGACCCTGCCATGTGAGCGAGGACTCTGGGATTGCCTATAGCCACAGAAAGACAGAGAAACCCTGGGAGGCTGAGAGAGAGGCTGGGGCTGGACTCAGCAGAGCAGCCCAAAGCTGAAGAGATGAGGCCTGGGGAGGGGCCAGCCACTTGCCCGATTGCCCATGGCTGATCCTGGGGAGGAAGGCACCCAGGAGGAGAGGGCAGAGCCCAGCTGCCATTTTGCTTTGTCATGTGATGTCATACTTTGTCATGCCTTGAATTGGACACTTTCATAGCCTCCTAACTGTAAGATTTTACCCTACTAAATTCCCAACCAATTTCTGGTATTTTTGCATCGGCAACCCTTAGAAAACTAAAAGAGTTAGTTAGGTTCCAGAAACAAGGGAAGAAACAGCCATAGTAAGAGGCCACCTGGGGACAATCGAAAACAGTAATTCTCAGCCCTGACTGTGAATTAGAGTCATGGGAGAAGCTTTTAAGATGCTCTATCCATAGCTGGGTTCCAATCCTTGAGATTCTGATTTAATAGATCTGAGGAGGGGCATAGGTAAACTATTAAAGGTTTTCCAGATGATTTATTTTTACTTTTAAAATTTTTATTAGAGAAGTTGCAACTTACAAAACAATCATGCCTAACGTGCAGAATTCCCATACATCACCCTCCCACCAACACCTTGCATTGTTGTGGAACGTTTGTTATATACTATGGACAAACATCATCGAAATATTACTGCTGACACCCTATTATTAACATCATGTGTTAGTATTGTACATTCTTCATCGTTCATGTGAGAATACTCTCATATTTATACTGTTAACCACAGTCCATCATCCACCACATGGCTCACTGTGGGCTACAGTCCCATGCCTTGTACAGTCCATCCAAAGTGTACCCACAGTGGCTTTCAGTTTCATCACAGAGTTGTGCCTTCATTGCCTCAGTCAATTTTAGAACATTTTCCTTAATCTAATAAATAAAATCCCATACCCTTCTATTATTGACCCTTAGCATAGATATAGCATCTTTGCCATTGATGAAAGAATATCACAATATTGCTGTTAACTATAGTCCGTATGTTACATTAATTGTATTTTTCTCATGTACCACCATATTTTTAATACCTTGTAATAGTTGCATAGATTAGTTCTAGTTCATAGTAGAAGAACATTCATTTATTTGTACCATTAACCACAATCCTTACCCACCAACGAGTTCACTATGTCATACAGTCCCTAGATTATTCTGTAGCTTTCTTTCAGTTGACATTTATGTCCCTAGACTGCCCTTGTCAGCTACAATCTCATTTATAAATCATCAGTGTTAGTTATACTCACTAAAATGTGTTACCGTCAACTCTATTCATTTCCACACTTTTACAGTCAAGCTAATTTAAAAATTTTACTTACATTAAGCATCGATATCCTTTCTTAGCCCTTATCCCATCTCTTAGTAACCTAAACTCCATATGTTTACTCATTGTATTTAGTTCATATTAGTGAGATCATACGCATTTGTCCTTTTGGTTCTGACTTATTTCACTCAACACAATTTCCTCAAGGTTCATCCATGTTGTCCTTTGTGTCCCATTTTCTTCTTACAGCAGCATAGTAATCCATCATATGTATATATCATGTTTTCTTTATCGTTCATCGGTTGATGGACACTTGGGTTGTTTCCATCTTTTGGAAATTGTGAACAATGCGGCTATGAACATTATTGTGCAAATGTCAGCTTGTGCTCCTGTTTGCAGTTCTCCTGAATGTATTCCTAGAAATGGGATTACTGGCTCATTCGACAGTTCTTATTCGGCTTCCTCCGGAAGCTGTCTTCTACAGAGGCTGCGCCATTCTACATTCCCACCAACAGTGAAGGAGTCTTCCTATTTCCCCACATTCTCTCCAGCACCTGTAGTTTTCTGTTTCTTTTTTTTTTCAATAATGGCCATTCTACAAGTTGAGAAATTATTCTCATTGTAGTTTTGATCTGCATTTCCCTCAAGCTAGTGATATTAAACATCTTTTCATGTGTTTTTTGGCCATTTGTATTTCCTCTTTGGAAAAATGTCTATTAAAATCTTTTGCCCCTTTTAAAATTGGATTGTTTGCCTTCTTTATCAAATTGTATGATCTCTTTTTTTTAAAGATTTATTTATTTCTCTCTGCCTACCCTCCCGCCATTGTTTGTGCTCACTGTCTCTTCTCTGTTACTGTTCCTTGTGTGCTCTTTGTGTCTGCTCATCTTCTTTTTAGGAGGCACCAGGAACGAAACCCAGGACCTCCTATGTGGGAGGCAGGAGCCCAATCACTTAAACCACCACTGCTCCCTGTTTGTTGTGTCTCTTATTGTGTTTCCTCATTGTGTCTCCTCATTGCATTATCTCATTGCATCATCTCATTGTATCGGCTCACCATACCACCCCATCACATCAGCTTGCTGTCTTGCTTGTCTTCTTAGGAAGCACCAGGAACCAAACCCAAGACTTCCCATGTGGTAGGTGGGCACCCAACTGCTTGAGCCACATCTGCTTTCCCTGATTGGGTTTTTTTCTAATGATCTCTTTATATAACATGGAACTCAAACCCTTATCCAATATGTGATTTCCAATAATTTTCTCCTACTGAGCAGGCTGCCTTTCACTTTCTTGACAAAGTCCTTTGAAGCAAAGTGTTTAATTTTGAGGAAGTCCAATTTATGCATTTTTCTTTCATTGCTTGTGCTTTGGGTATAAGGTTTAAGAAACTGCCACCTACCACTAAGTCCTGAAAAATGTTCCCTTACATTTTCTTCTAGGGGTTTTGTGGTACTAGCTATTATATCTCTGATCCATTTTGAGTTAATTTTTGTATAAGGTGTGAGATACGGCTCCACTTTCTTTTTTTGGATGTAGATATCCAGCTCTCCCAGCACCATTTGTTGAATAGACTTTTCTTGGAGCACTCAATTCAGTTCCGTTGGTCTATATCTATGTTTTTATGCCAGTACCATGCTGTTTTTACCACTGTAGCTGGCTAATTTGATTTAAAGTCAGGAAGTGAGAGTCTTCCAACTTTATTCTTCTTTTCAATGATGTTTCTGGTTATTCAGGACCACTTTCCCTTCCAAATAAGTTTGATAATTGGATTTTTCATTTCTTCAAAAAAGGCTGTTAGGATTTTTATGGAATTGCACTGAATATATAAATCACTTTGGATAGAATTGTCATCTTAACAACATTTAGTCTTCCAATCCATGACCATGAAATGTCCTTCCATTTATTTAGGCCATCTTGAATTTTTTAAGCTATGTATTGTAGTTTACTGAATACAGGTCCTTTATGTCCTTGGTTAAGTTTATATTTAAATACTTCTTTTAGTTGCTATTGTAAATGTTTTTTCCCCATGACTTCCTCCTCAGATTTCTTATTACTAGTGTCTTCCAGATGATTTTAATGGGACATAAGATAGAACCACTGCTTTAGAGTAGTTGGTCAGAAGTACAAAATGGGGAGCAAGGAAGATCCCCAGACATACAGACTTAGGTCAGTGGTTTCCAAACTTGGGCATATTGAGCATCACATGGAGGGCTTGTTAAATCTCTGATTGCTGGATCTCATGCCCGGACTGTCTGAGTTTTCAGTCTGGGATGGAGTATGGGAATTCGCATTTCTAACTAGTTTCTAGGTGATACTGATGGCTGCTGGACTGGCAACCACGTTTTAAGTACCGGTAGAGTAGATTACACTGTGGAGGAGGAAGGCTTTGCACAGTGCAGATAGTGCAATCATGGTGGGCTCACTAGGTAGGCCCTCTTTTGATCGGACAGCGTGACAACTTGGGGAAATGCTGCTCTAAGTGGTACAGTTATTATGAATCTTGCTACCACAGGTGGGGTCCTCAGGCCAGCCCATGTAGGCATCATCTGGATACTTCTTAGAATTGCAGACTCTCATACCCCACCCCATAGCCAGAATCATCATTTTAACAAGATCAGCACATAGTTGGCATGCATTTTGAAGCTGGAGAATGATGAAGTGGTTTTCAGCTTTGGCTTCGTATTACAATGTCCTGGGGAGCCCCAGTTAGACCAATTAAGTTAGAACCTCTAGGACTGGAACCTGATGTTCCCAAGTGACTCTTGTGTGCAGCCAACTTTGAGAACCCCTCGTTTAGAACTTACTCTGTTGTTGCTCTGCTTCTGGCACTGCCTTGACTTGCCATGATTCAGGAGTGGAAAGAAAATGAAGCAACACATAGGGAACATTAGTATATCCTGCTGTGAGATGGATGGGACAGAAGAAGGGAAAATGATGCCAGAAATGACACAGTCATATTGGTCTCATGGGCTTCATTAGATGTGTTTTGCTAAAACCAGTTGGCTTTGTTTCCGTCGGGTTTCCCTTGATCTCTTCCATGATATTATCTTCTCCTTATTTCCCTTGGGTTGAATGGACCATGTCCTCAGATATTTCCATTACATAAATCTATCATAACGCCTGTTAATGCATTAGGTTTTATCTCACTCGTTTATGTGCTTTTCATCACCCAATAGATCATAAGCTCCTTGAGTGCAAGGAAATCTTTGAGTGCAAGGAAAACTCTTGCATGTGACATTAGCACATGAAACTTAATAGATACTCACAAGTATTTATTAAATGGATGGTTATTTAGCATAGTAAAGAAGAGGAATCATTGCTCTGGGAACATATACAATAAGCTTAAAGATATGGTGAAAAATCTCTATAAAATATATACATATATTTTATATATATAAAATACATACATATTTTTCTATATGTAGATATAAAATATATACATATATAAAATATATAAATATATACATATGTGTGTTCAGATAAAGCAAACGTGGTAAGGTTTAATAGTTGTTGAATCTAGATGAAGGGAATATGGTGTTTCTTATCCTATTCCCTCTTCTACTATAGCTTTAAATATCTAAAATAAAATAATTTTGAAAAAATAGTCCCTGAATTATTTCTCTAAATTGAAAGTTAGCTTTTAAAATAATTGTTAAGGAAAAAGGAACTCACATTCTTATTATTTTTGTAAATTTGTGAAACAATATTTTCTTCTTGGCTAGATTAACTTTGATTTCTGAAGAAATTAGGATTGCTTTTATACTGACCAGAATTATTTGAAACCTAAAGAAATAATTTGCATATTACTGACTAAAAGCTATTTTATTATAGAAGTACTGTTGCTTTGGTAATATTGTTTCACCTGTTTATGCCTATTTACTTATCTAAATCAATCTCCTCATTAATTTAAATAGAAAAAAAATCCCTATATAATTTTGAAAATTCATTTTGTTTTTCTAAATTTTTCATTTGGTTACTTTTAATGCTTAGGTGTAAAATGGCAATTTAGATGATAATGGATGGTATTAATTTATCTTTCTGTCTTTGAAGCCTATTCATCACCAGACTGATAATAGTTTATATGGATTTTCTCCTTTTTAACCTACAAAATGGCTCTTGCAGTGAAACTATTTTATGTTTTTTTTGTGTGTGAATAGTTAGAATATTTGTATTTATCTTTGGAATTAGAGTCCTTGCTAAATATATTGCTTTTTTTTAAAAAAAAATTGTCTTTCTATGCAATTGGAAATGTGATTTTTCTCCCATGAAAAGGTGAATAATCAATGTGCTTGAATGTTCCTCTTGGTTTATTGGGACAGATTCTTCTCAAGTATTTTATTGCTTTAAATGCAGTGCTATTTACCATGAATCCTCACACTGACGGCACCAATGAATCTCCTTAAATTTTAATGTTGTAACCCAATGAATCAGTGAAATCTTGTTGGAGAAGGAGAGGAGGGAATCAACACCAGAGATATACTTTCAATGTCTAAATTTGATTGCGTACAGATGTCAGGTTTGCCCATATTACCTGTTTTTTAAATTGGTTCCTAACCAATGAAGTCATATTACCTCACACAAAGCATCTGAATAATCAAAAGGAGGTACCTCCAGGAAGTTGATTTCTATAGCTGTTGATGGCTTATTTTAATAGTTTTGTTTCACTTACTGTCAAAAAAGCATTTCCTTACTTTGTTATTATTTTCTTTTTATATATTTCTCTTCATTTCTTGTTTCCTCTCTACTGGAGAATATCTAGTCAACCTCTTTCTCATATTAACTTAAAATAAGTTGTAGATGTTTTAGTCATTCAAGAACGATTTATTGAGGACTTACTACATGCCAGACACTCTTCTTGATATTTACAATTCATTCGTGAGACAGCAAAGATTCCTGTCCTTTGGAAGCTCATATACTATTTGGAGGTAGGCAGATGATAAGCAGTAATCATAGTCAGAAAAGTAAATTATCTGGCATGGTGGAATAAGATAAATGCTGTGAGGGAAAAAATGGACCAATATAAAGGGATTACATGTGTGTGTGTTGGGGGGGGCAGGGGTGGGGACTAGCAGTGGGAGAACAATTTACAATTTTTAAACAGCTTGGTCAAGGTAGGTCTCACTGAGATAGTGACTTTTGAGCAAAATATTAATAAAGGTGAGTGAAGATGCCTTGAGGCAGGGTGAGAAAGGAAGAGAGTGATAGAGTTGGGCCCAGAGACTTGATCATATTAGGCCTTGTAGGACATTGTAAAGACTATACTTTTTTTCCCTGAAAAAAAAAAAAGGGGGTTGGGGAACACTCTGTAGTTCAAAGGGACAACTATGGCTGCTAATTTGATAATAACCTTATGGGAAGGGTCAAAGGAGAAGCTGGTAGACCAGTTAGTCTATTATTCCAGAGGGAAGAAGGAGCTTGGATCCAGGGTATAAGCAGTGCAGGTGGTGAAGAGCTGTGGGAGTCTAGATGTATTCTGAAGGTAGAACCAATAGGAATGCCTGATGGACACAAAGTGGGGTATAAGAGTAAGAGGGGTGTCAACTACAATTCTCGAGTTATTAAAATGCTCCTTTGGCTTTTGTTCTGTGAGCTTGAGTTACCCCAATGGATTCTTCCTCTGCTTGTAGGAAATGTTTCCACATATTTCATACTTCCCCTAGCTGTTTTCTGAAAATCTCCTATTAGTTTATATTTTATTGAAATATTCATAAATATGGGTAAAACAATTCCCATAAAGGTCATGTACAAGGGTAATCTAGGGGAAAGTTGTTTCAATTTATGAAATTTTGCAAGAATATTTATATACACCATGTTCTCTGACAGGTAATTGAACAGAAGAAAAGAGGCAGTTTTGTTTAAAAAGTCGTTCTTCATGAGTGAATCACTGAGCGTCTTCAGAAACTAACTCAGGTAGCATTTTAATAACCTTGATAAATACTTGAATCAGAACTTCCTCATTTAGGAAACCCCAGAGCCATGTCCTTTCATTCTCATTTATAGTGTGACTGGTTGCATTGAAATCATGACTTTCCTAGCTTGTTCCCCACCTAATAAAAGTCATTTCCTAAATGTATGCAGTCCCATCTGTGAGAGATGATGAGAGATTCCCAATGTTCTGCCCACAGTATATAGTGACTCTAACACAAATCTTTAATATTTGTCATCAAAAGTCCAGTCAGTTTGCTGTAACGCTTGTTTTGAAAACACAAATTTGTTCAATTGCATACAATAAACGAGGGAATAATTCTAGTAAACCGTAAATTTTGTTTGCTTATGCACAATTACTTTCCTGAGAAATTCTAAGTGAATGCAGAAAATTGCACCCAGCTAAACCAAACAGCTAGATATATACAAAATGCACACAGGCTCATACCTCAAACATTTACCAGTTACCTCGGTTCACTGCATGCATTATTGTACGTGGCTGTCTTTTTCTCCTCCACATTTGTGGACTTTATTTATTTTTACATAAAACACTCGATTCAGTATCCCAGACAAGACTGAGCATTCTGGTTCAGAATGCCAAGCAGTGCACGCAAAAGGAAAGGACTATCTATATTTGAAGACCTTAAATTGAAATCACCAGATCCTGCAGAAGTGGTTTCTGTGGATGCCCACCAGCAGCTGATGTGGTGGTTTCAAACATCCTTACGAATTCCCAAGTCTAGCTGATAGGCACAGTCATGAGTGAGTACAGATGAGAAAGCCATCAAAGAATTTCCTGCAGTGACTCAGAAGTGAACTGCAGAAGGCTATCTGTTGGATCAAATTTTCGTTTTGATGAAGCAGATATCTATTATAAATGCGTATCTCCAAAGACCTACATTATCAAAGACAGACAAACATGCCCCAGGATTTAAGCTGCTAAAGGTTCCTTAATTGTGATGTTCATGCCAATGCTGAACTGAGACAATGACCCACAGCCACCCACATCTGGTGTTAGAACTTTCTGTCTAATTTCAGATAACTCTCCTTCCACCATTTCACAATAGCTCACAAGCTGTGTCCCTTGGAGCCTGCTCCAACAAGCAAACTTCTAGTCTTTTTCAAGGCAATGTGCCATATTTACTGCAGTATTTATGAATTTCTAAACCACTTAATATGTATAAAACTATGCTACTGTCTTTTGCTAGGTTCCTATCTTTTTTTTTTTTTTAATGAATCGCTGAAGTTTTTGAGTGTGTGCTTCTCACCCCATTTCCCCTGTAAGACATGAAGACATGTGGCTTTTATTGCGCAATTTTGCAGAGTGCTTATTTTTAACAGAACTGACAGTATGGGACAGAAGCACTTTTCTCCCCCTTCAAACGCAATGACTTTGTTAGTTGTTGAATACTTTCCCCTCAAATTGGTTGGTATATATGGTGGAGTAGACTGTATCTTCCGGATCAGTTATAGAATGATTGAATGAAATGGGACTTTTATAAATTATTTCATTAAACCATGTCGCTTTATGGAGAAATGGGGTCTCAGAGGTTAAATGACTTGCCTAAGGTCTCACAGCAAGTTAGGGGCAGATGTAGGCTCAGAACCTGTCTCCTGGACCAGCACTACCTGGGAACTTGCTAGAAACACAAATTTTCAGGCCTTGGCCAACCTACTGAGATGGAGTGGAACCCATCTTCCCCTTAGGCTATCTTAACACGAACGCTAACCTGGGGCCACTGGCTCAGAGTACACACCACCAGCACCTCCAAGATCCAAGAGGCACCCAAGTAATAGAAAATGGATCTAAAATATTAAGTACAGTTTGAGAGAGTTACACTGTTTCTGTGGTCTTCATACAATTTTAAATGGGCATTTAATAAAATAGACAATTTTTAATTAAAAATATTTTTATTAGATAAGTCATGGGTTTAGAACAATCGCGTGTAAAATACAGAATTCCCATATACCACCCTACCACCGACACCTTGCATTGATGTGGAACATTTGTTATAACTGATGATAGCACGTTTTAACAATTGTACTATTTATTAAAGTCCATGGTTTAACTTGGGGCTTCCTTCTTGTGTCGTGTAGTTCCATGGGTTTAAAAAAACGTATTCTGTTACCATATATACAGCCAACATTTACTCTTTTAATGATATTCATATAAATATATATATTCATGAAATATATATTTATATGAATATCATATTCATTGATATGAATATCAATATACAATGCAATGTTAATTGCATTTTCAATGTGTGCTCCCATCATTACCATCCATTCATTACCTGAACATTTCCATCATTCCAAACAGGAAGAAGATGCAAACTCATAGAGTCAGAATCTAGAATATAGGCTACCAGGGGAGGAGGGGGTATAGGGAATGGGAGGTTAAGTTTTAAAATAGACAATTTTAAGATTTAGGTTTTATCCATTGTCTAAGTTTTTGAGGAAGCTTAGGCTTTGATAAATTTCTAAATAATCTCTTTGTGACTCATTGTGTCAATTTTATTGCAGTTTATGTGCCTTTTTATTTGATATTGCAGTTATTCATGTACTGGTCATTTCCTTCCTAGGGCTCGGTTTCCTTAAGGACAGGGCCCATGTAACCCATTGTGCTAAATACAGTGTTTTTCATATAGTAGGTGCTCAATAAACACGTGTTGAGTGATTGAAAGAATGGACAAATAAATAAGGATCTTGGAAACCAATATAGGAAATTCCAGTGGTTAACTTGCTGATTGAGAACATTTCTGCTTAGATGAACAATTCAGGTAGTGGGCACATGGGATAAATAATTATGTTCATTTCTTTTGGCAACCAAAATACCCTTTCATGACATTAATTTCCCTTTGCTTGCAAATCAACCATTGTTGTGTTTCCAGATACCTGACAAAGAAATGTAAACCCGCAATGATGTGTGCATTGATATGTAGAGTCTGTGTCAAGTTGAATATGAAGTAAAATGAAGGTTAGAAATGTGAGCATGTAAACAAATAGCCCATGTTGGTTCTTGTGAACTTATACATGACACTAATCCAGAAATGTGTGCCAGGGGCAGTTGAAATATGCTTTGAATTATTTGCAGGACTCCTTCTGGGACTGCTCATATGGCATGATTTATATCCCAATGTTTTCAATCAGATTCTAGGGATCGATTAATCACACTATCAATAGCAAAGAAACAGGTGTGTTTTCTAAAGCCATGTGCTTGCTAAAGGCTATCTTTTATCCTCTGTTGGTACTACCTTGTAAATGTGGTGTGGGATTTTTCTTCTACCCACTGCTAAGGAAATTGCAGGTTAAAGTTTTACTTGGATAAAGCAGGTAGAGACTTCTAGTCACTGACTCTAAGACTACACTTCAGTCATGATCCAGGTCCTGCTTTATAGGCCCCTTTAGGTGGGGCTGTGTGGGCTTTAGGGGCACTAGGGATGGGGGGATGGGTTAGATTGCCCAAGAAATTGGGGAGAGGGTGAGGGGAACATTTGATCATGGGAGATTGTCAGGTATGTGGTTGAAATTGTGGTGCAGAGAAAACTCTTTAGAGAATTTAGTATGGAAGGTTGCCTGTTTGGGATGCTTATGCGGGGCAGCGGGGAGGGGCGTCTGACACAGAGCAAGCTTCTGGGGAGTGTGTGAGTGCTCATTTTGTCATAGTGGGTTATATCATTGGGTGGACCCATACAATGAGAGTGAAGGTATACCTACATCCTGGGGAGGAATGATGTTCTCAAACGGAGGGAATTGTATCTCTTGACAGAATCGGTGGCTCCCAATGGGTTAGGGCAGTCAAGTATGCCAAACCCTCAACATTTTTGCAAGTATCTCTGAATATGGTCCCTCAAGTAAAGAAGATTGATTGTCACGGTGGGCCCTGAGGGGAGGGGAAAGAGATGTTGAATACATGGAATCAGGGTAACTGTGGGGCAATGGAAGTGTTCCACAAGATCATGCCATGATGGATATAGGTCATGTTAAATTACACCAAAAATGTATAAAAGTCTGTAGGCTAAAATGCAAATCATAATGAAAAACATAAGATAACTAAAAATTTAGAAAATTGTATAGTCTAAAATATAAACCATAATGTAAACCCAAATGGAACCATGTTTGAAAGCTATCATTTCAATATCTGTACAGTAGCTGCAGCAAATATAATATGAACATGTAAAAAGATCACTGTTGGGGAAGGGACAAAGGATTTGATGTTGGATATGTGGGAGTACCATATATTGTATATGTGAATTACTGTGACCTAAAACTTATGTCAAGAGAAACTTAATAATCAGGAAAAAAAAAAAAAGAAAAGAAAGGAGGTAGACACTGATGAAGAAATGGAAGAAATTGCCTTGCCACTGTACATACAGGGCAACACCTGTAGCAGTGATGAAAGGCAAAATGTCGAAAACAAAGCTTTTTCATTTTTTCATTTCTCTGATACCCCAATTTATTTTTCCTTTATTTAATTTCTCTAAATTTCTATGTATTCTATATCTAACCTTTAAACCCATCACTATATTCCAATTTTCTATTAGTGGAACCTGGCAATATATTGGGCTTCCTTTTTGAAGTAGTTTTGGACTACAGAGAGGTTCAACTATGGTGGGGGAGGAGCACTTGTATGGGGTGTCATTGGTGGGTGGCACACGGTTGGGAGGGAGTTCTCCAGGGCATGTATACAGGGTACATAGAAAGGTTTGGATATTTTCATAGTGTTTTCAGTTGGAAAAAACAGAGGAGAGAGTGCTGAATTCCTGAACAGGGGAGCACTATCACATTCCCCAATGGAACAACAACAATCCCCCAAGTACAATGGCAAAGGCCAATAAAGATGGATGGTCCAATGATGAGCCCTTGACACTGATGGCTCTGATTATGAGCCTGTGTGCCTGAAATATGAACTAGGCCTAGAGCTGTGGGGTGCCTAAGAGTTACCTCCTGAGAGCCTCCATGTTGCTCAAATATGGCCACTCTCTAAGCCAAACTCAGCATGTAGATGCATTACCTTCCCCCCAGTGTGGGACATGATTCCTGGGGATGAGTCTCCCTGGCATGGAAGGATTACTACCAAGCACCAGCTGATGATGTAACTACAAAAAGACCATGAACAAAGAGGTCAACTCAGACCAGCAGAATATCTCAGCCTACACGTAATATCAGGTGTTAAAAACTGCCTTTTGACTTTGGATAAAAATGGGGAAATGGAAAGGACAAGTGAGTTTACATGGCTAAGAGTCTCCAAAAAGAGTTGGGAGGTCATCAGGGGGTGATGCTTATGCATGCCTCAGCAGGGTACCAGAGACAGCCAAGGTAGATGGAAACCCAAGTACTGGTTCTCCTGAGGGCTGCAGCAACCCGCAGGTTCTATGGTCAAGGCAGATAGCTCTGGAGTTCGGGGCCATGTCAGTTGGCCCTACTTTGGAGTTTACGTTCCTGAGTGTGATGAAGTTGGACTCAGATATAACCTTTCTACACATGCTTCTTCTGTTACTTTTACCAGACCTGTGGTTGGCATTTGGGTTGGTGTATACTCAGGAGACCTGAATCTCTGAACTCTCCATGTGACAGCCAGGCCCTGGGCCTCAGCAGACTTGCAACTCCTACCTTCTGGTTTCTTGGACTTACCTTGGCCAGCTGACAGGGAGGTGAAGAGGGTCAACCACCACACCAGGGAGCCAAGAGTGCCTACAACTTCAAGCAGGAGAATTGCAGCCATCATCCATGTGGAATCTAAACCCCCTCTTGATGTAGTGGGGGATTGGACATAGCCATCCCAGGTCCACAAGGTGGAGGAATAGAGTATGGATTAGAGTGGACTTGCTGGTGTTCTGCTGGGGAACTATTGTGATTAGTAAGGATAGAAATTGTAGTAGTGATGTAGAGAGGGTGGCCATGGTGGCTGCAGATGGTTGGGAGAGGGAAGAAGAGATATGGTGTGGGGGTATTTTGGGATTTGGAGTTGTCCTAGGTGGTGCTGCAGGGACAGATGCTAGACGTTGTGTGTCCTGTCGCAGCCCACTCAGCGGACTGGGGGAGAGTGTGGACTACAATGTGGACCACTGTCCATGTGCTGCAGCAGTTCTCCAGAATGTATTTACTGGGTGCAGTGTATGTGCCACAATGATGGAAGATTTTGTTGATGTGGGAAGGGTGGCGTGGGTGGGGTAGGGGGTATATGGGGACCTCATATTTTTTGAATGTAACATTTAAAAGAAAATGAAGAAGAAAAAAATAAATCTCTCTCATGAGTTTTCATTAAAAGATTGTAGAGTATTAATAAAAACATGTGGGATGGGAGGGAAGTTATGGCAAATGATGACAAATTTCTGGAAAATGAAAAATAGTTGAACAAGTATCAGTTGATGAAGCAGAATAGGAAAAGTGGTAACATAGGGGAGGTGGCTGGGAAAGAGAGACGTAGTACACATTGCAGAATCCTAGAGAATTGGCTTTTAGTCCAGAGGGCAGAAGGAAGGTATGGTACTGCAAATACAAAGATTAAGTAAAAGTTTAAGAGCAAAACCAGAGTTCTCCTCTGCCGCCTCTACTATAGACACACAAAATTTTCTCCTACATGTAAAGTGGTACGGGGGTGCGGGAAGATGGCAGAGTAGGAAATTCCAGGAATGAGTTTTTCCATCAAAACAACTATCAAATAGGCAGGCCATGTCTGAAACAACTATTTTGAAATGCAGGAGGCCAGAAGAACACTGCTGTATAGCACTCAGAGAAGAGCAGGAGAAAGAGGCTAATAAAATATGGTAAAGGGCAGTAAATTGCTCTTTCCATGTGGCAGCTACTGGAACCCATCCCCCACTCTCATGGGAGGCCACCCTGCAGTCCAGCCCCTAGCTAGCTCACTGGTGTCAGAAAGAGAGGTAAAAATTTTCTTCCCCAAGAACAGGGTGGGCACACTCTATCACTGATCAGTTTTTGATTAGCATATTTGAATTATCAATTGTTTCAACCCACCCTGGACAAAGGCTATACCTGCCTTCTGGGACAGAGGCAGAGGCAGTGGAGATTTAAGGACTCAGCGCTTCCTCTGGGTTGCAGGGGGCAGCTAGCTGAAGGGCTGCATTTGCTGGGAAGGCCAGGAAACCTGAGCTCTGGGGAGCCATTGGAGAAGCTTTAGGAGCCCTTCCTGATTCTCTCCCCAGGATACTGTAGAGCCAGTCTGTACCCCCATCCTGGGTTGCAGCTCTTTTCTGGCTGGGAAAGACTAACTTGGGAAAATCCTCTCCAGGTTGACACTCCTCCCAGAATTTGCCATCCAGGCAAAAGAAGTTTGAGACAACAAAAGGAGTGTCAAAAAACTGTAGAGGTGGATATTCTGGAACAATGGCCTGTCCAGCTTCAAATTCCCAGGAGAGAGAGTCTCCTGGGAAACAGAGTGGACAACAAAACTCCTATAAACAGTAGGACTCCAAAACAATTAACAAGCAAAAATGCAGTAAAAGTAATCATTTGGGAATTGTAAATGCCAGTATTATTGTATTCCATTGTTTAGTACAAAACTCCACTTCTTACTTCCCACAGGTGCTAAAATGCAAATGCATGAAAATTAATTATAAATCTATATTTTTGGACATACAATGTCCAAAGATATAAGAGGTAAAAAGTACAAAAATGGTGGTGGGATGGAGGAGTATAGGAAAAGCATCTGTGCATGCTATTGAAGTTAAGTTGGTATCAAACCAAATATGATTGGTTTATATTTAAGATGTTAAATTTTAACCTCATGGTAATCACAAGAACGGTAGATGAAAAATATATTCAAATAGAAATGAGAAGGCATTCAATAAGGCACAACACAAAAAAGCAAATAAATAGAAAATTAGGCATTAAAGGAAATAAGGGACAAAATGGTATAAGACTTACAAAGGCTAAATAACAAAATGACAGGAGAAAGTCCTGTATTATCATTAGTGACTTTAAATGTAAAAGGGTTAAACTCTCTAGTCAAAAGGCAGAGATTGGCAGAATGTATAACAAAGCACGAACCAACTATATACTGTTTGCAAGACACACTCACATTAAATTCAAATATACAAGTAGGTTGAAGGTGCATGGATGAAAAATTATACCATGCAAGCAGTAACCAAAATAGATCTGGGGTCTCTATACTAATAACAGATAAAATAGACTTTAATTCAAAAACAAGGGACAACATAGTCATTATATACTGATAAAGTTTGCCATGAATGAATGCTTCAATATTTTCTTTGCTTGTGGTCATTTTCCAGAGAGTTGAAATTGTTTTTAGACCATTTTCTCCAGTTTTAAATGATTTCAAAGAGATTGGATTTGATAATATATTCATGCTATGATAGCCAGAGTTTCACCCCTCCTTTAATCTTTATGGATATTTTTTGCTGGGTTTAGAATTTTGAATTTACAGTGTTTTGTTTTGTTTTTCCTTTCTGCACTTTAAAGATAATACTTCCTTAACTTCTGGTTGGTTTAGTTTCTAATGAGAAGACACCTGTAATTCTTATCTTTGTTTCTCTGGTATGAAATGATTTATTTCCTTTGGCTGCCCTTGAGGTTTTTCTTTGCTGTTGGTTTTTAGCATTTTGTGTATGATGTGTCTAGTTTAGCAGTTTGTATATGTGTGGATATATATGTTTTATCCTAATTTGTGTTTTCTGAGCTTGGACCTGTGCTTTGATATCTATACTTAATGTGGGGAATTGTAAGCCATTATTCTTTCAAATGATTTTTTTTGGCCCTGTGCATTCTCTTTTCTCTTTCTGTATTCTAATCATAGATATTTAAGACTATTTGAAATGGCCTCATTACTCTTGCATGCTCTCTTCTAATTTTTTTCACTCTTCTTTTCTCTTTGATTTCCACTTTGGGTTATTTCTACTGGCCCTTCTCTAAGTTCCACTGATTCTTTCCTCAGCTTTGTTAAGTCTACTGATAAACATTTTGGTGCCATTCTTCATATGTCACCATATTGTTCATTTCTAGCATTTCCAGTTGATTCTTTCTTACAGTTTCCATCTCTTTGCTAAAATTCTTCATCCATTCACGTTGTCCACCTTTTCTTCTAGGGTCTTTAACACATTAATTACAGTTATTTTAAATTCCCTCTGAGAGTTGCAACATGTGGGTCAATACCTGAGTCTGGTTCTGTTGATTACTTTGTCTCTTCACATGGTGTTGTTTTTCTTTTTGTTTCTTTACCTGTCACCTAATTTATTTCTTTATTGTTTAAAGTTGGGCATCTTGGATAGGGGCATAGAGGCTGAGATAAATATTTATGCTCGGAAGTGGCATGTCTTTTATTTTGCCAGTGTTTAGTTGCTGTATGTATGTGTGTGTGTGTGTGGGGGGGGTGCAAATGGTGCTGAATCAGTCTCTCAGGTCTTGAGGAAGGTTTGGGCATTGGTTGTTGTTATGATTATTCTCAGTGCCTCAGAGGATTCAAATTCCCCTCCCGTGAACTTGTGCCTGGAGTGGAGGCTGCTCGTTGGAGGAGTTTGCCCAGTCTCTGCTCCTACCTCAGGTGGAGGTCTTCGCTTTGGGACAGCACCTTAATGAGCGTGGCTCTCCAGGTGCCTCCTCCTCTCCCTTCGGCACACTGCCCTTCCTTCTTCTCAGTGCTGGCCAGCCTCCTGGTGAGCGGTGTGTGTAGGTATTCGCCATTGTTCTGACTCACCCTCCGTCTTTGGCAGGAGCTGTGCTTCTAGGTCTCAAGGATGCGGGCTTCTGGTTGATCCTTCCTCGCTCCATAATGTGGGACACCTCAAATAGTCGAGGGCCAGGATATATTTTTTTGCCCCTACCCCAGGATTAGAGATTTTTTCCTGTTCTTTTCTCCCAGTTCTAATGGGGCAACAAAATTTGCTGTTCTTCCCCCAGCAGATCAAGGCTTTTGTTTCTTACAGAAGCTAGAGGTGAGGTATCCAGTTGGGGCTTTGCGATTTTCTGTGGCAGCTTCTGTTCTCCCTTCACAGGGGAGGCTTTCTCTGGACCAGGGTTTTTCAACAACAGCTCTCTTGGCATTTCAAAATGGATAATTCTTTGTTGTGGAGGGCTATCCTATGTAATGTAGGCTATTTACTGGCATTGCTGATCTCTACCCACTGGATACCAGTGACATCCTCCAGCCATGGCAATCAAAAACATCTTTACCAACTATCCATTACCAACTAAGCCATTACCAACTATCCCCTTGGAGGCAAAATTGGCCCCTGTTTAGAATCAGTGCTCTGAACTCTTGCTCTATCTACAGTCTTTCTTCTGAGCACTTAGGAGGTCCATGAAGAGGCTATGTGTGCATTTGAGTTCCCCTTGTGTTCCTAGAGCCCACAAGTTCTATACTCTCACACTGGGTCACACTTAGACTTTAGCAATTAGTTAACCATTTTTAGCTGAAGCCTTCTAACTGGTTTATAAAGGGTCTCACCTCTGCTCCAGTAAGCACGTGCTTGCATCCTGTCACTCCTTGTCAGTACCTATCTTTCCCTATAATTTGAGTTACTTGGTTGCCCTGTGACCTCAGCTCTGATGGATTTAATAAAAGTTTGTCAATTATCCAGAATATTTTTTTGCTCTGAGCTTGGAAGCCATGCCCCTTCCAGCTTTCCACCTTCTAAGTGGAAGCCGAAAGTCTGACATACATAATTTAAAATTTTTCTCAACTATCTGGAAGAGGAAATGGAAATTCATAGAGGTTAAGTAATTTCCTCATGTGCAGGAGCTTTGAAGCAAAGCCTTTCTAGCTCTAAACTCAAGTTTATTTAGCATGACAGTGTGCTAGTTTTAACTGATGACTTTCCCTGGTAGGTTATATATTCTTCCTGTTCTTTATTCCTCAATTAGATTTAGACTGCATTGCAGAAAACTACTGAGCTGGCTGAAGGAAGAGTATGGTTGAGCAGTTTGTTATCATGGGTAACTGACCTACCCTCATCTATCAAAAAATCAGATGTCTACAGGCAACAGGCAAGAAACAGAAACGAGTGAAGTGGGCTGGGTCCATGTTCTCTACCATTTTCTTGACACCTGTGTCCTACTTCTCACAGAGGAAGGATACAAAGAAGTATTTCTTTAGAGAAAAACAACAGTACAACCAGAATGGCATATGGGTTCTCTCTTCCTGCATTATGGAAATCCTGGCCTCCCCCTATCATCTTAAAGCCACCCAGAAAGTTCCCCATCTACCCCTAAGGCCATTTCATTCAGCAGTAAATATTTCTTTTTTTTTTTTAAGATTTATTTTTTATTTATTTCTCTCCCCTTCTCCTCCAACCCCCCCCATTGTCTGTTCTCTGTGTCTACTTGCTGCGTGTTCTTCGTCCGCTTCTTTTGTTGTCAGCGGCACCAGGAATCTGCATTTCTTTTTGTTGCATCATCTTGTTGCGTCAGCTCTCAGTGTGTGCGGTGCTATTCCTGGGCAGGCTGCACTTTCTTTCGCGCTGGGCGGCTCTCCTTACGGGGTGCACTCCTTGCGTGTGGGGCTCCCCCCTATGCAGGGGACACCCCTGCGTGGCAGGGCACTCCTTGCGCGCATGAGCACTGTGAGTGGGCCAGCTCCACACGAGTGAAGGAGGCCCGGGGTTTGAACCGCGGACCTCCCATGTGGTAGATGAACGCCCTATCCACTGGGCCAAGTTCGCTTCCCAGTAAATATTTCTTGAGCATTCCCTAAGTCCCAGGCTCTGTTCTAGGTTCCAAGGAAGCAGCAATGAGTCCACCAGCCTCTGCCTTATGAAGCTTACATTTTGGTTTGTGGTCTCTGCAATGGGGGGTGGGGGGGTGGGAACCACAATCCAAGAGAGCTCTGCCTGCAGAGCATGCTACCATCACTGACCTCCTGCTAATTGTTGTCGACCAAGGATGCTGACTCTCCATGACCGATTTTTTACTTTTCCAAGACAAACCAGAAGTCTGGATTTTTACTTCAGTTTTTCTTATGTTGAAATATTGGCTCCACATTTTAAAAATCGCTGTGAAGATCAAACCTAGCCTATCTGCAGACAGAATCTGGCTTGTGACCTCTGCTAAAACCATCGTTGCCCTTGCTGTCTGCTTGAGAAGTGCAATGAAATGACAGCTGTCGTCAGGTCAATACCATTTTCTGGAAGCAGTGAACCAGTTGTCACAGTTTCGGCAACCCCAAAATTTAATTTGCAATACAAGGAAATGATTTCAGCAAAAGCAGTTTTGAAACCTGCCTTATAACAGACAACCAAACAAAAAAGTGACTGTACAAATCCTTGGGGATCATTAACCTGGGCTCAAGAAAATGTTGCCAACAGATTACTTACAAATGCGTCTCATTGCAATTATCAGCCTGCTTTCGAGTTTGAGATTGGCCGGAGATGTTACACGGTCATCCAAAGTGGTTCACATGGTGAGAGTTTTGTAATGGTGCCCATTATTAGTCCATTAAGTCTGGTGTTTCTGGTTAGGCCAAAAGAAAATACGAATTTGTGGGTTTTTGGGGTTTTTTTTTGTGAGTTTATAGTGTTTTTAACTGTTCTTTTTCTTTTATTTGTAAATGGAGGGTACTTTGGACTTTCTTTAGGATGGAATTCCCATAGGCTGTTGCAAAAATACATCGGTTTTCTGATTGGCTCCATAGTTTAAGAGTGACACACACAATGATAGGTTTTTGGGGGTTGGGGTTGGTAGTTGCTCATTAATCACTAACTTATCGAAATTATTATTTTCTGAGTGTGGCTACTCATTGTCCTATAAATTTGTCATTCTCATTTTCATGACCACTCTTTGCTCGTGTCTTTCTCCCATTTACCTCTTCCTATTTCACTCCTAATCCTGCTCATTCATCCACCGTCAGCTCAGGTTTCATCTCCTGAGGCTGAAGAGTTCAGAACAGTGTGGGGCTCAGAGCATGGCTTCAGACATTCCTGGGTTCAGAGCTCAACTCCAGCGCGCTATGAGAAATCAACTCTGAGATTTCGTGAATTACTTAGCCTCTATGTATCTCAATTTCTTCAACTGTAAAACTTGCTCATTAGTTTTGTGGTGGTTAAAAGAGATAACGTAGGTAAAACCCTTTGTGCTTGGCTATTGTTACTACTTACGAAACCTCAACTCATCTCTTTCCTCTCAAAAGCCTTCTAAGTCACTTCCATGTATTTCATTTTTTTACACCTGGTTAATCTCTGCTTCTTAGTATGCAGTGTGCAAATGTATACACCTTCTATATTTTTTCTGTGACTTCCACTGTGCATACTTAAGCAGTGGGCCCATAGTCAGGAGTGATTAAACCACTTGTGGATTGAATTGTAACAGTGCAAGCATAATAACGTTGAGAGAGCCTCAGGTGACGGCACTAGAAAGTAAGAGCCACATGGGCAGGGATTTTCGTCTGTTTTGCTTTCTGTCAGGTTCCCAGGTCACTCGTGTTAGAATCCTATTTGTGGGGGAACGGACTTGGCCCAGTGGTTAGGGCGTCCGTCTACCACATGGGAGGTCCGCGGTTCAAGCCCCGGGCCTCCTTGACCCGTGTGGAGCTGGCCCATGCGCAGTGCTGATGCGCGCAAGGAGTGCCCTGCCACGCAGGGGTGTCCCCCGTGTAGGGGAGCCCCACGCGCAAGGAGTGCGCCCGTGAGGAAAAGCCGCCCAGCGTGAAAGAAAGTGCAGCCTGCCGAGGAATGGCGCCGCCCACACTTCCCGTGCTGCTGACGACAACAGAAGCGGACAAAGAAACAACAAAGAAACAAGACGCAGCAAATTACACAGAGAACAGACAACCGGGAGAGGGAGGGGGGAATTAAATAAAAAAATAAAAAAATCTTTAAAAAAAAAAAGAATCCTATTTGTAAGCATTTCACACTCAGAAGTCAACCCTCCTTCAAGCTGAGTTATCTATGCCTGAATAAAATGGCAGCGCCCCACCCAAACCGCTTGTAAATCTAAAGGTACTGATTTTTCAAACAGAAGCTTAGAGACCTGCTTCTCTATCTTCATAACATGACTAAGGGAGCAGCTTTAATTCTATCTAGTTTAAAGAGGAATGCTATAGTTCTTATGCAATGTGATTTAGGTTTTTACCCATTTGGTTTTTACCTGGAAATGGACATATTTTTCAAATGAGGAGGTCAACAGCAAATAATAAAGGAAGTGCTCATCTATTGGATTTTTTTTCAATTGTTTTCTTGGTGTAATTAATTCACCTTGAAGTTCCTTTTAACCTATATTAGCATACATTTAAAATTTCTTGGTAACTATGAAAAGCCCCATCAGAAACTGCGGCAGCCCCTTACGCATGGAAAAGGCACCGAGGCATGTCGATAGAAGCCAACTCTTACTCTGCTCTTTAGGCTTTTATTCCAGATACCCCCTCGCCCTTAACCATGGCCCTTGTGTCCTTCATGCTGAATCAGCGTCTGGAACTTGGCCTCGTAACTAATTTCTCAATCCCACTCTACGAGTCACAGTTCTCATCAACTGAAGGGCTGATGCTGAGCTTTTCATTCTTTCCCACTTTCAAGTCTTCAAAGGAAGTTCGCTAGAATTGCACCGGGACACGTGTTCATGTATCCCTATTAAGATCAGGGTGGCCACTCTTGGCCCAAATCTTTTTGTTGCCCTAAAGACAGGTCCCATGTTCCCTGATTTTCTTCTGGCTCAAGGTGGGTTGTTTGTTCTTCATGGCCCCCCTCACCTCCAGTTCTGCTGGGATCTAACTATAAACCTCAAATTCCAACCCATAGAAACTCAGGAGCTGATTCTTTATTGCAAATAATGCTTAATCCAAGCTTCCCAGAGATTCCCAAGTGGATAGGTGCCCTAGAACACATCTTTTAGTCATCGTACTGGGGACTACACAGTTTTACCTCTTTTGTCGTGAGAGCTGCATTTTAATGTATTTTTTAATGCCCCCTCCCCCAGCTCCCTTGTCTGTTTGCTCGTTGTCTGAGTCTTCCTCAGGAGGCACCGAGAACCACACCCAGGACCTCCCATGTGGGAGGCGAGTGCCCAACTGCTTGAGCCACTTCTGCTCCCCTGCTCTTTAAATGATATGCCTCTTGGTTCTGTCAAACTGCTTTCTCACTTCAACCAAAATCTGACTTGAGGAGGTTTTTAATCCAGTGGGCAGACATATAGAATTGTTTCCCTGTGCCCCAATTTAGCAGAAATAGGGATGAGAAGAAAGCAAAAGACAGACCTTATCTGAAAAGTACAGAATAATAAAGAATCTGAAACGAGGAGGCTCGGGGAAAACACTGAGGGGTCTTTCTGACCCTGGGCCTCAGCATTTGAAATTAAGTTCTAAAATTTTAAATCCTCCCCACTCCAGTAAAAAGGCTGGCGTTCCGTTTCCCACGTAGTCTTTTTGCACAGACCGAAGGACGCGACCTATCTGAAGTTGCGTGAGAGCGCACCACCTTTGGCACATAATCAATACCTAAAATCAATGAGTCAATGGACATGATTGTCATGGAAGATTTCCATTCATTCTCCAAAACCTTAAAAATCCGTAAGTCATTGTGTCAGTTTTATTTACAGCGTGAGTGCTAAGAACTGAGAAATACACTGGGAAAGATCTCTGCGAGATAACACAGGTTGCGTCTTGTTGTTTTTCCAGGTGCCTGGGTGATCCAGAATGGGCATTGGGGGAGGGTGGGGGCTGTAGAGGGAAGTGAATGACGGGTGGTTTCGCCTGGCTCCCCTGCCCCTTTTATTTCCTACTAAGTCTGGACTAGGGCTTTTCAAACCCAGCGCTATTGCTATTTGGGATCACATTCATTCTCTGTGGTGGGAGGCTGTCCTGTTTACCAAGGATGTTCAGCAGATCCTGGCTTCAACCCACGAGAGGTAGCGCCCCCTCCACTCAGTCGTGACAGCCAAAACATCTTCAGACATTGACAAATGTCCCCTAGGGGGGCAAAGGTGTCCCTGTTGAGAATCACTGCCTCACCCGCTCTTCCTGGAGCCATTTTTTTTTTTCTCCCTCCAGAAAATCTCACCAAAGAAACGAAAATATTTCACATGACTCTGTGCAGGGACGTTGACCTTATTTCATGGTTGCGCTGAGTTCTGAGCTTTTCTATGCTTAATCTACATGGACTGTGCTAATATTGCATTCTGAACATTTTTGCAGAAAAAAATGTTTAGAATGCAGCCTTCTGTGAAGGGAGAGATGTGGTCTGCCTTATTTGGAAGTTTCTTGGGCATTGTATTGATGTAACAGAGGCAACCTGTGAAATTTGGCTAGGATGCTTTAGGTCATGTTTGCAAAGAAATTCACGGTGACAATAATATGAGCAACTTCACAAATCGCAAACATCTTAGAAGACAAATATTAACTAGTAGATTAAGACCAAATTTGAGGGAAACAAAAGAAAACAGACTTTCCATTTCACATGTGTTCCCAGAAACACATGCTTTGGAATTACACGTTAGTCATTGTGCTGTGGGGGGAAAAAAAAGTAAGTTAAACTCCAATTTTTGCTAACTGGATAAAATTTTCTCATTTTGACGTTTTTCTTTTAAATATTTTACAAGTATTTCCCTTATTTTAGGGAGTTTTTGTTTAATATAAAGTTTTGAATCCTTTCTGCTACCCTTACCTTAAAAAGCAAGTTTTAAAACCAGCACTAGAAATATTAAAATCTTTCATTTTTTCCCCAATATTGATAGGTATTTAAGAGCTCATATGCACTTTTTGAAGTGACTTGTTTTAACTTCAACTGATGGTTCTGCATAAAAAAATATTATTCACATGTGGTGTCTTTTGTTTTGCTTCTAAATACCGATAACCTTTTCAAAAAGGCAAATTCCAAGTTTAAAATGCCCCTTTGGAGAATGCTTGTGATTATCTAATAAATGCTGGTATCTTTGTTCATTTTTCAAATTTCACATTTAATGTCATCTACCCCAGACCATATTCCAGGGTACTACTTTTATTGATGGAAATAATATCAAATGGAATAGGTTACAGATTGAACTTCATAATTTATTGCATGACTACAGTTTTAAAAGTGTTAAAAACAAATACACTTTCATTAAAATGTTTGTAGTGCATATCTTTATTGGATAATGTTCTCAAGTTTTAAGCTGCTTGGACCTTAGGTACACATATTTATCATCAGCTTTATCAGATATTATCTTTTATGGCAATTGCAAAACTGGATCACAATTTTTTTTAGAAAGTAAATATAGTACAGCTACCTAAGGCATGCAACTGCAAGTTTTCATCATAACTTCTGAGCAGTCTGAATTAGTCACCTTCTTGGCATAAATCAGGAAATTCAAGTATCTAAATCAAGGCTGAATTTTTCCTAGAGATTGCCTTTGTAAAACATTTTGTGAATATTCACTGACTTTCTGTTTACTAGGAGTCAGGCTAAACAAACAAAGACAATGGTGATAAAAACAAGATGCCAAATTTCATCCTGCTTTTATACTTAGATTTTTCGGGATCATTAAACAGCATCAGAGCTCTCCAACCCCAAATTGCTTAACATATCTATGGTTGGACCAATTTTATTTTGGTTTTCAAATATTATTTTTCTTTTTTTAGAGGACCCTCATTTCGATCTGAGCATTGCCAAAGAGAAGGAGCTGACGACATGGAAGGAGTGGTAAGACTGCTATCACCGTAGCCACCGCTTTGATTTCTTTCCTGTAAAAGCAGTCTTTTAAGCTTGATTTTTCTAATATTATTCATAATCTTATATTCATAATATTATTCATGAATATCCATATTATTCCTGGAAGGAACATATAGAAGTGAGTAGATGTTTAGCCTCCTTTATAGCTCTGGCAAGGGAAGAGAATGATTTACGACAGGAGAGCAGACAATGTGAGAGAAAAAGCGAGTCTCCAGCAGTGAAACAAAAGTGCCTTCAGAACTTTCAGCATTCCCAGGATCCATAGTAGGGCTTCACTGGGCCTGTCCACTGTTTCTATTTTTGATTAGATTTATAAACACAGCACCACATGTTTTCATGTGGGCTCATTGCCCAGGGGCAGAATCAGATTGACTGCACTGAACTGTGAGTCTTGTGAGTTTTGGGCAAGGGCTGGAGTGAAATAAGTAGTGTAATTGTTTTTGTGGAGTGACCGTGGGACCTTCTCTGTTCTGAATTACACATGGCTCAACCCTTTGACCTAACCGGACTCGGCAGGGGCAGGCAGAACTCGCAAAGCTGTGCAGAAAGGGTCTATCACCCATGTGCTGGCACATTATCTGTCAGGCAAGATGCGGGCCAACAACCTCCTTAAAGTCGATTAATTATTAGTGAGACCGCGTGCGGGACTGTCTCAACTTCCTCTTACACATCATCCTATCAATTATCAGTTCAGAAGGAAGTGTTAGTGTGGGTAAATTTGGAGTCCAGATGGAATCCAAATCCTTGGACAGAATCTTCTTTTATGAGTTTATTCAATTTTGGCTCTCACAAATATTTTGCCAATTTATAAGAGTCACTGTTATTTTGATTTCTATAATACGTAAAGTTTTGGGAAATGTTATAAGCTGTTATAAACCAATAATTAAAGTTATTTCATCTCAATGAGTCCAATTAAATTCTTTAAAAGTAGATGATAGCATGCTGATATAATTCCTTGAAGGAATCCCAGCAAATGGGGATACAGGAAACTTCTTGAAAAGGTTGGAGAGAATCATATGTATTGACATTTTGCAATTATGAAGAGTATGATCCAGGTGAATCAGAGAAATGTGTTTTAATCTATGTATGATTTTGAAGTCATAAATTTGACTTTTTATTGTGGATTCAGTAAATTAAAGTTTTGAAGGTGACATTAACAGAGAACTTTGGTTTACTTTTATGCACTTGACATTATTTCCCAAACTAATCCTGTTTCTGAAACAGGTACAAAAGAACTTTATCTCCTTTTGTTCATGGCCAATTTTACAAAGTAATTAGTCTCTATATGTGTTTTATGCTTACAATGACTTGAAGTAATTTAACACTTTATTTTTTCTTTCTCATTGGAGACAACTCTGACTATTGTTTTTAGTTATGTGATCTTACACATTGCTTTCAAGAATACACAATTTTACCTCTCTATTTTTAAATGCTTATTCTCTTAATCTAGGGACTCTACAGCATGAGAACAGTTATAAAGGAAACAAAACCACTAAAATATTCTAGAAGCCCACCCCCCCAACAAAACTGCACCTCAGCCCTACTCAGTTCTGTGCTCATTAGCAGTGAAGAATTTGCTCTCCGCGTAATCTAACATGGAATGCTCAGAGCAGACAGGTGCAAATTGCAAGCTGTTTCACTTTGGCTGTTATCCCTTAAATAGACAAAGTAATAGATTGGGAGAACAAAAAAAGGTTCCAGCTCGAGCTGCATAAATGAAAGTCTTAACAGGGCACACCAGCTGGCTAGGAGAATTAAAGGTACTGAATACTAAATATTACCTTTATGCCACTCGCCAAGGAAAAGGGCTTCTGCCCCAAGCCCTACCTTGCATCGTTGCCAAGACGTTCCTTCGAAATCATATTCTGCTTTAATGTAAAGGTGACGCCATGGCCCAAGCGGACGAGAACAGAAGCCAGCTTACCTGTTCCTGTTTGCCATCATTACCCTCCTCTGAACATTTCAGGCACGACTAGGTTCCTGGAAACTGACCAGATTGACAGTTATTTCTATCCCCACCTTTTAGTGTGGCTGATGCAAGTAAAGCCCCAGAGCAGCCAAACCACAAAAACAGCCACCACCACCCCCGCCTCCCCAACCAGATGATCTGCTGAGCTGGTCTTCGGAAAAACAAAACAGTTGTTCCTATTAGGAACACCTGATTTAATTTCATGGCAGGGCCATGCCATGCCAGTATGTGCAGGAATCTAAGGTATTTGGTGGTGGTTGTTTTTTGTGTTTTTTTTTGAAAAGGGATTATAACACTGTCAAGACAAAGTTGCCTCTCCTGGTGACTCCCCACTGTGCCCAGGACGGCTGAATGGAAGGAGCTGTCACTTGTCTGGCTGTGTGACTTTCCCCGGGCAGATAAGGGGAGGGGGCAGCGCAGGGCGCGCCCCTTGCACAGCCGGTCAGAAGCTAACAGTTGGACGCAAACGAGGGCTGACGGTTCCGGGGAGCAGAGGCGGCTGATCCCAGATTCGATGTGACTGCCCTGAGCTGGGCGATGAGCCGTGCAGGATGCGGAATTCACTGGTGGCTGGTCTGTGCGCGCCGGCGGCGGAGGAGCCCCGGGGAGCCCCTCGCTGGGAATCTGGGTGCGCCCGGGGCTGCACACAGGCCCGAGGGTCCCAGGCCCCTTGGACGCTTTAGAAGCGTCGTGGGCTTTGCTTGTCACCGGTTCTAAGAGCGTGGTTGGCGTTTGCCTCTGTCTGGCGGATGTCGCTTCAAGCTCAAAAGATATTTTGTTGCTTTTCAACGGGAAGGAAAATAGCGTCGCTCACACTGTCGGTCTTAAAATTTCATGCAGTTTTGCTGGCTTCTCTGTTAAAATCGCAAATTATTACCTGTTTTCTTCCACCATGTAATACACTTATAGTTAATAGAATAATCTTACCAAAATATAAAAGAGCTCATCTCTCACTACTTTTCCACACATAGAAAGGAAATGTATCACCAGAAACTGCTCACTTTGATTTGCTTTGGAGTTACCTTGTATCAACTAAATAAAAATGAGAAGGAAAAAAAGTCGTGGACATGTCCATAATAGTTTTAGTTAACATTTTGGACTATTTTGCTTTTCCTCAAAAGAATAATAGAAAGACACAGGCACAGGTGCCTAAATTGTGTTTCTTTTCTTTTTTTCCCTTTTATGATGATCCTTTTTTTTTAATCAGAGAAGGTGTAGGTTTACAGAAAAATCATGCATAACATAGTTTAATTTTTGAAGCACAATATAGATATTTAATGAGCTAATGTGAAACTTATTAAAATAATAGCATTTACATAAATACACTTACTTAAGTGGTAATGAATGAAGGACTTGATACGGAATATGAGTGAAGGATCATTTAGCTTGTGCTACAGAGAGAATCTAAATTGAGAAGGGGATGGAAGAAAACACAGTTTGCACTGCTTAAAGATGCCCATGTGGAAAGGAGAGAAAAGAGAGGAAATTGACAAAAGAGAGAAGTCAGAAATCACTCCCAATTTCCTCCTTGACCATGTGTTAGTCATAAAGAGGTCACAAAATACAAACCATCACTTGGTAATGCTCCCAAAGAATTTATCTGTGGTGGGTGCAGTCAGACATTGTTTTCCTTTTAGATATGTGAACTTGTGACAATATCTTTGAGAACTTTATAATATT